>NW_026775572.1:15017500-15652000 GCF_030987335.1 Cornus florida | reverse complement strand
AAAAAATTAACTGAAAATCAGAGATCATTGGATTTCTATGTGATTTTTGGTGTGTGTGTGTGTGTGTGTGAGAAAGAATTGCAACAACATTACATATGAATCCTGTTTGGGATCCACTGTCTCATATATGTTTTCATTCCGTTGTGTCTGAAGGTCATAACCTCAAATCAAATTGCGCATAATTACTAGATTTGTTAAATGGAGAGATACTCCTCCCTCGTGCCTGACTGACAAAATTAGGTAATAGAGTCCGCACACATGGGACATGCACAAAGTAACATCTTTTAAGATAATGGGTAAGCATATATCAAAACGTGGTTTAGGCACAAGCCATGAATATTTAAATCTGGATCATACCAACCATCAATAATTTCTTAATCTTCTGGTAAAGATGACCCCACTTACTTCATATCTGTCATACCCACCCAGTTAATCAGTAAGAAACTCATAAATCATATATCTATGCAAAATCTTAATGTTATCCACCAAGTATCAAAATGAAAACACTAAGACATAACTCTTTGGTGGATATGAGTTCATGCAAAATCTTAATGTTATCCACCAAGTATCAAAGTGAGAATTTTAATCTTTGTAAGGATAAATAACAAAAACGCACAAGGGGAAAAAATATAATTTATCTTGTAACAAGAAAACAAGGAATGTGGCTAAGCACCTGAGGAGGCCCGAGATGACATGGGCCGGATATGACTTGCAAACGCGACATCCGGTCCGTACAGATAGGTCAGGCCCATAGAAAGACACTGCCATATAGGCCGAACGCGAATAAGCCCATCAAAGATGACCAAGACTTATGGAGGAACGGGCATAGATCCAGCAGTCCATCAACATTTGTAAATATCTATAAATAGGAGAAGTAATGGAAAGAAGAGGGGATAGATATTTTTGGGTTGAAATACAAGAATTCTAGAGAGAGAAAGAGGGAAGGAATTTTCTTGTATCTTCAATTGGCGCCGTCTGTGGGAATCATGGAAGATTGGTTGATCAATGATTAATATCGCGTGGATTCAGACCAATTCGGAGGATCGAGACTCGATCTTTGGGAATTGAATCCAGATCTGAGCGATTGTGACCTACTCTGGAGGAATTTTAGTTCCTGTAGTTTTGGCAGAAGTGGCTTCAGATCTACGCAACAACGAGTTGTTCGATTGTGGCAGGATCTGACGGATTTAGAATTCGGACAATTCAGATCTCGTCAACCGTGAGCATAATTCGGAGAATTCGAAACCAGATCTGAAAAATTCCCACTCACGAAGCTCGGATCTACTCGCTAGCTTGAGATTAATGCCTTTACTCCGTTCAAGAATAATGATAGGTGAAAGCTCCAATCCAATGGAAGCTGTCCAGCAAACAAAGCTTGAGGAGTTGATGAACTTGATCGAGGCTCTCAAAAAAGAGAATGCAGAATTGAAAGCTGGAATGCAACATCAGCAAATACCCGCGGTTTCGCGTCCACCTCCGGCTGGAGAAGGAGGTGTTTAATCTAATATCGCGCATCAAGGCGAGCAGGACGAGAACAGTCAGTCAGCTCTCCACCGTGATGAAAGAAGGATGGACGATTTGCCGCCAAATGCTCGTCGAGTTGAGGATCTCGAAGGATCGACTCACGTTGATCCGCGACATGAACAGATCAGACAGAACGAAGCCATGACCTTCGATCCGCATCGGGAAAGGTTCAACGGAGAGGAGGTGATAGAGGTTGATCGCCGCCAAGTTGCGTCGCCTTGGCAAAGAGAGCTCATAGAGGAACGGTCGTTCGATCCGTCCTACCGGCCCTCCATGGCTACAATCACTCATCGCGGTTCGGAGAGCAGAACCGTAGCTCACAGAACTACCACTGGGCGCCAAAGAGAGAATGAAGCACTCCGATCCGCGGCACGAACGGTTGATTCACCATTCACTGACGAGATCCTGAATGCCCCGCATCCAAGGAAGTTTGCTATGCCAGTATTTATTCTGTTTGACGGAACAACCGATCCGATCGATCATGTGTACCATATCCAGTTGAAGATGGCCCTGAATACGGAAAACGACGCTTTAATGTGCAAATGTTTCCCTACAAGCCTAGCTGGACCGGCGCTCAGCTGGTTCAAGAACTTGCCTAGGAGATCCATTGGTAGCTTCCGAGACCTGTGCGATCGGTTCATAAGCCAGTACTATGGGAACAAGCGTCCGCCAAATGACATCTCAAGCCTATTCACAATGAGACAGCACAAAGATGAACGTCTCCAGGCTTTTCTCACCAGGTTTAATCTCACTAAGAGTATGGTGATCGAATGCCACCCTTCTATAGCGGTTCAAGCCTTCAAGTTAGCCATGACACGTGGCACTCCATTCCATACCAGTCTGGTAGTGAATACGCCGACGACTATGGATGAACTCAATGAAAGAGCCGACGGCTTTGTGCGCCTAGAAGAAGAGGAGGCAACCAATGCTCGGACAGCGTCGCTCGTGTCGACCGAGGAAAAGTCCAAGGCAAAGATTAGGCAGAAGCAGGCTCAGCCGCAGCGTCAAACCTCCTGGAAGGCAGAAAAGAGGTTCAGGGAGGAAGAGCTGATCACTCCGCTGAAGGTCACTCTGGCGAGGCTATATCAGGAGAACAAAGATAAGTTTCATCCACCACTGCCAATTAGGCAACCCCTCGAACAGAGGGATCAGACTAAACATTGTGCTTTCCATTCCGATTTCGGTCATCAGACTAATGAATGCAGGAATTTGAGAAGGCAAGTGGAGATGTTAATAGCTAGAGGGGAGTTTGCGAGTTATGTTCAAGGCTCGGCGACAGAGCAGAATCGACCGATGGAACAAGTAAAAAGGAGCCATAAACAAAGCTCCCACAATTCACAACCAGTTCGTATAATCAATGCTATCCACGGTCGACCCGAGCCTAGCGAAGATTCAGATGAGCTGCTCCGAGCGCGCCTACGGCAGGCGCAGATGAAGAAAAGGGTCAGCAGTGTGAATACTCTACACCAGCAGATCACATCGATACAGATAAAGTTCGACAGGACGGACCTGCAGCGTGTTCAAATCCCCCATGAAGACCCGTTGGTAGTCAGTTTGACAGTGGCGGACTGCCTGGTGCGCAGAGTTCTGATCGATCCCGGGAGCAGTGCGAATGTCATGCTGAGGTACACATTTGATCGGCTCGAGATTAAACCAGAGAGGCTCAAGCTCACTGGGAATCCCCTGTTAGGATTCGATGGCAAGAGGGTGGAGCCCGTCAGAATGGTGGAAGTAGAAGTTCAAGCTGCAAAACGAGTTCTCATGGAAACTTTTGTGGTTGTAGAGATTCACGCCTCGTACAATCTCCTGATGGGAAGAGGATGGATTCACAGAGTCCAAGGAGTACCCTTAACTTTGCATCAGGTCATGAGGTGCCTCGGACCCGATGGAAATAAGGTGATAGACATTTGTGGGGATCAGGTTGCAGCCAAAGAGTGTTATTCCGTCACACTAAAGTATGCTGGGAAAGGGAAGGCGCCCGTCCGACCGGCAAGCCCCAGATAGCAATTACAGGAACCTCCGCCCAAGCAGAACAGGGTGGAGGAGTCAGTTGACTTGACCGAAGAGCCCCTTCTGGATGTGCAGATCGATCAGTCCAGGCCAGAACGAACTACCAGAATAGGAATAAGACTAACCAGCGAAGAGCGGCAAGAGCTAGCTAACTTCTTGTCTCACAATGCCGATGTATTTGCATAGAGTCACCTAGACATGCCTGGAATTAATCCCTCCGTATCCTGTCATTCTTTGAATGTCAATCCCAATTTCAAACCAGTAAAACAAAAGCAACGAAGATTTGCTCCAGAACGCAACCAAATCATAGCCGAGGAAGTTGATAGGCTGCTTGATGCGGGATTTATCAGAGAAGTGCACTACCCTAATTGGTTGTCCAACGTCGTTGTCGTGCAGAAGAAGAATGGGAAATGGCGAGTATGCATTGATTTCACTAATTTGAACAAAGCCTGTCCGAAGGATAGCTTCCCGCTGCCAAAGATTGATCAAATGGTGGATGCTACCACCGGGTATGAACGCTTAACCTTTTTGGACGCTTATTCAGGTTATAATCAGATCCCTATGGACCCGGCAGATGAAGAAAAAACTTCTTTTGTAACCGAGCGAGGGACATACTGCTACAAAGTTATGCCTTTCGGACTAAAGAACGCGGGAGCAACTTATCAAAGACTTGTTAGCAAAATTTTCAAGGATCAAATAGGAAAGATTGTGGAAGCCTATATTGATGATATGGTGGTAAAGAGTAGGAAGAAGAATGATCATCTAAAACATCTGCAAGATATATTTGATGTGCTGAGGCGATATGGGATGAGGCTCAATCCAACCAAGTGTTCGTTTGGTGTGAGTTCCGGTCAGTTCTTGGGACACGTGGTTAACCGCAGAGGCATCGAAGTTAGCCCCGCTCAAGCAGAGGCTTTGATTAAGAATGCCGAGCCAAAGACGATCAGAGAGGTGCAAGCCCTCACAGGACGAATAGCTGCATTAAGTCGATTCATTTCAAAATTGTCAGACCGCTGCAAGCCGTTCTTTGACACGATTCGGAGTCATGGAAGACAGGTCTGGGGAGATGAGCAACGACAAGCATTGACCCATTTGAAGGAATATTTGCAGAATCCACTAGTCCTGTCAGCCCCGGATCCAGAAGAAAAGTTATTTTTGTATCTTGGAGTATCTAGTGTTGCGACAAGTGCTGTTCTAATTCGTTGCAAGGAAGGCGTGCAACACCCAGTATTTTATGTCAATAAAACAATGACCGAGGCAGAACGAAAATACTCGAAGGCTGAACGGGTGATACTTGCACTTGTAAACGCAAAAAGAAAGTTGAGGCATTATTTCGAATCCCACTCTATAGCTGTTCTAACAACTTTTCCAATCAGAGTGCTTATGCACAGGCCAGAACTATCGGGCAGAATGACAAAGTGGGCCATAGAGTTAAGTTCATTTGACATAACATATGAGCCGAGAACAGCTGTCAAAGGATAAGCGGTAGCCGATTTCCTGCTAGAATGTGACTCTGAAGATACGGAAGAAGACCTTAGGTGCGGCTCTTGGAAACTTTATGTGGATGGCTCCTCTAACCAGATGGGGGCCGGAATTGGGGTTAAACTGCAAACCCCAGAGGGTACTTCTTTGAGTCAAGCACTCAGACTGGAGTTCCGAGCCACCAATAACGAAGCGGAATACGAGGAGTTGCTGAATGGGTTAAAGTTGGCCAAAGAGCTACAGGTCAGAAGTTTGACTGTTTATAGTGACTCACAGTTGATTGTTCGGCAGGTAAATGGTGAGTACGCGACCAAGGATGACACGATGGGGGCATATCGTTCTGCCGTTCTGCATAAAGCCAAGGACTTTGCAAAGATTGAATTCATATAGTTACCGAGGGAACAGAACGCAGATGCGGACCGGTTAGCATATAGTGCTTAAAGTTCTGGTGAAACATTGGCGAGGGTGATTCCAATAGGAATATTGACCCAGCCATCTATTTTCGAAGAACCTTTGGACTCTGACCCTTGGCAAGTCAATGTCATACCGTATGAACCGAGTTGGATTGACCCCATCATTACTTATATTCGAGATGGCGTTTTGCCTATGCAAAGGGATGAAGCTAGGAAACTCAAAAAGAATGCTGCAAAATGCGCCATCGTGCATAACCAGCTGTACAGAAGATCCTACTCTGGCCCATACTTGAAGTGTGTCACCCCCGCAAAGTCACAGCAGGTATTGCGAGCTATTCATGAAGGTGTGTGTGGCAATCATTATGGGGGAAGGTCGTTAGCGTATAAAGCAATGACACAAGGGTATTTCTGGCCGAACATGTCAAGAGATGCGGAGGAGTTCTCTCGAAGGTGCGATAAATGCCAACGATATGGACCATTGATCCACCAACCACCTGAGGAATTGCACGTAATGGCCTCGCCGTAGCCTTTCGCGCAATGGGGGATGGATGTGGTCGGTCCTCTGCCAACGGCAAGAGCTCAGAACAAGTATGTGTTACTGGCCACGGATTACTTCACTAAGTGGGTGGAAGCAGAACCATATCCTAGCGTGACTCAGACTCATGTGAGACGATTTATTTGGAACAATATTATCTGCCGTTTCGGCGTTCCAAGGTCAATAGTCATGGATAATGACACGAACCTCGACAGCAAGCAAGTAAGAGAGCTGCTGGAGGAGTATGGAATTAATCAGAAGTTGGCTGCAGTAAGTCATCATCAGGCCAATGGACAAGCAGAAATTACAAACAGAACAATTTTCGCCTGCATTAAGAAGAAGCTGGAGGACCATAAAGGGAAGTGGTTGGATGAGCTCCCGAACGTCCTATGGGCTTACAGAACCACCCCAAGGCGGCCGACTGGGGAGAGCCCGTTTGCAATGGCATATGGTACCGAGGCGGTTATACCGGTTGAGCACTTGGTCCTAACTATCAGAAGCTTAGCATGGAATCGAGATCAGAACGACAAGCTGTTAAGATTGAACCTCGATATGATAGACGAAAGGAAGGACGCTGTAGCAATAAGGTTAGCATCATACCAGCAAGTATTGGCGAATAGTCACAACAAAAGAGTAAAACACAGAGATTTTGCCCCTGGTGATCTGGTTTTGAAAAGAAAGGTGGGGATAGTCAAAAAAATGATGCCACCCTGGGAAGGCCCATACAGAATTGCGGAAGTCATAGGCAAGGGAGCATATACGTTAGAAACCATGGCGGGAAGGTTGGTCAGCAAGCCCTGGAATGCCACGTCTCTGAAGAGGTACTACCAATAAAAGCTAAGTTTCGGCTTTATTGAGTGTTGTTTGTTGTCAATCAAGTACGTATGAATGTGCAAATTCCTGAAATTTATAAAAATAACTTTCCTCTTCAGTGGGTTGCTAAAAATAAAAATAAAAAATGAAAAGCCAAGTGGCAAGTGGCATTCTAGCCGAGCGCCAGGCACTTAAGCAAGATAAGTGGCAGCTGGGACCATAAGCCGAACGCCAGACACTTGCTAAAAAACTGAAAAGCCAAGTGGCAAGTGGCATTCTAGCCGAGCGCCAGACACTTAAGCAAGATAAGTGGCAGCTGGCACCATAAGCCGAACGCCAAACCCTTGCTAAAAAATGAAAAGCCAAGTGGCAAGTGGCATTCTAGCCGAGCGCCAGGCACTTGAGCAAGATAAGTGGCAGCTGGCACCATAAGCCGAACGCCAGACACTTGCTAAAAAATGAAAAGCCAAGTGGCAAGTGGCATTCTAGCCGAGCGCCAGACACTTAAGCAAGATAAGTGGCAGCTGGCACCATAAGCCGAACGCCAGACACTTGCTAAAAAATGAAAAGCCAAGTGGCAAGTGGCATTCTAGCCGAGCGCCAGGCACTTAAGCAAGATAAGTGGCAGCTGGCACCATAAGCCGAACGCCAGACACTTGTTAAAAAATGAAAAGCCAAGTGGCAAGTGGCATTCTAGCCGAGCGCCAGGCACTTAAGCAAGATAAGTGGCAGCTGGCACCATAAGCCGAACGCCAGACACTTGCTAAAAATTTAAAGCCAAGTGGCAAGTGGCATTCTAGCCGAGCGCCAGGCACTTAAGCAAGATAAGTGGCAGTTGGCACCATAAGCCGAACGCCAGACACTTGCGAAAAATTTAAAGCCAAGTGGCAAGTGGCATTCTAGCCGAGCGTCAGACACTTAAGCAAGATAAGTGGCAGCTGGCACCATAAGCCGAACGCCAGACACTTGCTAAAAAATGAAAAGCCAAGTGGCAAGTTAAAAAATGAAAAGCCAAGTGGCAAGTGGCATTCTAGCCGAGCGCCAGGCACTTAAGCAAGATAAGTGGCAGCTGGCACCATAAGCCGAACGCTAGACACTTGCTAAAAAATGAAAAGCCAAGTGGCAAGTGGCATTCTAGCCGAGCGCCAGGCACTTGAGCACGATAAGTGGCAGCTGGCACCGCAAGCCGAACGCCAAGCACTTGCCATAAACAAGCACACGACAAAGTTAATATAAAAAAAAGAGAGAAAAGGTATATATATATTGAAAATGGGTTTGAACAGAGCGCAACACAAAGGAAAAAGAGAAAAAGAGTTCTGTCATCTCATTCATAATAAGCATTGGGTTTACAAAAAATGAAATATTCAAGTCACATTGTTACAAAAAAGTATGGAATCGAAGAGTCCGGAGGAGTTCTAGCTAGCTGCCTCAGTACCGACAGCCTCCTGGTTGTGCCGACCCGCCTCCTCGGTCCCATCAGCCATCTCACCCTCACGAGGTGGGGAATCAAGATGAATAACAGAGTCATTCTGCTGGGGGCCAACGTCAGCAGTGGCTATGGGAGGTACCACAGTTGACGATTGAGGAACGGTTAGAGGCAGAGCGGTAGGAGGAGCTGTAGTGATCCTAGAGGAAGCAATGTCCTGGCACTCATCAAATATGTGCTCCGCTTCGGTGGGTTCTGGGTCAACATAGACCCCCAGAGGGTCAATCCCTAAATCCTTATCGACCTCATCTGGAGTTGAGCTGGTCTGCCCCTCATCCGGAACTCAGTCGGAGAAACCTTCTCGGAATCCTTGAGTATATCTAAGAGCGTCGACCCTTGAGAACCGAGCATGAAGAGCCAGCATCCCACCGTTCACTCTGCTGATGGTATCAATCAGAGCAGTACGCTCATCCAGAGCTCTCTTCTCAAAAGCCATCCGAGCAGACTGTTCATCAGCCAGAAGGCGCTGGAGCTCTGCCTTTTCGTCTCTGATTGAATCACGCTCAGTCTGCCAGACACTCTTTTCAAGCTGGAGGGCATCCTTCTCATCCTGAAGAGAGTCGTTTTCTTTCTTCAAGACATCTCTTTCTTGTTCGGTTTTTTCAAGCCGAGCCAATACCTCGGTATTCTTGCTGGCGAGAAGGTCGTTTTCCTTATTGGCCACCTCCAGGCTATCAGAAAACTTACGAGCCCTGGCGTTCCCCATTTCAACCTGCTTCTGCATAGCCATCATTCCGAACAAAGTCTGCATAGATATACATTAATAATGGTTAAACCGATAGTCTGGTCGGACGAAGGCAAGACCAAATAATATGAGAGGATTAATGAGTTGGAAAATAAAAGTCACCTCCATGGCAGATTGGGGAAAGCGGCTGAACACATCCTTCTGGGATAGACCTTTCGCCGCCTCAAGGTCTTTCGGAGTCCACATGTTCCTATAGTACGCTATGGCGGTCTGGCCATCCTTTAGCATGGTCTCGTTCGGCTTCACGAACGTCCCATCCGTTCGGGTGTACCGAGGAGCCCATGGTGGTAAAGTGGGAAGAGAAGGGGAGGCTGAAGCAGAAGCAGATGCACCAGCTGCAACAGGCCCGGAGGGGGCAGGAGCTCTGACTGGGCGGTGCAAGAGAGCACCCGGCCCAGAGACCCGGGTTCTTCTTATAAGAGGTTCCTCCTCAGGGTCGACTCCACTGTCAGGATGAGGTCTTTTGCCTCGTTCTTTGTCCCGAGTGCCCCCAGCGGCAGCAGGTGCTGTAGTGATTTGTGGAGATGCGCTCGGGTTGGTAGCAGGGGTGCTGACAATAGAATCGATAGCCACCGTGCTCGGGATGGTGTCAGAGATGGTGGTTGAGGAAGAGGCTGATGCAGGAGAGGAGGTTGCCCCAGCAGCAGAAGTGGCTGGGGGAGTATTTTTCTTCCTGCCAAAGGATGGAATCTGAAGCCTGCTCATGGTATAGTCGAGGGATGAGAGCACTAGAAGGTTGTCTGAAGTGAGGAGGTCTGAGCAGGAAGGAATATCGTTCAAAACGTATTTCTTCAAGTAATTACTCCTATCCCTGCAAACACTATAGCTCAAGTCATCACAAGGTATTCCTAAGGAGCGGCATAAGAAAGTACAAAAGCGAGGAACACATGTTTCGCAGGGACAATCGTTTTTGTGAGATTTGAATTTCTTATATGAGGAAACAGAACAGACGCCAAAGGCGCTCGGGATTGGGTAATCCTCTGCAGCAGGCGAAGACCAAGCCCCACTAATGCCCATGATGTTATCCCTCCAACCCTTTTCAGATTTGATTGTGTCCGTACATATGGACATCTTGTCGATCGGGTAGAGGTGGTAGAAGGGCTCGTTAGTTCGGATCTTACTGACCTTATAACACAGAAGAAGATCTATGAGGTCAAGGTCCAGGCTTCTGTCACGAATCAACAGTAGCATAACAGATATGATTCTAAAGAAATTGGGGTTTACCTGCAGGGGGGATATCCCCAGTCTATTGAAGACATAATTAAAGAAGGGATGCAGAGGGAACCTAACGACATTCAGTTGAAGGTTTGAAAATAAAACTTCGCCGGGAAGGAGGCCGGCACCTGTCATAATATTAACATCCTTAGGGCAAACCCTAACTTGGATGTTGTCAGGAAGTCTAAGTCTCATACGAAGAACATCTAGATCTACAACCATGGTGGAAGTGATTGAAGGATCTAAAAGGGTAAAAAAAAGCCTGCCGAAAGTAAAAAGGAACAAAACTAACCTCTGAGGTAGAAAGCAACAAAGAGCACTGCAAGACCGCTGGAAGAATGACTCTTGAAGGATTTCACCGGAAAAAGCTTAGCACTGTTCTAAAAAGAGAGAGATTTGACTGATGATGAAGACGGTAAAAAGGCATGAAGTGGTATTGTAGAGCCTTATAAAGGCGAGGGGGACCCGAGGGCCGAAGCGTCAGGAAGGCGAGAAATTCATCGAGCCCCGGAACATTGATTCTGGATCTGACCGTCCGTTCCCCCATGTGGGTTTCTCGAGCCGTCAACGTCATGATGAGACGCCTTCAATAATTACCCCCTTATTAAACAAGGGGTAATTATGGGGGCAGTTGAGGAGGCCCGAGATGACATGGGCCGGATATGACTTGCAAACGCGACATCCGGTCCGTACAGATGGGTCAGGCCCATAGAAAGACACTGCCATATGGGCCGAACGCGAGTAAGCCCATCAAAAATGACCAGGACTTATGGAGGAACGGGCCTAGATCCAGCAGTCCATCAACATTTGTAAATATCTATAAATAGGAGAAGTAATGGAAAGAAGAGGGGATAGATATTTTTGGTTTGAAATACAAGAATTCTAAAGAGAGAAAGAGGGAAGGAATTTTCTTGTATCTTTAGCACCAAAGCACATTCTATGCGTCTTTTCAAAATGAATTACTTCCTCTATCTCGAATTAAATATCGCATTTGGTTACAATTTCCAAACTACTTGTCCCTATAATGAAAACAAAACAGAATAAAATCTATTTCCTATTATGGGTTTTAGTTGGCCAAGAAACATGAATTAGAATGAACATGGTGCTGATTTGTTTAGATTCAGATTGGATCAAAATAAAGTCGAGCTTTCAGATAAAAAATTAAAGAAAGACAAAATACAAAAATGGGTATGACAACAGTTAGCCGAATGGCCCACGCAAAAGTACAAACCAATTATTAAGGGGTCAACCAAAAATTAATTTGCAACCCATTCGTGTTCCTTTCAAATATCCCAAAAAAAATCTAGTTAATTTGGTGATAAGTAATTAAAAAAAAAAAAAAAAATTTGCTACTATAAATCATCAGTTCAGTTTAGGGTTCATCGACAGTCAAATCAGGTCTACCAATAACCAACCTTGAGTAGCTTGATTTTTTATGGTTTTAGATGATCATCATCTTATGGAGCAGAGCTTGAGTTGAGAACCGAACTTCAATGGATGATCAAGCTTGCCTCATTTATGTCATGAGTCGACTCAAGTCACTCAGTCTATCATAAAGCCCAACACCAACCTCCACAAGACCAAGTATCACACCGCACTTTGAACTAAACCTGGGCCCAGCAGAAACATTCAGGCAGATGTCACACCTTGTTTTTCTACCTTGAGCAGTGAAACCAACACCTCAAGCAAACATTCTATGGAGTATGGTGGATTACAAAATAGCACCACAAAAGAATATAGGCCCACATTACCTTAGCATACAGTTCGACACAACAATGGAACTCAGGATCATCCAAAAAAGCCTCGTCTGTTCGAAGCTTCATAAGAATCATAAGCTCCTCTGATTTCAAATTTTATTGCTTTGCTTGCAAGAGCTGAAAAAGTGCTGTGAGTTTGCTCACAAAAACAAGATAAGTACTTGTTTTTCCTAGTTTATTTAATTTTGGGTTAATTACGCTCAGCTATTTTCTAACATTAACACCCTTGTCAGCTTTTATCTTTAAAAGTAGTATGAAATGTCTAGATTGCCCCCTTGTTATTTAATTAATTTTTAATATATAATATCTAACAAACTAAATTACTTAAATACCCATTATCATTATAAAAATTTCTCAAAAAGCTTTCCAAACAGAGGCTCTTTTCTCTCTACTCAGTTACAAACCCATCAAAAAAAAATGGCAGTGCATCCACCAGTCACCACTCAGTAACCAGCAGGTCCAAACCCCACCTATCTCAAGTCCAAATTCCAAATCAAAACCCACATTCACCACCCAGCCACCCCCACCTATCTCAAGTCCAAATTAACCCCTATATATATATATATATATATTTTTTTTTTTTGAAAAGGCAAATCAAATCTATATTGCTTTCTACTATGTATTTGGTATATATAACTGTATATATAACTGTAAATATGTTTCTTTCTCTATAGAGAGAGAGAAACCAAAACCCATTTTGCAATTTTTTTTAAAAGGAAAATCAAACTCATTTTTGCTTTCTATTTATATATATAACTATATATATACCGACACCGAAACCCATTTGTAGTTTTTTTTTCCTTCTCCTGAAAAAAAGGCAAATCAAATCCATTTTGGTATATATAACCACTATATATATAAACCCAAAAGCATTTTGCAGCAGCGATGGTGGCGGTGATGCAATTCCGACGTTGACGAAGGTCCTGTTCGGCGACTAGCAACGGCAATGGCACGACGGTGACAAGATTCCGACATCAACGAGGGACAATAATATGCATTTGACATGACCCATCGACTCTGATTGATTGAGCAACGACCAATTGTTTTTTGGTTGATTTCGAACCATAGGGTTCGTGGAATTTGGAATGGTTTGTGGCTATGTGGAAGAAGGGGGGTGGGTAGAGGTTTTCGGTGGTTTTATTTGTGAAATATATATGTGTGTGTGTGTGGTATATATATTTTGTGGCAATGGACTGATGGTGGTGGCGGCGACGGCGGCGGCTGATGCAGTGGAGATAGAGAAGAAGAGAATAAGGGTGGCTGTGGGTAGAGAGAGGGGAATGATGTGAGGGCTAATTTAGTCCAATAAAATAACTTGTAAAGGAAAAAGGGTAAAAAAGTCAATTCGTTATGTGTCAAATGTGTCGGTGTATTTGTCACCTTCATCTAACTTCAAAAATGTAAGTGTAATTAACCCTTTAATTTTTAACTCGCGGAGGCAAATAAAAGTCAAAATCAATTGTTGATTTTAGGATAACACCCCATTTTCTGATTAAAAAACAAGCACAATACTAATTCTCAGTACACCTTATATATTTCATTTTGTCCAATAATTAGTCAATTCGCAAATTAGCAATGCAATATATCACTCGAAATGGCACTTACTCCAGACCAAGCCCCTTGAATTCGACTAATAGATGCATACTCCAATAAAATATTTAATCCGAGGACCTACCTAGAGCAGATTGACACAACAAGTAGTCAAAAGAGCACATTGGATTGTTCCTCCCAAGTAGACATGGAAGTAAATTTGAAGTGGCTGAAAATCACTGTGTGAAGGAAACATGGTGCATTGTCGGCTGTAGAGCTGAATGTGGAAACTGCACACATACGAGTACCAGTTTAATAAATTTAGAACATGAAGCATTTATTTAGATTCAGATTGGATCGAAATAGAGTAGGCTAGAAAATGAAAGAAAGAAAAATAAAAAAGGGTGTAACAGTGGCCAGACCCAACAATAACCATACCAATTATTAAGGTGGTTAACCAAAATATTAATTTTGCATCACAATTGTTTTCATTTCATATATCCCAAAATATTGTATTTAATTGTATTAAGGTGGTCAACCAAAATTGTTTTGCATCACAATTGTTTTTATCGAGCAGAGCTTGAGCCAAGCAATGAGCTTCAATATAGTCCCTCTTACAGTCCAACACCAACTGCCACAGGGATAAGCATCACAGTGCACTTTGAACTAAACCTGGGCCCAGCAGAAACATTCAGGCAGATGTCACACCTTATTTTTCTGCCTTGAGCAGTGAAACCAACACGTCAAACAACATTCTATGAACTTCATAAATAATGTAATCATTACTGTCTTGAGCAGTGATATATAATGTCATCATTTTTGCTTTTGTGATGCTATTTTATAATCCACTTTACTTCATAATACCCAGATACATGAGAAAATGCTAGATTTAACTTCCATAAGGTGCGCCATGAAACCCTGTTAAATCGTACACAAAAATAATCATGTAGAAACACAATTCTTCCAAGCCTTCAGTATGCTTAAAAATGAAAGAATTTAGTAAAAAGAAGGTAGAATGGAAGATATTCAGTCATTCCATGAACTCACAGGGTGATTCAAGGAATAGGTCTCTCAGATTGCAGAGTTCTACTGACCAATTGTCTTCATGGACTGACATAGCATATTAATAATAACACATAAACAACAATGATGACGCTATTTCACCTGAAAATAAAAGAAAATAAAATAAAAAAGATGATGCTAACAATCATCAGATAATACTAATTACAATTATAACTAACTCATGCAGGCAAATAAAAGTCAAAATCAACTGTTGACTCTAGGATTTCAACCCATCTTCTGAGTAAAAACAAGCATTATACTATTTACATTTTACCCGGAACCATATATATATATATATATATATATTGATAAGTAGAACCATATATATTTCATTTTTTGTCCAATCCTTAGCCAATTACAAAATTAGCAATGCAATATCTCACTCAAAATAGCACTTAGAATTATCAACAAACGTCTATTGAAGAGATTTGATAGGTAGAACCATATATATTTCATTTTTCGATTCTTTGGACAGCAAACGTCTATTGAAGAGATTTGATTCATTTTCTAATGCCACCAATTATTGACATAACGACACGTGCTACTATAGACTCCATTAGATTGCCAACAAGACGAAAAAGAAACATTTGAAACAAACAACCATTAGCCCTTCTTTTATTTTTCTCGTTGGGGAGACGAGGGGGTCATTATCATCCTTGTCTTTATCCCATATGAATAGGATCAGCCACATGAATTCTCTTTTTCCATTAATTTCTATTATACACTCTTCTCTTAGATTTAATAAAATGTTAAAATATCAATACTGCAATCAAGAAATTAAATTCTCATCGGTCAAACTACAGAAATCCAATACTGCCATAATTCACAAATGTTCATGACAAACATAAGAACTCATGTCAAAGTAGAACTGGAAAACCTTCAGTAGCATCTGGAAGTCGTCCTTCACTCCTTCCATGGGCGAGATTTAAATCCTAAAAGAAAACAGAATTTAACAATGACCAATTATATCATGACAACCTATTTTTTCGATACAAAACACATTAGCACACCTTTCTACCAGGAACAAAGTCAATGATTTGGCTGTCAGTGACCTCAACTGCAACAACGTACAAGCTAAAGCAGATTTCGTTTTTTTGTTTTTGTTTTTATTTTATTTTATGAATAAAGTATGAGTAGTTTAATCCCAAATGGAAGCTGAATTCCAGTATACTTAGATGTAAACCCTTGCATGATGATATTAAGCTTCATGTCTGTTACAATAAACCTCCGAATGAAGATGTAGTTGGTACTCTTGCTGCACTCACTTCACGCACTCAGCATTTACCATGAAACTGATTTGAATTATCCATCGGAACTTCTTGGTTACAGAATCAGCCTCTACGCAGAGGCACTTTTGATAAGAAATTGTCAATTGGATGAGCACTTTTCAAACATCGAGAGGTTGTCAATGCCAATGTAATGTTGAAAACTAACAAAATAAAAGTAAAACATAAAAAGCATTAACCAAAAATGGGAGTTTAGAATGAAACGAAACATTTTCCATGCAACAGTGTGTGGTTGTGTGCCTAAAACAAAAGAACCATGTAAAGGTTTGAAGATTCGAAAACAGAGTTAAGGTTGAAAGTGGGAATGGACAAGGTTGTTATTTTGGCATCACATTTAAGAATTATGGAAAAATCATTATAGTGATATGAAAATAGGCATTCCAAGCTTCGTGCTTGCTTACAAGAACAAAAGCATTTTTTGAACGCCTCCAAATACTAGCAAATAAAAAATAAAAAATAAAAAACAACAGTTAACCCTTATATATATAAGCTAGTAATCTAAGCCACGTGCAGTGTGGTGCAATACAGTAAAAAAGTGCATTACCCTTTGAATGTCCAACCTAGGTTTGAAAAGATTAGACAAAACCATTTAAGATGAGTCTAAACATATTTTTACCCAAAAAAATATAATGATAAAAGACAGTAGACACTAATAAAGTCCCAACACATGACTCCCCTAATTCCATATATTATAATGATATTGTAGCTGGATGTAAATCTTCGAGATAATAAAATGAGAGTCGAGAAATGTATTACAGCCAGAAGGAAAGAAGAACCTTTACCAAAAAGATGAATTGCCATGTTTAAATCACATTCAAATAGATGATGAAAATCGCATCTTGCTTCTTTTTAAAGCTGGATGTATGGAATTGGAAAAAAAAGGGGTTGGATGGTGGTTGGCGAGAGCAGATTCTTGGATCCTGAGTTTATTAAGGATATTTATGAGAAGAATACTCTTATTAGGGATCGCATTCGCACTGCCCAAAGTCGACAGAAGAGTTATGCCAATCATCGTTGTTTGAGAGTTGATAAATGTGTCCTTTCCTTCCTTCCTGATCGAGGACCCATCCGGGCCACCGTCGTCGGATTGACGCCATTGCATAACTCAAAATTTAAGATTTTTGTTTCTTTTTTAATTTTCTTTTTAGTTTTTCAATTTTTTCTCGGGAACCAAACACGGTGGAAAATGATGGGGCCATAATAATTATCGCAGCAGCTAATTAACTGTACACAAACTATCAAGCAGCCAAAATTTTGTTCTGTGTTTAGTTTGGGCCAGTTGAATCCATTAGTTGGGCTTAAATGCTACCTCCACTCCATGAGTAATTGGGCTTCTGGCCCATGTCTTTTGTAGCTATATTAATTGGAAATTGCTTTACTTTAAATGGAATCCTCGGAACTCGTGCTATTTTTCTACTCACAGTTTGGTTTGGGCCAATTGGGCCCATTAGTTCCGCTTGACTGCTTTCTTCTCCCTCAAGGAGCTTAATTGGGCTTCTGACCCAGGTCTTTTCCACTGACTTATCCTCCTTTGAAAACTAATGTTAAAGATATTTATTTAAAACCACCACAATATAAAGATATTTATCTAAACCACCACAATACTGCTGCTATATTTGAAGCATGCATTGAATTTGGATTCTCATATGTCCTGTGTGCTTGACATTTAAGTAGGGCTGCAAGTTGGGCGGGTTAGCCCAGCCCAGCCCAACCCCAACCCAAAAATTTTAAAATTTGGATACGCAATTTACAAATCAGGTTCATGCTCGGGTTGGGTTTTGTCAAAACCCAAACAATTCGGGTTGGGCTCGGGCTCAACCCGAACCCAACCCAAAACCCAAAATTAAATTTTTTTTTTTTTTTCTCTTTTCTCTCTCCTCCCCCAAATTTTTTTTTCTCTCTCCTCTCTTTTCTTTCTCTTTCTTCTTTCTTCTTTCTGCCCGATTTTTTTTTTTTTTTTTTTTTCTCTCTCTCCTCTCTCTTCTTTCTTCTTTCTCTTTCTCTTTCTGCCCGAAATTTTTTTTTTTTCTCTTTTCTCTTTTCTTTTCTCTTCTTTCTCTTTCTCTCTCTCTCTGCCGCCGTCCTCAGCCGATCCACCGCCGCCGCCGTCACTTCCAAAAATAAAAACAAAACCCATACATACAAGTTAGCAGTTGCAGAGAGAGAGGGGGGCAAGCTTGAGACGGCTGAAGCTTGCGAACGGCAAGAACTGGAACAGCCGGCGATGGAAACTGAAACATATGGGTTTTGATTTTTTGAACAATCTGAAATGATCTGAAATATATGGATTTTGAACTTTTGATTCTTGCAGACAGATCTGAAATATATGGATTTTAAACTTCTGATTCTTATAGATTTTGTAGTTTGAAGTCGGAGAGAGAGAGAGAGAGAGAGTTGAGAATGAGACAGGGGAGGCTGAAATGATTTGCCCTAAATTTTTTTTGTTTTTTAATAATATATATATATATATATCTATATAATATATATATTTTCAAAAAAAAATATGTAAATAATTTTTAAAAAATCAACCCGTCAACCTGACCCGATCGGCCCAAAAATATTCGGGCTGGGTTTTTATTATAACCCATGTTAAGTATAATTCGGGTTGGCCCAACCCAACCCGATTCAGGTTGAGGTTGGGTTGGGACTAGACTGGGTTGAACCCGCCCAATTTGCAGCCCTACATTTAAGTGGGTGAAAATACTCTTGAGAACGATTCTATTGTTCGTGTTTTTTTTCAAAAATTGAACATGATTATAACTTTAGAAGTCGAATTTTAAATGTTAAAATTTTAAGTGATAATTATAAATTAAAAATCTGAAAATTAAAATGTAAACCCTTTTTATTTGAAGATACATGAAATTTTAGTAACTTATGATTTAAAATTGCACCAACAAACACAACATCTTCTAAGTCGTGATACCCATATATCAATTGAAATAAATATATTTAACCATATCAATTGAGATATTCAAACCAAATAAAAAATTTGATAAAAAAAGAAAAATCATTTAAAATTTTAGTTCATTAATACAAATATTTGTGCAATATTTTATTGTGTATTTTTACAAATGAAGCAACACATTTATTTACGAGAATGTAACAGTATTATATATTAATGTGCAAAAAAAATAAAAAAAATCCCTTACTATATATAATGTAATACACCTTACAATTTATATGTGCATATAAATCACTAATATTTAAATATATATATAATTATTCTTGACGATTAATTTTTATAAAAATTTCAAAATACTTCTAATAATGAATGTATATATTAAGGGTATTTTAAGAATTTTAATTTTTAAATTGACAAAATATCTCTATTTACTCAATTTAAATATATATATATATATATAATAATAAATATTTGCACAGTATACAACAATGCCTAAGGTCCAACCCAAACGCAACGCAAAAGCGTACAACCGGTCTACATAGCCGCCTCAGAATAGAGCAAAAGGAATATATATAGATAACAAGAATTGAACCAGAGAAGTATTCACCACACCCAAGCTTACAAGATAGTCGTATATTATATAGAGAGAAAAACAAGTACACCACCACCCATAGTCATCAGTCAATCGCAATAGTTTTCTGTTCTATTTAAAATTCAATTCGCATGATCAGATTTGCGATTGGGAGTTTTGTGAATCATCGACCTGATTTGCTAAATTTTCTATAACAATTTTTTAGAAAAGGATTGAATTTGAATTCTAGGGTTTGATACGATGACAATTTCTTGATCGCCGTTTATCGGCGAGCAGAATCGTAATTGAGGGATTAGGGTTTTGTATGGAAACTCGGCGCCGGAAGCGGGAGGAGGCCAATTCATCAGCCCCTTCATCTTCATCCTCTGGTCCCGCCACCCGTTCCAGGAAAAGAACTCGTCTCTCTGCAACTTCGTCTTCAGTCCCCGCCACCGCCACCGCCAACGCCAACGCCAACACAGTCGTTGTTTCGTCGACCACGACTCGTTCCAGAGCTTCTCGTACCAAAAATTCATTGCCTTCTCCGTCTTCTACACCGATGGAATCAACGAACGAGCCATCCGGGTCTGTCCCTCGTCGCGAGTCCGGTGGCCGACGTGGAAAGAATAACGGTTCGAATAAGGACAATTCAGATAAAGGGAAGGAAAAGGAGCATGAAGTTAGGGCTAGGGTTAGAGATAGGGATACGGAGAGGAGCTCAGGATTGAATATAGACGGTGGCGCAGACGATGATGATAATGACAGTGATGGTGATGAGGGGATTTTGCATCAGAATTTGACTTCTGCAAGTAGTGCACTCCAAGGGCTTCTTCGGAAATTGGGTGTAGGATTGGATGAATTGCTTCCATCGTCGGCAATGGGAAGAAAAGGCGGGCAGATGAAGATTCTATCGGGGTTACGGGCAGATGGGGAGGAAGGGCGGCAAGTTGAGGCATTGACGCAGCTTTGTGAGATGCTATGTATTGCGACAGAGGAGTCACTTAGCACATTTCCAGTGGAGTCCTTTGTACCGGTGCTCGTGGGGCTGCTTAACCACGAGAGCAATCCCGATATCATGCTTCTTGCAGCCAGGGCACTGACCCACCTCTGTGATGTGCTCCCTTCGTCGTGTGCTGCAGTTGTGCATTATGGTGCAGTGCAATGCTTCGTTGCTCGACTGCTTACAATTGAGTACATGGACTTGGCTGAACAGGTGAGCTCTGACCATACGTTTATAGAAGGAAATTCAAATGAATAATACTGAATTATTAGTAAATCTCTTTTACTAATTACTAATTTAATTTCTTCACTGAAATCTCATTTGACAATGTTGGACTTTGTAACAATTGGGAAATAGGCCTGCTCGGTCCAGTTTTCTGTTTCTTGAGAACAAAAAATCATAAAACTGTACAAATTCCTGTTTGGTTGACAGTTTCTGAAAACCAAGTTAAAAAATGTCCAAACTGACTTTTATAGGTGTCTAAAAATAGTTTTTTGGTTCTTGAGAACTTCTGTTTTTAGAAAACTGAACCAAACATTCTTGTTTTTAAGTTTTGTCTTCTTATATCCGTGCTTATTTTGATGGAAACAGTCATTGCAAGCTCTTAAGAAGATATCACACGAACACCCTACTGCTTGCTTGAGAGGTGGTGCACTTATGGCAGTACTTTCATATCTTGATTTCTTCTCCACAGGAGTCCAGGTAACTCATTTACTGAAAGTATCAACTTTCTCAGTTGATGTGTTTTAATAGAACAGAATCCTATTTTGCCAAAGCCTTTCTTAATGATGCTATTTTTTATTCTGAAACACTGTCTCAGAGAGTGGCATTGTCTACTGCCGCAAATATGTGCAAGAAACTCCCTTCAGATGCAGCTGACTTTGTGATGGAAGCTGTTCCCTTGCTGATAAACCTTCTTCAGTATCACGATGCAAAGGTGAGGTCATTATTTTGTGATTTTAGAATCTAAGGCAATTAATTCTGGTTAGGTATTCCCTTCCTTGACTTACTTTTTCCCTTCGTTTTGTGTATTCTCGTGTGTTCTCTGTTTTGATTTTAGGTGTTAGAGGAAGCTTCTGTTTGCTTGACACGAATTTCTGAAGCGTTTACATCATCTCCAGATAAGCTGGATGAACTTTGCCATCATGGGTTGGTTACACAAGCTGCTTCACTTATTTCTGCCGGTAACTCTGGAGGTGGTCAGGCATCCCTAAGCACATCCACATTCACGGTAGATTTAGTTCTTCTTTCCACTTTCCAAGTTGAATGATCTCGTATCTAGAAAGCTTCAGTTGTGACTTAAAAGACATGCAGGGTTTAATCCGACTGCTTTCAAGCTGTTCAAGTGGGTCTCCAATAGGAGCCAAAACTTTGCTAGTTCTTGGAATCAGTGGCATTCTTAAAGATATACTATCAGGTTCTGGCCTTGTTGCAAACATATCTGTTTCACCTGCCTTAAGTAGACCACCAGAGCAGGTATTTGTTGCATCTTTTTCTCTTTCGCATTCTCTCTGCAATTCTTTGGTGGTACTCAAACTCATTATTGTTCTGACCCCAACAAAAAAAAAAAAAAATTAGTGTTCTGTATTTTGGTATGTCTAAATTTTGAATGGTTGGTTGTTATGGTGCCATTGAGAATCCAAAAAGAATATTTGAGCTGGGCAAAGAAGCAGAGTTATTCACCACAATTAAGTCTATAATAGTAGGAAAAACAGAACTTATTCGTGCTTTTAACATTATCAGATCTGATTATCCATAATCAGTTATAAACTTCCCACGTTAGATTGCTTCATCTTAACTTGCTTACTAAATGATGGCTTGGGAAAGAAAAGAGATATAGTTATACATCAGTGATAATTAAAATTACATTTCTTCTTTTATGAAAATGTTTCTTGCTTCTCCAGGAGTTTTATTTTTGACACTCTAGCATTCTGCATCTTACTTTCATTATGATATTGACGAGTTATGAGTTTTGCCTGTTACTTGCATGGATATCTGAATGCTTTGTTTTTCATTCTACCGCTTAGATTTTTGAGATTGTGAACCTTGCAAATGAGCTTCTACCTCCACTGCCCCACGGAACCATATATCTTCCAGCCGGCAATAATTTATTTGTTAAAGGATCATTACCAAAGAAGTCTCCTGTCAGTAGTTCTGGCAAACAAGAAGATACAGATGGAAGTGTGCCTGAGGTTTCAGCTCGTGAAAAACTGTTAAATGATCAACCAAGACTTCTGCAGCAATTTGGAATGGACCTTCTTCCCGTTCTAATTCAGGTTGGTTAGTCTTTCATATAACTTGGTTTGCATCTAGTTATTACTCGCCATATAGAGTAGTGCTATTATTATTATTATTTCATCAAGCAGATATATGGATCCAGCGTGAATGGCCCTGTTCGCCACAAATGTCTCTCAGTTATTGGGAAATTGATGTACTTCAGCACAGCAGACATGATCCAGTCTTTAAATGGTGTGACAAACATATCTAGGTAGACAAATTTTATGAATTTTTATTCACACAATTTTTTACATGCTTAGTCTGTGTAAGTTCTTATTGGTAGTTCTTCATTTGGTTCCCAGTTTCTTAGCTGGAGTGTTAGCATGGAAAGATCCTCAAGTCTTGGTTCCGGCCCTTCAGATAGCAGAGATTCTAATGGAAAAGCTTCCTGGAACTTTCTCCAAGATGTTTGTGAGAGAAGGTGTGGTTCATGCTGTTGATGCACTTATATTAGCTGGGTCCCCTAGTAATGCTCTTTCCCGACCATCTTCCAGTGGGAAAGTGAATGATTCTATACCTGGAACATCGTCACGTTCTAGGCGTTATCGACGACGTGGTGGCAATTCAAGTCCAGATGTGAGGTCCACTGAAGAATCAAAAGATCCAGTTCCAAGCGTTGGTTCACCTCCAACTTCTGTACAAATTCCCACGGTCAATTCTAGCATTCGTATGGAAGTCACTGCGCGTGCTAAAGTTTTCAAAGATAAATACTTCCCTTCAGATCCTGGGGCCACTGAAGTTGGAGTTACAGATGATCTTCTACATTTAAAGAATCTCTGCATGAAGTTGAATGCTGGGGTTGATTATCAAAAGACAAAAACAAAGGGAAAGTCTAAAGTCTCTGGGCCTCGCCTTTCTGATATTTCTGCTAGCAAAGAGGAGAACTTGGTTGAGGTGATATTGGAGATGCTAGCAGAACTAACCAAAGGAGATGGTGTGTCCACTTTTGAGTTTATTGGGAGTGGAGTTATTGCTGCTTTGCTGAATTACTTTTCATGTGGATACTTCTCCAAGGAGAAAATTTCGGAAGCTAACCTGCCCAAGCTTCGACAACAAGCAATCAAAAGATACAAGTCGTTTGTTGCAGTCACCCTCCCTTCCAATCTTGATGGAGGAACTGTGGCTCCTATGAGTGGCTTAGTTCAGAAGCTCCAAAATGCTTTGTCCTCATTAGAACGTTTTCCGGTTGTGCTGAGCCATACCTCTAGTTCAACTAGTGGAAGCACCCGTCTCTCTTCTGGTCTTAGTGCTTTATCTCAGCCTTTTAAGTTGCGCCTCTGTAGAGCCCAAGGAGAAAAATCTCTCCGTGATTTTTCTTCGAATGTTATACTAATTGATCCATTAGCAAGTTTAGCTGCTGTTGAAGCATTTATATGGCCTCGAGTTCAGCGAAGTGAGTCTGGGCAGAAGCCCTCAGCATCTGTTGGTAACTCCGAGTCTGGGACCACACCTACTGGAGCCGCTGCTTTATCACCATCTACTTCAATCTCTCATCGTCATTCTACTAGATCCAGATCGTCTTTAAAAATAGGAGACATGGCCAAGAAGGATACAGCACGGGAGAGGACCACAAGCGTATCGAAGGGAAAAGGTAAAGTTGTTCTGAATCCGGCTCAGGAGGAGACAGGAGGACCTCAAACAAGAAATGCCACCCGTAAAAAAGCAGCTATGGATGAAGATGCACCAATGAAGCCGGTAAACACAGACTCTAGTTCGGAGGTATGCTGTATATGCTATTATGCTCTTGAATATCGAAATGCATTTGCAGTAGTTTCAGGGATGAACTAAACTGCAGATTTGACTCTGAATTTTTGGTTCACATTCATAGAATGGTATTTTATATATACCTTGTGAGTCATGGTATATGAACTATATTTTTGCTGCGTAGGATGAGGAGTTGGATATATCTCCCATGGAGATTGATGATGCGTTGGTGATTGAAGATGATGATATCTCAGATGATGATGATGATGATGATGACCATGACGATGTATGTTATTAAATTCTTCTGGTTCTCTTTTTGTGTTTTCCAAATCTTGTATTTTTTCTTATTTCAGTATGTGTTGAGTTCTGCAATCATATTGTTATCCATTACTTCTAGTGCTTTGTGGTTAGGAGCTTTTAAATTAATTAAGGTTCTGTTGGTCTGTTCTATTAGAATTCAAAGAGTAATTTCCTCATGTTTTAAGGGTAAGAAACTGAGATTTTGGCAGCAATATAATTGTCAAACTATTAATCAAACTATGCCTAAATGAAGTACTCAATCTGCCCTAAAGAAAGGAAAGGTAATCCGTGGTTCCTTTTTTGGATGCCTGCTCTGTTTCGCTAGATGTAAATGTGTTAACTAATGTTAAAGCAGAAATTTATTCTTTTCAAGTGTGAATGCATTAAATACTTGTCTCTTTATACAGTTGGGGTTTCTAAGTGGGAGTATGTTTCTAGGTTGGAGAGAGTACCACTATCTGCATCTGAAATGGATGAGATCTCTAAGACCAGGATATTAGAAAGAGTTTTTGTGAATGGGAGAAGAGAGAAAAAGGAAAAAAAGGAGGAGGAGGGGGTTTCCTTGTATTCATCCAACCCCACTATATATTTCACGAGAGGAGAGGAGAATTGTGGGAGGGAATTGGTCGAGTCATTTCGCAAGGCTGACCATCCCACTTGCAGAATAACTAATCCAACAATTTTGATCAAGCACATAAACGCTCTTGAAATTGAATGGTAAAACCTGCAAGGCACCCGCTAACAATTTCATTTGCACTTCACCTGATGGATTTTTGTTGTCATTTTTAGGTCCTAAGGGATGATACTCTTCCACTTTGTGTACCAGACAAAGTACACGATGTTAAACTGGGCGACCCAGCTGAGGATAGTCTTGTTGACACTGGAACAGGTGATAGCCAGGCCAATCCAGCTTCTGGCTTTAGTAGCAGAGCCGCTACAGCTAGGGCATCAGATTCTACCGAGTTTAGGAGTGGGAATTCTTTTGGTTCAAGGAGTGCAATGTCGTTTGCTGCTGCTGCCATGGCTGGTTCTAATGATCCTCCTAGACTAATATTTTCTGCAGGTGGAAAGCAACTTAATAGGCATTTGACTATCTATCAAGCTATCCAGCGTCAGCTTGCGTTGGATGAGGAAGATGCTGAGAGGTATACTGGCAATGATTCTGTGTCCAGTGATGGAGGCAGGCTGTGGAGTGATGTTTATACCGTCACATACCAAAGACCAGACAGCCAAACTGATAAGGGTTTGGTCAGGGTTTCAAATTCTAAAACCTCTTTTAAATCTACCAAAGCAGGGTCTACATCTAAATCCAACATTAAATCCTCACCGCATCGAATATCACTTCTTGATAGCATTTTGCAAGGGGAGCTTCCTTGTGATCTGGAGAAAAACAATCCTACTTATAATATATTGGCTCTGTTGCGTGTATTGGAGGGTTTGAATCAGCTTGCACCGCGTTTAAGAGTCCAGGCAGCGACTGACAGTTTCTCTGAAGGGAAGATCTTGAGTCTAGATGAGCTAAGTGCAACTGTTGTAAGGGTTTCTCCTGAGGAATTTATCAATAGTAAGCTCACTCCAAAATTGGCCCGACAAATCCAGGATGCGCTTGCACTTTGCAGTGGTAGTCTTCCTTCATGGTGTTACCAGTTGACAAAAGCATGCTCTTTCCTGTTTCCTTTTGAAACTCGTCGTCAGTACTTCTATTCTACTGCTTTTGGATTGTCCCGTGCTTTGTATCGGCTTCAGCAGCAGCAAGGTGCTGATGGTCATAGCTCAATCAATGAGAGAGAGGTGAGAGTTGGAAGGTTACAGCGCCAAAAAGTTCGTGTCTCTCGGAATCGCATACTGGATTCTGCTGCAAAAGTCATGGAAATGTACTCCAGCCAAAAGGCTGTCCTTGAAGTAGAATATTTTGGTGAAGTTGGAACTGGATTGGGTCCTACCTTGGAATTCTATACCCTTTTAAGTCATGATTTGCAGAAAGTTGGACTAGGAATGTGGAGAACAGGTTCTTCACCAGAGAAACCTTTAATGGAAGTCGATGGAGATGAACAGAAAAATAGGAAAACCGATAATACCACTGGACCAGGTGCAGCTGCCGGCGAGAGAGATCTTGTAAATGCTTGTCTTGGGTTATTCCCCCGTCCCTGGCCTCCACATGCTGATGTTTCTGATGGTAGTCAATTTTGTAAAGTCAATGCATATTTCCGGATGATTGGGCGTGTGATGGCCAAAGCTATTCAAGATGGGCGACTTTTAGACCTACCTTTGTCGACAGCATTTTATAAGCTTGTGCTTGCTCAAGTATGCTAATTGAATAGTTGTGTCAATTTAGTTCAAAAGTAGCATAGTCTTTTCTGATCACAACTTTCTTCCTTCCCTGATCACTGCAGGAGCTTGATTTGCATGACATTCTTTCTTTCGATGCCGAATTTGGGAAGACCTTGCAAGAATTGCAAGCCCTTGTTTGCCGGAAAGAATGCCTTGAATCAATGGGTGTTCATAATTGTGACGAAATTGCTGATTTACGTTTCCGTGGGGTTCCAATTGAGGATCTATGTTTGAATTTCACCCTTCCTGGTTATCCAGATTATACTTTAAAACCGGTTGATGAGAATGTAATCCACGTGCCTCCTTGAAAATTTCCTCTCTCTCTCTCTGCACAAGCTTTTCCATTAGTTTTTGTGTTTGTTACAGTAGTTTTAAAATAAATACTTGTTGAAATTTGCAAGGTGGATATCAATAACTTGGGGGAGTACATATCCCTGATCGTGGATGCCACTGTCAAAACAGGGATTTGGCGACAAATGGAAGCATTTAGAGCTGGGTTTAATGAGGTTAGCAACTTATTATGGTCTTCTATTGAATTCCATAAATTTTGAAAAAATGAGACGCTTTAATGTCGTGTGGGCCTTCTTTTTTTTTTTTTTGGTTGAAATTTTCTGTTTTGAAGTTGGCTAATGAGTCATTATTATGCATATGGAAAGGGTCATGCTGCCTTGATATTATATTTGGCAGGAACTGCTGAAGCTAATTTATTTCCCCATTTATTGTAATTGTGGTCACCTTTTGATATATCTGATTATCTGTCAATTTTTATGTTATCGAGGTTGTGATTTCATTTTATTTTTCCGCATTCTACTTTTTTAATTGAAGCACCATCTTCTCTTAGTATCTTTAGTTGCTTCTAGTAGTGCTTGTTTTTGTATTAGAGAATGTTAGGTTATTAACTTTTCTTTTTCCCTTTTTGTTCTGTGACTTTCAGGTCTTTGATATCTCAACTCTACAAATATTTTCTCCACATGAATTAGACTATTTGCTTTGTGGCCGTAGAGAGTTGTGGAAGGTAATCTTTATTTTTGCGTTCTGTGTGTGACAAGACACAATTGAAACCTGTATATTCCATGTATTTTTGCATGGCCTAGTATCGAATTTCTCTTTTATGCAGGCTGAGACACTAGTAGATCACATAAAATTTGATCATGGATATACTGCCAAGAGCCCTGCAATTTTGAATGTATGCTTTCTTTCCACACCAGTTCTCATCCTAGATTTAGGACTTGTCATTTGATTCTCATACTGTCATATGTTGGCTTGTTATGATGTTTTTAGTTACTTGAGATTATGGGAGAATTCACCCCAGAGCAGCAGCGGGCCTTCTGTCAGTTTGTTACTGGTGCACCTCGGCTTCCACCTGGTGGTCTGGCAGTGCTGAATCCAAAGTTGACTATTGTCAGAAAGGTGTACTACTAGATGCAAATGTCATCGAGAGCTTTCAATTGTTATCCAATTAGTTTTCATGTTGCTTGCAGATAACTCATACCATTTTTTTGCTTGCATATTTGGGTGCAGCATTCTTCAACCACTAGTAACATGACGTCCAATGGAATTGGGTCATCAGAATCTGCAGATGATGACTTACCTAGTGTGATGACATGTGCTAATTACCTGAAGCTTCCCCCTTACTCGACTAAGGTATTGTTGAATAAATTTGTTTTTGAGTTTCCTCATTATATCCCGCCATTTGACGAAATTCTTCCTCCCAAGGGAAAAAAGAGGATATACTTGCTTCAGACTGGAAAAATGTTTCTGCTATTTCATTTTACCTGATGCTTTCTTCATTTGAACAGGAAATTATGTACAAGAAACTGCTTTATGCGATCAGTGAAGGGCAAGGATCATTTGATTTGTCATGAATCTGCAAACTAACCAATGAAACGGTGTAATATTGGATTGAAATACTTTCGGGTCATTCATTAGCAGGGCTTATTTAGGGTTGCTAGTAACATCTGTTCTGCTCAACAGTGGCTTTTTTTTCCTGCCTTCCCTAAACTAGGGGCACTCTTGATGTTAGTCCCTCTACATTCATGTAGTTTGTCTGATTCAATTATGTAGCTGGGCTCTTTTCTTTTCCCTTTTTTTTTTGGTTTTCTAACAGTCATACTTTTCAATTCATTTTGCAGGCCATTAATTCAGTTGTTCTCCTAGTTTTTTTTTTTTTTTTTTTCTTGGCTATCAGATTGTCCCATCGTGTAAGTTCTCCATTCATTTTGCGGATACAGTCGTTAACCATTCCTTTCCTTATCCTTTTTCTTTGGTGAGATTTTTCATTAACCAATTTCAGAATATTATAATGTTTTTGTCTTTCAAATTTCAGTTGGATGCGAGTTTCGTTCAGGTTGATTGATCCTCACATGTTGAGAGAGCTTCCTTGCTGAGGGGTATCTTTGGTGCAATTTTTGGTTCTTCAAGTACTTGTAAATATAGGAATTTCTGATTTGTAATAGTTTAAGTTAATATAATGGCTGGTAGAGCATATACATGCATGGGCATTTCTTTTCCCTCATAAATTTGGTGCAGCATTTTTTGTCAGAACAATCTGGGAAATAATGTAGAAAGAAAAGAACTTACAGGTCAAACTTCATCCAATCTTGGTGATGGTGGGAATCATTCAAGATCTTGATTTGACATATTTATTTGTTTGTGAGGCTTTGTAAACTTGGATTTTTAACAAATGGATTCATGAAATCTTCATCTTTGTGAATCTTTTAACCTGGTTTGGAATCAAAGGTTAATGTTGTGCCAAATTAGAGTAATGGTATTTGTTTTGGAATAAATTTAGTCGATTTGTTTATTTAAACAGGTTATTTGTGCATTTGTGATTGTACCACTATCACGGTTGGTAGTTTGTAGGAATGAATTACTCGTTGGTGATTGTACCACCGGTAGGAATGACAATTTTTTTGAGAATAAATTTAGTCACTATTTTCTTATTTAGCACTTTTAATATTTTGAAATTATATATTTTGTTATGCAATTCTCAAGATACTGGAACCAAAAGTTGAATCCAATTTAAACAGGTAAAAGCTGGCTTCAATTAGTAAACGGTAGGTCTTCAGATTATTATTATTATTATTATTATTATTATTTTATTTTTATTTTTTTGTAATCAACCAGGAAAGAACTCCAAAATACAAATGATGGACCTCAAATAAACTAACAATAAAATAATAGAGAAGTATACACAAAAACCTTGGTGGAGTATAAAAATGTTGCCCATCACCTAACTTATTAAAATTTTATTATAAAAAATTTATGAAAATATGTGTCAACAGCAACTAAACGCAATGGCTCAGCACTAAACAGAGAAACCCCTAAGAAGACTATACATCAAGCAAAGTTAACTGCAAGACCTCCCACCAAACAAATCTTGCAATATCAGTGGATGATCTTCAAATATTTTGGTGCATCCTTGAATTCCTTTGACAACAAATTTGCCAAATAAATGTAGCAAATATCTTATTTTGAGTTGAGCTTGTGCTTCAAGTTTGTAGGAGTCCAGCAACTGGGATGAGGATTGACATTGTGATTGTGATATGTTCCATTCCAACAATTATGACACATTGAATGAAACTGCAAACCCCTTCTCAAAACAAAGCCAATCTATTGTGCAGACCAAGACAGCAAACCACTGAATCCCTGCACCCTCTCCAACAGAGTTTATACCTTCTCACTTTTGGAAGTTTGGATCTGCAATGCTCCCCGAGCAATATTGAAAGAGAAAACATCCGCATTTCCAAACATTTGACAATCAATGCAGAGATTGAAGCACTTCTGAGACAATGAAGCTTTCTGCGTGTCATTAGACCCCCAAAGGAATCCTTTTCTCAAATTGCTGATCCCAAATTCTTAGTAGTATCGCGTGATAACGGACATCTACTATTTATGGCTTAATTTTTTGAAAAAAAAAAAAACTCTTAAACCATAATAATAAATTACATACTGTATCTGTTAGGCTTATTTGCAAATATTTAATAGCTCAAGGGCCAAACAAGTGATAAGTGAAAATTATCTATAGTTTTAAGAGTGTTAGAGCAATTAACCTGGTAATTTATACAATTATGAAAGAAGAAACAAAAAAGAGAGAGAACAAAACTTGCATTACAGGGAAAATTGATCACTAAGTACAAATGAAATAAGGCCCAATTGGGGACTCCCTCACCCATACCAAAACTCTAGGGCTCTATTTGGAGACTCACTCACTCCAGGGTGGGGACTTTTCCACTAGAGGACCACTAAAAGTCTATAAGCATTCACATATATAGAGGGAGAGGGATTCTAAACTAGTCTTCAAAAACTACTACTAGCTGTTAAGAGAAACAGAGTGTGTGTCACATGGGTGATGAGCAATTCCATGCTTCTCTTTCCACAAGCAAAACTGCTGTGTCTAGTCTGTAGTGTCATGCCCACACCTAACTTGGACAGCCAGTGTCTTGGCAATATCCGGGCAAGGATCGTGGCTCTTGTCATGGAAAACTCCTCTGTCAAATGGAATTGAACATCTGTCTTTTCCCAAGCAATGCTGCTCAAATTAAACAGGAAGCAACATAAAACTACACTTCTCGGCTTAGGAAAATACTAGTAGGTCTAAATAGCATTTTTCTTATGTACTAGGAAGTAGAGTTTCACCTGTTCAACAACTTTCTGGCTATTTGGTGAATTGCATCTTCCCAGAGCAAAGGTTCCACAAATACCATAAGGATCACCAAAACTTGCGAACTCCACAGCCTTAATTACTTTGTCGTCAGGACAAGATAAGTGAGCTCCTGATTTAATTTCATCAACCACAGGGCGGAACTGATTTTCTGCCCTTTCCCACGAGTTTACATGGGCTGGATGATACTCGGTTATTAGGCTGCATATTGTATCTCTATTAACAAGCAGGACCTTGATTCCTCCTGGATTTCCTCCGGTTTCCTCAAAGACAACCAGGAGATTTTTTGTTGGCTTCAAGAAGGCTCTTGGAATGTGGTACCTGATACAAACACATGTACACTTGTTTATCTATCAAAATTCAATTTAATCCGTAGTTTGCTTTAAAATGAACATATTCTTATTATGTATAATTAACATGCACATTACTTACTCGGACTGAGAAGGCTGTCCAAGAGGTGAGTGGTAAGATACCCAGTAGCGACCAATGCTTTTACCATTGACCCAAGCCATCCCTTTAGCCATGGTGGTCATTTGGAGAGCAACGGGATTATTGCCTTCTGGAGCATCAAAGTATGTCTACAACAAGAAAATTCACTGGCTTTTGGAATTTTGGATAACTTTAAAGATGGAAATGTTTGTTTTTTAATTTGCAATCCACTTTTGCCATGCTTAATCAAATTTTCTTGAAATTATTGAAAATTTCGTTCTGATAATTGCTCTTTTCTTTTCCCTTTCCACCATAATACTATTCTCGAATTCCTGACCCCACAAAGTAGAAAAGGTTACTATGGCATTACCTTGTACCATGTAACAGGCTGCATTCCTCCCTTTGCCGGAGTCCATTGTACTTTACGTGATCCTTCCTCCGTGTATATCTGGAGATTCTCTCCTTCTACACCAACCTGCAGAATGGGCGTCGACTCTATTACATTACCAATTTGGCAAAAGATTAAAATCTAATCATATTTACTATATATACATATATATTGTGGGAAGAACTGAGTGCAGAGTCTGATATAGGAAGTTCATGCATACCTGGTGCCCCCAATTGTTGAATGTCAAATCAAGGTTTCCAGCATTCATACCTTTGATTTGCACATCTCTGACCCCAGCAAACCTATGTTCCATGTAGACTCCACTATCCTTCATTGATAGAGCATGTCATCAGTCTCTCTTCCTAATATAACAGAAATGTAACAACAAGTGTTTACTTGTTCTTTACCGGAAATCCCACTGTCATGCCCAACAATGATATGTGATTAACTCCTGCCTTCAAATTTATGGGTTTCCGAAAGACAAAGTTCTTCTCTATGTTGCTCCCGTGTCCAAATCCTGAAGATTGTAGCCACCATTTGGCATGTACAAATATCATTTTAGCATCAGGCATGTCTATATGTAGCTATGGAACAATTACGTGTCTGTATGTATGTACTATTACCTATATATTCGCCATTTACAAAAGCAGCCATTGCATGACCAAGATTTGCAATCTGTAGGACTGGGAGGATATCAGGACGCATTGGTAAGTCATGGATATCAAAATTTATGCTACAACCACAAATTCAAACAGGGAAAAAAAGAAGAAGTCAGTTTTAAATTACAAAAATTCTTAAAAGGGTCTGGAAACAAATCACATTTCTTCTAGAGGGGTTTAAATTTTAAAATATGGTTACCTGGTGCTGTACCATCCATAATCTGAGGTATCTTTGGCGAAGCTGTATAGCTCAAATGGCATCTTATTCCTAACTGGTAGTTCATTAATGGTTGGAATTTTTTCTTGGTACATTTCCCATTCAAGATGGCTTGCATTCTTAGATGGATAGAAATTTCTAGCATTGTGTTGTGCAACAACCTGTTCTCAGAATCAAACAAGGATGACTAAACATTCTTCCACTATCAGTGCAATCCAATTATTCAAGTTCTGTAATGCAGATTCTAGCCCTTTATTTTGTAGTTGGCATTTAAACTGCATTGGAAAATCAATATTTCTTTACAAGACATCAGAGGTTACCGTTTGAGTATTGAAAACAACAGTCTTGCAGTCAGGGAGGATGCTGATGGATTTGGCAGGAAGGTAATAATTTGTACCCCTGAAATTAATGGTAGCAGCTTCTTCGGAATGGTTGTTGTTCAGGAAAGCAGCACAAAGGTCTGTTCCAGGCTTCTCATATGTCCGAATCTACATAGCAGAACAGCTTAGCTTGTCAGTAGCCATCTCCTTCTCTAGAACCTTCATTCGATTGGAATGCTTACCTCTAGATCCTTGCTCACCCTTTGTGCTCCAGGAGTCCCCCATAGCAAAGCCTTCTTGGACAATCTTAAAGCCCTGTGCAAGTCCCTAAGGTGACCATATTTGGGTTCCCTCAGCAAACCTAGAAGGCAAGTGGAAGGAAGCCTATTTAAATGTTTGAATGATATTAATTAAATAGCTACAGATGAAATTTGACAAACCCAACCATATTCATCGAGAGGAGCTTCATCATAGTAGCGAGTTGTCGCAAAAGATGAAGTCGTTCTACCAAAATTTGTCCCACCGTAGTACTGCAATTTGATGTGATTTATACAGAAAAGTAACTAGCTTAGAAATTGATTGACAAATGTTTTGATGCAAAACTCTTGACACTATAGTCACATACCATATAATAATTGGTGAGAGTTCCATTCTTTGAGAAGAAGCGGGTAACTGAATATGCAATATCTTCTACTGCTCTTTGAGATGGTGGGTCTCCAAATACTCTATACCTGTAACCATATTGTTAATTTAAATGATGAGCAATTCATCAGCAAGAACCAGCCCAATTCATCAACAGTGTATGGCTAAAAGTAAAATCATATGTGCTTGATCTACTACTACAGTTTGTTCTGTCAATACTGATATTTATGTTGATTGTTATGCTTTGCATATACTAAATCTGATTAAGGGTTTAAGTATGCCATTAAGTAGTACACTCACTGAGCAGTCCAGTTCTCGGTCCATAGAGAAGGTTTACTAGGAGTATTTGGACCTACAAAAGTATCTCCACAGTGCCTCCCATTGCATGTATTAATCTGCACAAAATTGAGCATAATGCCGGAATGAAAACAGGACATAAATGGTTTAATCTTCCTCTAGTTTTATGTCTGATCATTATTGGTTATCTACTGTGTGAAGTTCTAGGAAGTCATACATGATGTCTCTTCAGATCACTAAAAGTTCGATGCACAAAGGTGATATGAACTTACCACCGGACCAGGAGCATCATTTTGCTTGCACATGATCCATGGGACTCCTGTTTGTTGACTAATGGCCATATTTGCTGCCCACTGAATGTATCGAGTACCCAACTCCTTGAATGCAATACGGATATTGTTGTACTCGTTTTCGATCTACACTATCAATCAGAGAAGTTAGATAAAAATGAAATCTTGAAAATATCTTCTACAATGGTCATTAAACTGGAGAAAACCTGTGTCATAATGATGGGACCTCCTTGAGGAGCAAATAACTTCTCTTTTTTCATCAAATCTATGATCATGGTGACATATCTTTTCATATGGTACTGAAATTATGGAAAATTTTAGTTACATTAGCTGTTTAATTGCATTTCACTCTAAATATCTACACACACAAATACATAATCTTGTTTGGACCTCCTTGAGGGATTGAAGATTTGCACCTTGAATGGTTCGTTATCGGAACGGAATGTGATGTTTGGGACCTCTCTTAGCCAATATGGAAATCCTCTGCTCAGATTAACATTCAAACATAATGTGCATGTAAAAATGGGAATCTAATAACCATGTTATGATACCAAAAAGACAAATAAAGCAGAGGAAGAAAACGATAAATCGATACGTACCCATGGTTCCATTCAGCCTCGATGAAGGGCCCAACCCTGAGTGTTACATACATATCATGCTCACCAATCAGTTTGACGAATTTTACCAAGTCACCATTCCCCTCAAAATTAAACTGCAATGTTGAACAAAATTCACATTGATCCTTTTACATACATACATATATATATATACAACATTTTGAATCAAACAAACAATACATTACCTGGCCTTGAACAGGCTCATGAAGATTCCAAAAAACATAAGTCGATATGACATTCAAACCTCCTCGTTTAGCCTTTTTAAGGATGTCTGGCCACATCTGAATTCAATTCAACAGATTTATTAAATCAATAACCATATCCATTATTATCCTTCAAAAAAATAAAAAATAAAAAAATTACCATATCCATTATTCACAAATAATATGTACAGAAAGGTACAAAATAAGGTTACTTACATTTGACCCCTCAGGCCCCCACAATGATGGGACGGGAGGCTTGTGCCTTGAGTTTGCTGATTTATAATTTATAATCCCAAAAAGTAGAGAAAATGGAGAGACACTTGAAAGCAATATAATAGTATATATGTATATACACAGAGACATATGTATTTGTATTCTTGATTTATGTATGTGTATTGTTGATAATTGTAATTGAAGATTACCTCAGGAGGGCTACGGGGATAATGAATGGACCCAGAAAAGAGAAGATCTCTAGATCCATTGATGATCAATGATCGTCCATCATAGGTCACGCTTGTCTCATGGCAAACTGCGCAAGTAACCAGAAAGGAAAGAGAGGCTAACACGAGTGCTGGAATTGATACCGCCATTTTTAGTAGTTATCATCGACGAAAAGGGGAAAATCAGTGGTAGTTTTGGGTGGAAAGAAACAGAGTTTCAGGTGATTGCTGTTTATTTGTATGTATATATCTCTGTTTTTCTCTCTATATATATTTCTATTTTTGGAAGGAAGAGAAAGAGTTGAGGAGCGTGTGAAGGAGGGTTGGATGTAATGGATTTTTGACCTAGTATCACTAACCAAACCAGAAACTCGAAAATGGCGGGAAGAGTTATTGTCACCTGGCTTACTCAGATGATCAAACATGGTGTGTGAACCACGTCCACGGTACCACATCACCGATGTTCAGGGGTCTCATGTTTATCGAGATATATACATTTTCATTCCTATTTTCTCTCTGTCGCTAGTTTTCTTTCTCTCCTTCATTTCCTCTTCATTTTTCTTTTCTTTTTGTAAACAAGCTTTGATCTTTGATTTCTTTCACATTTTTTGGAATTTTGGAGTGCCGTTTGGGGCAAAACGGAGAGCACGACGAGCTCTAAGCGTGAGTAGCAACAATTTCAGCCTTGAGCCTCCCTTTGGATTTCGAATTTAGAGACCCATTTGGAGGGTTTTGCTCATTATTGAAGCAGGGGTCCTTAATCCACGAAGTCTTGTGCTTTAGTGAGTTAATCTACTTGATTTTGTGTACTAGCATGCTTAATTGTAGTGATTATAGTTACTTTGACTTGATGGAACATGTATGAATGTACGAGGATGTGTATTAATTTAATTTGTATGATAAACATGTTTGTATATGAGTTTTTAAGTTTACTATGTTGTTAATATGCAATAAATGATGTATAAGAACATGTTTAATCGTGTTGTGAGAAATCTCTTAGTATTATTGTAATAAAAGCATGAGATTCATATGTATAACATTGGGCTTGCATAAAGGGAATCGTTTTGAAAAGAAAAATTGGGACTTTTGGGAAAGAGTTTTGATGAAACGGTTTAATGAAAACCAGGTCGCCGCGGGGGTACCAAAGGGCCGGAGGATTAATATAGCCTAGAGGGAACTAGGGAGTCGCCCTAACGTGGTTGAGCTAGCTGGGGGCTTCTCTCGTGTCGCTGCGGGGTCACCAAAGGGCGGGTTATATTAACCGTTTGAAAGTGACGGTTTTGGAATGAAAACGGGGAGCGACATTGGCATGCATTGCATTTGGTTATATTGAGAATTGTCATTATGTTGTGTATTACCCCGACATTGTATGATCCCTATCTCCTATTATTCTATTCCTTGTATGGATTCACGGGGACACAAGAGTCGTGTCTTAAGTACCTTTTATTGAGCAATTTGTTCACCCCAATATATATATTACATTTTTTTTTTCAGGTCATGGCAAAGAATTGGCGGATGAAAATCCACCACAGACTTGAGAGAACTTGAAGGGCATTTTGAACGTATTTTGTTGAATTTGAACTTGTTTTGTAAAGCATATGATGTAAAATGTATCAAATTCATTGGTTATGTAACGGATGATATAATTAGAAGCTTGAAAATCCATTTTGATGTAAGTTGTCTATGATGTAAAGTTTCCATATTAGCTTCCCTGCCATTTTCAGTTCATTTACAAGGTAGCAGGTCAGATCTGGATGCAGGGCTCAAAGAAGCCACTTCGGTCGACTGAAATGGCTCATCGGTAGATCGAAACCTTTTTTTTATGCTCTCGATATCTTAGCTTCGATCGACCGAAGTTGTATGTCGGTTGACCGGTTCAGGAAGGCCTGCTTCGGCCAACCGAAGCTCCACTTCGGTCGACCGAAGTGAGCCTGTTTTGGGGTCTTGTCTCTCCTTCTTCCTTGTAGCTCATTCTTAACCCTTGGGTTGCTTAGAGCCTTGGAAAAGTTTGATTTTGATCCGGATAAGCACGTTTTGACACTTGAAATGTTAGGTTTAACGTAGATGACCTCGGGTTCGAGTAAGGACCCGAGTAACGGTCCGGATATACGGATTTGGGTCGTTATAATGCATGTGTGTATATATTTTGAACTTTGGTAAGAAAGAAGAAAATCTTTTTAAAGATAATGTAGCATAAAAACAATATATATAACTCCATGCAGAATTTTTTATTCTTTTGTACTGGTGAATTTGGACTTTTATTTATTGAAAATAATTATAAGAACATGGATGGAGGGTTGGAACTTGGAATGACTTTTGACGATTTCTCTCGCCCAAATACCAACACATGTTAATAGACTTACATAAATAGTTGTACTAACGATTAACGAAGTTAGAATTTTATGTGAGGGGCATAAGGAGTCAGGATTTGAATTCTAGAGGGCATAGAGGGAATATTTTTTTTAAAAAAAATAAGAATAAAAAGGAAAAGAAAAATGAGGACAAGTAGTAATCTAATTAAAACTCTTTAACAAAAAATTAGGAGCACTTTTAGTGATTTTTAAGGGGAATTTTGTAATTTTAAGAAATATACATAAAAAATACAATTAAACAAATTTTTCAAGGGGGGAGGGTGCCTCCATAGTCAGGACCTCCACCCCGGTAGCCAGATCACAAAAGAAAAACTCTAGATGAGATGCACAAGTTATTTTAATAGCAATAATTCTCTACAAATTATAATATTCTTTATCATTAGAGACGTAATCCTAAATTTAAATAAATCATGTAAATTCTGTGGTGCAGTGTTTTGTGTGTGACACTACTCTATTCTATATTATATGGATCTCTATGTTTATTTTTGCTTCTGGTGCACTACACACTATGTATTTGACATATTAACAGGGAAAAAATATATATTGTAATACAAACAATATTTGAAGTTAAAAATTTATTTTATTCATATATTTTTATTTTTCAAAAGGTATAATTTTTTATTATTGATTTTCCTTCTCACCAAAGATGAGGTAAGTAGTAAGGACATACTAAGTTCTTCTAATTTATGAATAAAATTATATCACGCTTTTAACAAAACGATTTCCAAGCTACTAAGTATTTTTTCAATTATTTGATGGTCTAATTACATAGATCACATGTTATTATTATTTTTTTAACTAATTCTATCCGTATTAATTTTTTTTTCCTTTCCCTAGTATTATGACCAATGTGAACAATTTTTAAATAAAGGAATCGCGTACGGACCAATAGGTCGAGTCGGTATCGGTCGGCAAACCGCATGTGTGGGTGGGGTTGGGTCTAAAGAATGAATCGAATGATCTAGTAAAATATACTGTACTCCGTACTAATTAGCTGGGTTTGTCATGGACTCATTGGACCCTCCTAGTTCCTACTGGCCTCTCTCACTCACCATCGCTTTCCTCACCCTTCTGTCTAGATCAATCAATGCACCTGTGATGTTAGGTCTTCTGTAATCATCCAAATTATATCTAATTAAGGTTTATAATTGTGGCGGGGTTTTGGTTAGTGCTGTGAGCTTACTTAGTCTTTGAAAACACTTTTATATTATAAATACTACCACCAAGAAGAGCAGACCAAGAACATCTAAAGAAGAGCACAGCACTATAAATAGCGGTTGGGTTGTGAATAGGTCGGAGGTCACCATCGGCGAAGAAAATGAACACGTCTAGGTTCATCAAGTGTGTCACCGTCGGCGACGGAGCTGTTGGTAAAACTTGTATGCTAATCTCCTACACCAGTAACACCTTTCCCACTGTGAGTACCCAACTTTGTTGAATTTGAAATACTGTTCCTCTGTTTCGAGTAGGAACCATTAGGCCTTTTTTGGGTCCTTAAAAAACTGACATTCTTGACCAGAAATGCTTACTTTATGACCCCTTTTGATTCTTATTGCAAATGGGCAACAAATTTTGGTTTGATTTGAGCAAATTAGGGATATTTTGGTTTTCTAGAAGAAGGCGCTTGCTTTTTGGTTTTCATTACTTTTCCCCAATTTGTATGTGACAATGTTAAAGAAAATTGAATATATTTTTGCATTGCTGTTTGTTTTGTAAAAAGATGGGAGGGAAGATTCAAGAACCCAGATAGAAATTAGGATTTCATAGACTTTATTTAGTTGATATTCATGGGTAAGCGTGTTTACTTTGGGTCTGATTACGGTAAATATACAAAAGAAACCTTTAAACTATACCCATTGTACCTTCAAAAGGCAAGCCTGAAGGGTTTGGATCCGAGGATAAACTATTATCTGATTTAGACCTCGTCAATATATGACCCATAATACCACACCTGTAACAAAAAGAAGGTAGTCTTTCGTATCCGAACGCTACTGTATGATTTTGCAGCTTTAAGCCTTTAATTATTTTTCATAGCATGTTCCACTTATGATATGTGGGTTTAGATGTGCTTCACTTGATTCTAAAGGCTAGATATATCAGTGCGTGAACTTTTTTTTTTTTTTTTTGTTTTTTCTTCATGTGATTTTTCAATAATTGATGGAATTCAGGTGATATTTATGATAAATGCAACTTTTTAAGGATTTCTTTTTTGTCAAAATTTTTATGACACTGGAACAGGACTATGTGCCGACTGTTTTTGACAATTTTAGTGCAAATGTGGTTGTGGATGGGAGCACTGTAAATCTGGGGTTGTGGGATACTGCAGGTAAACATTTTGTGGCTTGCGAATTTCCTTCTTTGTTTGCTTCTTCAGACTTCTAGTGCTGGGTCTGACTGTTTTCTTTTATGGAACAGGCCAGGAGGATTACAACAGATTAAGACCTTTGAGCTATCGTGGAGCTGATATCTTTGTACTTGCATTTTCTCTTGTTAGCAAAGCCAGCTACGAAAATGTTTCCAAAAAGGTGAGGTTAGCTTTAAACATGTAGAGATAGAAAATTTTCTTTCTCTCACATCATTTTTCCTTTCTTCGCGTCCAGTTAAGCCTGTCTCCAAACCTTTATGAATTTGTTTTCCCTGAAAGTATAGTTTTATGTTCCACTGTTTGCCACGAAAATGTGCATATGAAAGAAAGTAATTTGGAGTTCCAATCTCCCCACCCCCGCCACCACCACCACTATTTGGGACCTGATAATACAAGATGCGTCCTTGACTGAGTTTATTTAAACTATCTAACTTAGTTGTTTTTTTGTTTTATTTAGTTTTTTTAATATATATATATTTAAAATGGATTCTGAAGCAACAAGAAGTGTAGGACTCCTTTCATATCCCTTAGTTGTCTTAGCAGTAAAAGTATGGTGTGCTAATGAATTCTGTTTGTGTTCTAATGTCTTGATGATCAGTGGATTCCAGAATTGAAGCATTATGCACCGGGGGTTCCAATAATTCTCGTTGGAACGAAGCTTGGTTAGATTCTCCTATTACTCGTGCTAATGTTACTATTTGCTACCTTTTCATTTGTATCTGAAATGTTTACACAAAAATAACAGTTATTCTTTATTAAAAGACAATTTTGACCTGAATTGTTGTTTTTCTTGTGGATTTGATGAATTATATTATATTATAGTTAGAGTATGTTTTCAAGTTGCCTTAAAGCATATTTGCATACTTAGGTCCCTGTTTTCGGTATTCAAAGTGCAGTTGTTGGATATTTATCTTTTATTTTCAAGATCTTTAGGTTTGCATCTTTTTATGCCCAAAATATGGCACCTTTTTATTGAGGATTCTTGGAAAAAGGAGTACAGCTAGTAGTAGAGATATTTCAGTGAGGGTCCTTACGAAATTTTGCTTTAGTAGTTCACTAGGAGCTGCCACATCAGCTTGAAAAACGAAATTAAAATTTTGATTTTATTGTTGTTGTTGTCTTGTTCTTGCCTTCAAGCGTTTTGAGAAAGCATTTAGAATTGCACACCTTGGGCCTTTATTTAAGCAATAGTTAACATTCCGGTCAAATGGTACAAAAAAACTTTTTCAAGGATCTAAAGTGACTGAACCAAACTTCATCGAGAGCCAATTCATGTAATTATTTAGGTCGAGATCTTAGAATAAAGTTTCAAAACCAATAAGAAAAGGTTACATAGAAAAATACAGAATTCCTCACAGATCTTGGAAGCTGTTTCATGAGAATTCCAAAATTGTTCCATTTCCAAAGTTCAAATTTCCCATCCGTCTGGAATGTTTCTCCTAACAGTCCTGGAAAAATCGATACCTTAAACTTTAATGCTTTTGTTCTCTGAGAATAGGTTTAGGTAATTATGCATTCATCCAGTTTTTCAGACACCATGTTCTACTAGTTTTACAAGTATTCCCTACTTTTTGTATGTTTTGAATATTCCCTATTTAGTGCATTTTTTAGTAATTTGTCTGCATTGACCTATAAATGTATGTGGTTCAACTTGGACTTGCTGGTGTTGTTTTTATTACACTGATATGCATAGAAACTTTGGTGTCTGCTGTGATATACTTGGTAGATTTCATCTTCATTCCTCAATTGCAATATATCAATATGTTCTGTTCTTGTAATTTCCAGTAGAAACCACATTCTCTGTCATTATTAAATTGAATAGTATCAGTTTTTTTTATTTTATTCTTGTACAATGCTTGCTTCATTTCTCCTTAGTTTGCTATCATGAATATTTGCATTAGTAGAATTTCATCATTCACTTCTTTCTTTATTTTTTTAATAGCTACCAAAACTTCTAGTATGTGTGTGCGTCCGTGAGAAGTCCTTCAATGTAAATGACTTGTGATTTTGCTTTCTGTAGATCTTCGGGAAGATAAACAGTTCTTCATAGACCACCCTGGTGCAGTTCCCATTACCACATCTCAGGTAGATGCTCCTGCAACCTATGTTCATTAAGTCATTTTCTGAGCCTTTGACAAATTATCTTGTCCCCATTTGGTTTGCATCTGAGGATGCAAACCCCTTCGAGAAAAACTCAACTTCCTACTTTCTTTTGAAGGGAGAGGAACTCAGAAAGCTGATTGGAGCTCCTGCTTATATTGAATGTAGTTCAAAAACACAGCAGGTGGATATATTTTAGTTACATCATTGTGAATCCTTATGGTGAAGTTCTTTTATGACCTCTAGTTATTTAATTTAACTTCTTTCAAATTACAGAATGTGAAGGCTGTTTTTGATGTGGCCATCAAGGTGGTTCTCCAGCCACCAAAGCAGAAGAAAAAGAAGAGAAAGGGACGAAAGGGATGTAGTATAATGTGATGGAGAAAGTAAATGATTAAACCTGTTAGTCACTCGATCTATCTCATTATCTTTCCACTTTGAGGGAGCAGTTGGATGTGGTCCGTAGTCTTGACTGACTCTACGGGGGCTCTGTTCGTCCATCAAAGTTGTTGGGCTATCGATTTCTCAATTGTGGTCTAATCTATATATCAATAACATAAATTGTGTTTGATAACGTGCAGAACTCTTATACCTTCGGGTCTACATCTACATAATGTAGTAATCATAACCATTTGCACTTGTGGACGTGCTTATACTCATACTTTGTAATCTGGTTTAGAATACTCATACTTTGTGAGAGGCATACCAAAAGTTGTGATCCTGTTGAATTATTCCAATTATTCGCCTGTACTGAGCAAGTTTTTATCTGGAAACTCAGGCATGCTGCTCATATGTACTATTTTGCTTGCATTTGGCACAATGATTTATTAGGCAACTATTTCCCGTGCTTTGAAATTTCTTACGCATTTGCCGAAGAGAAATCTACTATATTATCAGTTCTGGCATTTCAAATTCCAATTCAGCTTAGAATAGGAGTTGTTGTGGAATAGGTAGTCAAATTACAGAGTGATTTTGTGAAAGGAATTGTGTAGGGAATTAGAAATGGAAACTTACGAAAAACATGAGAATTTCGTGGGGCTATTCTTCATAGTTGCAGTGGACCAAACATTCTATCTTTTTTCTTTTGAAGGATTCTGTAAGTCAGGATTTGTGATGCTTTTATTTTTTTGAGTGGACGATGGTGATTCGGGGCTCCTCAATGACCTTTTACGTTTATGGACTAAAAAGTTGCTCCAGATTCTCTGTAGATGGATGGTGATTCCGGGCTTTTACGTTTATTAAAGTGGCATCTGCTAGTGATTCCTCATAATCCTTATTGGTTGTGTCCCGGAAAGTTGTCCTCCAAATTTCAGCCATCCCTTACAATTGATGTTACAGTTTCAAATTGAATCGAGTGTTTAACAATGGCAATCCTATTTTAGTTATCAAGCAACTTGAAACTGCTGATTTCTTCCAGTTCTATTGTAGTATCAACGTTTATGTTGCTTTCAACTTTCAGAGCCCCTTGATTCTTTATATACCACTTTCTCTTGTGGAATCTATAACAGCTTTTATCACTTTTCTGAAAAATAGTGAGCCGCCTTCTTTCCCTGAGTCTAGCCCCACCACCACCATAACCTATTCCTCCATTAAATACACGCCAACTTGGGCTTTCATAGATTATTTCTCTTCCTCCGCTTTTGGATCCTCTGCCTCTTGTGTTATTCATCTCTCATTTCTTATTTTTAAGATTTTCTTCTTGCTAGATTGCTTTAATGGCATCAAAGAGAATCTTAAAGGAGCTTAAGGAGTTACAGAGAGACCCACCAACTTCATGCAGTGCAGGTACGAACATAGCAGACAAATTAAAATGGGTTTCATCAGAATTGCTAGTTCTTATTTGCTAATGTGATTTGATTATGGTATGTTATAGGTCCTGTTGCGAAGAATATGTTCCACTGGCAAGCAACCATCATTGGTCCAAATGATAGCCCCTATTCTGGTGGTGTCTTCCTTGTGACCATCCATTTTCCACCTGATTATCCTTTCAAACCACCAAAGGTACTTACTTGAGCTGAGATGATTAGTTCTACTTGTGTGCTTTGCTATAGCTAGAAGGAGGCTCTTTATGATCAATCATATTACAATTCAATTTCGTTTTACAACTAGTCTTTGTTAACAAATCATTATGGTTTTATTTCAAACATGTTTACATTGAATTTCTGACGATGTCCTTGTTAAAACTACTTTCAGGTTGCCTTTAGGACCAAAGTTTTCCATCCAAACATAGACACTAATGGGAATATCTGCTTGGACATACTCAAAGAACAATGGAGTCCTGCTCTCACCATATCCAAGGTGATGTTTTCCAGAAAGTTCTGTGTCTTTACATGGAAATGAAACTAGCTTTGTTTCTCCATACGTTGATGTACAATAACAAAAGAAGGCCATTACTAGGTCCGTCCTGGATGGGACATCAGTTAGAGATAAACCGAATATTTGACATTATTTAGCACAAAGCAACTGCTTTCGAATTCAAATTTGCATTTTTATGCTTGTTGGACCATGTTTCTTGTCCAACTGGCATCCACAAATGAGATTACTTTCACTGCTATTGTTTGTTCAGATTTCAGTGTTTCTCGAGCACAGAATGTTAATAAAAAATGTAATGGGGTAATTCATGCAGGTTCTACTGTCCATATGTTCACTGCTGACGGACCCAAACCCTGACGATCCACTGGAAGCTGAGATTGCTCGTATGTGCAAAACTGATAAACTTAAATATGAGTCCACAGCTCGCAGCTGGACCCAGAAGTATGCCATGGGCTAATCCACAATCTCGTGGATACCATGATCGTCCGCTTCTTGTCTCTCTCAATCTTTCATAACTTTCAGAGATGAACTAAGTTTGGCTGTTGAAACTATATATATACATGTGTTTTTAGCACTGTAAGTTTGTAACTTGTAATTTTGAGCATCTCTTTGCTTGGAAATTGGAATAAATGAAAGCCTGGTGACTAATTGCAGTTTAGTCCACCAATGTAATTATTATGTGTTCTCAGTTCTGATGGTTTCTATCATGGCTTTGTGAATGTCCTGTGTCTCCTCTGCAATTAAATTTAAAGTAGTCTAAATTTGTGATTAACATAATTGAATTAATTACTTGCATTTTTATTTATTTATTTTTTTTAAAATGGCATTTAGTCATTTACATGAGACTAGGTATTCGCTTAGTGCACTGAGTTAACGGGCAAACTAAATACTAGGTACTGAGTTAATGGGTACACTAAATGCTTAGATATTTGCTCAATGCATATCTAAGTATGCGCTCAGCGCATCAAGTTAATGGGTGTATTAAGTTAATTGGGGTACTAAATACCCAAGTATGCGCTCAGCGCATCGAGTTAATGGGACGCGCTAAACATCTCTTCGCATAAAATAGTTTTTATTTCTTACATGTATGATAATATTATTGGACCAAAAAATATAGATTGGACGGGACATAAAAAGACAGAAGAATACTTGCTTTTTTATCATCAATCTTGTAGCCATCTAATCTTGTTGATTGATGATCTACTTATAAATGCTGCTACTTTTTAAGGGAAAGGGATGCTCATTAAAGAGTCAAAATTATCTGCCGAAGCTCTCAAGTAATGATGATCAAGAGTAGAGCGTGTACGATGAGCTGACTATTATGAATTCTTAAAAATGGTTGTTCTGGAAATTATTTTCAAAAAAATTAAATAAATAGACAAATTAGGAAATTACTAAAATTAAAAGAGAATATAGATATCCTATATCAAATATCAACGCATATGTGTAAAAGTAAAATTTGAGTTCTATTGTCAGGTTTTTTTATTTTATTTTATTTTTATTTTAAGATTTAACCAAAAAAAAAATTGAGATTTACTCTCTCTTGTCAAGTTGGTTAGAATTTTTACTTTTCTACTGGAGGCCATTTAGAAATCATGGAAGACATATGATTGAAGTGAATATCGGATGAATTCGAATTCTCTAGAAGGAGATGTGTGTTTTGATTCTTGTTGTTTATATATTGTTAGTGGAATAAATTCGTAGTGTAATATATACAAATAATAATAATAATTAATGTTTTACAAAATATGCAATTTAGTTGATGTACAAGCGAGATAATAATACAAGAAGGCCTCTAAATGAAATAACACACCTAATAAGAGAAATGAAAATCAAAGTATTTTTAAAAGAAAAATTAAGGAATTTTTATATTCGAGTGGACGCTATTTCCTTCTCTTCTTTTACTAGTTATAGAGTAAATACAAGGGTAAAGTGCAAAAAAAAATTCTGAATTATTGATTTTTTTTAATTAACCACCCTAATTAAAGATTATCCCCCTAAACTATTGATGGTTGCAATTAAGGGCAACAAACTTATCACAAAAGATTATTTTAGGCTTTGTTATTAAATTTGTCATTTCTAATTAAATTTTTTTTATTAAATTTTCTCTTATTTAAATATTAATTAACCATTTACCTTAATTTTATAATTAGTATCAATCGATTATAAAAATAGAAAAAAAAATTTGTAGCTATTATTCTCTAAAATGATTAACTTATTATAATAAAACTTATTATACTCACTTTAAAAAAAAATTTAATATAAAAAAATATCTTTTTTTTCAAACAATATTCAAGAAAAATTAGTAAATTACGTAAATAAAAAATATATATTCTTTTTAATGCGATATATTCATGAAAATTAAGAAATTACTTAAATTGTTTCAAAATTTTCTATTTAAATAATTAATTTAAAAAATTAAATACAAACTTATGCAAATTTAATGGAGAATACTTCATCAAATTAGTATGAATTTTTTTCATAATTTATTTTAACAAGAAAAATATATCAAGTGTAATTTAATAAGAAAGGGTATTAGGGTCATTTAATGAAAAATAGGCAACGCAATGGGAAATTTTGTAACAAATGTGATAATTTATGAAGCTTTATGCACAAAACATAATTCAAGAGAATTATTTACAAATTTAGACTGGTTTTTTTTGCACTTTACTCTAAATACTACATAATCTATGATGTATCCAATTGACCTATTCATTGTACTTTTTTTTTCTTCTTATTTTTTCTTTTTTGCTTTTCGAGGTAAAACAAAATAAATAAATGAATTAAAAAATATAAAAATCCACGGTACTTCACCTGTATGGTATAACTTCTCAATATACTAATCATTATTGGGCTTAATTATTCAATAGGGTCCACTGAACTACCACCTATAAATTGAGGCCGAAAGCGTTCGACTTGTTTGAGAGAGACAGTAATGTATGTAATGCCATAGAATCTTTTGATTGATTCAACTAATGGCTCCTCAATTTCTTTACCGCCATTGAAATGCTGCCATGTATATCAATCCTTTTTAGCCTTTATTAGGGTTTCTTATCTCCATCACTGTCTCTCTCAATCAACACCTTCTCCTCGTGTTTAGGGTTTCAAATTCGATTTCATCATCTTTCATCGAACAGCTTTGTGCCCAAAAAAAAAAAATCCAATCGCAGCGATTTGACTTTATTAAGTTGCTTTGTGCTTTTGATACTTTGTGGGGTATCAATGGTAAGTCCTGTATTATTGATTAAACTCTTGTCTTGAATTCAAGTTCGTTAATTGTTTATCTTGGCTGCTCTATATAACAAATAACATTAATTATGAGTTTTCACGCTTAAATTTTTAACTGTAGTATTTATGCAGTTTGTTTCTAGGGCTTGAATTTGATTCTAGATTGACTTGTTCTCAAATCCATTTTGTATATTGCTGATACTTTAAGTTGCTGGCTCTAAATATCTCCATAAACACAACATTTTTATGTGGGTTATTCTCTTCAAGTCTTAATTTTATTGTGTGCTGTTGTTTATTTTTCTTTCTAGGGTTTCGGTGGTTGTCAACACCCATTTTGAAATAGCTAATACCTATCAAGAAATTGAGTATCTACATCGCAAATTTTTATCCGTGTCCGATCAGAATTTCAAATTTTTTTTTTTCTGTTTACTTTCTTTGTTTCTTCATAATGGACGACGGGGAGCTTGATTTCTCAAACCAAGAACTGTTTTCAAGCTCCAGCCTTGGTAATCTCCCAAGTAGTTGCTCTATGGACAGCATTTTCGATGATATTCTTAATGACACACATGCCTGCACTCATACCCATACTTGCAATCCACCGGGCCCTGATTTCTCTCATACACACACTTGTTTTCATGTTCACACCAAAATTTTACCTGCCACGCCCGAGGATAAGGTTGCTACCGATGATACTGCAGAGTCTGCAGAGAAGAAATCAAAGAAACGCCCACTGGGAAATCGTGAAGCGGTTCGCAAGTATCGTGAGAAGAAGAAGGCTCGTACTGCATCATTAGAGGATGAAGTTGTTAGATTGAGGTCATTGAATCAGCAGTTGTTGAAGAGGTTGCAGGGTCAGGCTGCTTTGGAGGCCGAGATTGCAAGGCTCAAGTGTTTGCTTGTGGACATACGAGGAAGGATTGAAGGGGAGATTGGATCTTTCCCTTATCAGAAGCAGGCCAATCAAAACCTGGCTAATTCAAACTTGCCCGGTGCATATGTGATAAATCCGTGTAATATGCAATGTAATGATCAGGTCTACTGCCTTCATCCAGGGGTGGAAGGAAAAAGTGGTGAAGGTACAGCATCAGACAGTCAAGGCTTTGATAATTGTGAATTTGAGAATATGCAATGCCTTGGGAACATGATTTCTGGGTTGAAGGAGCTCCCTGGTTGTGGAATTGGGAATATAACATCTACAGTCAATTCTTCTGGCACCAATAAGAAGAAAGGTGAATCTACTTGTTATACCACGGGTTATATTTCTTATAAACTGAGTAATTCTGATTTGTTTTAGCTAGCACTATTATGAGTTGTTACTCTTATTGCTCATATCAAAGTCTAATTTTCTTTAGGATTTTTGGTCTTAACAGGAAGGGGTTTAAGTCTTGCAATCTCGCAGTGTAGACAATCTTACTGAAAATTTTTGGAGTCACCTACTATAGTTAGAATGGCATTGCTATATTGCATTTTAAACATAAATGGCAGTTGCCATTGTGCCCTGCATTAGAGTTGAATTTAATGACTTCACAAAAGTATTAAGGTCTTAGATTTTTAACTCTACACATTGTTTTCTTTATATTTTGTGTGAGCATTTGAATGCATTTTAGATTTGCATTTGGAATAATTGCACTTTTAACAACTGAAAGTTTCATGATAATACGTGTTTTCTGTGTTGATCTCTGTTAACTAGTTGCATTTAACAAGATAAAACAATTGACACTTTAGTTTGGTATCTATTTGATGCACATCTTATCCATATCACTTCACTGCTGAATTTGTGTTCATGATATAGTAAACTGTTATGATTTCTAAAACAATCTGTACATTATCTCAATATGCTGTCAGAATATGAATATAAGGTTTTGGCATTGTATTTCCTTGATAGAGTGTTTTAAAATAAGTGAACTAGAAATATTAGGGCGTGTCTTAGTTTTGAGGTTTAAAAGAAATAGTAGAAAGGTGGACCGTGGAGATGGAGAGTGAAACAAAAGAAAGTGGAGTATCTTGTTGAAGAGGTTGATGGAAAGAGGGAGTGTTGACTGATGAATTTCTCATTGGTGAATAAAACATAATGAACGCCTACATAATTATAGAATTAAATTTATTTTAAAATTCTATATTAGGAGTTACACTATTCCGAAGACGAAGTTATGCAATAAAGACAAAGTTTTGCAATAATTTTTTTAAAAATTGGCATTCCAAATTATTTTTATAACATATTACGGGTTAATTAGAATGATAATATAAGATTTTAGAAAACAAAACATCCATCTAGCTTCATGCTGTAAATTAGTGTTTTCATTCATGATAATGTGGCAAATTATACAAAAATAATTTTTTTATATAATAATATATTATGTTATAAGTTTTTTTATGTATTCCTGCCATGTCAATCCATTTTTTTAAAAATAGATTGTCATATTGTGTCATACTCATGTCTCGTGTCTGTATCTGTGCTTCTTAATTGACCAACATGTCTCTAACATGACTTCTTTTGGTCTTTGTGGTTTTCTTAAAAAAATTCTTTAAATTATTGCCACTTGGCTATTGTTGTATCATCATCGTTGCATTATAGTGGGAAATAAATGAGATGCCTCGCTCATGCTTACTCTAGTATCAAATAATATGAAACCATCTTTTATTTTTTCGTCTTTTTTTTTTCTTGCAAAAATGGCTCTTTTATTGACTGACACATAATATTATGTAGTATGTCCTTGAATGCAATTTGTGGACTTGAGATATTACTCATTTGCTTTTTATAGCTAATCATTGTTGTGTTTGTTCTTTTAGGAGGGGCTCGTGCTGCAATGGCTAGTTAAAGAGCTAATCAGATGCTTTGTTCTTGAGGATGTTTATCGTCTCCCAATAAGTGGTTTTGTTAAACTTCAATGTCATCTTCTCATCAGGTCAATTTGTGTTCTTTTATTTTCAAGTTTATTTTCCCTTCCCTGCTGTTGGGTTCCAGAAACACATACATGAAACAGAGCTAGTCTTGCTACCCTTCTAGTTGCTTGCTTTTTCAGTTTAAAGCTTCTGTAAGGCTGTATAAAAATTTTTGTGAAGAGGAGCCTAGCTAGGAGAAATTATGAGTAGTGACCAATTTTTTGGTCTACTTTGAAGCTCTAATAAGCTTTTCTACTCTGGTTCTTTCTGATACTCTATAAAAGCGCATAAATTAGTATATTAATTACCATCGTTTGATGAAAAAATTCTAAGCTATGCGATTCTCCCTTGCTGAATTACAGAATTTAGGGAAGGTGGGGGATCTCTTCCATGTTACACTGCTATAGCTGTGAGCAATTTCATATTTGATTATTGGGTTCTGAACAGGTGAGTTACAAATCGTACTTCCTGAGACCCAAACTTGTGATGTGTGTTGAATGCTGGCTCACATAGTTTCCATCTCCTGTTATTTTATTTTACTTCAAATGCAAATAACTGTAAAAAGTTGCTTCTGCCTTTATTATTTTGCTTTGCGAAGGATGCCAAATTTTCATCTGGAAGCATTGCTTTTGAACCGACGATTGTTGCAAAAGTAGTCACTTGTGTGCCTCAACTCGCAGACAGTGACTGATGCAACTGACTAAGAAGATTATCCCGGGGGGGCCTTCTCATTATCACTGGGGCGGATATTGAAGATGGCAAGAAAAGGGTTTTCTTGTGCTCGTCTAATATGGAATTGATTTGCTTGATGGCAATGTGTTGGTTACAATATGGAGCAGTAGGTTTTTCGATGATCGTGAATTTTTAATGATGATCATCTCTAGAATACTATACTTCCGATAATTCTTTCAATACTTTTATAAAAATCAAGCAGTAGCTGTTCCGATTTTTCGTGGTAGATGACACATTCCTCCAGATTTTCTTGAAGTAGCTTTCTCCTTTGCCCACAAATAACTACCAGGAGAAGTCATCTGTTTTTCAATATGTTTTTGGGAAAGTGCGATCATATAAAGTTCAATCGTGTTAAAGATTTTTGACTGGAGAGTTTTAGGTTTTCAAAATGTGCATTGGTGAGAATTTAATGAACTTCACCTTCAAAATCCTTCAGATTACACCCACTTATTTTATGTCCCAAGTGCTTTGCAATATGTTGAGATTGAGTTGTTCATTCAGCTGACAAGCCTGTCATGAAGAATGCACTGAACTTGCAACTTTCTTCTGTTTGATGGATGCATTCACTTCCCTACTAAACCCATAATTTTCTTCTGTTTGTACAATGATGGATCTGGTGACTTGTAATGCTATGTTTGGAAGTACGGATTTAGAAATGAAAAAAATTTAGTTCAAAGTCTTGACTAAATTTTTTCTAAATTCAAATCCAGGAAGTGCTTCTAAATGCAATAGATGCTTCTAAATGCAACACAATTGTATTTGAAAATATGTTCTCTCACTGCATTTGGAGAAAGGACAGAAAAATCAATCTATTTTACCAGACAAATGTTCGATAATCATATAACACTTGATTCAAAACAATACACTAAAAAATCAGAACAAATTGTTGCTCTATTTCCAAAAAGAGCCAATGCAAGAGAATACTAGTAGTAATAAACAGTTGTCCATCGGAATTTGGAGCTCCCAATCTAGTGCAATATATATATATATATATATATATATATATATTATGGATCACATGATAACACAAGCTGCGGGGTTTTCATCACTGAATGCAGTGGTGTAGCGGACTTCGGTGGAGCTGGCACGTGCGAGCTGAGAGATCTGTGGGTCATCAACGTTTCTTACGTAGCCAGGTGGGGCCCTTTTGTCATAGACACCGGGGGCATAGGGATGAGCCACCACATCGTATGGAACGTAGGGCCACAGTTCTGCCTTCTTACCCGTCCGATAAGCCACGCGGCCCACAACCTTTGCGGGGTCCACGTATCCGACGACTGTGAGCTTGTTCTGCTTCCGCTCCACCTCCACAGATCTCACTCCTTTCATTCCTTCCACCGCGCTCTTCACCTTCCTCTCGCATCCTTCACAGTCTATCCTCACCTTTATCTCCACCGTCTGATCAACCAAACATATATTTGATTAGTCCACACTTCACATATCATCCAAATCAAATTATCTGTATTTTTTCATGCATTAACAACTAACAAGCGGTTGTGACTTGGGTCCCACAATGGTATGGCTAAGCGTCAGCATTTGGATTGACTTTCGAGTTTGGATTGATTGTATGGGGTCCGTCGGGTGTGGGTCTCCACAACTTAAACGCACATTCCTGGATATAGACATTAGTAACGTGTCGTGCAGGTGATCCAATTTGTTCGGTGATCACGTGAGTTAACCACGTGACCCTTTGCATAATTGGCGGGAAACCGTTGCGACGAGATCGGGATGCATAATTTTGTTTAGTTTAGTGTGAGGAGGAGGAGTGCTCTCTAATGATCTAATCTCCGGCAAGGCTGTTTAGGTGGACGGTCCTGATACATTACTATTATAATCTTAAAAACTGGAAGCTTCTGTGTGTTTATTTCAAATTAAAAAGAAAGAAATTAAATTGATCGAGTTTAATTGACTGAGAGTATAAAATAAAATTATACTAAATGAAATGACTAAACTACCCTTGGGGCTTTATATATCCACCGAATGACCTAAAACCGATGATGAAGCTGACACTGAGTGATGTGCTCTGGTTGCAAACTCAGAGTCAATTAATGATAAAGAATCGAGAGCATTTTGGTTATTTTAAAAACACTGAACCATATTTCTTTAAAACCGCCGGCCGGTTGGTGCTCTACTTGGCCGACTACTTACAAAGTGAGAGTAAAAACTGAGAAGATATATATACACATGTGTACATGTTATGCATATCTAACCCAGTTACCCAGATCATCTTTTCTAGTAAAAACAACCTGTAAAGTTTCAGAATCTACTAAAGAGATTATCATCACCAGCTGGCCGGTTATATATATATATATATAAATACATATATATATATATACATACATAGAGAGAGAGAGAGTACCTGCAACATCTTGCGTTTCTTGAGCTTGGAACTGCCATGGGAGCAGTCAAACAGATGGGAGATATGATCCAGAGCACCCATAACTTCACTATATGAATCACTCACTCACTAACTGATACCAATAGATGATATATAAATACACAAAAACTATATATGTAATACTGGATTAGATATATATACGTACAGAAAGATAAATATCACACGAAACTGGATCTCTTTCTTAGACTTCACGCATGAGATTAGTGATGGAACCTTTAGTAGTTGTGAAGTCCTTTATATAGACAGACACCTTATTACTCTCTCCCATTCTCTCTCTATATGGTCTTGGCTTTGAATGTGGGTCCCTCGATGTGCAATAAAACTCATATGGTCTTTCGCCACGTGTCGAGGCTGGATTGGACTCTATAATAACAATTAATTTTCTTGCATGGGCATCTCTGCACCGACCAACGGGTCCCAATGAAATTTTGTTAAACTCCCTTTGATTTTCTTTATGGTGGCTTAAAATTGGGACCAGATTTCTAGATTGGATCCCAAACAAAAGACTTGTCTCTCGGATTCTCTCGGAAGCTGACTTTCATTTATCTGCTATCAAAAGCTGTGAATTTTAACTCGGACGGGTCGTTAACATAGTTAAGGAAATTCAACGGCCAGTGTTAGACAGTCTCGACTTCGATTCTACAAAAACATATGTATTTAAATAATATGCGTGATTTACAAATGATTACATATATTTTAATTTTATCTTTCAATCATAAGTTCAATGGCCGGTGGTTAGAAGGGTTTTTTATTTCAGATATTAAAAAAAAAAAAATCATGAACTCGGCTTAATCAAGGTTCACTGATATAATTGATATTTCATTCACGGGACTCCAATAAATCATAAACATGGCAAGTTAGGTATTTGGCTAGATACTTCCGGAAGATGCCATCAATTGCTTTCTATTTTCAGAAAGTAGATTAGTTACATCTCAATTGGATCATTAACATTTTGGCTCTTTTTTCTATTTATAGAAGTCTATCCTTACCCTAGTCATTGGACATTTTTAAACCCTGAAATCAAATGGGCCTAATCCTTTCTCAACGGGCCTATCCTTTGCTTGGGTTGATCCTTAGGTTAGAACAGGCCTCGCATGAGAGAGAATGGGCTGAGAGATCACTGGGCTTACTTCTAAACTGGTGGGCCGGGCACGACTTGGGCCAGTGGGATTTTATGCCCCTTCACTCTCCCTTTCCCAAAATAAATGTTATTTTTTGACAATTAACTTTTGTAGGAGGATGAGTTTTAATATTTTTTTATTTTATTGGTAGTAAATGAATTATCAAATCTATACCAACAGGCCACCAGTTTTACAGTACTAGACCCCTACTTTTTAAAGGGAAGTCAAAGGTTCGATCCTTAGTGAAAAAATATGATTAAGTCTATCCACAGTGAGTCCACAAAAATATGATAATTTACTTTTTATATAAGTTTAATGTAAGAAGGTTAAATTGATAATAATTATTTAACTTTTTAAATGAAAACTTTATTTTGGCACGTAGTAAGATGCAAGAGGTCGAAACATAGGCCCATACCCGCCTGGCCCATATTAAATATAAAAGTATTTATATTGAAGTTAGTGCAAGGATTAGATGTGGACACTGTCATAACCACTTGAAAGTGGGCCTAAATTTGGACTATTTTATTGGGTTTCTTTCTCACCGTTAAAAAAAGGCATATGGACTTAATGGGCCTCAGTGGTCCATGGGCAGAGATTTCCAGTGGTTTGGTTCCGAGTGTTGTAAGAGTCATTTGTTTCCCATTAGATCGGGATGAAAAAATGATTGGGTTTAAAACGGTGAGTATATAATACTACTTAACAGTTTGAGCATTTGAGTAAATTGGTGATCTTCTCCATTAACTAATGGGAAATAAATATGATTTTCAGTCAATAGAAGCTCATAATAGGTTACATTTGTATAATGTAAATAGTTTTTTGTTTTTAGAAAAACAAAAATATAAAAAATGATTTGGAAATTCAATGTTTGACGGATATTTTAAAATTATTTAAATCTTACTTTAAAAAAAAAAAAAAAAAAAGGCTAAAAAATTAATCAAAAGTTACTAAAATTTGCCTTCAAAGAAATGAACAAAGCAATAGCCAAATATACCAGGTTAAAAGTAGTCTTTAATCTTTATTATGAACTTATTTGATAAAAATGAGTTGCAGATAATTAGTTTATCACTGATAATTAATCACAAATTCAGAAATAATAATAAAGTATTACAAAGAAGACTTGGAAATGAATCAAGATGATTCAGGTCAGGTGTGTGTGCATGTGTATCCTGCTACACACACACACACACACATATATATATATATATATATTATTGTCCAGAAAAACGGTGCCTAAATTAAAGGACCAAGCACCGAGCCTCTACTGGGGCGCGGGCATGTGAATCCGCATGGTCCTTTCGTATTTTAGTTGGGGGTGGGGTGAGTATTAGAAGGCGGTGGCCCGGTGGGTAGTGTTGTGTTCACAGCTAGACCGCCCATACCTTCTTTTTTTTTTTTCTTTTTTTTTTTTATAGAAATTATTAGTAATGGGAAATTAAAAACTTGACGAAATTGTCAACAGTATACATTAGTAACTTCTTAGAATAGGCAGAAATAAAAAATCTTGAACAATTTACAAAAAATAAGGTTTTGAGATCGGTGATATCTTCTCTATTTCTTAAAGTAAATGGTGATGGTAAAAGTTAATTATTTGAGTGATGTATATGAAATTTCTGTCAAAAGAAAATAATAACAATAATAATATCATCCGCACAACAAATCAAAAGAAAAAAACATATTTTTAATTCCTTGGTTTTCGTCCCAAGTTCAAAGTCCCATTTGTACAATATAGAATAAATACTAGCCCCCTTCGTAGAAAAGAGGTTAATGCAACAATGTTTAGGTGGCTTCATAAGTTTTTGCAAACATGAAACAGGACAAAGTAGACCTACCAAAAAAATATAATAATAAAAAATAAATAAATAAAGACGTTGGAGAAGATAACTACGCACACGAAAGTCATGTGAAGCATCTTTGAAGGACGTAACATTTCGTTCTTTCTTAGGGTCCTTTCCTTTTCTCCGAAAGCAGGAAAAGAATACAAAGAAAATAACTGGCTTGAGTGGTCAACGGGCAACTTTAGTCAGGCTAAATTATCATTTTGTCCATCACACACCATATGAAACATTGAACCTTACATTGCCTTTATATATATATATATATATATATATATATACATATACACACATTTATTGAATAACTTGATTGATAGCTTTTATTCAAAGTGAACCATTTTCTACGTCTGATTCTATCTTGATTTGTCCTAGTAGTTTCCAAGAAGATAGCTTTCAAACCCAAAGTCATACACATTTGGGACACCCAGAAGAGTCTCCCGTCCCACAGACATTGGAAAGTTCATCACATAAATTCACACACAGTCACACACTATATATATACATGCACATGTCAGCGACTATAAAACTAGTGGCCCATAGAATTAAACAAGGGGTTTGAAATTGGATATGCTTGTCCAATACAATGGACGGCGTAAAATATGTACCATTACAAATCATGACATTTCATTCAGCCGGCCTAATCCTCGGTTTTGGGCATGAAAGCTACTTTGAGTTGCAAAATGTTAAATTTTGGTTTCATTTGACTCTAATACCAAAAAGTGTACTCTACTTTTGACAGTAATGTGCCATTTCATTTGTTGAGGAAATCAAGTGAAGAAGAGTAAGAGTTCAAACAAGGGTTTGATTACATTTAACAATATATAATGCATACAAGCAAATCTATGTAAGAATGTTTGAATTTAGGTTCAGCATTATTTATCAAGCTTGAAATTAGTTTGTTTTAGTCAAAATATCAATCTGATCGCAAATTCGGGTTTGAGATCAAAATATGTAACTATAAAATCTAAACAAAATTCTTAATAAAACAAGTCATGTACGTTCATAAGCCTTATCGAACTTGTTCACGAGCACTACTAATTTATTAATATGTTCACCAGATAATTATTATGGGTGGTTAGAACTCGACTAGTTTATCAAATAAGCTTGATGAAAGTAGCTTGCTATTTGAGCTTGAGCCGATAAAACTATTCATGAATAGCTTTAATCCTTTGTAGCCACCCATGTTACTCTTAAAAAAAACAAAGTACATTCGTTCTATCTCAATCTTAGTGACGGAGAGCTTGGGTTGCAAGTATAAAAGCCAAGGATTAAAACAAGCCTTGAAAATTTCCTGTTTCTAATCTGTGTTTGCTTACCACGCCTACCCTCTTGAATCCTCTTTTTTATTTAGTACTCCATAATCAAATTGGATCCTGAGCCTCCAATAACGCAACACTGTCTGCTTAGAGAGTTCTAAGATATATTAATGACAGCTTCAATTATTGATAATCATAAATTTGCCCCGGTTGTGAATGAAATCGAAAATTTCACACATCCTAGAAAATAACTTCACAAATATGATGTACTAGACAATAATTGCATTCAAACGGGTAAATATGATCTCCTTTGACATGAGGTCCCTCCATTAACCATTATGGAATTTAAGAAAAGTTATAGGTATTCAACTTTATCTCAAAATGATTATTTTCTTATTTTAAAGATGTACATAACAACTACACATGTAGATATATTGTTTCTTTATTTTAAATTCGTGACTTTCATATGAAAATGAACAATTTTATTGTTGACACTATATTTTTTTATATCAAAATGAACAATCTTATCATTGTGATAAAGTCATAATATTATCTCAATAATTGGGGTTATCTCAAATATTGTAGGCGTGCTTTGTGTCCCAGTTGGTGTTTGCGTTATTTCAATGATTGACGTTATCTAAAAGAAAAGAAACTGACTAATTTGGAGGGATACAATAAAATATTATCTTTTATTGTTCTCCTAAAAATGTAACGAATGGCTAATATTTTTAATTAAATTTTGTTAATATTAAATTTGATGACAAAATTTTTTTAAAAAAGGGTGTAGTTGTAAATTTATTAAAATATTTTTCTTTCCTTAAACATGATTACTGTTTTTTTCTTTATTTTCCTTTGTAAGAATGTGGTTGTAGTTAAATTCATTAAAATATTTTATATCCTCAAACATTATTATTATCTTTTATTTCCTTTTCCTTTTCCTTTTCCTTTTCCTAATCAACTAAATATCATCTTCATTAATCAATTAAACACAATAAGTAATTAACACTATTTGGTTCTTTCCTTTCTTCTTTTTCTTTTTCTTTTTCACTTCATTGTACCAAATATAGCCTAATATATATATATATATATATATAAACATTTGAAGATAGATAACGTTTACCTTCCAATATAAATTTAATGTTCATTGTTTAATATATTATAACAATGAGTAATCACACTGTATGTGAAAACAACAATCCAACATTATTATTTTGTACCCATTATACATACATATGAACAAATATATATAGGTGGGGTCACCACTTCATCACTAGCTAGCTACTTTGCCAAGAGGTTAAAAACAAAGAGAAGTTGTTGGGAAGTTGCAGTCCCCCGGACTCCTCCATCACCATATACGAGAAATGGGGCTCTGGATTTATCCCCATTTCATTCTCACCTCATCTTTATATCTTTCTCTCTCTCTATATATATAATATATAAATATTTTATGACTTATTACTATAATGATTGTTTAGTCAAGATGTCACATATATGCATCGGGTTGAGTTTTTGGTGTTTCACATGGATTGCACCATTGGGTTGCAGAAGAGCAGCCCCAACCACGTCAAGGACTCATACCGGGGATGGGACCCTGGTGGTGGGTGGGCAGCACATGGACCCACATGGGCCATATTTATGGCCCTTTCCTCGCTGCTTCTCGACTCCAAACGTAAACAATGTGTTTGAAAATAAAAACAAATTATTAAAGGGGACACAAACTTCAATCAATAATACTACTACTAATCAATATGCATACGTTAGTGTGTGTAGATTTACATAATACTGTGAGAAGGAAGAAGACCTCGGGAATTGTAAGGACCTGTGGAAATTGGCATCTTTATGAGATGGGCAAGTTTTTTGTTTTTCTCTTTTCAAAGTCTTTTTATGTTAATGGGGTGGGGGGTTCGAAAGTTATGAGTCAATGACACGGTGTTGGTTGGGCTGGGCCATGAGCCACGTACGAGTGGGCATGTGCAGTGTTAAAAGAGACGTTACACTCGATTTCAGGACCAAACCCAAGAAAGAGACATATGGCGTGAACATTATTAATACTAGTATTGCCTTTTTGATGTGATCACTGCAACACTTGTGACCCTACTACTACTACTACTATTCTTTCTCCTTTCAATGTAAATATTACTAATATCTTGTGTCACCGTCCCATATGGCTTGCATCTATGTTGTATTGCCAATCAAATTTAAAAAATAAATAAATAAATTTATATTTTTACAATTCAAAAATCAAATCATATCATATTAACATTAATGCACCCGATTTCATCACAAATCAGTAACAAAGCGAGAAAATTCTCCTGTTACTTCACTATGTAATAAGTGTTTTTAAATTGACTCTGTAAATTTTGAATGACCTTTACGATTGAAAATTTTAAATAAATTGATTTAATAGCATATAAATAAATATATTTATATATATATATAAAGAGTTATTTGATTGCATAGAGATTATAACAATCCATGTTAACCTACCATCTTTGACTTTTGATATCCAATTTTAATAATTAACATTTATTTTATAAATTACCTACTAAAGAGATTATGTAATTTAAAATCAAATCCCTTTATTCTGAATTCAATTATCTATTTATATAAATACCATAACTTCAAATGGAGACAATGTACATTTTCTTTTGTAACGCTTCAAGTATTTAAAAAAAAAAAAAAAAAAAAAACTTCTTGTGAGATTGACATAATATGAAGTCGCATTCAACATGACAAATACAAAGTCGCATTCAAGGGGCAACAGAACCATAACGTATGGCATTAATGTGGGAAGGAAGGCAACTCTATAATGGCGTGTAGATTACATATTATTAATGAAGTTGGCTGTTTCTTGGTCAACCGTGCCAAAGGTGGCTTTAATTATTCAAACTTTTCTTCTAATATTTTAATTATGTAATAAGGATTGTATTGCATTTACAGGGTTATTAATCTGGCTCATTATTTGACTACTCTCACGACTCTTCCATGACTATAATTTAATATACATATATATATATATATATATAGATATATCATCCACTTTATAATTGGAAGATATATGGATTTTAATTGATAGCATACATTGTTTATTCCTAGGACTTCAATTGAAATTAATTATATGGCAAATAACCAGGGGTAATAATTTATTTCTACACCCTTCAAAAGTAAAAGATTAAGATGTATGAATTTAAGTTATTTGTCAAGATAAGATATATACATGATTCGTTTTAGGGGATCATCCATTTATTATGTGTACAAGTGCAATACAACTGTATCATAATATAATATAATTATATCACAAAATACAATACTTAGTGCAATCACTTTTAAAAAGTTATATAATACAATTATATCAAAAATATAAACAACACTTATGCAACATATTAGATTGTGTGAAAATGTAACACTCACGTGTAATAACTTTTAAAAAGTTATATAATATATTTATATCGAAAATATAATACTTGTGGAATGACTTTTAATGTTATGTTGCAACGTTATATTTATAATATTTTTAAATTGAAAGATTAACACATTTATATAATTATTACATTATTAATTTAAAATTATTATATTCACAATAATTAAAATATATATATGTATATATTGTTGCATTAGGCGCATGACCAGAAATATAACATATATTTGTTGTAATTGCTAGCGCAATTATGGTTATTTACACTGAGGTATCGTGGTATGAAAGTAAATATTTATTGCACTTTTGAAAATATCGATGTCTATAATCAATTGCCTCAACTAATTGATTTGCTAATACACGGCTTAATCATGCAATCATCAATATCCATATTCGAAGATTTGTCAACAGCATTACTAACACATAATACATTCATGTTTTGCTTTATATGTAGTCAAGTTTTTATAGGAGACTAATTTCGAATCCCACGAATACTCATATTACAACGCGCTTTTCACCCAAGTATATATACCTTTGGCCATATACTAATATTTTTAGAAATTTAAATTTGTAAGATGATAAATTTTAATATTTTTTTATTATATTGTTAGTGAATAAATTATCAAATATGCAAATCTGTTTATAATGGATCTACGTGATGTGATGATTTATTTTTTTTAATTAAATATAAGAATGTTAAAAAAAAAATAGTATTTGACTTTTTAAAATGGGACATTTATTTTGAAATAGCCAAAAATAAAAATGCAGACATTTACTTTGAGATTGAGGGATTAATAAACATATAGGCAAACCTAATTAGTGAACCTATTATATTTATAAAAACAAATAAGTTAGAAACCAAACCACTCATGCAAAAGAAACACTCATTAATAGAAAAGGAAAATAGTAATAATAAAAATAGATAATATTTATTTATTATTATTTTTGTTCAAATACAGATCTAATTTGCCAAAAGACTTCATAAACAATATTTCTTCTTCTATCCTAAAATAAATGTCCTTTTTTTTTTTATAAATTGTGACTCACAATACAACGTAATATTACTTGACAATTTTTCTATACTTGTCCCGCCATTTTTGTAATTTGATTGCGCCAGAACAGATAAAATTATAACCATCCTTATTGGATGAGTATTGATGGAAATTGAAAAGTAAAGTTACCTTATTGGTTGGAGTGGGAAACAATAAAAGGGTCTTCATGTCTTTCTATAAAATCAACAGTATAAATGTGAAAATTTAGAATTACGAGACAAATTTTATAACCTAATAACAACTCTGTATCTATCTCTCTCTAAATATATATATAGAGAGAGAGAGAGAGAAGCTGACTAGTTCTGAGAAGCACGAGGCCCCCACCTCTCCTCATCTCACCACCCACTTGGGGGATTGAATTCCTCATTCAACAACGCCTCTGAAATCTCTGACCCGATTGTTTAGTCCACAAAATCTGCATGTGTACGTCTTTTGGTTACCACCTCCCATACATATCTCTTTAATGCTCCTCCGCAACAGTTTCTTCTAGAGAGAGAAAGTATAGAGAGAGAGAATCGTAGGCCCACCCATTTTCAGTTTCTTTAATTTAATAATCAAAACTTACATCCATCATAAATCACCTCACCTCTTCTCTTCCCACTATATATAGACACTCCTCACCACCTTTGTCTTTTGTGTTACTTAAAAAAAAGCAAAAGTGTTTGTCAATATAAAGAGAGATCTCATCAACCCATTCTGATTGAACACAGCCAACAACAACAAAGCTCTTGTTTTGATCCAAACCTATTTCGATTCTGCTGTTTTCTTTCCTGGTTTGTAAGGGCTTGTTTGGTTTTGGTGTTTTTTCTATGGCTGTTCAAGCGCAGTTGTATTCGGAGAATCTTGGATTTCCTTTGGGCATGGACAACAATGTTTGTGGGTTCAACGAGTTCTATGTTAACCTTCCACAGAAACAAACATTTATACAACAAGACCAGTTTCAGAACCTAAACCAAAACAATAGTATTTCTCTTCCAAAAACTCATCAATCAATGGCGTTTTCTCGAAATTTAGCTTCTCAGATCGAGAAGCAAAGGCAGGAGATTGATATTTACATCACTTTACAGGTGTGTTTTGCTCAAAAATTCAAAATATATGTAGAAAACACTTCCTATTACTTTTTCAAATTTGATTGATTTATTTATTTTTCTGAATAACAGAATGAGAGATTGAGATTGGCTTTGCAAGAGCAGAGAAAGCAACAACTAGAAGTGCTTTTGAAGAAATTTGAAGCAAAAACAAATTTGATCCTGAAACAGAAAGAAGAAGAGATGGCAAAAGCTGTGCAGAGGAGAATGGAGCTTGAAGAATTCTTGAGAAGAATGGAGATTGAGAACCAAACATGGCAGAGAGTGGCCAAAGAAAACGAAGCCATAGCGTTAAATCTTAACGGCACAATCGAACACCTCAAAGAAAATGCTTGTTTAGCCAATGGGTTCGAAGATGCAGAGTCGTGCTGTGATGAGATGATGAACAACAGAGGAGGAACAGAGGAGCAAACAGGGGAAAACAGAGGAGGACATGAATGTGAATTAGAAAACGGAGAGAGAAATTTGAGAAAGATGGTCTGCAAAGGCTGTAATTCTCAGAGGTCATGTGTTGTTTTCCTACCTTGCAGGCATCTTTGTTCTTGCAAAGCCTGTGAAGCTTTTCTTGTGTCTTGTCCTGTCTGTGGAGGGGCAAAGAGAGCCAGCATAGAGGCTTTGATTTAATTTCATTTTCTAGGTCGATTTCATACTTTCCCGGAAAATGAAAGAAAATGGATGAATTTCTTCCGTACCGTATGAAATGCAGTGTTCTTTATTTATTTATGTGGAATTTTTAAAATATATTTCCATTATAGGGTGTCTGTTTGGAATTGATACTAAAGCAACACCTACTAAACTGAACAGAAATAGAGGACAATAGCATCTTTTTCCTTTCCCTTTACTGGATTGATTGCTTTTCCTTTTCTGGGTTTCAAATTTTCCACTGTGGGGGGATTGATTTGATTATTCATTAACAGTTGTTTTGAGGAGTTTGCAGTGCTAGATTTTGAGTGACAGAAAGGATTGAAGGCAAATGTCAGAGGGGGCCTATTATCACCCTTCACACACACACACACACACACACAAAGCAGAGAGTAAAAAAATACTACCACCTACTCTACTATATATTTGTGTAATTATTTGTCGTGAATTGAAAATTATAATGTCATTACTAAAATGTTATTTTAAAAAACAAACGCCAATTAATTGAAAGGCAAAGGAATCCTAGGTGTGTTTTATTATTTTCTATTTTTTATAAGGAAGACGTATTGATTTTAAGCACTGAAAAGCTGTATATAATTATCATTTTTGAGATGATTTTATTTGACATAATGATCTCAAAAAGTGGAAGTGGGGATGCAATTGTGAAAAAATAAATAAATAGGAATGTCTTTAATTTTTTCCTCATAAATGACCAAAATATATATATATATATATATATATGGAAATTGAAAAAAAAAAAAAGTTAGGAATACTGTTCTAACTTTAGAGACAGAGGGGGAACCGTGGACAGGTGATTCTGGCAATCCTTGATTCGCGCCTGGTCCTACTGGTCTACAGTACGAAAAATTCTGTACTTAAAGTTAATCCATGACGTAAGTGGACCTATAATATGCATATTTGTAGACCACTTTTTTTAAATAAATAAATTGACGATATATATATATATATATAATCCACCCACATTCTCATAATATGATTATGATAATCCACGTAAATTTTTTTCTTGCGCAAAAATACAGGATCAGATAGTATAAATTTATGGATAATTTACGTACATTCTTATAATATAATTTTACCGGAGTAAGATGATAATTCCTATTCTACATTCAAAGTGTTCTGAACTCATAAATATCCAATTAAGTATAAGAGATATTTTGTCATTAAGAAAAAATAAAAATAAAATTATAAATAAAGATAATTATATAGCATTTCTTAGACTAATTAAGGAATTAATTCTCTGTCAATCCGCCACGCCAACTATAATACATACAATTTTTTGTCAATAACAAAGGGATACAATTTTTTTTTAAAATTCACTGGTTGAGTACACATCATTTTTAAATTGGCAAGTGAGTATATATTCTTACCATTCCTAATTTGGTAAGTAAAAAAGATATGTTCATTTGTCATTGTTCAAATCAACCATTAGAATGTTGTACATCATCATCTATGATGACCTAAGTATTATCTATACATATAAATTAATTAATTTTTTTTTATATGTCCATATAAAAAATTTATTTCTAAAATTATATCTAAACTTTTTCTTTCTTTTTCTTTTACTTTTTAAATTCCTTTTATTTCTTTAAAAGAAAAAGTTAAACTTCTCTTCTTAATCAAACTCTAATTTCTCCCTTTTACATTCCTCTCATTTTTTTATTTTTTATTTTTTCCCCACTCTTAAAATTCTTATTTGCTGCGCTTATATATGATGTACGTAAGATGAAACTTTCTTCTCTCTTCAACTTTTTATTTCTCTTTCTTATTTAAATTTATTACTATAATTTTATGAACTCAGTAAGTGTAATTTCAAGTAGTTATTTTCAAAGTATAAATTGTGTTGAACACAAAGTTTATGAGTTAGCGCATGACAAATCAAAATGTAAACAATTTTTTTTTTTTAAGAGCAATTCTGGCACTTCATATTATATAATAACAATGAAATTTCATGTGTAAATAGAGATGACTCATCCATCCATCCATCTCCCCTTTTTTTTTTTTGGTTTGATCTTTCCCGCCATCCTTCCCTCCAATCAAACTGAATGTTGGTAAGATTTGATTTGGAATTCTTATTTGTATTCCATCCTGATTTGGATAAAAACCAATCAAAAACATTAAAACCGTTATACAATTATGGATTAATGTTATTAAGTTGATCCTATATTTGATTTATACTATGAAACAAATCCAACAACATGGTATGGCACTCCTAACACCTTCATCAACTTCTACGAAAATCTAATCATTTCCCGACAAGGATATCATCCCTTTTATGAAAAATGAAAAGTGATATAATTATTGTAAACTACATGATGTTGGTAGGCCGTGGCCACCACCATCCCAATGGTTTGATAGTGGGCCTGAGCCCATAAGAGGACGTATGTATATGGGAATTTGTGTTATCTACGTGTGGATGTGTCGTCTCGAACCCCCAAAAAAAGAAATAAATAAATAAATAAAAATTAAAAATTAAAAAAAAATGTCACATGCATAGATCTGGCAGAATAAGAATTTTAGTGGAACAGAGTATAGATAACTCGGTTAGTAAAAGAGTTATGGCAATCAGAGGTCCCTAGGTCCTAAATGTCATGGTGTTCAAATTCTGGCGAGGTAGAAAAATGAATAAGAGGTGACACATTAGGTTGGGATTAAATTAAGGTTGAGCTTCGGCTGAGACACCGTTCCCAGGACCATACACTGAGGCTCACAATTTGGATCAGCTTGAAGTCCGGTTCCGGCGAGGACCTAAAAGGCAGATGCTATGTCAAGTTTCATTCACATTCAACACCAGTTACACCACATATTAACAGACAAGCACACACGTACTGTCCAATGAGCCAATTTGAACCAAGATTATACATGTGACATGCAAACACAAATCAGATAAATAAATGTGCACCGCTAGACCATCTGAATTCTTTAACCATACACGAAAATTACAAGGTTTCTGCATTGCAGAAGGGTTCCTGTGAATAAAAATTACAACCATTGAAGACGAACAAGATAACTATCAAGGATGGTGATTCTCCTAGATAAGATAAATGTTACCACCACTAAATTGTTAAATCCCCTTAAAACATTTTCCTAACATTGAAAGGAACTTGAGAAACAACATATTTTAATCAGTATAGGCTAAATCCAAAGAATTGGCTAATGATCATGGCAAATCCAAGAGCAATTGCTATAAGGGAAGAGGCCCAAGTGAGCTTTTCGGTTATTCTAGGGACCCTCTCTTTCAATGCCTGACTACAGGAGCCTATAAATACAGTATAACCACCCATAGCTGTTACTGTCCCGATCAAGAACATACCTAGAAATGCAGCACCAGCTAGGCGAGAAGGTAAAGCAAGAGCAGGTAGGATAATCAGCAGTGCATCGGGTTGCAGCCCATGGACAATCCCTGTGGCAAAAGTTGCAAACCCGATTTTCTTCCTCCCAATATTAGGGTTTTCAAGGGTTCCATAGACACCGACGTCACATTCACCATTTTCCAAGGCAACACAAGGGGCTGGGACTTCTGAAGCCTCCTTGATTCCCATAGCACCAATAAGAAGAAGAGTAAAACCCACTACTCTTGTGCCCCAAGTTCGGAGAACTTCAATGTGGAGTCGATCCTTAAGTAGTAGAAATAGCAAGCCGAAAATCAACTGTCCGGCATCATGGCCACAGCCCCAGAGGGCTCCAACAGCAGCACTTTCCAATCTGGTGCGGCCAATTGAGAGTGGTGCCAAAGCTGCAAGGTGGTCAGGACCTGATAGTGTATGTAAGCAACCGGCAAAGAAACCAGTCCAAGCACTACTCAGTAATTCAGTTCGTAAAAGTCTTCTCCCTAGGGCAGCAGCTGCTGGACCCCCGGTCTTCGATGTTGTCTGAAAACTTGCAAAAGCTGGTGACGCAACGATTGTGTGAAGTAATATCGCTGCGATTGATCCAAGTATAACAATACCAGCAGAAACTGCCTAAAACATTTTCAGAAAAAGGAAAACTTTTGTCAGCTTTGTCCAAAATAACTAGGATCAATGGATATTTAGGAGTGAAATGCAGATTAATTGGCAGGAATATGCAAGTATTCATAATTGGCCAGCTATTGAGATCACATTAATCTCTCTCTCTATTGTGTGTGCTTGTTCAGAAAAATCTTGATTAGAAGCTGAGATGTAGAAGACTCAAAAGTTTAAGATGTATACAAGGCTTGGGGAATCAAGAAATAAATTTGGTAAAATAGATGAGATGGGGGATGAAAGCTAGAGAAATTCTAAATCGGATAATACCAAAACAATCTACACCTTATAAGCAGAGCCTGGCAGGAATCAAAACTTAATTATTTTGGACTCAGGCATCTCTTTTACATTAAAAACAAAAACAATAATTATAATAATAGAACTCCTTGCAGTCATTTGAGACTTCAATGGACATAAAAATAGAAAAGTTTCTGTTGTACAATTTACATTTGTATTTATATATGTAATATAACCAAGCAATAGTAGGTAGAATAATATGGTGGAACCTATCTATACAGTGTTAATCATAAAATTTCAAAATCTACCATTATTGACGAATTTATATGAAACATTTTCTTAACACTAAAAATGTAGGTGTCCAAGATTTTAACAGTTGGATTGTTTCAATTCTGTTTTAAAGGGACATTCAAGATTTTTACTGTTGTCCATATCATATTAATTTTGTTTTAGTGACTAATATCAACATACTAGGTTTTCATTCACAGAATTGTAAATGTGTGACTTCAATCCTTTTAACGTTATATTGGCAGTAACAACCAGAAATGCTTGCATGCTTTCAACAGTTGATAGTTGATTCCCTTCTCTTCTGACCTTCAGAACTTTCCATCTGGCATTGCTAGAAACTGCTCCCAGTCTAGCAAGACCCATAAAACCAGTTCGGTTACTAACAGGACCAGATTGACCCTGACAAAGTTAACTGGTGCTGTAGATCTTGGAATAAGTTCTTAACTATATAAAATAGATTTTGAAATCTCAATTCTAATCTTTTTCAATCTCCACCAATTTGGCAAATTTTAATTAAATGAGTTTTTTTTTTTTTTCAAGCCGAACACAATCTACCACTATCAAATGCAATATATAACTAACAGCAAATACACCATATAAATTTTGATTGTTCCTATTTAATTGACATGGCTAGTTCAAACAGACAACCAAGAGTGAAATCCAATAACACATTTGCCAAAAAAAATCCACCTCAATCAACTACAAACCATATATATATTTGTAGAATAAAAACTTTGGCAAACCATATATATATTTGTAGAATAAAAACTTTGGCAGAACTTTATTTATTTATTATATATACTCTCTGACCAAAAAGTATGAATACTAACCTAAAAAATTTCAAAAGGAATGAACTTGTGATTGTATTGCTAAATCTTCCAAACCAATGGCTAATATAAACTACACACAATCTCTTAATACTACAAATATGCTACCTTAAGTTGCCAAGAAATAAATTTTAAATCTTTCAACCATTTGGGTTTTGAGGCAAATTTCAAAATTTTCTGTTCTCTTCCTCACCCCTCTTGTCTTTTTCTAAGAAACCAAACAGATCCAGACTTTTGAACCAAAGAACATGGACGGTCCACCAATTAGGGAAAAAAAACATCAACCCAATAATGTAGGAGAAAAGCTACAAATTACAGAGGAAAAAAATATACCGGTTTCAGCAATTATAAATGTATGTATATGTGTAAATGTATGAGTCAGTGTGTGTGTCTGTGTGTTTATTAATACCTTTTGATGATGCGAAGCTCGTTCTGCAGTCTCTGAGTCAACCGGTGAAGAAACGGAAGACGATGTTTTGACGGAGTAATTAATCGGGGACGTTGAAGAAGACGAAGAGGAACGAGAAGAATGGTCCTCGTGTTTGCAGGACAGCGTGTTGAGTCGCCGGAACTCGGTGCGCGATGAGGATGAAAAACGGAGTTTGGCGGCGTGAAATCGGCCGAGTCGAGGGAGAAAATGACGCGATTTTAGTTGAGTTTTGAAGGGGATAGGGTTAGAGAAGATAAGCCGCTCCATGCCCCCTTCTCTCTCTCTCCTGTTGTTCTCTGCTCCTCTGCGAACAACACGAGAGAAGATTTTGCAGGAGAGGAAAGAGAGAGGAAACTATGAGGATAAACTGATAGGTAGGTAATGTAATTCAAGGATTTTCACACTTTTCTGTTTGTTTGTTTTGTTTTTTTTAAGGACAATGCTTTAATGCTGCCCCTCCAGACGGATTGTGTCCTACAAACAAGACGGATTTTGTCCTACAAACTAGCGTGTTCTAATAAAAGGATCTAATTAAAGATTGATACCTCTTTTAGATTTAAAAAATACAAAAAATATGGGATATATTCAATTTTTTTTTTATAACTAAACCCAACGATCTATTTTTTTTTACTTAACTTTGAATGTTATTTTTAATTAACTAATAAAAATTTATATTTGCTACTTTTTATGTTATTTTAAATTTTTTTAAGATAGAAAATTATCCTAAAAAAAATTGAGCTGACCATTTATATTTCTCCCTTTTTAAAATCTACCTCAACTGTTTTTTATACATGCTATATATAAAAGTTACTCTTTTTTTCACTCAATTCTACGATTTCCATCTTATTTTTATTTCTTACCCTTTTGTGTAAATAAGAATGATAGCAAAAGGTTTTTATTTCTTACCCTTTTGTGTAAATAAGAATGAGAGCAAAAGGAACAGAACGAAGCCATTGTCCTTGTGTTTTTTAAAGTAAAAAAAACTCAAAATTTGAACAAAATCTCTTACTCGATCATTTGAAAGATTACACAAATATAATGTTTTAACATATTTGTTTTAAGAAAATTAATCAATCCTTGATAAGACCAAATCAAAAACGAAATCCAATCTGAAGTGAAGTGGTGGAAGTCCTAATAGGAAATATTAGGTTTGGAATGATTGACGACTAAGGAAAAAGAAAGATGCAGATGAAAAAGATACACATATGAGAGCAAAAATATGAAAAAAAATTAGATTTGTTGGGTTTAACCTTAAAAAATAGGTATAAACTATTTTTGTATTTTTTTAAATTTAAAAAGGTATCAACCTCTTAGTGTGCAAGACACAATCTGTCTTGATGGGACAGAATTGACGCATTTTCCTTTTAATCGATTTTTATCTTTTATTTGCAGTAAATCCTCCAAACAAGCCTATTAATGCTCTTTGTTGTACATTTATAACCCAAATAATGAAATTATAGACTGCTGAATTGTGATTTGGATGTGAGAGTTTAAACTAGACTAGTTTTATTATTATTATTAGTATTATTTTAAAGAAAGCTCCAAATCTACTTCTTTATTTATTTAAAGATATTTTTTTATTCTGGAAAACAAAACAATGAGGATGGGCACTCTGTACCATGATAGGAAAAATTGACTAATAGTATTATTATCAAGACTCCTACTATTTGCTCTCAATAAATAAAAATAAATAAAATTTTATTACTTTATCGAGTCTACGTGATTAGAATGTGTCAAATATAATGAGATCTATTTTAAAATAAAAAATAATTAACTATTTAGAAAATTATAGTATATCATTAATATCCATTTACTACTTTGATAGACATTTGTTAATAACTAAAATTATATCTGACACCCATAAACAAAAATCAAGAAGAGAAATTAAAAAAAAAAAAATTGCAAAGCATTTAAAAATTATAAAACATTTCATTTTTTGTTTTAGATTTTGTACAAATCAAATTATTATATTTGAGAACCATGAAATTTGATGTGAAAAGGAAAAATAATTTTATACTGCTGTGGAAAACTAAAAAAATATGGTAATGGGCGGTAAAAAAACTGAAAAAATAAGGAAAGGAAAATTGACATATTATATGGAAGCAAACAAGAGTATTATGGAAAGATGATTCCTCTATGTAAAAATATGAAAGAAATATTTTTGCTTATTAAAAAGTGCATATAAATTTCTATATTTTGAAATTTGTAACAAATTATTTCCTGGTAAACAATTTTGCCCAATTTTTTATAGAAAAAATCCAAAATACTACGTACCATAAATAAACAAATAAAATAAATTTTTTGGGACGTTTTTATGAAATTTTTAAAAAATGCCTTTATTTAACCTGGACCCTAATTCCGAAATAATTATGTGTCAATTAGCTCGCCATATAGGTTTTAAATGATTCTTTTTGAGTACCTTATTCTTCTTTAATTTTGAATATTTGAAGTAGATGGTGTTTGTGGTGTGTAAAAAAGAGCCAACGAGCCTAGCCAGTATGTGGTGTTCAATTCCCTCACGTCTCAAATTAAGAGTTTAGTTAAGCAATTCTAATTTGACTTTCAAACATTATTTATTAATCTTTGAATATGTAGAATGAAACAATTATCAAGCGTATAAGATAGTTTTTACTTTCTAGAATAATTGTTAGTTATTTGCAGTAATCTTATTTTATTTTTTAAAAAATATATTTATTTTATAGATTAATTTACTTAAAGATAACAATTAACATAGTGGTAGTTTTTTTTATAAAAAAAATAAATAAATAAAATAAAATATTGAGTTAATTTCACTTTTTTTTTTTTTTACTTTGCTAGGAATGAGTAAATAATCAATAGTCAAGGAAATCACACGTGCTGAATTGAGACCCCTGGTTTAACAGCATGTGAGATTAGTTAAGAAAGGTTAAAGAACTGGTCATACATATTGAAAAATCTCCAAGAAAGTGTTAGTCTTAGTTGGTTGAGACAGTGACCAAGAAGGCCTACCTAATCATGGAATAAAGTGGGTGAAGTTGGTAGATGTCGATATATGGCTTTATTCACATGTGAACAGAGATGTGTTTGGACGCGGTATGGATAAAGTGTACCAAAATAAATAAATAATTATGTGACATAATGAATAATTAATCATTCAAAACAAGCACTAATACAAACATAAACAGAAGTGGATAAGCTTAAATAATGGAGAACTTGGAAGCTCCAGCAGCCTCACATGGTTTGTCCTTCCAAAATAACTGCATCAAAAGGTAACATGCTGTTGGGTGGAAAAAGAGTATTTTGATTATTATTTTTAAAGAGAATTACTAGTTTATTTTTGTGGATCTAAATTTTTTACGATAAATTATATCTATCTATTTTTTTTTTTTTTTTTTTTTGAGGTTTGGATAAATAGTAAAAAAAAATTTGAAATATATATAACAGATCAAAGATACGAATGAAAGAAAACAGTCTAGACCCAAGTGATATTTTTATGAGTAAATACTCACACCGAATGCTTGCATTAAATTACTTAGTTATTTATACCAAAAATAATTAAGTGGAGGGTTCTACTTCCTTATTTGTTGTATAATTGACCAATTAAAAGAGTAGGTCTAACAATTCATTACAACTATTCCATGCAAAAATCATTTTCCTATTTTTATTTATGATCGTTCTGATCTCTTATTTCCCGTGGAACAAGAAAATTAATTCACACTTTTTATATCAGCTGTTAGATTAAATCTAACGGTCATTTTTAAATCCACCTATATCTTTTCATTTTAACACAAAATCAATCCCACCCTATTTTTAGTTTTTATATATAATTTTACCAATACCACCTACTGTAGTTATAAAAGGTAATTACAAAATTAAAATAGAAACATTTGAAAGAAAACTATCACATGTATGTATTACTAAAATTTTGTTTTTTTAGATGTTTGAAATATAAAAACCTTTGAAAGAAAAATAATATCCGTATGTCTCAATTTTGCAACAACCGTATGATATTAGAGCCTTTTTTTAAGAAACATCTTTATTGTTTTCAATGTTCAATAGTATGTGATCCTTTTTTGCATGTGTACATATTAAAATTCAAATAAATATACTTCTCTAGTATAAGTAAATTTACTAACAAATATACTATAGTGTTGCATTGTGGAATATCAAATTGATACATTGCAATTGAAATTGAAATTTTAAGACGTCTCGGTGTTCCCAAACTAACTTAATTAGATTTTGAGGTGTTGCGTCTGACACAAATTCTCTCGTTGAATTTTCACACTTGTTATATAAAACAAATGATCTCTCTTTATCCTTCCCCAAGTAAACCATGTAAGATCTGGTGATATTAGACATAATAAGGCGGGATACATCATCTTAATAGGCAAGTTATCATTTGAAAATAGCCAATATAAAGACTTTCCGAATCAAGTCTATATAAAGAAAATAGCCATATGTATGAGCAATATAACTACTAATATTTAATAAGAGACCCTAAAATTGAATTTGGTGACGTGATAAAAATACAATTCCATGGAATCCAAAAAATTGAAAAATTGGATTAAGAGCTTTTACTCAAAAAAGAAGTAATAGACTGAAAATGTTCTTTGTTAACAACGAGGGTTGGTATAAGTTTCCTGCATTATCTGATGTTTGGTAAGTTTTGTAACCTTTGAACATTCCTTGGTGCTCCTGCAAAGGGAGGTGACAGTGTTGAGCTCCTACGAGGAGCCGACCCTTCTCAAATGGGGTGCACAGGTGTAGGTGCAAAATTTCGCTCAACCAATAATGATTGAGAAAAATAGAACAACACACTCAAAAGAACAATAAGAATAAATAAGAACAGTGTATAGAGAAGCGTAGAATTGCTTGATCCTTTTATTGGAGGTCTTAGCCTCTATTTATATACAAAAGATTGTAAAATTATGGTAGGACTCGCGTTGCTTGCCCTCCAATTCTTTCTATATAAACATTCTTTACTAATAGAGTTCTTTCCATTGTATAATTTTGCATACATAGAACTTGCCTTGTACAGAACTTCCTATCTCAGAATTTTCCTTCTACGATAAATCTTTCAACTGGTAGGACTTGTGCATTCTTGAATAACTGGGCTGAACATATTTTGATTCGGCTGGGCTTGAGTAACGGATCGGATGTTAAATACTAACAAGTTGGGCTGATGACCTCTTGATTCGGCCTTGATGGAGGTTGGAGGACAAATAACAATGGTCTTGGGCTGTAAATACCCTCAATTTGGGCTTGAGCATGATGGGCCTTATATGTCCTTGGAATGTAGGTATGTGTAGGGGCGACGTGTGCGCTTGTTATTGGAGGGAGTTTTTTTCCCTCCACACTTTGCCCCAAATTTCATTTTTAATTGAGTGACGGCTCCTATTAAAGAGGGAATTGAAACCGGTTTTTGACTTTGCTTCAGAAACGGTTCGAGGTCTTTCATTATTACTCCGTCATACAAGATTTTGCAAGAGTTACATTCGCCCTTGCTGAACTTCTGCGTTCTTCATTCCATCGCTTTGTCAGGTTAGTTTCGCACCTTTTTCTTCAATATTTCATTATGAGTACTTCATCTACTCCCGAACGTATAGACATTGGGGATTCTGAATCCACACCTTCATCTTCCCCCATTCGTATTAGGGCTTCCCCTCCTAGGGTTTCTACAGATCGTCTTTCGTTGAATCCATTAGGTACTTCCCCCTTTCCAGCCGAGACATCCACCTCAGGCTCTGATTATGTTCTTACTCATGAAGAGAGGAAATCAATCATCTCTATTCGCCGCATCAAGTTCTCTATTGCTTCGGTAATGGAAGAATTTGATATTCCTGAGGGAGTAGAAATTGCAGAATATCCCGAGGGTGCCGATTTTACCTACGGCGAGGGAATTGAGGAGAGTGAATTGCTTCTTTCGGTAGGGCATCTTAACGCCCTCCGATTCCCTCTTCATCCCTTCTATCATTTAGTTTTCAACAAGCTAGGTCTTGCCCCTCTTCAGGTAAATCCTAATTTTTTTCACATCCTTTTGGCACTGTTGGTGCGCAGGAAATTAGAGGCTCTGGATTTGACCCTTGCCGACCTTCTGCTTACTTACAATATATCTAAGCATGGGACCAAGCCTGGTCGCTTCTTTTTTACCTCTCCCCTTCATTAAAGGATATGCACGAACTTTCCTTCATCCGAAAAGAAGTGGAAAGAAAGGATGGTTATAGTTAAAGGAAAATGGTTCGTGTCCCAATCAATTACGCTCCCCATCCCGCGCAAGTTTGAGAAATTAGGTATAGAATATTTAACCTCCCTTCATACCAAGTGTTCTGGCTGTTTTTCTTGCCAAGTCTTAATGTTTCGCCGTATTTATGAGTTTCTTGGTATTTTTTCAGCTACATTCCCATCCTCCGCAGCAAGGAACAAACTTTCTTTTCTTGAGGAACGAGTCTGGAGTGACCCCTCGCCTATCGAGGACCTGCTAACTCCTTCAAACCTCAAGGACATTGCCTTCAGTGCTGTTGCTGCAGACCTCATGGATCTGTCTCTACCATCATTTAACAGTTTCCCCATGACTGAGGAGGAGATACGGAGGGCTGAGGCGTTAAAAAAGAAAGCCAAAGATGCCCAACCCTTGGTCATTATTAGATCTACTGAGGATGAGGTGGAGGCTGAGGAACCACCAATGAAGAAATCTCGCCTCAACCCCCCATTCTCCGGCAAGGGCAAGGTCCCTTCTAAAAACAGAGGGAAAAAGGCTGGAGAGGCCGAACCTGAAGATGAAGTCAGGGCCTTTGTTCTGGCTGAGACTGAGGCTCCTTGGACTCCTTCCTTCTCCAGGGCTGATAAGTCAGTCCTACACTCAGGGGATTCTGTGATTACAGACCCTTCAGCTGCACTGGCGGTGGCTCGAGGGATGTGACTCCCAAAGGACGAGGAAGCCATCAGCCAAATGGGGTTGGAACAACTACTCCCCTCTGCCCCGGTCCGGGCCATAGAGGTTCGCATTGCTCCTTCAGAATTATGTTAATCTTGCTTGCTTATGTTTCCATTTATGCTCATATTTGTTCCTCTGTTATCCAGAGTCTATACCACACCATGGCCCTCTGCGCCACCGCTGAAGCCCAATCCCTGTCCATCAAGAAGCTGGAAAAGGATCTTGACAATGCAGAGAAGAGAGCCACCACCGCCTCTACCAATCTGAAGATAGCTTCTGAAGCCAAGGATGCGTATAAGAGGCAGTTGTCAGCCTCCGAGGTTAAGGTGGATTCTCTTCAGGCCGGAGTTCAACGCCTGACCGAGGCTCTTACTACTTGCTTCAAGGCGGGGAAGCAAATGCAGGGGCACTACTCCTGTCTGGCACACCTGGCTAGTGCTAAAGCGTTCCGGTCTGGATATAATCAGGGCTCAGGCCCTAGGACGATGGATCCGGACGCTTTTGACAAGCAGGTGGGGGTGCACTTCCCATATGATGAAAGGCCAGAGGCTTTGGAAGCTGAAATCCGCTTTGCCGAGATGGTGAAGGCGCACCTGAAGGGTACTTCTAGCTCTTCTGCCCCTGCGGCTTCAATTCCTCCTACCCCAAGCCCTACTGTAGTGGATGCCTTTGAATCTACTCCCTTCGATCCGAAGAGGAAGTAGAACCATATATTTTGTTTTTATGGACAGCATGTTTGGGATAATGAATATAATTTTTTGTTTTAGGCTTTCAATACCTGATTTGTTTTTGCTGTATGCTTTTGATACTGTTCATATTTTTCTGACTGGTAATGTGCTTAAACAAAACACATTGTCTTTATGCTTCGGATTTATGCTATCCGAGAAAAAACAAGAATGGTGGGAAGAAAGAGATCCTTTTAACAGTTTAGTTGATATCTCAGGATGATTCATATGGACAATGATTTCACTATTAAGTGAACTCTCCTTGCCTTTTACTTGCCTGTAGTAGACGTATACATACTCTTTCCTTCTCGTGTGTTCCTGATGTGGGGTGGATCATGATAAATTTATGATATATCCACATCCACAGGGTATTAAACACTTGGATACTGGAGGAAAGAGTTCTGATCCGGGCACCAGAGGTCTGAAGCAAATTATTCCTCGGCACTGAGTGTGGAGGAATATTGTTGAATAAGACACTTAGAGTCCGAAGCTGTCCCGGACACTCAGGATTCGAGGCGAATTAAACAATCCCTGGCGCGGAGCCGGAGGAGAGGTTTTGCCGAGCCAGACACTTAGGGTCCGAGGCGAGATTTTTACCTAGCCGAACACTTAGGGTCCGAGGCGAATGACCTACTCCTCGGCGCTGAGCCTGAGGGGAGGTTTAAATGAATTACTCCCCGGCGCTGAGCCTGAGGGGAGGTTTTGCCGAGCCGGACACTTAGGGTCCGTGGCAAGATTTTCGCCGAGCCGAACACTTAGGGTCCGAGGCGAGATTTTTGCCGAGCCGAACACTTAGGGTCAGAGGCGAAATTTTTGCCGAGCCGAACACTTAGGGTCCGAGGCGAGATTTTTGCCGAGCCGAACACTTAGGGTCCAAGGCGAATGACCTACTCCCCGGCGCTGAGCCTGAGGGGAGGTTTAAATGAATTACTCTCCGACGCTGAGCCTGAAGGGAGGTTTTGCCGAGCCGGACACTTAGGGTCCGAGGCGAATGAATTACCCCCCGGCGCTGAGCCTGAGGGGAAGTTTGTTTATATTTTTTCCCAAACAACTTATCATGAGGCCGAGGATTCAAAAATGATAAGAGGCCAAGAAAGCGAGTAACAGTGGCTGTGAAGTTTCCTATTTGTTGACTTTGGAGACTTTCCTCCTCCACTGATACTTCCTTCTTGGCAACCAAATGTTGTGAACCACGCATATATGAACCGTATTTCTTTTCTATTTCTATCCGATGTGGGATATAGACTAAATTTTGTCAAAAAGGTTGGTGTAAGGAATGCCTCTGGTATCGAGCTTGACAGCCTTAAATACCAGTGGGCCCTCCTTACACCGTAATTAACTATTTGAATATTCCCATATATAACAGAATGTAGCATATACTTTTTTGTCGACGTGGGATAGAAAGTTTTAAGCACAGGCCATAACTCATGTTTTTTGTGTGTTTTTTGTTTTTTTTTGTAAAAATCATTGTGACGAATGCGTTTTAGCAGCTTGCTTCTAATTGCATAAAAAATGCATAGTGCGACTTGGCATGCATAAAAATTGCCTAATGCGATGCATGCATAAAAGTTGCATAATCATAGAGTAGTATGGCCCCCCATTTTTATAAAAAGAAACAAAAATAGAGGAGAGTTGTACTGAATATAGAAGCAAAATAAAGAAAAGTTTGGCTGACTGTGGACATATTCAGCCTTATTTGTGAAGAATTTGTAGCAAAATTGACAAACTTAACTAATGGAAATACCTTTTCAGGTGTATTGCGTTCCAAGGACGCGCAATGGGACGTCCGCCAGCTTCGGCCAAACGATATGCTCCTTTCCCCACTACTTCGGTAACCCTGTAGGGTCCGGTCCAATTAGGTTCCAGTTTCTTTACATGAGCTGTCTCCTGCTTCAAAACCCAATCGCCTACCACAAAGTTCCTGAATCTGACGCGTTTGTTATAACTGTTACACACCTGCTGTTGGTATGCCGCGAGCCGAATTGTTGCTGCATCTCTCCTTTCGTTCACAAGATCAAGGCTATGTTCGAGTTGTTGCTCATTGTTCCCTTCCAGTACCAAGGATGTCCGAAGGGTTGGGATTATGGACTCGGTAGGAATGACAGCTTTGGATCCATATGCCATAGCAAATGGGTTTCTCCCGTGGGTCGTCTTGGAGTGGTTCGATAGGCCCAGAGCACTCGAGGGAGATTCTCGTACCACTTTGTCTTCAATTTCTCCAATTTTTTCTTTAAGCACCCGAATATCGTGCGATTAGTTATTTCAGCTTGCCCATTGCCTTGTGGATGACTAACTGCAGCCAATTTTTGCAGGATTCCATGTTCGCTAAAGAACTTTCTTGTACTTCTGTTATCGAGGTTCTTACCATTGTCCATTACGATGACTTTTGGTACCCCAAACCGGCAAATAATATTGCTCCAAATGAAATGCTTTACTTCTTCGTGGGTGACGCTAGAGAAGGCTTCAGCTTCCACCCACTTGGTGAAGTAATCCGTAGCCAGAAGCACATGCTCCTTTTTTTCCATGGTTTTGGGTAACGGTCCTACTATATCAATCCCCCATTGGGCGAACGGCTATGGATTAGCCATGGCATGCAAACCTTCGGCAGGTTGATGCTTTATTGGACCATGGCGCTGACACTTGTCACATCTTCTTGAGTATTCCTCGGCATTCCGAGCCAAGTATGGCAAAAAATAACCCTATGTTAGAATTTTGTGTGCAAGGGATCTTCTTCCCGAGTGGTTTCCACAATCTCCTTCATGAATTTGTTTTAGAATTGTGAGAGCCTCAGTAGGGGTTAAACACTTGAGATAAGGACCGGAGAATGACCTTCGGTACAACTGGTTATTGATGATTGCGTACTTAGCCGCGGTAAGCCTAAGCTTCCTTGCCTCAGCTTTTTGATTTGGGAGAACTCCTTCCTTGAGGTAGGCCTCGATTGGATCAATCCAGCAGGGCTCGCGTGGAACTTCCGGGATCACCATCACCTCTTGCCGGGGATTAATGCTGGGTTCTTCGAGAACATCGATTGGAACAAGCCGAATCAACTCTTCGTCTAAAGATGATGCGGCTGCGGCCAATCGATCTGCTTCGGCATTTTCGTCTCGTGGTACCTGATAGAACTCGATTTGATCGAACTCCCGGATAGCACTCTCTACAGCATCTTTGTATGACTTCATACGTTCCTCCTTGGGAGAATAGTGCCCTGTCACTTGATTGATCACAAGCTGTGAGTCACTAAAAACTTTTAAACACCGTACCTGTAGCTGTTTAGCTAGCCGAAGTCCGGCGAGCAACGCCTCATACTCGGCCTCGTTATTAGTAGATGGGAAATCTAGCAAAATTGACTGCTGCAACTTGGTACCCTCGGGTGTTGTGATGTCAATCCCGGCCCCTGCCCTTTTCTGGTTGGAAGAGCCATCAACCTGTAACTCCCAGTACGGCTCTTGAAGTGTCGGTTCCTCAGGTTAATCTTCGTACTCTAGTAGGAAATCCGCTACTGACTGCCCTTTGTGAGATACCTTCGGTGCATAGGTGATGTCAAAAGAGCTAAGTTCAATAGCCCATTTTGTAATTCGACCAGACAGGTCTGGTTTAGCTAGGATAGCCCGTATAGGGTGATTTGTAAGTGCCACTATGCTGTGAGACTCGAAGTAATGTCGAAGTTTCCTCTTGGCATAAAATAACGCCAAAATTACATTTTCTGTCTTGCTGTACCGTGTCTCGGCATCCGTCATCGTTTTGCTTGTGTAAAAGATTGGGTTCTGAACCTTGCCTCCTTCTTTGATCAATACTGCGCTTGTTGCTACAGTTGATACTGCCAAGTACAGGATGAGAGTGTCTCCGGGCGTTGGAGCAGAAAGGATTGGGGGTTTGTCATGTAGCTTTTCAATTGATTGAGAGTAGGGGTGGCAATTCGGGTTCGCGTGTCATAATCGTGTCGTGTTGAAGTAGGGGTATAACACTAAACAGGTCAACCCGAACACGACACGATTAATAATCGTGTCACATATCCTAAACCCGAACACGACATGTTTATTAAACGGGTAACACGACACGACACGTGTAACCCGTTTAATAAACGTGTCGTGTTAGACACACCAAACACGACGTGTTTAACGACCTATTTAACATGTTTACCGTTTAACCTGTTTAACCCGTTTAACCTGTTTAAAGTGGCGAAGGCCCAAAGATTAAAATACTAGCAAACATCCAAAAGAGAGATTAAATGCCAAAGATAAAGATTAAGTCACAAGTCATAAGTTACAAACTGAAATAAAGATAAGTCATAAGTTATTACAGACCGAAATAAAAATATTTAATAGAAATGTCAAGTAACATGCAATCTTCTTAAAAGCCAAAAATCCACAACTCAAAAACTTCCTTCTGGAATTTGCATGCACTCTTTTCTGAAACACCCAAAAGTAGAAATTCCTACAAAATAGGTAAGTGTAAAATAAGTTTAGATAATAATAATTAAAAAAAAAAAAACAGATTGAAATATAAAAGATTGCATATAACAAATTATGTGAAAAATAAAACAAATGTAAAGGGCTTTTTTACCTAGCTGGATTTTAATATTCGGTCACGCTAACACTGGTGGAACATTGGCCTTCAACAGGGTCATCATTGTTGATATTAAGTTTCATCACATTATCAATCAAGTCATCCACTTGAAGCTTCATTGTATCTATAGTAAAACATACACAAAAAATTTATTACTTCACTATTTTCTGCAATAATAAAAATATAATTTGAAATTTATTATAAGTTATTTACCTTTCAAACCAAAAAGCCAATCCCTCGTGCATACCAAAGCCTCCACATTTTCTGGTTTAAGTGCACTACGATATTGATCTAGAACCCGACCACCAACACTAAACGCAGACTCAGAAGCAACTGTAGTGATTGGAATGCTCAATATATCACGAGCCATTTGAGCAAGCACGGGATACCTAAACTGATTGGCTTTCCAATAGGTAAGCACGTCAAGGTTCGCATTCCTATTGATTTTTGGTTCATCTAAATAGAGTTCCAACTCTGATTTTTGGGCATTTCCAAGCAATTTATCATTCTCAAATGAGTCAAATTCCTACATTTCAGTAATTAAGAAAAACAAATAGATCAATCAATGCTAAAAGTAGAAAAATAAATAGATGTAATGAATAAAATAGGCATTAAATGAATTTAATATCTCACAAAAGTATTATTCACCTTCATAACATCAATGAACTTTTTAGTTAACTGTCCTTCATCAACTTGCCGGTTCCCACTTTCATCATTTGGTGAAGATGTGGATTTGGTGGTACAAGCCATAGGAGAATTCAACAAATATTGATCAAAAAGGTTAAACAATGCATCACGAACTAGTGTGCTCTCAATGTTGTTATCACCATTAAGCTTGTTATAGCTAAAAATAACAAACCCAAGCTTGTATCTAGGATCTAAAATCACAGCAATAGCGAGAATCATGCTATAATCAGACCAATACTTTGCAAACTTTGAATACATTTGAGTTGCCATCTTGCTCATAAACTGATCCTTACTATCCATTTCCTCTCGCAATGTCAATTGAACCGAAAACACAGATGGAAAATACAAGTTTGCTGTAGGATACTTGGATCCAGAAAAGATGTTTATAACATCATAAAAAACAGTCAAGAACTTGTAAATCTTTTCTATCCTACTCCACTCCTCTTGAGATGGGCAGAACTTGTAATTTGAATCACTCAACTGCAAATGACAAAAAGCCCGACGATAATAAATGGCTGACTCAAGCATAAGATATGTCGCATTCCATCTTGTAGGAACATCTTGCCTTAACCCTCTTTTACATTCTAAGGAAACATGAGAGACACATTCCAAGAATTTTTGTTTCCTCATTTGAGAACCTTTGACATATTTAACACTCTCACGAATCTTTATGATAGATTCATCAACCTCTTTTAACCCCTCTTGCACTATCAAATTTAAGATATGTGCACAACAACGAATGTGAAAAAACTCCCCACCACTTAATAAAGCATCATTCAAATTAAGTTGAGACTTCAGCAATTCAACAAATGAACAGTTTGAAGAAGCATTGTCTAGAGTAATTGAAAATAGTTTCTTTTCAATCCCCCATTTAGTTAGCAATGTATAAATCTTTTCTGTCAAAGCAAGACCATTGTGTGGTGATGGCATGTAAGAGAAGTTCAAAACTCTTTTTTGTAAGCGCCAATCCACATCAATAAAATGTGCAGTAAGAGATAAGTACCCATCAGTAGTCAGAGAAGACCACAAATCAGATGTTAGAGAAATCCCACCATTTGTTGATTCCAACATATGTCGAAGTCTACCCTTTTCATTTTTATGCATCCTTAATATGTCAGCCTTGGCTGTGTTCCTACTTACGGGCTGAGCCTCCTCATTTAAATAACGACACATGTTTCTAATGCCCTCATATTCAACAAATTGAAATGGTAGATCATGCATAATGATAGCAGCACTCACTAACTCACGAAATTTATTAAAATCAAACTTAGAAGCACGCATAGATATGGATCCAGATGACTGAGATAAAAGCAACTGACCTATGTCCCGTGTATCCCTCCTAACACACGAATCTATATGCCTCTTTAAATTACCAGTGCCATACCTGCCCTCCGCAATATACTCAGTCCCACACTTTTTACATCTGCATCTTCTTTTCTTGTCCTTGCCGGGTGGAAGTATATCATAGTGCAACCAAACTTTTGATGTGAGTTTTCTTTTGCGCTTCGAGTCCTGTTTCTTTTTCGGTTGCACTTGCACATCTGCATTTTCATTCTGATCCACTTCAAGGTCAATTAAATCAAGATCATCTTCTGATCCACTTTCGTCAAGTCTCATGGCAGAATCCATCTAAATATTACCAAAAATAAATAAATAAATCAAACATATATAATAATTAATAAAGAGGATATATATAATAATTGATCAAACAAAAATTAAACAACTTGACCTATTCACCCCCTTTAAATTATTAAGTGTGAATCACAACTTAATCAACATAACAAAATATTCGACTAAGACGATAAGGGTGCAGGATACAATAAACGTTTTATAAAAAGCGTTATTGTGTTACGGTTCCAATGTTTCTATGATTTTATTAATAAAAAATTGTTGTAGTGCAAAGTTGAATATGTCTTGAAAAAGAACCCACAATACCCTCTTTTCTTTCATGATTTTATTTCCCAACTTTTATTAATATAAAATTGTTGCAGTGTTTGCATTGTCTTGCTCTTTTATCTTTCATGATTTTTTTTTTTCCTTTTATTAATATAAACTATATCATTCCAGTGGAATAAAATTGGTCCGTTTAGATCTTCCTAGTCACAGTGCCGCTCATACTCTCTACAATGAGTTGGCAATTTTGAACTAGTCAAACTGTCACATAGTTGAATATCTATTGACCTACATTACAAGTAAAAAACTTTAGTGGTGGTAGAGTTTGAATTAACTTAAACTTCTATAAATAGTAATTTGTAAGTGTCAATTAATTAAAAATTATATCATTTTTTTTTAGATATATATTATTACTAATTAATTCTTTATTATTCTATTATTTATTTTATTATTTTACTAAATAAGACAAACGAGGTAAAGCCACGTTCGCCTTAACAAAGCCCTTAATTAAGATATGATTGTCTCCTTAGAATGAGACCAAAGTGAGAATAATTGTAGATTCTGTAAATCAAACTTTTGACTTTGATCATAATAGTGGTAGTATTTGAACCATTTTCCAATTGGAAATTGTCCCCCTTGGTTCAAATGAAATAAGCTTACCAATTCACCTCCAGTCAAGCTTTGACTTTGATCAAACTACTACTACTACCTACTGCACTAATAAATTGATGTCACAACAACTAAAGGCGATTTGAAAGAAACAATAATAATGGAAAAAAATAACAATAATAATGGAAAAAAAAATAACAATAATAATGGAAAAAAAAATAGATAAAACTTGTTTAAAAGTAGATCTGAAAGAAAAAAATTAAAGAAAACTTGTTTTCAAATAGATCTGACAGAGGAAAGACAAAAAAAAATCGACCTCTTGTTGTTTCAGAGTAGATCTGAAAGAGAGAAGACAAAAAAATTAAAGAAAAGTATAAAACTTACTTCGTGTTCTTCGCTGGTTCGCTCGAAGTGTAGACTGTAGTGTTCTTGAACTTCTTGGTCGCTCGAGGTGTGCTGGTGTGGTGTGGATTTGAGAGAGAAAAGGAGTTGTCTGGGTTGAATTTTTCAGAGAGAGAGAGAGAGAGAGGAAAGAGGAGAGACCGAGAGACTGAAGAGTGAACCGTGATTCTGTGAAGCACTGAAGGCGCCGCGTAAGGTAGTGTTCAATGATTTCAATCTGTTGATATAATTTGTATAATAGCCTTAATAGGGTTTCTTGTGTAACAATAAAATGACCAAAATGTCCCTAATAATCAGGTCAAAACAGGTAACGGGTTAGACGGGTTCATGGGTGACACATTTAATTAAACGGGTTAAACGGGTTGAGCCACATGAACCCGAACACGACACGTTTAACTAAACGGGTTATTCGTGTCAACCCGTTTACGACACGAACCCGTTTATGGTAAACCCATTACCCATTTAACTCGTGTCGTGTACGTGTCGTGTTGGCGGGTCGTGTCGAACTTTGCCACCCCTAATTGAGAGCTTCCTGTTGCTGAGGTCCCCACATATCTTTGTTTTTGGATCGAATAACATCAAAGAAAGGTTTATACTTATCAGATAATCGGGATATGAACCGGCTGAGAGCCGCAATTCGGCCGATTAGAACTTGCACTTCCCTGCGGGTTTTTGGCTCCTGGTTCTGTATGAGTGCCTTTACCTGAGCTGGGCTTACTTCTATTCCTCTTTTATTTACGACGTGCCCGAGGAACTGTCCTGACGAGACAGCGAAGGAGCACTTGGTGGGGTTCAGCTTCATATTGTACCTCTTGAGAGTATCAAAGACCTCCTGGAGATGCTTCGGGTGGTCCTCTTTCCGTATTCTTTTGACCACCATATCATCGATATAGGCTTTAACTGTATTCCCCAGCAGATTATTGAAAATTTTATTGACAAGTCGCTGGTAGGTGGCTCCGGCATTCTTTAGACCGAAGGGCATCACTCTGTAGCAGTAAGTGCCCGTCTCTGTGATGAAAGCGGTTTTCTCCTCATCTTCAGGATTCATGGGAATCTGATTATAGCCGGAGTATGCATCGAGGAATGTGAGCTTCTCATAACCTGTCGTAGCATCCACCATTTGATCAATCTTGGGCAGAGGGAAGCTATCTTTTGGGCAAGCTTTGTTAAGGTTGGTATAATCTACGCATACCCTTCATTTCCTATTCTTCTTTTGAACGACTACTACATTTGAGAGCCATTGTGGGTATTGCACCTCTCGAATGAATCCTGCTTGTAATAGTTTATTTACGGCTATTATGCGATTCCGTTCAGGTGCGAACCGTCGGTGCCTCTGCTTGACTGGCCTGAATTCTGGGTTAACCCTTAAACTATGGCATAAGACCATAGGATCGATTCCCACCATGTCCGAGTGATCCCAGGCAAAGACATCCGAATTGCACCGAATGACCCTGATCAATGCTTCTTTCTCTTCGGCTGTGCAAGATGAGCCAATGTAGGTGACCTTCTGAGGGTCTCCGAGGAATACCTCTATAGCTTCGAGGGACTCCTCGGTAGGTGCTTCAGCCTCAGCTTCTTCCTCTGCCTTAAGATACTTGGGCAGAGGATATTGTAACTGCTATTTGATTGCGCCTTTGGGATTCGCCTCTAACTGAGGTGATTTCGACTCCTTCTTTGCTTCATGTAGCGTTAGCATGTAACATTCTTTTGCAGCCACCTGGTCTCCCTAGAGGTTGATGACTTCCCTGCCATCTGGGGATAAACACCTCATTACTTGATGAAGGGTAGAGGGGACTCCATTCATACGATGGATCCAACCTCTCCCCATAATGAGGTTATAAGATGGATGAATCTCCGTCACGACAAAGTTCTCCTTCAGAGTCCTTTTTGCTGCAGTAACGGATAGATCGATCACCCCAAGCGGATTTACCTTAGTACCATCAAATCCCATTAGGGGGCTGGAAGTTGGCCTGATGGACGATGGTGAAACCCCCAACTGATCAAAAGCTGTTTTTGTAATGATGTTGGCGCTACTTCCCAGATCTATCAGCACCCTCCTGATCATATAATTTGCTACCAGGAGGCTAATGACCAAGAGGTCCTCATGCGGGCGCTGGACTCTAGACAGATCATTGTTACCGAATCCAATATTGATGCTGCCTGGTGCAACCGTGTTTACCGAAGACAATCTTCGTAACTTATGAGCCTCTCTCAGCCTGGATCTGTACAACTCTTCAGATTCTTCATCATCCTCTGACCTTCCGTGTATTGCATGGATAACCTTTACCTGACCGCCCTCTACCCGTCGAGGGTTAACTTCCCGAGGTTTTACGTACTCCTTCGTGGCGAGATACTCCACCAACTCTCCTCTCGCTATCATGCTTTCTACCTGTCGCTGAAGGGACCTGCAGTCATTGATGGTATGCCCATAGTCTCTATGGTAGGCACAATGTTTGCTTTTGTCCCTCTGCTCCAAGGGTTGTTTCATGGGCTAAGGAGTTGCGAACCTCGTCTTATTCTCTTGGAATAGGCGCGCTAAGGTAGTACGGAGAGGGGTAAGCCTATCCTCTATCCTTCGCTTCTTCTCAGGTGCTTGGGTGACTTGTGTGGCGGTATGAGGAACCTTCTGCATCCTTGTGCTCGCAGCTTTCTCTCGAGACTTGTTTTCCACTGTCACGAGGGTAGCGTGCTGTGCACGGTGGGCTACGTTTTCCTCCAGCCGAATGTAGATTTATGCCCTAGCGTTCAAAGTCTGCATATCCGGGGGGGAATATTTGACCAAGGATGTGTGAAACTTGGTTCCCTGGATCATTGCCAACTTAAATGTTTCGATTGCCGTAGCAGGGTGGCAATCTGCTATCTCCGAGGCCTCCATGTTAAACTTGGATAAGAAATCTTGCAGAGTTTCTCCCTTCCTTTGCCTTATGGTGAAAAGGCTGGTGATACTTTTTTTCTGCTTCTTATTTCCGCAATACTGGGCTAAGAACATAGTGCACAAGGTCTCATAATCAGGGATAGACTTGTGTGGCCTATTCCTGAACCATTCTAACGCTGCACCGGTTAAACTGGTAGGAAAAACCTTACACATCCACAGATCGTTATGATCGTCCAGTGCCATTTTTTGCGCATAATGATCGAGATGCCGAGAGGGGTCTCCTGTCCCATCGAACTGGGTGAAGGATGGCATAGTGAACTTCTTTGGTCTCTCCACAAGGTACACATCGTCAGTAAAGGGGGTCTTGACCAAGGAGTTCTTGTGCTCTCTAGCCATCTCGGCTGGTGTCTGAACTCTTAATAGCTTCTTTTTGTCGAAGGCATCTTGTACGCGTGCGCCATCTAGAACGCTATTGGACCATACCGTAAGCCTATGGCTGGACTCGGCCTGTTCGTCCTGTGTGCGGCACGGGAGATTATCCAAAGCAACCGCCTTGGACCTCGTCCCTTACTTTTGCTGAACCTCATTAGGTCGAGCCCCGTTGGGTGGTGTCCCGTTGGCCGGAGGCTCGTGAACTGGAGGTAAATTCTGGGTGGGGGGTGGTGCTGCAGCATCGCCTGGTGGTGGTTGTGGCGTTAGCCTGGCCATTGCCGTGTGCAGCGTATGAGTCTGCTGCTGAAGCGCAGCTATCTGGGCGACACTCGTATCGTTTGCTTACCGGAGTGTCTCAAATTGGTGCAAGAACTCTTCTCGCATCTTTTGCATCAATTCTATCTGTTGATTCATTGCTGACTCTTTGTTTGACATTCCAGATACGACTAAGGATTTGATTTGAAGAACAAGTGGGAGTATATTTTTATACGTTTCCCACAGACGGCGCCAAAGTGTAAGTGCAAAATTTCGCTCAACCAATAATGATTGAGAAAAATAGAACAACACACTCAAAAGAACAATAAGAATAAATAAGAACAGTGTATAGAGAAGCGTAGAATTGCTTGATCCCTTTATTGGAGGTCTTAGCCTCTATTTATATACAAAAGATTGTAAAATTATGGTAGGACTCGCGTTGCTTGCCCTCCAATTCTTTCTATATAAACATTCTTTACTAATAGAGTTCTTTCCATTGTATAATTTTGCATACATAGAACTTGCCTTGTACAGAACTTCCTATCTCAGAATTTTCCTTCTACGGTAAATCTTTCAACTGGTAGGACTTGTGCATTCTTGAATAACTGGGCTGAACATATTTTGATCCGGCTGGGCTTGAGTAACGGACCGGATGTTAAATACTAACAAGTTGGGCTGATGACCTCTTGATTCGGCCTTGATGGAGGTTGGAGGACAAATAACAATGGTCTTGGGCTGTAAATACCCTCAATTTGGGCTTGAGCATGATGGGCCTTATATGTCCTTAGAATGTAGGTATGTGTAGGGGCGACGTGTGCGCTTGTTATTGGAGGGAGTTTTTTTCCCTCCACAACAGGGTTCTGAGATGTTTCATGTTATTTCATAACCAACGCTCTAATGGAAAGCAGGATTGTTGTTATAGTTATTTATGAGTGTATGTGTGAATGACAATATATACTGATATTATTTTTCTTTCAAATATTTTTATTTTTATTTTGATAATTACCTTTTATTACTATATAATGGTAAAATTAAATATAGAAACTAAAAATAGGATGAGTATGATTTTGAGTTTAAAAAAAAAATGATATAGGTAGATTTGATAAATGACCGTTACATTAATCTAAGGCTCCATATAAAAAGTGTGTATTAATTTTTTTAAGAGCAAAAGACCACGACTATATATATATATATATATATATATATATATATATATATATATTATGGTTCATCGTATCACTGTTGCACACTTCCATAAACAAAACTATTCGGTCAGTTTGTATCGATATTCATGTGAATCCATTATATCGCTATCGCAAACATGACTGGAACCATGGTTTATAATATGAAAGTAGGATGGGTATGATCAAAACCAGGATTGTATGTAGAATGGTATAAAAATTATGTTTTTATTATCCTTTTCAAAATTTATTTAGTCTTTCATATTCTTGCGAAATAAATTTATCTTATTTAGTGTTGATGATAGATTCTGCGCAACCCGGATCTGATCTGACTTCCTGAACAAAGAGAAGAAAAGGTGATCCTCTTGAACAAAGAGAAGAAAATGTGATTCTACAAACACCGGTGTGTTACCGATGTAGTAGGCTCCGACGAATAAGTCAGTGTGTGAAGTAATCTCTCTAGAGAAATCAAGAAATCGAGTTAGGATTTATTACATACCTCCAAACGTCGATTAGCCCCCTTTATTTATAGGGCTTAAGTCAGGAAGTCACGTAGAGTTACCGTTGTCTTCATCCTTATCATAATCTGTAGGCTTAATCCTTATCATAATCTGTATGTTTAATCCTTATCGTAATCTGTAATCTTTATCGTAATCTGTAAATCTTATGAGATAGCGTGTTAATTTAACAACCTTCCCTTATCCACGGGTATTTAATTTATACATCCATCAGTTGCCCCCTATGATAACCCAAGTTTTTCAACCCGGTGTGTCAGTGATGAACCGAAAGTTGATCCGATAACGGATCTAAATTGCGGAAGGGAAAGATAAACTAAATTCTCTAGATATACAGATCATCTCTAAGACACAAGAGTGACCTTCCATGAAGTTACGGAACTCAAGTAGTAACCGAAAGCGAAAGCTAACATGAAAAGGGTCAAATGGTACCCTATGGTACCAATGACAACCAAAGGAACAAGATCTAGTTCAAACTAGACCAGGTACACCACTAAATGGCTTAAACAAGATCAACAAGGTTAAATGGGAATGAATGAAGCAAGGTTAACCTGTTTAGGCAACAAACCAACCAAAACTCACAAGGCACCTCCATTTCAGTCAACCGAAATGGAGCATCGGTCTACCGAAATGAGCCTGGAAAAAGAAAAATAATTTTCTAGGCTATATACATCCTTGTAGATTAATTCTTATATAAAGAAAAAAATAATACTAATTTTCTAGATTTGATACAAGGCATACATATAAGTTGTATAATAATGAGAAACACTCAATACAATACACAAATAATCCTAAAACATCCCCTACCTCAATTTGAGATGAAAATCTCAAAAGCCCACCGAAAAAAAAGTGTTCTGAATCCGACGATATCAAAGGGTTTTGTCGTGGACAACACAATGAACAAGAATCCCCAAGAAGCCCCATCAAAATCACAACTTGACTTCAAACCCAAACTCAAAAAATGGTTAAAAATGGGTTCTAATAAGGGGGAAAGGTAGAGCATGACGAGGGGAACAATAAACGTGAAGGCCGAAGACTTTTCACTTAGGAAATCAAGTGGAAGAGAAGAAGAAAAGGTGGCAGCCCAAGGAGCTCCCATGGTTGCCAGCCAAGAGGGGGAAGAAGATGATCAAAATTTGACTTTTATTTTTTAAGTCTCTTATTTATAGAAAATCTCAAAAAGTGCACCGAAAGGGCCCCACCGGGTCCAGAAAAGTGAATTTTGAGCAGACGCGCTCAAACGGTGAAACTCCGTGAGCAAAAAAGATTCAAAATGAGAAAACATGAATAACGGAAGAAACGACATTGAAAACCGAGTCTCGAGCAGAAAGATATGCCCCGAACAAGTTTGGCGGCAACCGGAGTTAGAAATTCTGAAACTGAAGAAAAACGACTAAAACGGAATTCTAAGAGTACACTGCTCAACGAAATGTGAAAATGAATCTCGTATGAGGATCCAGACTCCAGACGAGGTATTTTTGCAATAACTTTCGCTAATTGCACAATGGCCCCTCCAAAAAGTGAAAACTGCACTAATGACCCAGAATGAAAATATATTTCAAAAATATTTTCTTAAAAACCCCTGAAATAAAATATCTTCAAAAGATATTTACGAAAAACACCCCAAGAAAAGAAAATAATTCCAAAGAACTATGCATTCATGCCCCTATGGACACCGGGAGCAACCAGAGTACTTTCTTATAAAAGTAAAGATATGTGTTTCGTGGAAACCACTTAGAATGAAGATATGTGAAGTCAAAAATTAACTCCGAACACAAGAAGTGAGGTTATGCCAACAAGGTGACAAACGAAGAAAAGACAAAATAGGGAAAATGACGAAATAGGGAAAAAGACGAAATGTGAATAGTGTCGAAGAACGAAAAATGTGGAAATGATTTGGTTCTCAAAGGAAGTTGTCAATCCAAAGAAAAGAGTCTCGGAAATCATTCCAGAGTACTCGAGATGACATTAAGCGACGAGAAACTGAACTCAGAAAGGAAAAGACTAACGGAAAGAAAAATATTCGTAAAAATCTGAGAAAAGTAAATGAAGGAAAAAGACTGGGTCATTACACCCACCGTTTCGAAGGATTGTTTGACAAACCGTTAGAATTGTAGTAGAGCCTTATCCATTAACCTGACTCATATTGCCCATTCGCCAATACAGTCGGGGGTCGAGCTAATAGATAGTTAGAACTGTAATAAAGCCTTGTCGATTAGCCTGACTCATATTGCCACTTCGCGAATACAGTCAGGGGTCGAGCTAATAGATAGTTAGAATTGTAGTTAGAATCTTGTCCATTAGCCTGACTCATATTGCCACTTCGCAAATACAGTTGGGGGTTGAGCTAATAGATAGTTAGAATTGTAGTAGAGCCTTGTCCATTAGCCTGACTCATATTGCCACTTCGTGAATACAGTCGGGGTCGAGCTAATAGATAGTTAACATTTAGTATAAAATCCAACACTTTAATTAGCCTAATTACATTTACAATAACAAAAATTAATTTAATAATAAAAAATAACAAATAAGAGAGAGCCGACTTTATTAGTAGGCACAATCCAATTCTTGTCAACATTTTTATGGATCGATCCTTCGTGGATTCTTGCACAAATTTGGATTCCACAATCTTTCTAATAACATGATTTCCTAAACAACTAGGTTGAATCTTCTTGATATTTAAGCGGTTGGATTGGGGGTCTAGTGAGCTTTTAGGGCTTTAATACTTTTTTGATTTTTTTTTAATTATTTAATTCAATTTAAAATTATCATAAAATGAAGAAAGAATAAAAGTATAAATTATAGATTATAAAAAAATATTGATTTAATATTTTTTTATTATTAAATGGGATGGAACAGGGTTGGATTTGGCGGGTTTTAAACTCCCTTCCCCAACTCACCTATAATCCTATAAAAATTATCCTAAAGTCGTACAGATAGGGCAGACACTTAAATTGATATCATATTGCTTAACTTAAGATGTTATTGCTTTTCCACCAATCCTAAATTAAATTAAAAATATATAAAAAATCATCAACTCGTTTTTAACCTTTCAACATAAATATGTTAATCTTTTTTTACCAATGCAAGTTAAATTAAAAAAATAAATACCAAAATCATATTGCCTCAAATTTGGATATAAAAGAAAAAGAATTATGAACTCAATTTTTACCTTTCAAACAAAAAATAAAATTTAATAATTTGAATAGAAAGAAAATTGAACCAATTCATGCCTAAATGCTAAAATAAGAAAAACATATATCATTGGCCCTGTGTATGCTTTTATCTCATTGGTCCCTAACATAAGTTTCTAATATAATTAATGGGTGAACGTGAACCAAAACTTTGAATGCTATTTGATTTTTAGATATAGTTCTAGTAGAGTTCGCATTTTTAGTAGATCAATTTGTAAAATTGAACTTAATCAAGGGATTTTAAAGGCATTAAATATCAATAGAAGATATATATGTATATATACATATATCTTTTGTATGAAAAAAAAAAAAAACAACAACTACTAAAATATTTTTCAAAAAATATTTTTTTATTTTCTGGTGTTTTGTTGTTGTAAAATATCTACAAAGAAAAAAAATATTAAAATTTAACAAAAATAACTTATTCATTAATTTTCGGCAAGTTATTTTACATGTCCCACCCGATGGACTCGACTTTAACCTTGACGTATATCTTTACCAAACACCGAGAAAGTAAAAATAAAAGAATATTTGACCTGAAAAAAAAAGAATAACTTACGTAAAAACAAACGGAGCCTAAGTAAAAATGCAATTAAGTTATGATGCACATTTGATTTTACTAAAAATTGTTGCATAGTGCCATAGGCGACATAATCGTGTTGCATGTTTAGGTAATTTGTTGTAAATTAAGTATGCGATTAGTACTTTATAAATGTAATTAAGCTATGTTGCTTTTGCAAAATATAATACAAATATCTAATCTGAATAAGTTAAAATATTTATGTTAATAATTTAACGCAATTATATGTTTAATAATATATACTATCAATTAAGTTTAAAACAGGAATAATAATAATAATAATTAGATAATTATTTTTAAAAAGTAAAATAATAATTTAAAGAGTTAAAGTTAGAGATTGAAAGGACTCGCTTATGATGCTTTAAAACACGACCTACCTCACATAAGATGATCTTGATTCGAGATAAGAGAGGGAGGATGAAAATACTTTTTTAATATTTAAGAGGATAGTTGTGGTATTTGATACAAGTTATTTATTTATCTATAAAGTTAGGGTTGGAGGTGTCACATTTTTAAAATTAGAGTGTAATATGAGAAAAATAGAGTGACACCTTTTAAGTCACGTAAAGCATGAGTGGGAGCGCAAAAATAATAAAATTAAGTCACAAATATTGAAAAAATGAGCAGAAATGCATTAGGAGCCTGAAAGCGTTACCCGTTGATAAAGTTTGTGTGACTTAGACACCCCCTCTCTTCCTCAAAAAATAATTTTATATAGTAGAACTTTTTTAGTTATCATTTGCTAAATCACAATTTGTATCAAGGGCCCACTCCAAAGTTATTTATATATTAATATAGGTAATTTTATCTTAGTCAAAAAAAAAAAAAAAAAAATTATACTTAGTATTAGCCCACTCAAACAAGTCCAAATAAACTAAATTTATATTTACTATTAGCTTATCCCATTAACAATTTCTGGATCAGCCTTAATTTGTATGACTACTTATTGTATAAGTTATTAAAGTAGTAATTTTGGCTTTTAAAAATTTGAAATATTTTGTCTAGTTAAAATGATTTGTTTCTTAGTATTTCATCAGAGTAATAATAATACGTATTTTTAAGAGCAAAATTAATGTAACTTATACCAATCAAGAGCATCTGCACCGCGTCTAGCCAAAGCCTTTTTTTTGAGATCGGAATTTTTTTTTGTTTTTGTTTTTGCCTTTAGCAAAACGGTGACGTTTTGCATGAAGTTTTTTTTATTTATTCTTATTTTTTTAAAGGTTAGGAATAATGCCTTAAGGCACTATTTGATAGGATGGTTTTTTTTCGACAACTAAAAAAATAGGTTGTTTTGAGCTCTTTTTTTTTTTTTTTAAATAATAAAATTCATTAAATAAAAAATATATTGTTTAGGTATTGTTTGTCCAATATATATATATATATTTGGGCCAAAAATAAATTAAAAAACTTTTTTTCCCCCTTAAAATTTATTTTTTAAAATTTGTTTTGTTTTTTTGTTTTTTTGTTTTTTTTTTTTTTTTTTGCTTTAAATTTTAAATTTATGACACAAACAATGCATTTGGCCTTTAAGGCACTGTTTGGCTGACACAAATAGTGCCTTAACTGCTATATTTTAAAAAAAAAAGTTTAAAAATTCAATTTTATAAAACTTTTTTTTTTAAAAATAATTAAAATTAAAAACTCATTTTTTTTATTCCCATAAGATTTTGTAATCCTTATTTTTTTAATTTAATTTTAATTTTAAATTTTATTTTTTAGATATAGAAAATTCAGAGAGTTTGATGAAGTGCATATTTTTTGAAAACAAAAGATGCTGACATGATTCTCGAAATTACTAATGTGACTTTAAAAATAATTAAAGTGACATTTTTAAAGTTCCAAAATTCGGAATGAGGGGGGTACAAATGGCCTAAGTCATTGGCAATGTCTACTCACACTATACACACTGGTAGTGTTTCTCCAAGACAGAAGGGTTAGTTTTGTCATTTGAGAAAAAAGGATAGCTGCCCTCTTACGTGGCATACAGCAGTTGAGCCATATCCTCGTTTATCTTATGCCAAACGAAGGGCTCAAAGGCTTCAAGGCAATCGCTTTCCGGACTCACCTCAGCCCCTCAAAACCAAACACACTTTATCCGAAAGGACCACATCCGATCATCCACCAACCTACCATAATAACTTGTATATCGATTAGATCGGCAGAATCAACGGTCTCTGGACCGAACAATCTAGGTTTTCAAACTAATCATCTGGGTACATACTATTGCATTTGGTAGACCATGTCACACCATATCAACCATTAATAAATTTTTTATGAGAAAACAGAGAAACAAAAATTCAAAAACCTTCTTGTTGCAATTACTAACACCACTTCAGAGTTTCACACACTGAGAGGTGTTGAGCTTCAAAGCAGAGAACTTTGATGGCAAAACCAGTTTCAATTGAGGTTTGGAACCCTAATGGGAAGCACAGAGTTATCAGCACAAAACCCATGCCCGGAACCAGGTGGATTAATCTCTTAATCGAACAAGATTGTCGCGTAGAAGTAATAATCTTCATCACCTAAATACTCTCTCTATGTATATATCTATGTGCGTGTTCTTTTTTATTTTGAACATGCCTTGTAATCGTGATAGATTTTGTTCAAAATCGTTTTCAGATATGCACACAGAAAAAAACTATATTGTCTATTGAAGATATCATTGCTCTGATCGGCGATAAGTGTGATGGAGTGATTGGACAGGTATTTATACAATTCTGTATAATTGGGTTGTGTTGGCTATGTTTGGAAATGATCACTTTTTATTTGTTTCTCGAAATTATGGTTTTTGTGTTCTGGGTTTGTTTGGATTGATCTTGTTTTGGTGCGTTTCAGTTGACTGAAGATTGGGGGGAGACACTGTTCTCTGCATTGAGCAGAGCAGGAGGCAAAGCTTTCAGCAACATGGCTGTTGGATACAACAATGTTGATGTAGATGCTGCCACTAAGTATGGTGTTGCTGTTGGAAATACTCCTGTAAGTTTATTTTTCTCTGGAATCTATTCGTGTTCATGTTCATATTTGTTTTAATGAATGTTAGTAAATTCATGTGGAGTATACATGTTATGAAGAATAGTTGCATTTGTAGTGATTGATAAAATGTTCCACAGAAAATTTATCATTACTGGCATGTCATTGTTCTCTTGGCACAACGCAACCTTCTCGCGATGCATTAGTCTTAGCTACATTAAACAGCATGTATTGCCCCCTTTGTTGATCCGGGGAAGCCCCAATCAGCAAAACATTTGTATTCATTCTTTGGTTCATTTATAGGCAAATACAATATTCTTGGATACGTTTGGGCATAAAACTGATTCTATAAATATGCTTCATGAGAAAATAGTTACTATTTTGGCTTTGTATGATCCAGATAAGGAAAAGTTTTGACATTGTTGCAATGCTCTTTTTATTAGGGAGTACTCACGGAGACTACGGCAGAGTTAGCAGCTTCACTTTCTTTGGCAGCAGCGAGAAGGATTGTTGAAGCAGATGAGTTCATGAGGGGAGGTTTATATGATGGATGGCTTCCTAATCTGTATGACTACTATTACTTACCATTACCTTTGCTTAGTTTCTGTATATGTTACTTGAAAATATACAAATTTCAAGTGCTTCAAAGATGAAACATGACCTGATTTGGCTTCTACTTTCTAATAGATTTGTGGGGAACTTGCTTAAAGGACAGACTGTTGGTGTGATTGGAGCTGGTCGTATTGGATCCGCTTATGCTAGAATGATGGTAATCTCCTTACTGCTAACAGAATATCTCATGCAAGTTTTAAAACTAGACCAGATTCACCTCATCCACATTATTTGGTTGGATGCTGGATTAATTAGTGCATTTATAGGTAGTAGGTACTCATGAGTTCTATAAATTGGTAACTCAATTTGGAAAAAAGTTGTTTATTTCAGGATGAGATTTTACCACAAAAAAGAATTATCTGATCTGTTCTAGAAAAATTACCGGGCACATCGCCCTCAATCTTTATCTCATTGGTACATTTTATGGTCTTTTGCTGCATAAGACCAAACTATATTTTAACTGATCTAATCTCATTGTATCTTCAATAGATGATATTCCAACTGCTCACAAATGTATTCATTTATATATGTTTATCCTTTTTTGTCTTACCACACATCCTTCTCAACATATGAACTGCAGCGACATTCATGTTATGAACAGGTTATTTCTTGATGGGCCAACATTTTGTCTCCTAAAGTTTGTCTATTCTTTATAAAATTCCCTGTTAGTCTTAAGTTATATTTATATCCCTATTTTTATATCCAGTTTTCCTAAATTTACATTCCATATGACAATTTTCTCCTTGGTATACTACACTCTTTTGATGCTAAAGCTTCTCTCCAGACCTTTAAATTAACGTTTATCCTTGCTTTAATATAGTGAATAAAAATAATATCATTAGAAAGGAGCACGTATCATGTTTCATTCTCAACATGTTTTAGTAGTTTTTCCATAACTAACCAAAAATATATATATATATATATATATATATATATATATATATATATATGCTTTAATGTTGACCTGTAAGCTGCTAAGCTTATAGTCATAGCTCCATAGTACATGTCATTTATCATGTCAATAGTACATGTCATTTATATATTTTTTCTTCACTCTATCTTTTTAGTCTCCTGACTAGATGTCCCTTGCCATTTTGGGAGCATAAAAGAGTTGCACACTGCATCAGTTAAGGGGCACATTGTAGTATTTAATCAAATATTCTCAGTATTCATGTTCAAAAGGGAGTCCGGCAATGTTTTGTTACTGTACCAGCTGACAGTACAACATAGAAAGAGTTAGGCAAGGTATAACCAGAGAAAAAAATCTTGGATTTTATGCCTGTTTTCTGTTCTCTTTTCTCTTTCTTCACTGAACAATCACGGGCCTGTTTCTCATTTAGATATTCTCAAGTACATTTTCATGACTAGCGAGTTGATTCTCACAGACCACTGCTTGACTTGGCTCTGAGGGACTCCAAATATTGATCTGTAGGGATGAATAATTTCTGTTGTTCTACTGTAACAGGTTGAAGGGTTCAAAATGAACCTAATTTACTTTGATCTGTACCAAGCCACACGCCTAGAAAAGTTCGTTACAGGTACGTCTGAGTCAATCTTTTGAAACTAATCAGTTTCCCTAACTACATGCTTATATCAATTTGTTCACCTGTTGCAGCTTATGGTCAGTTCCTAAAAGCCAATGGCGAACCACCTGTTACTTGGAAAAGAGCATCAAGCATGGATGAGGTTCTCCGAGAAGCCGATGTGGTAACACACTTTTGCTCAGAGTTATTATGCATTTTAGGTTTTTTAATTATAGTCATGCTTTAAATAATATGGGTTTGCTTGATACTCTTGTTAGATAAGTCTTCATCCAATCCTGGACAAAACAACTTATCATCTGGTAAATAAAGAAAGGCTCTCAAAGATGAAGAAGGTGAATCTTGAATGGGTGCTATGTTGTTCTTGATAATTCAATTAAGGAAATAGATAGCAAGTGCTTGTCACTTAAAATCATGCATTCTAAATCTATAGGAAGCGATCCTTGTGAACTGTAGTAGGGGGCCTGTGGTTGATGAAGCAGCTCTTGTAGAGCATCTGAAAGAGAATCCTATGTTTCGAGTTGGTCTTGATGTCTTTGAGGTAAGTTAATCCTCCTTCCAGTCTAGGGTCATATCAATTTGCAAATTACTTCCAAGTTAATGTATAAATTATTAATTAATGGTGTTGTATTAGGAAGAGCCTTACATGAAACCTGGGCTGGCCGACATGAAGAATGCTATCGTGGTACCTCACATTGCTTCTGCTTCCAAGGTAATTTGCTTGATTTTCCATCGATCACGCATAGTTTGAAGATTGAAAGAAAAACTTTAACAATAAAAGCCTACAGAGTTTTCCACACTCAGAAGTTTATCTATTTGTTACTCTGTTGCCAAAATATTTACCCTCCCAAATGGTTCATGTAGTGGACTCGCGAAGGAATGGCCACTTTGGCTGCTTTGAATGTCCTGGTATGCAATCTGGGCGCTAAAGAACTTGTTATCTCGAACTGCAACAGTCTGTTTAAATTTGATTTCTGTTAGTTTGAGTTTTCTGGTCTGGCTTGGCAGTGATATTTAGACTTCTAATAAAAACTATGACAATGCTTATCTGTGCAAAATATAGGGAAAGATTAAAGGATACCCAGTTTGGTTCGATCCAAATCGTGTAGAACCATTCATGAATGAGAATGCTCCACCTCCTGCTGCATGCCCAAGCATTGTCAATTCAAAAGCCTTGGGTATAGTATTTTATCATCTGAACTTTGCCAATTATAAGCCATTTCTCTAATACCCATCTTTTCTTACAGGTTTACCGGTTTCAAAGCTGTAAGCACGGATGCCTTATCAGTGATCCGTACTCCATAGGGCCCGTAATGCAGATGTACTCATTTTTTGAGGATGATGGTGCTCTATAGCGAGTTTTCATTTATGGAGAGTGCTTGTAACATTGTATAATCTTAAGAGGAACACTGATAACATTGTATAATCTTAAGAGGAACACTGATAACATTGTATATTTGCTGCACTGTCTTATATATAGTGGCATTTTGATCATGTCTAATGTAAGGGCTTTCAGTGGCTTCCCATCTTCTGAGTCTATAATGGCATTTGTGATTATGAGTCTTTCTGGATTCTATGCCCTTGATTAATTTGATAATCTTTCTTCTTCGTCCACTACTATATTTTAACTGACTATCCGAGAGTAAAAGCAAGGTCAGTGTGATTACTTGGTTTTCTTACAGGGAACAATATAATTGGAATGCTGATCAATGATCAAAATCACAATTATCATATATATATATATATATAATTTTGGTTCAGCAGTTGCAACTTTTGGATTTAACCATACAATTTTTTAATTGAATCTTTATATTCAAATCTGAATGGTTCTTACTTATATTTGATGTGCTTGTGACCCACCAAAAAAAAAAAATGCAACAGATGTTGAAATTGTGAGTTCTGTTTTCCAACCATTATTCTTTCTATTTATTAGAAATTCCTATCGCCGAACAAAAAGTTAAGAGTAGGGGAGAGAAGAAAAGAAAGCAAGCCTCACGCATTTCACTCTCCGCCCTTGATTGCCCGCAAATCCTTTTATCTTTCAAATAAAAAATTAAAAAAAAAAAGAGAAAAGAAAAGAAGAAAAAAATATATAGGACTTGAGAGGATTAAATAAATAGAAAATTATTCAAATCAATTTAGTATAATCACTACTTTTAATTTATATACCTATCATTGATTTAAGGTAATGTTTCGTACATTACCAAAAAAAAAAAAAAAAAAAAAAAAATGAAGAAGAAGAAGATAACATTAATTAGAAGGAAAAAGAAAAGAAAGTAGAGGATAGTGTTAATTATTTGTAGTTTTTGGTTGATTAATAAAGAAAAAAAAAATTGATAGTAATCATGTTTGGAGAAGGAAATGAAATGAAACTATTGTATTGAATTTTCAACTATATTCTCTTTCATAGAATTTTTTTTTTTATAAATATGAGGGTAAATTTAGTATTAACAAAATTTCATTAAAGTGTTAGCCTTTTATTTCATTTCCTCTTATTTATTTTTTTTGGAGAATAACAAGAGTTACTATTCATGCCTAATTCTATCCCTCCAAATTCTTTATTTTCTTTTCCATCCAACATTTCCTATCAAACGCATATTTTATTTCCATCCATTACCATTATTTTTTTTTCCTTTCATTTATGTTGTACCAAACTGACCTAAATGTTCTGAGATTTTTCTTTATTGATTAGGGACTAAAAATTCTGGTTGGACACCAATAATTGTCACATTACTAGTTTTTATTGCGAAATAATATAATTTTTTTTTTCCTAAATGAAATAATGTAATAATTATTGTGATAAACACGATAATATATCTTATTTATTATTAATAAAGAAATTTTGTTCAATATTATCCATTGAAGTCTTATAAAATTAGTAATAGGATATTGTAGCATTATTTTAAAAATATTTAAGGAAAAAATTATTAAAATTACTTTACCAAAAAAAATAAATAAACAAACAAAAAAAAATATAAAAAAGGAAAAATCTTTAAAGTCGGTGGACTACACGGTAACTCCAAATCCCACACCGCACAGTACTATTTAAACCCCTGCTCTTCGTTCGACCCTCTTTATCTTTCTGTACATCTCACAAACACTCTCTCTCTAGGGTTAGGGTTTTGTTTATTGCTTTCAGAGACACAGCTATGTCGACTTCAAAGATGATCCTGTTGAGAAGCTCAGATGGCGAGACCTTCGAGGTGGAAGAGGTCGTGGCGTTGGAGTCGCAGACCATCAAGCACATGATCGAAGACGACTGCGCCGATGCAATCATCCCTCTGCCGAACGTGACCAGCAAGATCTTGTCCAAGATCATTGAGTACTGCAAGAAGCACGTCGAAACCCCCAAGTCGGAGGAAAAGACTGCCGACGATGCTCTCAAAACCTTTGACACCGAGTTCGTCAAAGTTGACCAAGCCACCCTCTTTGATCTCATCTTGGTTTGACCTCTTTTTGCCCCTTGATTTCATTGATTATAACTGTTATATTCCTTTGTTGCTTTGATTTTTTCTTTCTGTCGATGGTTTGGTTTGATGTGATGATACAAATACATGTGTTTAGGGTTTTTACATATCCTTGAAATTAGTTGTCATTTTCACTTTATACTCATCTATTATGATTTGGAAACTGTGTACATATACTATTCAGATATTCTGTTCAGATATTCTGTAGTGTGAGAATGATTTTGGGGATGAATCAGGTATTACTTGATGTTAGGGTTTTTCCCCCTGAATATCATTTAGGTTTAGGATACCTGCAATGGTGGATATTGGTGGTGTTTCTATGTGAGTTTGTGAAGGAATGGGGACATTGTGAGTTTGTGAAAGAATGGGGACATTGTGAGTTTGTTGTTGTTACTTGGGTCTTTTTTGATAACAAAAATAATTTTGCACTTCTGTTTATAATTACTGGGACAACACAGCAGTTCCAGAAGACAGCTGTGAATTATCAGTAATTTTACAATATTTAGTAATCTACGTATTCAGTTCCCCTGTTTTGCCATGGATCTTCTATGCTTCCTTGTCTGCCATTCTTTGGGTTCTTCACATTGAAATATGGCAGGTAGAAAGGGGCACATTCTTGGGAAGGATGAGGTTGTGGTCAAAGTGCACGGGTAGCATTCAGTATTATAAACATTTCTTACAGTGTGGACTTGTCTTTTTCGTTTTATGCTCTGCGCATATGAATTTTAAGATGCACTTCTTTCATATGGATGATGTTTATATTCAGAGTGATATGTTTGTTTTTGCTAGTACATGTAAACATGACTTGTGTCTGACACACTTGAGTAAACAGTGTATAACATTTTGACTGGTACTGTTACTGTAACATTACCAATGAGAAAGGAGAAATTTTTACTTCACCTGTAATAGAACAGATTTGTTTTTGGGTTAAAGCTTTTATATAGGAACATTGGATATTTCCAGGTGGGATTCGGCATTTTATGCTGACCTTCAAATCTAATATTCGCTTTCATGACCCTTGCTGTGGTTTATGGATGAGTATGAGATGGTGTGGTGCTCTACATTGTTGTTTAGACTTGAGTTATATCCTCATTCCATTGTTTCTTTAAAGTAAATGTTCTTCTTTAAAGTAAATTTTCGGGTGTACTATTTGGTTTTGACAGTTGTAGTTTATTGTTCTTTCACGACCTTGCAGACATGCTGTTTGCTCATGGATCTTGAAAATTTTGTTTTGCGTTCATATTCATTCTTTTGGAAGTTAAACTCATGGTGTGTATTTCATGGTCTTTGTAGGCGGCAAACTATTTGAACATCAAGAGCTTGCTAGATCTGACATGCCAAACTGTGGCGGATATGATCAAGGGGAAGACTCCGGAGGAGATTCGTAAGACCTTTAACATTAAGAATGACTTCACTCCCGAGGAAGAAGAGGAGGTGCGCAGGGAGAATGCGTGGGCGTTCGAGTGAAATGCGGAGCAGTGTATGCAATGTCAATAGTATGATAGGATTGGGATATTATCACATGTGCTATGCACATTATGTTTGAATTGGTGAAATACATGGGTTTCTTTTTGCTTTGTGAAAACCATAACTTCCTTTCCAACAAATATGAACTTCTTTATTGGCATATTATATGATATTGGCTCTTCTGTGGTTGGAAGTTTTTTTATACAATGGTTTTTTTTTTCCTTGTACTGTAGTACTGCTCTTATTTCTCTCTCACAAAAGAAATTCAGGGCTAGAAAGCTGAACCACTGGAGTTTGGGAAAAATGTCCCAACTGGTAGAGCATGTGAAAGCATGTGAACCAACTTCTTCTGAAACTGGTAGTATATTTTGGTGCCCTTGCCTGCTATTGCATTTCACCAAAGGCCCAAAATTGCTCCTCCAATAATCTAGTCATCTCAATCCGTGTTGTGCCTTTTGGCTGTGCATGTGCAATCGTTTCTTTGAAGTAAGTTTAGGATCCACCTACAATATCAAAACCCAATTACACTTTATTTGTGTGCGTTATTCCCCCTCTAATTTAAGATCAGACAGAATAATCATTAGAAGACCAAACTGAAGACCAAACTGCATATTGAATAGAATCACTTGATGAATACTTTTTTATTTGGTCCCTTCCTTTTTGGTCAAGTAAAATTTGTATAACAGTGAGAAGAATTTACAGTATACAAAGGGGCATGCCCCTGCAAGTTTGCAACTAGAAACCTAAGCTGAATCTGAGCTAGTGACAGTAAGCACAAATCTTGCAAATCTTGAAAGATCAGTAACTTCTCAAACAAAACAGAAAAATTGAAAATAGGGTTATAAAAAATGGCACGATAAAACTAGAGGTTCTTTCTCTAATCTACTACGGCAATTTTCTTCTTGCAAGAGATGCATGGAAAACCATATTGAGGTCTCGAAAATATATGATATGAATTAGTAATAGTGTAAAACCATAGTGGCTTCGCTTGTGTGAACTTTGCATATAGTATGGTGTATGTCTATATATATTTTTGTATATATACGTTTGTATGCATAAATATGTATATAATCTAATCTATTCCAATCAAACAGATGTCAGACATGCAAAAGAGAGAGAAGACAGGGCTAGGATTATATATTAGAATACATATAGCCATTTGGCCAAATAATTATTTCCAGTAACTGCGTTTTGAGAGTGTGACATTAAGAAAGACCAAAACTCGAAACTTAATGACTAATACATTAATATTAACTTCTCTAACAAAGAAAAGTAAATAAAATCCTATCAACTGTGATACTAAAAATTATAAGGGAAAAAAATTAAGTTGATTACTTGTAACAAGAGTCATGCAACATGGCACGATAAAGTTCAGATAGTGCAGTAGCAGCACAGAGTTGTGCAGTCAGATTGTTCTTCTCTTCTTCTAATTTACGGCGATTTTCTTCTGAGTCTTGCAATAGATTATGGTAGACCTCAGAAGATGTTTTCGCGGCATAAAGCTTTGTAGCAATATTGCATTTCTCCTCCTCCCACTTGCCGCAATCCTCTTCATATTTTTCTGTGGCTTGCCACAGCTTTTTCGCCCATTTATCTTTCTTTTCCTTCAACTTCTTCCGGTAATCTTCTTCATACTTATTTCTTGATGCTTCCAATTCATTTTTCTTTGCTGCCTCATCGTAACTTATTTTCAATATATTCCTTTCTTCACATGCTGGTAAGTCTTCTTCCAATTTGGCATTTAATTTCCGTGCTTCCTTCTTGTCACCATCATTATTATTTTCTTTTGCCGTGTTCAAGTCCTTGCCATTGTCATTTGCAACAGTTGAACGAGCTCTTTCCGTCTCTTCATTCCTTTTATCTTTTCCTGCTTTCTTCTCTTCTTCTAGGTGGCAGCTACCGTTGCCACCACCCTTCCTGTCACCATCATTTTCTTTTGCCGTGTTCAAGTCCTTCCCATCGTCTCTTGCAGCACTTGAACAAGCTCTTTCCGACTCTCCATTCCTTTTATTTTTTCCATTCTTCTCTTCTTTTAGGTGGCTACCATTGCCACCATCATTATTGTTACAGTCATCTTCTTTTGTAGTCTTGCCGCCATTGTCAATTGCAGTTCTTTTCGATTCTTCATAGTACTCTTTTTCTTGGCGGGCCATCAGGTCACCGCTCTTCTTTTGGTTATTCTGGTCGCATATAACCTTTTCTTCCTTCAACTTCAGATCCTTCGATGGCGGTAGCTTAGCACACTGAATTTGTCCCTTTAACTTGATGTCAGTATTAGCATTGTTCCCTCGCAATTCGTTATTAATATTTCGATTGTCACCTTTTTCAGTTTTCTGTGATATTCAGAAAATCTATGAACTCAGTAATGATATTAAATACAAAAAAGAGACCAATACTAGTAGTAATGATAAAATTTCAGATTGCGGATTGTGAGAACATGTATTTCATTGGCTTTATTCCAGTAGTATAAAATATTAGCTATGTATTATCACGATTGAGGTGTGCCATGGCCTTTTGATTATACAAAACAAAACTTTGATGAAAATTTCATATGCAACAAGAAATTGGGTATATCTGATAATTCAATTTATCAGATAATTCTGAAAAATTATATGTTCATTCAATTATAAATTTGATTGTCATTTTTAAAAAGATGACACCTAAAATAAATTAAAAGTTTAAGTAACAATGACTTCAAAATGGGTTTGCTTATATGAATCTTGCATATAATTGGTGTCTATAATCTATATGTACCATTTGTGTGTGCGTGTGTATATATATATGTGTGTGTATATATATATATATGTAATTGTACACATGCATACAAGGGTGGAGCCAGGATTCCATAACACCAAAATAATATTACTATTCATTATATTCATACAAAAATATTAAAGAAGATTTTTATATTAAAAAAAAAGCCCCAACCCAAACAAAGCCAAATAAGATTTTAAGTCAAAATTTTAAAACATTCAACTAAAAAAAATTACACTTTAATTTATAAATAAAGAAAATTTTCATGTAATAATAGCACACATTAAAAAAAAAATAGCTCAACCGTCTATTTGTTTTTTTTTTTATTTTTATTTTTGAAAATTGGTGAAAATTGATTACCTATTCTGTTATTGGGTTATTTTTTTGAAAAATAATATTGCATTTTGAGTGAAGAGAGCCACCATACCTCAATTAGGTGTGATTTTTGAGATGCAGTGCCGATCTGGAAACAGAAAAATCAAAATATAAAGTGAGAAAATTTTGAATCTGAAAACAGAACCCAGATCTGATGAAAATAATATTAAGCGAATTTTAGAGCCCCTTCCTTCCCTGCATGCGTATGAAAACAATATATTCCAATCAAACAGGTATAGGCCACGGCTAGGGTTTACCTTGGGATTTAATTGTGAGTCAAAAAACACCAGCAAGTAGAGGATGTTGGTGCTGGAAAAGAGAATCACGGCCAATTGCAGACCTACTCGGGCCCACTCGAATGAAAACCAGAAACATATTAGCAAAAGTAAGATGGTAAGCCGTTCCGTCCGGAATGCAATTCTATACACTTCAGCATCAACATCATCATCACCATTGTTTTCTCGTAATTTCTCACTAATATTTCCATTGTCCCCCTTCTCTGTTTTCTGCAATTTTTAGAAAACGAGGCTAAATAGAGAGTAATGATAAAGAGTCCCACAATCCCACAAATCTAACTAACTAGGAATTTGGATGAAATTTCCAATCAAAAAATTGTTTCCAACTATACCCATATCTCCTCCATCTTTCATTCATTTTTACTTATCAAAAAATGAATTAAGAACAGGGGTTAGGGTTTATATATTATTGCGCACCTTGTGATTAAATTTTGAGGCCATGTCGATAAGAAAGAGGACAAAGTAGATGATGTTAGACAACAAAAAAAGAAACAAGGCCGTAGCCAGATGAAGTCGGATCCACTGATTTGATGGTTCTGCTTCTTGTTCTACAGCAAGCCAGCAGCGACATATTAACACAAAGGCAAATCGTTCAAACCAAATGGCAAATCGTTCCATCCAAAATGCAAGTCTATAATCCTCTTCAATCACATCCGCCATTACAACAATGTCAACGATGAGACCGGGTCTAAATTTATATATGTGTGTGTATTTGAAGGTATGTATATTAGTATATACGATATACGTGTTTATATCAATTTGCTTGGAATTTGGAAATCTTTTCCTTGAGTCAGAAGTTTAGTAAAACACTGTGGCCTGATGTTTAGGACTTGCCTTACCTACGACTCTTCCATGTAAAGTAAATTTAATTACCTAAATCAAAAAGTTCCCGTATAAAGTATGTATATTAATAGTATATACAATATACGTGTTTACATAAATTTGTTTGGAATTTGGAAATATTTTCCTTGAGTCAGAAGTTTAGTATAACACTGTGGCCTGAGGTTTAGGACTTGGCTACCTAAGACTTTTCCATGTAAAGTAAATTAAATTACCTAAATCAAAAAGTTCCCGTATAAGGTTGTCTATGTCCTCCATATAGAAAATGTGTCATAAAATAAATCACATTTTTTATTTTTACTTTTTTTCAAAAGTTGAATCTATTATATAAAATAAAAGGAACTGTACAGGGATGGCCTTTGGCCCAAACAAAGGGACGAAAAAGAGCCCAGAGGCCCAAACAGAAAAATTACATATTTTTAACAGCCCAAGGCCCAAAATGAAACAAACAACTCCACTATAACGGTCAATTAGCCGTTAATGGTGGAATCAGGCACAAATCCGGTGAGCAAGCTTTAATGGCATTCGAAGCTCAATGGCTTCGAGACTTCAGTCCGGCGGCCGTGGCGGAGGACGCATTATTTATTTTTTATTTTTTACTCTAGGAGCCAATAATTTACCTTAAAAGAGACCCCATTAATAATATAATAAAAAACAAAGGGAGACAGGTGCACAACATTTTTTTTTTATAATAATTGCACTTCATTTTTTTTTTTTTTTTTTTGTTCCTTTTAGACTTCGTAAGAAGGAAAAAGGGAGAGTAAAGGTTTCTCTCTGTTCGGTTGGATAGAAGAGAATGTAAATAATTGGTAATTTAATTTGATTGGTAAAAGTAATTTATCATTAAACTCATCATTTACTTTATTTATGAGATTTGTTAAATATTTATGAAGAGTGATACAACAGTTAATATGCATTGGGATGAAGACGGAATATAAATGTTTCCTTCTCCATGAGGCTTCTCTTTATTAACCAGCATTTACTTCTCCTATCCTAATCCGATTCACCCCAATCTGATTCCCCTAATATAATGTTTTACGTTGCCACAAATTGATGTTTTCTATGCTCTTCTACATGGATAAATGGTGATGGAGAAAAACTGGGGTGTTGGACGGAAGGTTAAGCAATCGAGAATGAAAAACATAATAGAATTGGGCAAGTCACTAGCTTGAGATAGAGAGACAGACAGGCTAGGGTTTTGATAGCGTGAGAAAGAGACGCAGTGAGAATCATATTATGATTTGATTTGGATACTTTTGGGTTTAACCCGAATAGCCTCTCAATTTTTTTATTTTGTATTGTTGGACACTTGTCATTTTATTTTAGCGACATATGAACTTTCTATTCTTACTTAATGGAGAGTAGGCAAGTATTATCCGATGAAAATTTGTGAAGGAAGAAGGAATAAAAGATGACTCATCCTTCATATTATTCTTTCTTTTCTTATATCATCTTTACAAGAAAATTTGTTTATTCCTTCCACTCCTTTTCTTTCATTCTAACCAAACATAACATTAAGAAAATAACAAAAAGGTCAATGAACTTAATTATAACACCATAATTAACTTTTTTACTATATATATATATATATATATATATATATATCATTTTTACCTTCATCACTACTACTACTTTTTTTTTTTTTTTTTTTGATGAAAACATATAATTAATTCAACATAAACAACATGCATCATAAACAAAATGAATCAAAAGCAGAAATGAAAAAAGACATACTAAATTTTTCTACCATGTATTACTTACTTCCATCTCTTCCTAAAGATTGTGCATTTTTTAGTTATATAGTACAGTATTTATATGCAAATTTGGAAAATCAAAGAGAGTTGTGAAAGTCTAGGGGTATGGTCTCTCAATGTAGGGGCGGCTCCCTCTAATTTGGGGCCTTAGTCAAAAAATAAAAAGTAACTTTTTCAACAATATAAATAAAATTAGTCACAAATAAAAAAAAAATACAAATATATATACACACACAAATTTATAATAACAAAAATTAATAAAATTAAAAATAATTAAAGAAAAAGAACAATCGAGCCTGATTTAAACCCAAATCCAAAACTTCCACAAATTTTTTATTGAATAAAAATGCGTTCATAACAACTATAAACTTGTAATGAGAGTGTAAGGAGAAGACTTGTTGAAAAGAAGAAGATAAAACATAAAAAAATAAAGAATATGTAAAGTTTTCACCATTTTCCTAAACAATAACGTTAAATAGGTATTTAATATTTTATTACTGGTGTAACTTACCAAAAAAATGTTTTTTTTTTTTTTTTTTTTTTTTTTTTAATGATACAAATTTGTTGGCCTAATATTAAATTTCTATATTGGTTAGGATTTATTGTAAAACGTGAATGGGAGTAGAAAAAGGGAGGGAAAAAAAGTCATATAAGGATGTAAATCTTTGGGGGTTAATATTAAATTTATGTATGAGTAGAAAAAGGGAGGGAAAAAAAGTCATATAACGATATAAATCTTTAGGGACCAATATTAAATTTGTGTATCAATCAGAGTTCAACGGAATGAGGGTGGAGAGAGAAAAGAGAAAAGAAGAAGAAGTAATTTTTGCATACAAATATTTGAGGCCTAATATAAAATCGAGACAAAAGAGAAAAAAAAAAAAAAAAAAGAAGTTATTTTAGGATATAAATATTTGAGGCCTAATATAAAATCGAAACGATTGTGGAGAGACAAAAAAGTTATTTAAGGATATAAATATTTCAGATCTACTATAAATTTTTTATATTTATTAGATTTTAAAAATATAAAAAAATAATTACAATATAACTTAATATAAGAAAATTTTAAAATTTTGAAACCTTCTAGGACCTTGGGCATCCTGTGGTCCAATATATCTCTTTTACCTTTCCAAAGTGGTGGGTGTGGTATCTACTTAATCTCCTAAAGTGGATGGTGAATATTTGCATTCCCAAGCTAGCATATCGGGTGTGGGAATAGTGTGTATTTTTTGCCGATTAAAATAATAATAATAATAATAACAATAAAAAAATAAAAATAAAAATAATATCATAATATATTGATACAATTCAACTGTGCTCAAATTTCTTTTTAATATTATTATTTTTGGCAAAAAGAGACAAGAAAAAAAAAAAAATAAAAAAAAAAAAAAAAAATAAAACAGCTGGAATAATGTTGTCATTATTTTTAATTTGGGACGTTTGCTATATACCATGAGGTCCATGACTAACAGACAAAGCCCCAAACTTTTTTCACCAATAACTTCTCTGACGATGAAAAAAATTTAAAATTCTATGAACTGGGAATACTAAAAAGGCACCAAACTGAATGACTAATAACTTCTCTAACAAAGGAAAAATACTAAAAAGACACCAAACTTTGTGACGAATTACTTCTCTAACAAAGAGAAAAAATAAAAAATAAAAATAGAACCCTATGAAGCTGGACAACCTAGGGTTATGCAAAATGGCACAATAAAGCTCGGATAGTGCAGTAACGTACAACTCAAGGGTCACGCAAAATGGCACGATAATGCTCAGATTGTGCAAGAGCAACACAGAGCTGTACAATCAAATTGTTCTTCTCTTCTTCTAATTTACGCTGATTTTCTTTTGAGTATTGCAAGAGACTGTGGTAGACCTCAGAAGATGCTTTCACCGCATAAAGCTTGTAGCAATATTGCATTTCTCTTCCTCCCACTTGCATTTTTCCGTCTCTCGCTTCATCTTTTTTGTCTATTTATCTTTCTTGCTAGATCTGACATGCCAAATTGTGGCGGATATGATCAAAGGGAAGACTTCGGAGGAGATTCGTAAGACCTTTAACGTTAAGAATGACTTCACTCCTGAGGAAGAAGAGGAGGTGCGTAGGGAGAATGTATAGGCGTTTGAGTGAAATGTGGAGCAGTGTATGCAATGTCAATAGTATGACTGGGATATTGTCACATATGCTATGCACATTTTGTTTGAATTGGTGAAATACATGGGTTTCTTTTTGCTTTGTGAAAACCTTCAACTTCCTTTCCAACAAATATGAACATTTTTATTGGCATGTTATATGATATTGGCTGTGTGGTTGCAAGGTTTTTTATACAATGTTTTTTTCCTTGTATTGTAGTACTGCTTTTATTTCTCTTTCGAAAAAGAAATTCAGGGCTAGAAAGCTGAACCACTGGGGTTTGGGAAAAATGTCCCAATTGGTAGAGCATGTGAACCAACTTCTTTCTGAAACTGGTAGTATATTTTGGTGCCCTTGCCTGCTTTTGCATTGAACCAATGACCCAAAATTGCTCCTCCAATAATCTCGTCTTCTCTATCCGTGTTGTCCTTTTTTGCTGTGCATGTACAACCATTTCTTTGAAGTAAGTTTAGGATCCACCTCCAATATCAAAACCCATTACACTTATTTGTGTGCCTTATCCCCCCTCTAATTTAGATCAGACAGAATAATTATTGGAAGACCAAACTGCATATTGAATAGAACCTTAGAATCACTTGATGAAAACTTTGTTTTTTTTGGTCCCTTCCTTTTTGATTTAGTACAATTTGTATAACAGTGGGAATTTACAGTATACAAAGGGGCATGCCCCCTGCAAGTAGAAAACAAAGCCCCAGCTGAATCCAATCATCAGAGTGGCTATAGACAATGAGTAACAGAGTTAGTGACAGTAAGCACAAATCTTAAAACATTAGAGTTTGCTTGGTTTGTAATTTTGAAAACAGTTCCAGAAAACATTAAACAGTTTTCAGAGAACAATAAAAGACAATTATTTAAAAATAGACATTTTTATAACTGAGTTTTCATAAACCTGAACCAAGAAAGTTTTTTGTACAATTTTCTATTTTTAATTTTCTTTCTGTTTTCAAAAATACAAACAACTACAAAGAAAAAATAGAATCCGATGAATTGAAAAAATACTAGAAGGGTCATAAAAAATGGCACGGTAAAACTCAGATAATGCATTAGCAGCATAGAGATTGTTCTTCTCTTCTTTTAATTTACTACGACAATTTTCTTCTTGCAAGAGATTATCTTAGACCTTAGAAGATGCATGTCTTCTGTTACTGTATTTTCGTCGACCTTGCCATTGTCACATACAACAATTGAACAAGTTCTCCGATTCAAAAAAACTATATTGAGGTCTCGAAAATATATGATATGAATTAGTAAGAGTGTAAAACCATAGTGGCTTCGCTTGTGTGAACTTTGTGTATCTATATGTTTGTGTGAACTTTGTGTGCAGTGAGTGTGTTATTTCAGGTTGGGCCCGCCCGAGCTGCCCTATAAAAAATGGCACGATAGAACACAGATAATGCATTAGCATCACAAAGGTTGTTCTTCTCTTCTTTTAATTTACTACGGCAATTTTCTTCTTGCAAGAGACTTATCTTAGACCTTAGAAGATGCATGTCTTCTTTACTGTATTTTCGTCGACCTTGCCATTGTCACATACAACAATTGAACAAGTTCTCCGATTCACAAAAACTATATTGAGGTCTCGAAAATATATAATACGAATTAGTAAGAGTGTAAAACCATAGTGGCTTCGCTTGTGTGAACTTTGCATATAGTAGTGTGTGTCTATATGTATTTGTGTATCTATATGTTTGCATGCATAAATATGTATATAATCTAATCTATTCCAATCAAACAGATGTCTGACATGTAAAAGAGAGAAAAGACAGGGCTGGGATTATATAGTACTAGAATACATATAGCCATTGGGCCAAATAATTATTTCCAGTAACTGCGTTCTGAGAGAGTGTATAGAATATGACTAACAGAGCTAGTGGCACTAAGAAAGACCAAAACTCGAAACTTTATGACTAATAAATTAATAATAACTTCTCTAACAAAGAAAAGTAATTAAAATCCTATCAACTGGGATACTAAGAACTAAAAAGAAAAAAAAAAGAAAAAAGAAAAAAAAAGAGTTGATTACTGGTAACAAGAGTCACGCAACATGGCACGATAAAGTTCAGATAGTGCAGTAGCAGCACAGAGCTGTGCAGTTAGATTGTTCTTCTCTTCTTCTAATTTACGGCGATTTTCTTCCGAGTCTTGCAATAGATTGTGGTAGACCTCAGAAGATGTTTTCGCGGCATAAAGCTTTGTAGCAATATTGCATTTCTCCTCCTCCCACTTGCCGCAATCCTCTTCATATTTTTCTGTTGCTTGCTTCAGCTTTTTCGCCCATTTGTCTTTCTTTTCCTTCAACTTCTTCCGGTAATCTTCTTCATACCTATTTTTTGATGCTTCCAATTCATTTTTCTTTTCTGCCTCGTTGTAACTTATTTTCAATATATTCCTTTCTTCGCATGCTGGTAAGTCTTCTTCCAATTTGGCATTTAATTTCCGTGCTTCATTCTTGTCACCATCATTATCATTTTCTTTTGCCGTGTTCAAGTCCTTGCCATTGTCATTTGCAACAGTTGAACGAGCTCTTTCCGTTTCTTCATTCCTTTTATCTTTTTCTTTCTTCTCTTCTTCTAGGTGGCAGCTACCATTGCCACCACCCTTCCTGTCACCATCATTTTCTTTTGCCGTGTTCAAGTCCTTCCCATCGTCTCTTGCAGCACTTGAACAAGCTCTCTCCGACTCTTCATTCCTTTCATAGTACTCTTTTTCTTGGCGGGCCATCAAATCACCACTCTTCTTTTGGTTATTCTGGTCGCATATAACTTTTTCTTCCTTCAACTTGAGATCCCGCGATGGCGGGAGCCCATTCCCTCGCAATTCGTTATTAATATTTCGATTGTCACCTTTTTCAGTTTTCTGCAATATTCAGAAAATCTATAAATTCAGTAATGGTAATAAATACAAAAAAGAGACAAATAATAATAGTAATGATAAAATTTCAGATTGTGAATTGTGAGAACATGTATTTCATTAGCTCCATACCAGTAGTATAAAATATTAGCTATGTATTATCACGATTGATGTGTGCCATGGCCTTTTGATTATACAAAACAAAATTTTGATGAAAATTTTGTATGCAACAAGAAATTGGGTATGTCTGATAATTCATTCAATTTGTCGCTTAATTCTGAAAAATTGGAAATGATAAGAGTCTCCCAATTCTGAAAAATTGGAAAGGATAAGAGTCTCCCACCTCATCTTCCGAATTATCCTCTCCATCCGACTTGGCGTTGCCACATCAACCCACTACAAAATGCACTCACATTTCTCTCTCTGTACATATCTAGTCACCCCTTCTCCCCTCCATCGAATAAAATATACACAGCCACCTCAAATAAAGATTATGATCGATTAGTTGCTTCTTTCCGCACCATGTACAGACAATCAAACCCAAAATAGTTACTGTTGTTCCAAAAACATTTTTTTTTTTTTGGTAAAAAGGGTAAACTTAAAAAAAAGAAAAAATTGTTCCAAAAACTTTGTTTTGCCTTTGACCATATGTAAACAAATTGCAGGTGAATGAGATATAGATGATGGGTAGACTAATAGCAAAATTGAAGTCTTTGAGAAGGAGACCCATATGTGGGTGTATATATATATTTAGAGAGAGTTAAACCCATATATATATATATATATATCAAGTGTTGGCAAACCACGAACACCTCCCAACCGTCAACTTTGTAATCGAAACTACGTACAGTGGTGTCTATCGAAGTACCAATGCCCCAGTCAACTACCAGCACCATCTCCATCACCAACTACTGCGTAACGGCCTCCACTACGACACCCACCACATCCAGAACCCATCAACACCCACCGCCGAAATATAAACTACCACCACCATCTTCAAGCATCCAAGTTGGTGGGCTCTGAACAAACCCCTAAGTTTAATTTGATTTTTTGGGCAGTCCGGCAGAAGTGGCGATGGTGGATTAATGGATTTCTCATCCTCTCTTCACACGATTGAAGGTCTTTAGAGGGTTCACTGTTGTTGATTGTTGCTGGGTTGGAAGATTTGGGGGAAAAAGCTACAGAATCCGGTGGGGGAGGGAGAGGACCATATATATATATATATATATATATATTTATTTATTTTCTTGTGTGAACCGAAACAACGGGAACCAAAAGCGGTCGGTGATCGATGAGAATTCGCCGGGTTGGTCGGGTAGTGTATCGATAAATCCTTCCCGTGAGGTATTAAATACGTTGAATTTTCTTCCCTTACTCCAGCCAGTCGCCAACGACTGAGATCCTTTCTGGCTCATCAAACTTTATTACAAAGTAACTTTATTTTAAAAAAATTGTGTCTTTATTGAGAAAGCCAAAAAGAAAGAAAAGAAATAAAGACATCAGTCCATTTTGTAGTGGATTGATCTAGGAAGGTCAGGCCGGATACGAAGGATAACTCAGAAGTTAAGGTTTGAGACTCAAAAATTAAAATTCTAAGTAACAATGACTTCAAATTCTATGTACCATGTGTGTGTGTGTGATTGTACACATACAGTCAGGAGCAGAGTCAGAATCTTGGAATTGAGTGGCTAAATTTATAAAAAAATAAAGATATTCCATAAGACTATTTTAAGCATGCCAAAAAAAAATTAAGTCAAAATAATATTACTATTCATTATATTCATACAAAAATATTTAAAAAGATTTTTATATTAAAAAAAGCCCCAACATCTAACAAAGCCAAATAAGGTTTAAGCCAAATTTTTAACGCATTCAATTTAAAAAAAAATTACACTTTAATTTAATGTAATAATAGCACATATTAAAAAAAAAAAAAAAAAAGCACAATCGTCAAATTTTTTTTTTTTTTTTTTTTGAAAATTGATTACCTATTCAGCTATTGGGTCCTTGAATAAGAGTAATTTGATTTTTTATTTTTTTGAAAAATTATATTGCAGTTTGAGTGAAGAGACTTACCATACCTCAATTCCGTGTGATTTTTATATAAATTAAAATGTAAAATGAGAAAATTTTGAATTTTAAAACAAAACCCGTCTTTACTTTAATAAAAATAATATTAAACTTTGATTGATTGAGATGCATTGCTCCTTGAGCCATATTCCAAGGAAAAGAAAAGGTGGGGGCGGAGGGCAATAGGTCCACGTTTCCCCATTATGAATATAATAAACAAATAAATAATGGGCCAAAACATTATAAATATAATATAAACAAATGAACAAACAAAGACCAGGGACAAAAGGATTGAAAAAAAAAGAAAGAGTTTTTTATTTTAGAATATGTTAAAAGAAGTAATGAGATGTATATAAAAGATCACACATATATAAATTTTAGAATTTTAGAGCCCCTTCCCCTGCATGCATATGAATACAATATATTCCAATCAAACAGGTGTAGAACACGGCTAGGGTTTACCTCCGGATTTAATTTTGACTGAACAAACAGCAACAAGTAGAGGATGTTGGTGCCGGAAAAGAGAATCACGGCCAATTGCAGACCTAGTCGGGCCCCCTCGAATGAAAGCCAGAAACATATTGGCAAAAGTAAGATGGTAAGCCGTTCCACCCGGAATGCAAATCTACACATTTCAGCTTCAACATCAGCAACAGCATCATCACCACCATGGTTTTCTGGCAATTTCTCACTAATATTTCCATTGTCCCCTTTCTCTGTTTTCTGCAATATTTAGAAAACTCGTAATCGAGAGGCTAAATACAGAGTAATGATAGTACAAATACAGCAATGATAAAGAGTCCCACAATCCCACAAATCTAACTACAAATCTTTCATTTATTTTAAGGGTATATACTTATAAGAAACTGTATATACGAGTATATCAACAAAGATACTGATCTTTTTCTAATTAACCAGAAAAAAATTAATTACGATTTTTATTTTTCATATATTCTTTTGTAAAGATTATTAGCCCGTGGTATGGCTTAGTAAAAGTGTAAAACAGTAGTGCCTTATTTGTGTGGACATTGAGCACAATTGTTGTGTTCGTATATGTATATACAGATATACTCCATATATTGCAATCAAACAGATCGATGCGAGACATGGTAAAAGAGAAAAATTAAGAACAGGGGTTAGGGTTTATATATTATTGCGCACCTTCTGATTAAATTTTGAGGCCATGTCGATAAGAAAGAGGACAAAGTAGATGATGTTAGATAACAAAAAAAGAAACAAGGCCGTAGCCAGATGAAGTCGGATCCACTGAATATCAGGTTTCCACTGAATTGATGGTTGTGCTGGTTGTTCTACAACAATCCAGCACCAACATATTAACACAATGGCAAATCGTTCAAACCAAATGGCAAATCGTTCAATCCAGAATGCATGTCTATAATCCTCTTCAATCACATCCGCCATTACAACAATGTCAATGATGAGACTGGGTCTAAATCTATATGTGTGTGTGTGTATTTGAAGGTATGTATATTGGTATATACAATATACGTGTTTATATAAATTTGTTTGGAATTTGGAAATCTTTTCCTTGAGTCAGAAGTTTAGTAAAACACCGTGGCGGTTTAGGACTTGCCTTACCTATGACTCTTCCATGTAAAGTAAATTAAATTACCTAAATCAAAAAGTTCCCGTATAAAGTTGTCTATGTCCTCCATATAGAAAATGTGTCATAAAATAAATCACATTTTTGAATTTTTTATTTTTTACTCTAGGAGCCAATAATTTACCTTAAAAGAGGCCACATTAATAATATAATAAAAAACAAAAGGACACAGGTATATTGGCACAACTTTTTTTATTTTATTTTTATTTTTTTAGACTTAAGAAAGAAAAAAATTGAGAGAAGAAAGGATGATTGAAACATCGAGCAAATCCTATTAATAATATTCTTCAACTAGATACAAAAAAATATTAATAATATTCTTAGAGGTTTCTGTCTGTTCGGGTTGGATAGAAGATAATGAAAATAACTGACAATTTAATTTGATTGGTAAAAGTAAAAATAAATTTTTAAGTTATTTTTACCATTAAACCCATCATTTACTTTATTTATGGGATTTATTAAATATTTATGAAGGGTGATATAGCAGTTAATATGCATTGGGATGAGGACTGAATAGAAATGTTTCCTTCTCCATGAGGCTTCTCTTCGTTAACCAGCACCTAATCCAAATTAACCAGCATTTACTTCTTCTATCCTAATCCGACTTAACCACCATTTACTTCTCTTATCCTAATCCTATTCACCCCAATCTGATTCCCCTAATATAATGTTTTATGTTGCCACAAGTTGATGTTTTCTATGCTCTTCTACGGGCTATATGGTGATGGAGAAAAACTTAAGCAGCTGAGAGTGAAAGACATAATAGAATTGGGCAAGTCACTAGCGTGAGATAGAGAGAGAGAGGTTAAGGTTTTGGTAGCCTGAGAAAGAGACGCAGTGAGAATCATATTATGATTTGATTTGGATACTTTTGGGTTTAATCCGAATAGCCTCTTAATTTTTTTATTTTTATTATTTTGTATCGTTGGACACTTGTCATTTTATTTTTGCAATAGATAAGTGATAAGTATGAACTTCCTATTCACCGTGTGAGTAGATAAGTATTAGCTGATGAAAATTTGTGAATGAAGAATAACTCATCCTTCCTATTATTCTTTCTTTCCTCATTGGTATTGGTAGAATGAAGGAAATTTGTTCTTCCTTCTTATTTTCCTTCCACCTTTTTTTTTTTACTTCTTACCGAACATAAATTAAGAAAATAATAAGAAGGTAGATGAACTTAATAACACCATAATTAACTTTTATACATATATATATATATATATATATATATATATATATATATTATTTGGGTAAATTGCATTGACACCTCCCTTAGGTTTGAGTTAAAGACAACCATTTACAACTTAAACACTTTTTGGACAATAACACCCCTAAGTTTGACTTCTGAATTAACTCATGTGAATCATTAAATTACCTTTATGACCTCCTATTAGCTGACCAAAATGACCCTCAAGAATGAAAAAAAACAAATATGATTTTATTGTGATATGTTTATAAACGCTAAGAAATAAAAAGATTAACTTGTGTGATATTACTTGAATGTGATATTTAATATTTGAATATTAAAAATGGTCTTTTAATATTTAATATATTACTGTGGAATAATAAAAAAAAAATTTAAAAACCATATTTCTTACTTTTTGAGATGGAAAGTCAGAGTTTTGTATTAGAATTTTGTTTAAGTATTAGATAATATAAATAATCCATCTATTTCAGCGAGAGCATTAAACATGCAGAAAAAAAAAAAAAAAAATATCTTACAATAATTTTATATTATTTTAATATTTTTTGTTTACATTACTAGTTTGGTCCCCCTATTAAAAATTTCTAGCTCCGCCCCTATCTGTATGCATATGTCGTTGGTGGCCACAATGGTGGAGTTTGGTTTCTTTTTTTATTTTTTTATGTTTTGCTAAAGGCCATGTTGGTCAAATAAAAAGACTTATAAAGGTTAATATTGTACTTTAATAATTTAAATAGGTTAATTTAGAAGTCAAAGGACAATTACATACTCTTATTATGGTTGGGGGTGTTGTTGTTCAAGTTTGCAAACTTGGGGGCAATTAGATCACACTCTCCCTAAATCGTATTTATATGTCTTTATTGCAAATTAACCTGAAAGAATGTAAGTGCAAATTACCTATATTATTTTTACCTTCTTTACTACTTTTTTTTTTTTTTTTTTAATTTTTATTTCTAGGGAAACATACAATTAATTTAACATAAATAATATGCATTATAAACAAAATGAATCAAAAGCATAAATGACAAAAGACATACTAAAATTTTCATTTTAATTTTTATTAATGAGAAAGCATTCCCCATAGTTTTCTTTCTACCATGTATTACTTACTTCCATCTCTTCCTAAAGATTGTGCATTTTTGAGTTATATAGTACATTATTTATATGCAAATTTGGAAAATCAAATAGCATTGTGAAAGTCTAGGGGTATGGTCTCTCAATGTAGGGGCGGCTCAATCTAATTTGGAATTTTAGGCGGAAAATAAAAAATAACTTTTTCAACAATATAAATAAAATTAGTCACAACTAAAAAAAAAAAATACAAATATATATACACACAAATTTATAATAACAAAAGTTAATAAAATTAAAAATAATTAAAGAAAAAGAACCATTGAACCTATTTTGAAAACCCAAATCTAAAACTTCTACAAATTGTAATTGAATAAAAATGCGTTCATAATAACTATAAACTTGTAATGAGAGTGTGAGGAGAAGACTTGTTGAAAAGAAAAAGATAAAACATAAAAAAAATAAAGAATATGAAAAGTTTTCGCCATTTTCCCAAACAACAACGTTAAATACATATTTAATATTTTATTATTGGTGTACCTTACCAAAAAAATATTTTTAGTGTTGGTGTAAAAAAGTGAATGAGAGAGAAAGAAAGAGGGAATTTTTTTATTTTTTATTTTTTATTTTTTTAATGACACAAATTTTTGGGCCTAATATTAAATATTTATATTAGTTACGATTTATTGTAAAACGTGAATGACAGTAGAAAAATGGAGGAAAAAAAAGTCATATAAGGATGTAAATGTTTGGGGGTCAATATTAAATTTATATATCAATTAGAGTTCAACGGAACGAGGTGGAAAGAGAAAAAAAGAAGTTATTTTAGGATATAAATATTTGAGGCAAAGGGAAAAAAAAAAGTTATGTTAGGATATAAATATTTGAGGCCTAATATAAAATCGAAACGATTGTGGATTTACAAAAAAATTATTTAAGGATATAAATATTTGAGATCTGCTATAAATTTTTTATATTTATTAGATTTTAACAATATTAAGAAATAATTACAATATAACTTAATATAAAAAAAATTTGAAGCCTTCCTACTGAGTAGGACCTTAGGCAAGTCAAAATCGCCAAAGGCTTGAGTCGGCCTGTCTAATGTTAGATTATTCATTAGGAGCCTCACTGTCACATCCAACAACTAAAGATTCAGAGGTATGGTACCCCCTAACATTCTAGATTTTTCCCAAGCTAGGCTTACCATTGTAATAAATGAATTACAAAAGTTCTTGACCTCTGAATTATATGTAGATTTGATCACTAAATGACCCATACCAACATCAATTTGTTCATTGAAAGAGCCTGCAGCACTCTGTTCCTATGTACGACTCTTCAACCTTAGAGCCTATCGTAAGAGATCATTCATAAATCACTAGAGATCTTCCTAGCTTGTAAAATCCCATCTTTAATAGCTTAAACATAAAGGATAAGTGGTTCGTAAATAAATAAAAACCCAAGCCATTATTGTTTTATTTTAAAAAGATGTAACTTTTACATGAAAATTAAGTAAGATTAAGTTTCTTTTATTCTTCATTATAGGCTATAACTCATGCAATGTCATGAGCTCCTTCATAGCCAATCATATTTCCATATTGATCTAATTTCATTTTAGTTATCCTTCCTTTGTATGAAAATAAATAATGAAGATGAAAGATCTTATTTCTGAAGGTAAGACACCAACTTATATATTGTACCAAGGATCTTCTGGTCGGTCCAATATATCTCTTTTACCTTTTTAAAATGGTGAGTGTGGTATTTCCTTACTCTCCTTAGGTGGATGGTGAAGATTTACGTTCCCAAACGAGTATATTGAGTGTGTAAATAGTGTGTATTTCTTGCACATGCAAATAATAATAATAATAATAATAAAATAATAGTAATAATATCATAATATATTGATACAATTCAACTGTGCTCAAATTTCTTTTTAATATTATTATTTTTGGCAAAAAGAGGGGAAAAAAAAAAAACAGCTGGAATAATGTTGTCATTATTTTTAATTTGGGACGTTTGCTATATACCATGAGGTCCATGACTAACAGACAAAGCACCAAACTTTTTTCACCAATAACTTCTCTGACGATGAAAAAAATTTAAAATCCTATGAACTGGGAATACTAAAAAGGCACCAAACTGAATGACGAATTACTTCTCTAACAAAGGAAAAATACTAAAAAGACACCAAACTTTGTGACGAATTACTTCTCTAACAAAGAGAGGAAAAAAAATAGAACCCTATGAAGCTGGACAAGCTAGGGTCACGCAAAATGGCACAATAAAGCTCGGATAGTGCAAGAGCAGCACAGAGCTGTACAATCAAATTGTTCTTCTCTTCTCCTAATTTACGCCGATTTTCTTCTGAGTATTGCAAGAGACTGTGGTAGACCTCAGAAGATGCAGTTGCTGCATAAAGCTTTGTAGCAATATTGCATTTTTCCATCTCTCGCTTCATCTTTCTCGTCCATTTATCTTTCTTTTTTTTTAACTTTTTTTTTTTCATTATCTTCTTCGTAGTACTTATTTGTTGATGCTTCTATTTCATTTTTCTTTCCCACCCCATCATAATTATTTTTCAATATATTCATTTCTTTCACATGCTAATTTAGCTTTATGTGCTTCCTTCTTGTCACCATCATGTTCTTTTGCCGTGTTCAAGTCCTTTCTACTATCACTTGCAACAGTTGAACAAACTTTTTCCAATTCTTCATTTGTTTCATCTTTTCCTTTCTTCTCTTCTTCTTCTAAGTGGCTACCGCTTCTTTTGGTTACCCTGATCACATATAACCTTTTCTTCCTTCAACTTGATGTCAGTATTACCTTTGTTTTCTCGATTTCCATTGTCGTCGTTTCCAACATTCTGCAATATTTAGAAAAATGAGAGTAAATACAAACAAGGAGGACACTGATCAACAAGGACATGCACTGATCGATTTTCTTATATATATATGGATTAGTAAAAGTGTAAAACCATAGTGTCTTTGCTTATGTGAACCTTGCATATCTATTGGTGAATACATGTGTTGTATAGACAATACATGCATATGAATCTATATATATTATATATTCCAATCAAAGAGATTTCAGAAATAATGAAAAAGAGAGAAATGACAGGGTTAGGGTTATATTATTTCTTGCGCACCTTCTGATAAGTTTTTGATTCCGTATCCTCCATGTACAAGTATGCGTGTAACACATGTTGGAGATCAGAAAAAGACACACGTACGGACAAAGCCAGACCCAGTCGGAGACCCCTCAGTTGTTCCTAGAAGGAAGAAACATAATAGCACAACAAAGATGGCAACTCTTTCGGCCCAAAATGCAAATTCACGCCCATCATCGGCCATTGCACCCAACCCAATGAATTAACGAGACTTAGGTCAAGTATTATATATATATATATATATATGCACTTCATTAAACCCCATTATATCTATCTATATATATGGGTGCGCGCGCGCGCGTGTGAAGATATGTATGGTCCCGTGGGAGATAAGGAGGAAGAGTTTATGAGGGTATTGGAAATCTTTTCCTTAATCATAATGTTTAGTAAAACATTGTTTGTTACATGAGGTTTAGGGATTTTAATTTTAATGTTGAGCAATTATAAATTGTGGAAAGGCTAGAGTAGCCGAACAAGAACTTAAATGGAGAGCCCAGAGACAAGCCCGAAAAGAAACTCTAACAAGCCCAAACCAAGGGCAGCTATAAAAAGCCGCACAAGCCCAAAGGCAATATAACAATTAACTAATGGTTGGATCAGATCAAATTGAATCCCCTCAAACCTCTGTAAACCCAAGTCTCTCAAGTCCACGGAAGAAGCCCAAGTCCACCTAAGGCTTCAGTTAAAAAATAATTAATTATAGTATACGGAAACTATTTATATAAATATATATATCTTTTTTTTATATTTTTCAATCCTTGCTTAAACCTCGGTAATTATCGACATTTTGACTTTGCAATTTTTATTCCATCCAACCAAAATTTGCCACGTAATCAATCAATTGGTCCTCTGTTGGACGCTACCTACCACAAAGAATCGGACACAATACAAACCTTTTCTCTCTCTAACCAAAATTTGGGTCTCTCTTTCGTCGTCTTGTCGTCTCTTCTTCTTGAAGTCGCAGTCTGAAAGTGAGTTGAGAGCTAACTTCAAAATTTGGGCCCAGAATGGCCGAGTACGAGTCCTTAGTGAACCACGAAGAAGATGAAGAACAACCAGAGATTGTCACCAAGAGAAGAGCTAGAACTACTCGCGTCGCGTCTGTCGATGTTTTCCGTGGCCTCTCTGTCTTCGTAAAGCTCTTCTTTCATCTTCATACTTGGATTTCGATTTATTTTAGTATTTCAATCTTTGATTTGTTCAGTTTTTGCTATCACTTCGAACTCATGTGCTATTGTTCTTTCTCGATTCCTATTGTGCACAATAAATATCTAACATTGCGATAGCTTTATGTTCTTTGAATTTGGCATAGATTAGAAGTTTTGAATTTAGTTGAAGTTCTTGTGTGCCATTGTTTTGTATAAACGTTGCTCTCTGTTTTTATTCAATGGAAGTCCTTTTAGTCAATGGATTTATCTTTGCTTTCATTTCTGAGATGTTATTACCTTCTTTCTCATTTTCTCTCGGAAACCAATAAATTAGAAGAATTATGTCTTTGTCTATCTGAATTTGAATTTCTTTGTTTCAGTGATTAGAATCAAGTATCTTCTGAGTGATTGGTGGTTTATATTGAATTTGAACTGGTAGAAACGTTTTAGGAATCTGCATTGTTGATATTTGGTGGTTTGCCTAAAAAATTGTACATGCCTATTGTACCGACTGTTCAGCAAGCCGTGCACACTATACTCATTGCTAGTCAACTACTATTACATATAAGATTAATGAGAGATATTTTGCAAATCTAAATTTCGTAATGCATTAATACAAGTTCAATTAGCTTGTAATGTAACAATTCTAAATATATTATTGACTAGTTTTTCTGGAGCATTGCTTTGAGTGGTATTTCCTCCACTTCCCAAGGAAGAAGTTGAGGGTCCAACTACCAATCATTACAAAGTGTGGTGTGTGAGTGTGTCTTGCCTATTAAAAAGCAAAATAAATTTCGCTAAAGCTGGACGTAAGATCTCCTTGAATGATGGCACCAAAACAAGGTACTATAGCCTTGCATCTTCATTACTAATTTCCATACGAAGCAAGGGTAACTAAAATGGAACTAGATCAAGATGGAAATACGAAGACCTGTGAAGGTGCTTCTGACATTGCATGAGCTATAATGAGAATGAAGGAAATGTCGTCTAACTTTTCTTGTAAATGTTTCATCTTTTAAATGATAATGACATGGTATTTACTAACCAGTTCTCCTTAATGTTTAAGCTATTAAAGATGGGGCTTTACAATGTATATCAAGTTCTTGCACCTCTCAGTTGCTGCTCCTTCTCACTTATTGAAAATAAATAGATAGACATAACACAAAGTGCAAACAAACAAATAGAAAAGGGAAACAAATGAAAATGAAGAGATTTGGATCCAAAATATCTCAGAACTATGATTCTGATACATGTCAACCAACCACTTGTCCCAAAAGCAAGCTGTTAAGGAATGGGCCAATCCAAAATATCTCAGAACTTTGATTATGATATGTGTCAACCAACCACTTGTCCCAAAAGTAAGCTATTAAGGAATGGGCCCAATAATGTATATCATTCTCTCATTGTGTGCGTTTTAATTTTACATTTAAATGCAAATGGTAGTGTCAGTATGTGACAAGGAGCCCTAAGTATTTAAGCCTTGGAGCTTAAACATTAGCTTTAAATACTGGGATAGATATTTGTTAATTTTGTTATCATAATTTAATCAACTATAGATTTCATCATTTGTGATTTCCCTTTTTTCAGGATATATTTACTATTGTATACCATATTGTTTGCTTTCAGCTTATGATGCTTGTGGATTATGGTGGGTCGGTTTTCCCAATCATTGCTCATTCCCCATGGAATGGCGTACACTTGGCAGATTTTGTGATGCCTTTCTTCCTTTTTGTTGCTGGGGTTTCTCTTGCATTTGTATACAAGGTACAAATAGATAGGATTATAAGAAAATAAATGCTTTTGCAAAGAGAACGGTAACTTGCTAGTCTTAAGTATATAATCTCTAGCACATACACCAAAAAAGTTCATGTGATAAATTAGTGATCTGTGTTATGTACTTATAATTTCTGCACCATGTGATGATATGATATATGCTTCTGTTAATGTTGTTAATTGATTATTGCATTCGGTGAAGTTATCCTTTCTTTTCACAATTTCAGAAAGTTTCGGACAGGGTAGAAGCTACATGGAAGGCAGTACTGAGGGCATTGGAACTTTTTCTCCTTGGTGTTCTTCTTCAAGGTAATATTAAGAGAAACTATATATATCCTTCTAAGATATATTAATTGCCTAATTGTTTTTGGAAGGCATTTCATGCAACCATATGTGAACTGCACTTTTGAAGCAAAGCAACAATTTGAACTATTCTTCGTAATGCAGGCTACAAACAATATGACTGGTCCTTTGAGTAGCTTACTTTGCTTAAAGAGATAGCTAAATAGTAAGGTATCTACAATATTTGTGGCTTTGGTCTACTTATTTCTACCCATTTATTTTGAAAGCATAAATCCTGGAACCTTCTGAGATTGTATGTCTATGACTATACATTCTTTGATTCAAGGGTCAAAAGTCAGCAAGTCAGATTCTTTATTGTTTTGTCTTCATTTTTCAGTGGCATGCTGGAACTTTGAAACATAAGAATATGATGGTTTATCTCTTTCACCTGAATAATAGCAATGATGGATTGTCATTTTAGGTCTGAAAGCAAGGAGAGTCTCTACCACTTCCTCAAAATTAGTTTAAGAAATCAGCATCATATTATAGACTAAGGAAATAATAACAATTAGACAAAAAAAGTACATCAGTTGCCAATCCACATGCAGGGTTCAAGTCTGGTTGTAAAATGAATGTGTGAATATTTTCTATGAAGAAGTAAAAAAAATAGAAGTACCCAAGTGGCCCTAAATTTTTCATCTTCAGAGAGGAACAAAAGAGTTATTTAAAGTCTTTCCAACCTTTTGGTATAAGTATCCATGAGTTCTTGTTAAGATATAAGAATGACTGGCAGAAGGCCCGCTAGCCACAACCTTGGAGCTTGATTCAACTCATAATCTGAGTTTTTGAGCCGCTGTACATGGATCTATCATGGATGTACCCTGGAGGAATATGAATTTTGACTATACAAACTCTAAAAAAATATTAGAGTTCTCTAAGGTAAAAGTGATCAATTATGTAAATTTCATTTTAGCACCTGGAGATGAAATTCACAGTAATCTATCTGGTATGCTTGGTAGCCTTCAGAGAAAAAATTATATTTTTTTTCTTTATTCAGTAAGTTCCTATTTTTTATTGCTTAATAGTGAACACTGCAATTGACATTCAGTTTATAGGGAATGTCTATTTACTACAACTGATTGAAATCCGTGGTAGGACCTCTTTTTTTCGTCCTATCTAAGACCATATAGCATCTATTTGAACTAATGAGGATGAGGAGGAGCTTTGAAAGTAGTTCATCTAGAATTGAAGAAAAGAGATTTGATTGAGTTGACAAATAAAGCTGAATGATACCATTGATATAAATGGACTTGATGTTATCGAAGCCTTTTAATAGGCAAGGGGGAAAAAGCATATGACAGGAAACAATTAGGTGGATAGGGTTAGGATGGCATCTAGTCAACAATTTATTCTTCCGGCATTGTTGGTACTGCCATCCACTTATTGACTTAACACATTCTCTCTCTTTACGACTTATTTCTGTTAATCAGGAAATCTATTCTACTTGTTATTGCATATATATTTTTTAGATTTATTGACCATATGACATTCAGGTTAGTTGGAGTTCTGAAACCTGCGATTCATTTTATTTCAGGTGGTTATCTGCATGGAGTAACTTCTTTGACATTTGGTGTTGACATTGAAAGGATACGTTGGTTTGGCATTTTGCAGGTGATTAAGATAAAATTTCAAGACTAGTTTTTTTTTTTTTTTATGTGCAATTTCTAAAACAATTCCGGGTTACAGAATTAAAAGGAAGCGATGTTATGGTCAAACTGTTGATTGTCAATTTGATGGCTCTTTCAGCATGTCTTTCTGGTTATGATGGCATGCTAGTAAATTCTAAAGTACCTTCAATTTGAATTGAAGGCCCTAATCAGTCGCAATCTATAGAGACTATCAGTTCGGCTCTAGGCATATTAACACTGCCCTATTGAATGATTGTCTGTAATTTGTTTTGAATTGTTTAAAATATAATTTGAAATTGGGGAACTAGTCTAGAAAGAGTTTCTCTAAAACTCCTGACACCTTAGCTATTTATGATATGAATTAATGTCCTTTTTTCTTAATATATATTTAAGATATATTTAGTGATCCAACGCATCTATTTTTTTCAGTCTTTTTCTTTTTTCTATAATAAAAGAGAGAAAAAAATAAATAATAAAATAAAATAAAATAAAAAGCGACTCTTGTTTTATTAATTGGAAAAATATTGAGTTGTTTCTTTCAAACTCTTGGAGTGAGGCAGAAGCATATAATACACTAGGAGCCCCTCAATTTACTGTTTTGTGTGTTTGTGTGTGTGTATTTGTGTTTCCGCTTTGCTCTATTTCTTTGATTTGTTTTTCTTTAATTAGTTTTAACTTCTTAATTAAGACCATATTTTTGTTCAAATTTCTGAAGATATTACTTACGCTCATCCATTTTTCTTGATGTTTTGATTTCAATTAAAAACATTTCTCGGTTTGATCATTAGTGGCTAATTTTGTAACAGGTTTTGATGTAAAATTGAAATTACTGCATTTTAAAGTGATTACTCACTTAAATTCCTCGACTCTCATACATTTGTAGTTACATTTTCCAGTTTAGACAAAACTTCTACAAATACTGGGTACAAAACTTACCATTCAATTTCAGAATAATCAAGTGGTCCCTGTAACACTATTGTTTTTTTATGTATTTTTCTCAATATTTTGCTTAAGCCTTAACTTTTGTCATAAAATAATCCCCTTCCTTTCTTTGTCAATTTTATTTTTCCTAAACATGTCTGAAATTTTTTACCTCCTAATCTTTTAGTACTTAATATTGATCTTTCACAAAATCATATGTCATTCTTAAGTTACTTTGTGGGCTAGATGAAAATAAAGAACTAAGTCAAATGTATCAACATTGTGTAAGTTATGCTATGATTTGCTGTATTAGCTGGACGTTGGGCCCATTTTGGTTAATTAGCCATTGTGGGTAGAAGTATCTTGTGGCTAAGCTAATATTGCATTTTGTGTATTTTGATTCTTAGAATGGAGTACAGTTAAGTTTCAGTTTCATCCAGTAGCTCCTTCTGTTGCCAAAACAAAGAGGATCCCTTGCCCCTTTTTTTTAAAGAGAGTTTGAAAGCGCGAGCTAAAAAGAAATTCTCAGGGACACTTCTGTGCTCACTTAGGACCTTTGTTGTTTCTATGAACTCTACTGCTTAGGATAGCTGCTTATATGGATTTATTTTTTCTATCAAAGGATATAGACTATCTAACTTCATTTATTGTCAATTAATCCAGAGGATATCTATTGGATACATTGTCGCGGCTTTGTGTGAGATATGGCTTCCATGTCAAAGATGGAGGGGAATATGTTCTTTCAGGAATTATTCTTGGCACTGGTAAGGTCCTATCCGGCAGTATGCTGCATGCTACAAACTTCAAGGCTGTTGCATAGTGATGATCAAAATTATTTTTAACATGGATAATTTCCATTTGCAATGTCGAGGGTTGTTTACTAGATAAAATTACAATTACCAGCCCTCGTTTGCTCTATTTGTTTTCTTTCTCTGGGTCGATAACCTGGGTTTTGGTGTATCTTGTACCTTAGTAGATGTTGAAAACCTTAAGATCATCATTCAAGATATATATATATATATATTTAAAATCCAGAATCAAGAAAAGCAGAACACATTTGAATCATGACTTGACAATGAGACATATAATTGGATGTTTAGCGTGCTTCACTCGGCTTGTGGTTAAGTCAAGCATTCAGTTTTGAGCATTGTGATGAAATATGTTATTATTCCTCCAAACATCATCAAGAGTAAGTCTTATTTATGAAACAAAAAAGTTTGGAGTTGAGAGCCAATGTTCTCATCGCTTGGTCTAAGTCCTTAGGTGAATTCGATGTTTGAATGGATGACATGTTTGTAGGACATCTTTTCTCCAAGTTCACCAGAGTGTAGATGAAGTAGACCAAGAGAAGGAGAATTACAAATGTAGTTTGAAAAGTTGAAATAAAATGACTGATACTTCAAAAGGAGTGAAAGTTCAATTGACTTTTCCATTCCTAAGAAGCACATGGAATTGCTACCGTTAAATGATCTCCTTCAGGGGCTTTTCATTGTCTTTTACAGGCATAGAAAAATGTCTTTTATTAAAACTCTCTCTCTTCAAGATGTCGGTTTTGGCCATGTTAATATGTTCTCCCATTTCCAAGAGTTACCCTTTACTTGGGAATTCATCCAAAAATAAAAAATAAAAACTTAAATTTGTAGTTCTTGCCCCCGAAAATGCTTTTTCAACTTGATTTTATGCACTTATGCAGCATATTTTTAATAATTTAAAATTTCATGATCTAGGAATATACAAGCCACCATATCACAAGGTGAATAACTTTTCGGTATGTGCTGATTCTGAATAAGTGCCATTCTATTGTGTTGGTCCATCCTATGCCAGGTGTTGGTAGGGCATAAGCTTATGAACCTAACATTTGATACTTAATACAAAGGAGAAAATAAGTCAAACTTTATGATTTTTTATCAAAATTTTATAAGAGTAATTTTTGTATTCAAGGGTGTCATCTAGGCAAACAGTGTTGATTGCCTACTTTCCATCACTTCACTCTTAGTTCTTCACTCGCCAACTTGATCTTCATATACTTCTGTTAAGATAATCGATTATTTGCCCAATTTAAATAATAAAGAAACAATTTTACTTCCCTTTTTTTCTTCTTGTTTTTGGTTTATTCGTCTTCCACATATGGCTAACAATTGATTTGCTACTTTGTAGGTTAATTGCATTTTCATTGTCTGCAATATACTTGGGGTTATTATATGGTTTGTATGTTCCAGATTGGCAATTCAAAGTTCTGGACTCAACATCTTCTTTTCTTTCAGCGAATGGCAGCTGTATTTACAAGGTATGTATGTTCTCCATTCTCCTTCACTTTCTTCTTCCTTTTTTCTTTTCCTGCAGTGGTTCAGGCTGTTCAGCTACTCTATCCTCATGGTGTTATTTATTTGGTAATTTATGGCTTTCAGCTGGACTCAGCTTATTTGACTTCCCACTCAATGCCAAAAGATTTTGATGTGTTCTTTTTAAAGCGCAGTAGATTTTTCAAACCTTCCTTTTCACAGTAAAATGTAGCTGCCGTACTACCTATTATAAGTTATTTTGAACTTAAAATTTCTTATTAAACAAGGAGAATTTGGTTTTTCAAAAGATTAGTTTTTTTGCACTAAAAGAAAATAATGAAGTTATTTTGGCTGGAATTTTATGATGTCAACCACATGATAGGTTACTCCAAAGTCTAAACATAATCAAGCTGCATGGGGACAAGTTGAGACTTGCCCCCAATCTTCTTGCATTTCCAGGCATGTTGAATCTTTGTAGTTATCTGCTTCAAGTCGGTCTAAGAAAATAGGAATTTCTATTCTATTCTTCAGTGATTATTATGATTTCTGAATATAACTGCATCAGCCGTTTACTTGTTTATTCCATCTTTTTTATAATGGAAAAAATAGCTGATTACTTGCTAATATCTATGTAAGTTTATGCTAATGATTATTGTGCATACACCAAAAATTGCTAAATGATCATTGATCTGCGTGCATGTATAGGATTTATAAAGTTGCACATTTCATTCTATTTGATTGATGGCAGGTGACATGTTCTGTAAGGGGTGATCTTGGACCTGCCTGTAATTCTGCTGGAATGATTGATCGTTACGTTCTTGGTATTAACCATCTGTATACAAAACCTGTATACAGAAACCTACAGGTAATTCTGATTCAAAGGTAATCATAATAAATTTTTGTTCAACACTTATGACAGTATGACAAGGGTGGGCCTTGGTGCAACTGTAAGATTGCTCCACTATGACTTGGAGGTCATGGGTCCGAAATGGGAAACAGCCTCTCCACATGTGGAGGTAAGACTGTGTACATCAGACACCGCAATGGCAGGAGTCCCGTGCACTCGGCTAGCTTTTTATTTGCATCTATTTAACACGTAAATGACATCCCATTCACAGGAATGCAATATTTCCAACAATGGCACAGTTCCAGAAAGTTCACCTTCATGGTGTCATGCTCCTTTTGATCCTGAAGGTATATTAAGGTGAACAATCTGTGCTTTTCTTCTCCGCAGTGGTTTTTGGAACACTTGTGATACTTGTTTCACTTCATCTGTATCTCTTCAGTTTGATGTTGTTTGGCAGATTAATCTTGTTTCCACTATTTATTTGTTATACTCACATTATACTTCATGTAAGACAGTTTAGCCTCTTAAATGGTAAATAGCAATCTATAACTACATTTGTAACTAAAACAACTGCTACTGTTGCTTGTACTGCATTTATTAATTACCTCTCCAACAATTCCTTGGTTGCATTTATACTGTTTCTCCAAGATGCTCAAATTTAAACATTTTATTTTCATTTGATAGGCATCATTAATTTCCATCTCTGATCCATGTTTCTGGCCTTCTTTAAATCTCTTCGATGTGAACTTCTTTTCAGATGAACACTATTTTTCTGTAGCAGTACAATCATTAGTTGTTATTGAACCTATTTGAATTATATTATTCGATGTTCTGAATTTTCCCTCGGTGATTTAATTTACTTCTTATGATAGCAGTCATGCTGTCATCTACCATTCTTGCCAATCAATTGCAGGATCCTTATTTATGTGACAAAGCTTATAGAGATATTTTGTTTTTCATGCATTGAGTACTGTAGCCTATATTTTGCTTAAAAGAGTTGTGTAGTCTATATTTTGTAGTTTGGATGGACCCGCTACTTTAGCAATTTCACTCTTCTGGGGTTCTAAATTTTCTTTAGCCCTTTGGCCCTGCCAATGAATGACCAACCTTATTCTTTTATCTTCGCAATAGTCATAATACTACACTCTCTATAGGGGTTAGATATGTGCAATCTCAATGCCATATGGTGGTTATTGTTACCTTTATTATATAAACCTGCAGTATGCAAAAGATTTTGCCTATCTTATGCAATGACATCTGTTTCTGAAAATGATTTAATGTCCATTTTATCACCAACGGTACCTTGTAATCTATTCCCAAACATTACTTAGTGTCAAAATATATGTAGACTAATAGCTTATATGATCCTTGCCTTAATCCCATATGAATGAATTGGCCACATGAATTCTCTTTGTAACTCAATTTGACATCTCTTATTATATGTAACCTTTTGAAATCACTTATAATAACTCCATCCCTTGTTAGTTTTCATTTGTCTCTTTGTTTCTTAACTTTTATGCAAACTAATCTATCTCTTCTTACTAGTGCATTTATAGTTCTTCCCTGTATAGGAGTATATGACAATATCATCCAAATCAACTTTATCATATTTTTCATTGATAGGCATTACTCCTTATTTTTCCCTCACACTTCGATTAATAATCCTATCTCTTCTAAATCACTCCTACCATCCATCTTAACATTTTCGTTGCAACTGCATGTGTTGTTCTTTCTGTGAAGCCCTGAGATAGATGGAGTAATGGTTGATCTATAAATATTTTATTTAAATTATTTCTCATTGTTTTAATGTATAAAATACCACTAGCCTTTTTTTATATTCCTAATATAATTTCTTTAATTTAACCACAATTTATCATTCCAATTGCATTTTTTTGGGTAAATATTTGTTCTATAAATTTTAAATCTATACTACCTTTCAGTTCTTTTCACTTTCTGTTCTGGTGGCATTTTCTTGCTTTTTGAAATTTAAGTTCTTTAATTAGTAACTATAAGATTAATGTTCGATGTTGATTTGTGACACGTTTTCCAAAAATCACTTTACCTTCTTTAGATGAGACCAGTACCTTTCTTCTATTTGAGGAATAATCAATTTGGGTTTTATTCATTCCACTTTTATATGCTGTTAAATGTTCTCTTTTTTTAAAAAAAATGTATTTATCATAGCTAACTCGTGCTTTTACAAATTCTAAGATTGTTTTTCCTGGCTCATTTTGCTCTCCAAAACCACATATCCTCCATGAACTTGTGCATACTCTATCCAGTCATGCTTTGTTTACAAGTTGATATTTTAATAGGTAGAAATGACTGAATTTTTTGTTACTAAGCCTCTATGGACTCTTACTTGCTACATTGGCACCATGTATTTGCAGTACATTAACGGCCGCTGTAACCTGCATAATTGGACTTCAATATGGCCATGTTTTTGAACAATTAGAGGTGAGATACCTGTGCACTGATTTAATGTTCACCCTTCCCTTTGATTTTTTATTTTATTTATTATTATTATTTTTAAGAGTGATTTTTGCTTTAGAGGAAGAGGAGGGAAACACCAGTTGGTGGATATAACTCTATTGGGTCTCATCAGTTGATCATGCTTTTTAAAATTTAATCTAGTATATTAAATTGGAATCTTAACTGAAAGAAGATCGGAAATATACAAGGTTGATGTTTTTCTTGAACGCTTTTACTCCCTTGTTACTGACACAGATAAGTTTTGGAAAGAAAGAATGCCAAACCTAAATGGATACATATTTCAATTGATGAAAGTTCCATGTAACTTTTGCCATGCTAAGTTATGCAGGATGTGATATTTCATCCAGATAAATGGCCAGATTTGACATTTTATCACCATTGAACTTTACACTTGTATATGCTGTAGATGGAAGTTTGCCACATGTATTCTTAGAAAGTAATAGCTGCTCAATCCATGTTTCTATAAAATGACAACTTTTATTACGTAAGATGGAAGACGCTCTTGCACAGTTGCACTACAGTAGACCTTATGCAAATGTCACATAAGGACTCAAAATTCATGATTCAATAAATATTTTCAGACTGAAGAAATAATCTTCTGCAGAAATATCATTTGACCTGAGTAACATTCTATCTGTTCAGTTTTATCAGATACTTACAGTGAATCTGATATTGCTCAAATAAAAACTCAGGACCACAAAGAATGTTTAAGCTTGCATTTTCATTTTCATTTTCATTTTTAGTCTATGTATTATTCCTTGCCCTAATAGGTGCTTTCATTAACTGTATCTTTTTTCAGGACCATAAAGAACGTCTGGTTAAGTGGCTCACATTTTCATTTTCTTTTTTAGTCCTCGGATTGTTCCTTGTCATTACAGGTATGATATTGTTAACTGTATTTGTTCTCCATTCAACTCTGCTACTATTGCTATGGACATGCAACCGCATGCATGCACACACTTGAAGGAAAAAAAAAAAAAAAAAAAAAGGAAAATATCGGTATTACAACTTAAAATCATATGAGATGTTCCAACTCCAGAAATCCAATATCTTTTTACTTGGTTGAGAATTGAGATTGACCCTGGACGTTCGTCACTGTAAAGACTGATGCAGTAAAATTGATATATGGATTTAGTTCCAGAAATGATAAACTTCAACACGGCATGATACTGATATCACAGTTCTTTCCTTTCTTCTTCAGGTATCCCTTTGAATAAATCTCTGTCCACAATCAGTTATATGTTGGTTACATGTGGCTCTGCAGGAATCACCTTTTCTGCTCTATACATATTGGTGAGTAATGAGTATTAGTACTGCTATCTTTGTCATTAGATGGTTGAATATATTGAAATTCACAAATTGTGCTATCAATTTTTAGATCATAGCAGTTTTTTTAAACTCACCCCAGGAAATTCTAAGGAAAAGAAGAAAGAGATAAAAAAAAAAAAATGTTTATTTACAATAACCAGCCATATGGAAGAAATGTATTTGAATTTTGAAGGATTCATATCTGTCTATGCCACACTATTTGTTCAATCACGATTAATGAGTTTTAGATAATCCATGAAATCAGTAAATCACACATAGATCTGGACTTGAATGACTTGTTAATATAAAAATGTCAGAACATAAATTTTCATAATCTAATGAACATGCTCATGTATTATCTGTGCAACAGGTAGATGTTTATAATTACAGGCGCTTGACATTTGTTCTCGAGTGGATGGGAAAGCATTCTCTAAGTATTTTTGTTGTTATAACTTCTAACTTGGCTGTTATTGCAATTCAAGGATTCTACAGGAATGCTCCTGAGAATAACATTGTAAGTGTTTGAGGCAACTATTGTGACCAAGAACACACAGGCACTCGTCCTCTTTCGATCACACAAATTGCCATGTTGTTCTGAATTGAAATTCCAAAACAATAATGCCTGTCTACACACTCTTGTTCAACAGATTCATTGGATCGTGACACGCTTTGTGCACACATGATATGGTAGCTCAGAAGTGCATAGGTAACACCTTTTATTACTGTTTTTCGCTTTATGAGGTCAATTAACTGCATCAGTGTGCTATGTATTGAAGGAGACACTTTAAGTAGGTCCTAAAGCATTTATCTCATTATTGTGAGTGGGTGGGGTTCTCCTTTCAAACAACAAACTCAAGCTCTCACAGTATGTTGATTGAATAAAACTATTTATATGATCAGAGTTCATATAATATTCACAAGTGTTTCTGTTGCCCAAGTAATGACCCTAGAAGGAGGGGGGGGGGGGGGGGGGGGGGGGGGGGGGGGGGGGTGGTGGTGGTGGGAAGGTGGGGGAGAGCCAAATATGATTCATTGTGATTGAATGCTTTTCTAGTGAGTTGTAGTGTAGATACCACTTAATATTTGGAATGTAAAACAATGAGCTTGCTACACATGAGAAGATTGCTTTTAGCAAATGACAAATTCATTTTGTACATTGAATCATGCTAATTAGTCATGCAACTAAGTGTGATCATCATTGATTCAAATAAATGAATTCCTTTAAGCTTCTATGCATTCAATTCAACTAATCATTTAGAATTAGCATTTGCACAATATTGAAGTGATTAATATTCAAGGTGCAAATGTTATGAAAACATTATCATAGAGTTTATAACAAATTTATCAAACACTTGGTGTGCATATAAACTCTAAAGGTGAATGATGTGTTGAATATGCATTTTGTCAAACACTTGGTATGCAACATCATTTTAGCTATATATGAATCAAATATAGAGCATATAGTCTAAGCTAAAATCAATCACTCATTAAACTTAATCCAAGCATTCATCCAATCCTCCTCATACAATCAATTAAGCTTCACATACTAGTTAATTGATTTATATAACTATTCTACTCAAAATAAACTAAACATTTGATATATGAAGTTTTAGTAAATAAATATGCAATCAAATGTAAAGAGAGTAGAGATTAGAGAGTAGAGAAAATGCAAACCAAGGGACACACGATGTACATGGTTCGGCATAATCTCGGCCTACGTCCATGCCTTGAGAAAACCTCTCAAGGATTCCACTAAAGCTCCTCCTTACGGGTGGAGAGCAGACCTTCACATGTTCTTGCTTGCGGGTGAAGAACTGACCTTGTAATGAAGCCATCTCGCTTCTCCTTCTTTTGACGGCTAAGAAGGAACCATTGCTCACTCTTGTGGGTGGAGAGCTCTACCAAATCCTCTCATTAGAGAGACACCTTCTTTCTTTTATGGGTTGAGAAAAAGAACCCTTACAATAGCTTAAACAAACTTTCCCTTGCCAAGAGCACCTCTTGGTCTTCTTCTCTCAAGAATGGATATATAATGAAGCTTACATTGAATGTCTCTCAAATAAACAAATATACAAATCAAAGCTCTCATACTTAGAGTTACAATTGAAATAATCAAATGAAAGCTCAACTCTAAGTTTGTAAGATGAATCACATGAATGATATGCAATGTATTTCAATGGTGATTCCTAGTGTGGACTACTAGAGCAAAAGCTCCACAAGGAGGAGGAGGAACTAGAGCAAAAGCTCTATAGAAGTTCCTTTTAAGACCCTTAACACGAAACCAGAAAACCCTAACTCTATTTATAGAGTTTCTAGTGCATCTGATATCAATAGAGCTGTTGGGCACACAGTTCGAGAGGAAATAGCCGTTCAAATTCAAATCTGGGTAGTTTCGGTCGACCGAACTAAAACACCATTGTGTTTTGGTCATCCAAAATAGTTCAAGGTTGGCTGTCATTCCTGTTTCGGTAGGCCAAAATAATTTTTCTTTGTTTCGGTCGACCGGAACTCCTTTTTCCTTTATTCCAAAACTCTTTGTGAGAATCGGTCGTCCGACGACCGATTCATATTACTACTCCATTTCGGTCTGACCGAAATGGAACTTTAGTTTCAAAAATTTTGTTCTAAGAAAACAGATGAAACAGTCTGTGCACAAGTCATCTGCACATACCTTATTTCCATTGAAAACATTTAAGTAAATGTCCATTTACTTTAATTTTGCAATGTAAATAAGGAAGTACCCCCCATTTGGATTCAATAAAAAATACTAGAAAATTGAAATCCAACTAAATCAAAATGTAGAAATTCAGTTTTAGTACAAATTTGGATTTCCGACAGTTTTGGTAAAAATAAATCCGTATGTAGACCAATGTAGACTTAGTCAAAAATTCTGATAAAATCAGTTTAGGCTAGTTGAAGTATGAAGAGTTATTACCGGGAAAAATTATTTTGATATAATCATTATTTCAAAAATTCATTTTTCACACTTAGCCAAAAACACAGTTTTTCATGACGCACATTCTGGGGTCCTAATGTCCGTTACCAACTCATGGTAATGAAGGCTTCTCATGCCTTAATTGTTTGCCAATATGAATTATATGATTGATGTGCATGGTCTTAGCATTTCTAGCACAAATGATGAGTTCTTTCAAAGCTTATGCAAGCTTGAACTAACTCACTCTTTAGCAATGACTTCATGTGCAATTATATATGAATGCAATGCATAGTCTATTACTAATATATAAAGGAACATATGAATGATGATATGATATGCATGATCCTATAGAGATGAGCTTTCAAATAAAGTTACTTCAAAAATAACTTTACAATTTAAGCTAGCACTCACCAAGCTATCTACCCATTTCTTCAAGCTTTGTTCATGATCTTTTAGGTTTTGAGGTATTCTTGTTTTCTTCCTTTCTTTAAGTTGCTTTCTTAATCATTGATGTCCAAGTTATCTTTGGATGGACTTTGCATTTGGTTCCTTGCAACTTCATGCCTTCTTTGTCTCCTTTATTATCCATAGATGTGATCTTGAGTAATGGAATTCTTGGAATGGTCTTTATGATCTTCATTGAGGTTCTTCTTTGAATGTGAATCATCTACAACACTCAACGTGAACATTAGTCCATAAACACCATTAATGGTTTGTTATCATCAAAACACCTAGATTGTCCTTATATGAAATCCTTAAGGTCAACAGTTTCTTTTAGTTATAATATATGTAACCCAGAAGTCTAAAATCATCATTTTGCTCTACTCCTCTCCCGGATCAAATCACAAACCACTAGGCTATATGGTCCACTGGTGAACCGTATGTCAAGCTGCCCCACCAGTTGTAACCTAGTTAGATAAACTAGTTACAGATCTCAACAGGACTGTTAGTAGTCAAGAAAGCATGTGAACTAAACTTTTTGCCAAAAACCCTTGGCTTATGTCCTTCCAATGTTGCATTGAGTTTTATGAAGCCTTGCCTTGCGCCCTTTCAATTTGTTCCACCCAAAAGCACTTCTCGAGTTATTAATTTATGGAAAACATGTTTGTGTTAAGAGTGGAAAAGCAAACCCCAAATAGCATACACAGGTTTGAATTAGTTGGAATAATATTTTGGGTTAAGTTTTGAGAAAATTAACATATAGTATATTTTTCTATAGAGGGAGAGAGATAACTCTTGGTTTATCAAATATATTTGAAACTCCAACAATGTATTTCTTTTTGTGAAGAAATATATTGGAAATCCTATATAGGATTTTTGCCCTTTAATAAACTAACATATTGATTAGGCAATTTACTTTCTTGTGTTCTTGTTCCATGGTAATCTTCATTATGCTTATCAGGTCATTATTTATTTGCATGTTTTCATTTCCAGTAATGCAGGTATAAACAGAGCAGAAGAAATATCATCGTTGCTGACAAACGTATTTCAAACCTCAAGGTTGCAAGTTGTAATCTCTTCATGTAGTCGCCTTAAAATGGTTGAAACAAAGAAATTGAGATTTGCTTTTGCAATCATTTAACCATAAAAGAGTTGTTGCCCTGTACGGTGTATGTATCCTTTGTCATACAAGAGACGGTTCCAGTAGTGCAATTTTGAGTGTACATAAAAAGGTTATAACACAATGTGGTTCTTGTTAGATGAGGGTGGTGAGATTGGACATAGACTTTAACCCTTTGACATTATTTGAGTGTATATACCGTAATACACATCATGTACATCTGATGAGTCTTATGTGCAGGCTTCACCAGTGTTGTCAAAGGCGAGCCTAAGCTCCGGCCTAATATAGGCACAAGATTACACCCGTAGTTTGTCCAGGTGCGCCTTGGACAATATTTGCGCCTTCAATATGGAATTTGAATTCCTTAATAGTAATTTAATTTTTACATTGTGCACCTCAATTCACTGAGCTTGCGCCTTGGCCTTTTGATTTCACTGGGGTTGACGCCAGCAGTACAAGGTTCTGCTTAATAGATTTAAAATGAAGTATTGTCTTTACTGATCATTATCAACATCTCACGACTAGAGATTTGATGTCATATGGACTAAATTCCCAGATATTCATCCACCTAATTTTGTTGTAATTAGTTTTTTTTTTTTTTTTCTTTGGTTTGGGTAATGTTGAATCAGTGCACTCTATGTTTGTTCCTTTTGTTCTGGTTATCAGATACGCTTTTGGGCAACGTTGAATTAGTGTACTTTGATGAATGAATGTATGAAGTTAAAGTTCGGTTAATTAAAATTTTGGAGTATTTTATAATTCCATATCTTGTATAAGTTTAATGTGTCTTTATTTAATTTGATCCAATATGACGTTTGCCATCCTATTAGGACTTGAAATTTGAACCTTCATCCAATGGCGGAATACATGTACGGTAGAAGAAGAGGCTTGTCAAATACTAGCTGACATATAAAATCACGAGGTTAAATAATCCCAACAGGTATGCAGAGGACGGATATTATAGGGTAGGTCAACAATTAAAACTAGAGGTGCACTTTCTTTAGTAACTTCATAACCTTACATAGATTTTGGATCCAAACCAAGTTACTCTTGAATCTTTTGAATATAGTATTTGCCAACATATTAAAATATATATATATATAATTAAAACTAGAGATGCACTTTCTTTAGTAACTTCATAACCTTACATAGATTTTGGATCCAAACCAAGTTACTCTTGAATCTTTTAAATATCAATCTAAGTTAAATATTAGTATTTGCTAACATATTAAAATATATATATATATATATTAATATTTGCTTGTTCACCATTATTGAATTTACCTTTTTTTTTTTTTCAATTCCAAATGGTAGCAAGACACATCACAAGATGATCTATCCAACTGAGGATATTTCTCAGGTTGGGCAAACAATTCATATAGCATTGGCTTATTCCTGTGAAATGTGCGTGCTATGTCATTTTCACTTCTCAGTGAATGAGACACATGATCCTGTGTCATTTTCACTTCTTAGTGAATGAGACACATTATCCATCCAACTGAGGGTGCTTCTCAAGTTGGGCAAACAATTCATATTGCATTGGCTTATTTCTGTGAAATGTGTGTGCGTGTCATTCTCACTTCTTAAAGAATGACACGCAAGCACATTTCACACATTTAACAGAAATAAGCCAATGCTATATGAATTGTTATATAATATATAATTTCAGTCAAAAGATTAGACTAGGAGTCTAGAACTCACGATCAGATTAACTGGTTTGGGTATTTTTATGCCCCAGTAATTTTATATAAAGCACGCGTGGTATAGACTAATCCAGAGTAGAGCGTGAGGTTTGTCTATCTCGCTCTGTCCACTAATATCAATCTTGACACTAGCAAATCTCGTCCTACAATACAAACAAGTGGCAACACAACCTTTCGGTAGACCCCAGTCTTTATTTCAAAGTCTGATATCTCGTCCAACAAAAATAGGGTTAACCCAACAAGAAAAACCACCTTCCATCAATTTCATTATTATAACTAGTTTCTTATGAATTGTCATTTTCCCATTTGTGTTACTCGCTCTTCTTATTAAATGAGACACATATATAATTAAATATATATATATATATATATATATATATAATATAATTTCAAAAGTTTAGTGCTCCTAATTAGTATTATGGGGATCCACTCTTATTATTACTAAAATAAAATGTCAAAAAGCTCTTGTTCACCCTTGTTTAGAATTATAACAGGATTTTTTTTTTTGTTAAAAAATTATAACAGGATTTTACTAACTCTTTAATGTCCATTCTTATCTCACTTCTGTCCCATCTTTATCCCAAACCTCAAACCATCATTCATGGCCCATTTTATGTCCTTTTTTGACATTTTATTTTATTGATAATAGCAGTGAATGGTGAGAGTACTATTTTGGAACGTCAATATCACATCCTATTTAAAAATAAAATAAAAATTTTACACAATGAGGAAATCGGAAAGGCATACATAGAGTAGGAAATATATATATTTATATATATATATATTGGGTAAATAGGGTAAGAAATTGTTGATTATTAGTGAAAAGTTGATCAAATAGTTTCAAATGTGAAAATCGATTTCTTTTATATAATAACCCACTTGCAAAATTTTGATAGTCATTAACTATTGAATATACATAGAAGAATTTGCATAAATTAATGGGTAGATGTTGTTAGATGGCTAAGAAACTGGGATGGCAAATTCTTTTAATGTGCCTTCTTTAAATTTCTTAATAAATACTTTTTATAAATATCATATTTTGATTTTGAAAAAATAAAAAAATTAAAAGAACAACGAAAACAACTTGCATATCGTATTCGTGGTCCTACAGAATAGTATGGGTGCGTGAGTGAGTGAGAAATGAGAGAGGATGCTGCTAGCTGTCTACTTTTTGGTACATACAACCGGCATTCCCTTTGTTGCCAACTCGCAGCTGGCCTCTGTTTTCGTTCAGATAATTTTGTTTTTTTGTTTTTTTTTTTTCTTCTTTACGTATTTATATACTGACATACTGTATATAATAAAAATATATATATATTGTTTGAAATTACTAGTAAGGCTGAGTGTGTTATATTGGGAAGTGTAAAAAGTATAATTAGATTTTTTTTTTTCATTTTTTTCATTTGTGTGGTAATGAGATAATGTTGAAGTGGGTATTTATACATGAAATTAGTGAGTTCCAACCAAGAGTTTAGAGGACTATATAATTACAGAACGTGAAAAAAATATGAGTCCAGGGCACATTTTTATTCTCTGTTTTATCGGAAGTACCCACACACACATTGCACGCCCGAGCTCGAACCCCTCCCCTCCTCTTTCGAGGGCGGGGGAGGGCGGGGAGGTTATACCATTGCACTAATGGCTTATTAGTTTTTCTCTAAACATTCTTTGTTTTCAAATTATCGCTTTGGCTTAAATGATGTTTAGCACAATCTTTTGAAGGTTAAAGGGTAGTCTGGTAAATTTATTTTAAATAGTTTCCTTTGTGAGATGTTAAAATTATCCTTTTTTTAAAATTAACCATTTAAAAAAATTTAATCAAAAAAAAAAAAAGAGATACAAATACTTCTTGAAACTCCAACACTTAAAATTAAGCTTTTAAAAAAATATAGTACGTTTTCAATTTAATGACACAATTGTACAGTTTTCGATGAGAATTATGAATAAAAAATTTATTTCAAAGTACCCTTAAACACGTTGGGCCATTAGCCTAGTCGGTATAATTTCTCCTCCCCCATAAAGGACAAACAGGGGAGACGAGGGGTTTGAGTCCCTAGCATTTTAATGTACCAAACCAAAAATAAAAAATTTACTCTCAAGGCATGAGTACAGTTTAGCTACTGATCATTGGCATGAGTACAAAAAGGGGTTGTGAATACTTTTGTTACATCCTTGCAGGTGCCTAGATGGAAACCACCTGCTAATGGAGTTTACAAATTAAATTTTGATGTCGCTTTCCAAAGTAAGGAGGTAGAGTTTATAAACTAAATTTTGATGCCGCTTTCATGGGGCAGAGTAAGGAAGGTGCAGCTGGTTTGGTGCTTAGAGATTTTACCGGTAAAGTATTCAAGGAGAAGCTATTAGCTTCTGCCATAGTTGCTGAAGCTATCTCTGCAAGATTAGCTCTAAAATGAGAAATGAGCTCAAGTTGGGGTTTGAGTGAGGTGGTATAGAAGGCGACTGTGGTGATCAATTATAAAAATAGTTCATTGAGTATTGGTGTAGAGGACATTGGCTACTTACTTCAAATGCATACTGAGTGGAAATTTGAGTGGGTAAGAAGAACTGCAAATGGATTAGCTCATGGTACAACACGGTATGCCATGCAAAGAAAAGATTGTATATATTTTTCTAATATTTTTCCATCTTTCATTCAAGAGCTGGCCATTAGTGATTCTAATTTTTCTTAATCATTGATCAATGAAAGTTTTCTTGCCCTGAAAGAAGGGGAAAAAAAACCTTCCTCCTTTCATTTGCTGTATGCTGTATGGATGTGTGACTAATATACATATCAAAATAGGGGTGCACATGAATCGGTTTTAGAATATTTTGGAACCAAACTGATTATTGAAATAGAATCGAATCGTGAAAGCAATGGAACTAAACCAAACCTTGATAAAACAGTTTGATTTTGGTTCTAGGCTGCTTCTTTTTTTATAATTCAACCCTATATATATATATAATTTATAGTACAAATTTTGCTAGTTTGGGTTTTGTTATATAGGACCCCAAACCAGAATCGAATCATTTATAAATGGTTCCATATATTTGAAACCGGAATTGGACCGAATCAAACCGTGAAAAACCAAACCAAACTGATCGATTCGGTTTAATATACAAATTCAGTCGGGTTGTTGTGCACCAGAACCAGCTAACGGGTCCGATTTGGTCTCAACCGGTTTTTTATTTGCCCTTGTATCAAAATACCATATTGATGTCCAAAGATACTGATTTTCTTTCTTTGGTTTTTTTGGGGGGTGTGGGAGGGATGCTACTCTTTGGTATATATGGATTAATAAAATCAGAGTGCCTCTGTATTTGTGTATGTCTACATTTGTATGCATACTTAAGTACATAATATGTTCCAATCAAACAATCAGATGTCACAAATATAAAAGAAAGGAAGGACAGGGCTAGGGTTACAGTCTTGTGCACCTTCTGTTTATTTTCTGAGTCTGGCTCCCCAATAGCGAGCGCAAAGTAGATCGGTAGAGAACATTAAAAAAAACACGGGACTAGACAGCCCATCAGTTGTTCCTGAACGCCGAATGCATAACACAAGAAACATAGCAACTCGTTCCATCCAGAAAAGAAATGTCAAAACACCAGAATCAGCTAAATTATTAGCTTTGTTTTCTCGCGATTCCTTGCTAATATTTCCATCGTCACCTTTTCCTTTTTCTGTTTCCTGCAATACTTAGAAATTTGAGAGTAAATGCAAACAAGAAGGGACCATTAACAGAGTAATGCTAAAATTTCATTTTTGTGAAGGGTGATAACATGTACCTCTTTGTTGATAATTAGGAATAAGAAAATTGATTTTGAAGTATTCCCTATGCATATTACACTAAACAACACTGTAGTTGTATCTATATGTATACATATGTATATAATATATTTCAATGAAACAAGCGCATACATATATATATAGGGTTATATTGTTGCGCACCTTCTGATTAATTTTGGATTGCCAGAGGCCCAAGTACATCCCGTTGGAGAACACAAAAAAAAGCACAAACAGATCCAGCTCTACAGTTTCCCAGATACAGAACAAAATAAACATGACAAGCCGCTCCATCAAGAATGCTAACTCCATAGCACCCAACCCAATGATAAGACTAATTACTTAATTAGGTCAAATTTTATGCACTTTATTAAATTTAAACGCTACTATGTATGTGTGAGTACTAAGGGAGAGAAGACTAGTTTATATATAACCCGTACATTTAAAGACTCCTCTTTATTTTAAGGCTTGGGAAGCATTTTGATGCGTGAATAGATTAACTACTAAAAGTTGCTTTTTAATATACATTGTAAAATGACAAAAATATATAATAATAATTAATTAATTAAGTAATAATAGGGTAATTTATTTATTTTTACCTTTCTATCTTGACTATTTTAACAATAAAAAATAAAAATAAAAATGATTTGTAAAATTACATACTTGCCCTAAAATATCCTCCCTCTTCCTCTCTGTGTTCTCTTTACACCACCGTCGCCAACCAAGACCACCACCCTTCAACCGCGGCCATCTCTCAACCTCCTAAGCCACCCTCCATCGCCACCCTTTTAGATGTATATAGATATAAAGAGAATCAACCCACAAGCAAGAGAACCATAGAACCAATAAAATAATAATAATAAAATCTTGTCTTAATGCACTCCTCCTCACATTGGAAGCAAATCAATCACAACCCTAATGTGGCTATTCCCACCACCCTATCTCAAGCCCAAATCAAAAGAAACATATATAAAATTTTGTCAAACAAATTCTTCTAAATTTTTTAATCAGCAGAAAATTCTTTAATCCGATTGGTAGAGCTTGAAATCAATAGGAGGATAAACAACGTGGTTAGATGGAATCATGGAGAAGTCTTCGGCTACAATTGTGACTAAGATCCATATATTCTTCTTACCAAAAAAAAAAAGACTACGATCCATATGCTGAGAGAGACTCTTTATATATAAACCCAAAGGTCCCAAACCCACCGTGCTTCTGTTTGGTATATAAAGCATATATATATACATATATATATATCATATACGTAGTAGTATGTAAAATGTATATATGACCAAACCCATTTTGCACTGCGTCCTCTCCCTAATGACGAAAACCCTAAAATCGCCGGCTATTCCACGTCGCCGCCGGTTCAAGCGTCGAGACATCTTCAAGAGTGTTATATTCCGTCTCATTTAGTTGTCAGTATTTGGGTTTCTAACTTTTTAAAGGGCTCCACGAAATCTCTCGCGCTTCAACATTATTTTATAAAATAATATTATAAACAATAATATTATAATATTAACAATAACTCAAGAAGTCCGGAGACTTGACCGAGTTGAAAAAGTAACGATACGGGAATGCTTATATCCTAGGTTCTAATCCGTCTCGACGTCTCCAGTTTGTAGCCGGGGGTGGGTCCCGAAGGGGTGCTGGTCAGGTGAGCTTCGGTGCCAATAAAAAAAAAAAATTAATAATAATAATAATAATAACTCAAGAATGATGGGGAGTCCAAGTTTTCTATTATTAGCATACTTTTTTGTTGGATTATAGACAGAGATTGTAAATTCATAAAGGAGATGGTTGATTTTTTACACTTTATAAGAGTTTAGAGGCTCTATTAGACTTTGTGTATTTTATGAGAAATGCATTGAAAAAATAAAATATAGAATACTACTTACCTGATAGTTCGCATCTCTAGTTCTTTCCCTTAAGACTGCTGGCCGTTTAGTATATCCTTGGGGGTATTTAGACAATGTAATTAATTATTCTTTTACAATTTTACCCTTTAAGTATATTAATTTAGTGGTCATTACAGATATGGTGTGTGAATGGTTCTTGAACTAAGAACTCGTTTTTTCCTAAATTCAATTTTATTAACCATCACAAGAAACAAACAAGAGGGAGAACCCTCACATAACAGTACAATACAAAGCTAAAAAAAAAAAAAACTGAAAAACCCATTTTCCAGAATCCAAACACAAGGAATAAAAACCAAAAACTTAAAGGAACTCAACAAAGCTGCTGTTGAATCAATCACAAGTGAGAAAGGAGAAATATTCACTTTACCGGTAATATAACAGTTTTTTTAGGGTTCGAACCTTCATATAGGAAAATGTCTTGGACAGCTATTAGATCTGCCATGCAGTCGATTTGGGAATAGTGTTTTGGTCAACTTTTTTATTTTGACTTCCAAAATGCGATGTTGCAAAGCTATAAATGGCGTTATGGTAGTCTTTGAATTGTACATACAATTGCTTGATTGCTCTGATAATGTATTACAGACAATTGTAGCATTGCTAAATTAGTGAGTTCCACCAATGTTGCCATCAATATCTCCCTCACTAGTCCACGCAAAACGCTTACGGTGTGAATGTGTATTATAATGAAGGAGAAGGTGCATTTCAAATGATGCATTATATCATCCAACAGAGTTAGATGACTTGTACAAAAAATACCTTCTAGCTAATGTCAATGGACGAACCGACTGACCACTCTAATTTAGATCAGACAGAATAATCATTACCAGAGCCAAACTGCTTCTTGAATAGAAGCTTTGAAGCACTTAAATTTAGACTACATGAGATGGCAAATCATCTGCGGCTATAGCTACAGTTATCAATGGTAATTAATCATGTATTGTGTGTGTGTGTGTGTGTGTGTGTGTGTGTGTGTGTGTGACTTCATCTTTATTTTAGGGTGGCTGCATACTATGACTAACAAGAGCTAGTGCAAGTGAGAAAGAGCAAAGCACGAAATTTAACTTCTCTAACAAGGAAAAATAGAATCCTATGAACGGGGATACTAAAAAGAGAGAAAATGATTACTGATAACAAGGGTCACGCAAAATGGACCGATAAAGCTCAGATTGTGCCGTAGCAGCACAAAGCTGTTTAGTCAAGCTGTTCTTCTCTTCTTCTAATTTACGGCCATTTTCTTCCGAGTCTTGCAAAAGACTTTGGTAGACCTGAGAAGATACTGTCTCGTCATAAAGCTTTGCAGCAATACTGCATCTTTCTTCCTCCCACTTGCCACAATCCTCTTCATATTTTTCTGCTGCTTGCTTCAGCTTTTTTGCCCATTTTTCTATCTTTTCCTTCGACTTCTTCCAGTAATCATCTTCATACTTATTTCTTGATGTTTCTACTTCATTTTTCTTTCCCGCTGCCTCATCAAAATTAATTTTCAATTTATTCCTTTCTTCACATGCTAATTTCATTAGTAATTCTTCTTCTTCCGACCGTGCTTCCTTCTTGTCACCGTCATCTTCTTTTGACTTGTTCGAGTCCTTGCCATTGTCACTTGAAATGGTTGAACAAGTTCTTTCCCAACCATTCCTTTTATCTTTTCCTTTCTTCTCCTCTTCCAGGAGACTACCATTGCCACCGCCGCCCTTATTTTGGCTACCCACATCGCATATAACTTTTTCTTCCCTCTGCAATATCCAGAAAACCCATAAGTGAGAGTAAATACAAAGGGACCATTACGAGGAATAATGATAAAATTTGGGATTGTGAAGTGTGAGAACATGTATTTCATTAGCTTTATACAATAGTATCAAATATTATGGCCTTTTTGGTTTTTATACAAGACAACAACTTTGTTTTGTAACCCAATTTCGTGATTAACTCTGAAAAGATTAAATACTTATTCAATTAAGAATTTAAATGTCACTTAAAAAAATAAATAAAAATTTTAAGTGACATCAACGTGTGCTAAACACTTAAAATCCAAAAAATAAATAAAAATTCTTCATTTAAAATACTTCTTGAAACTCCAGGCTTAAGCATTTAAAATAATTTAGTAATTTTTAATTTTATGACATTATTATACAATTCTGGATGAGAATTATGAATAAAAAATGTATTTCAAACTCTGGGCCATTAGCCTAGAGGGTATAATTTCTCCTCCCTCAAAGGAAAGGGGAGGTGAGAGGTTTGAGTCCTGGTTGATATTTGTGTTCAACTATTCATTTTTGTAATATTTTTACTCTTTTCATATTTTCTTTTCGTATTTACTTTAGGGGTGTGAGGCAATTTTATCTTATCTGTGCGGATAGGATCGGATTGCTACACCCACGAATTGATTCAATTTTTTGAATTCGTAACTCAAATCAGGGATTCGCAAGATTTATATATATATATATATATATATATATTCAAATTATGTATTAATTAATGATTATGTAATGGAATAAAAAAAAAATGTAATAGCTAATGATCATTTATATATATGAATAAATGTTGATAAATTATCTAGTTAGCTATGGTTAAAAAAAATATAATATTAGACAATTAATTTAAACAAAACCTGATCCAATCATTTCACGTTATCAATGGTGGATTGAGATTTGTGCGATCCACCTGGCCAAATCTATCCAATAGGTGGCCACCCCTAAAATTGAGGTCTCGAAACCAGAGAGAATAGTACTCTTTGGTGTGGATTAGTAAAATCAGAGTAAATCTTGCATATAATTGTGTCTATATGTATTATGTATGTATGTACATGTAATTGTAATATATTCCAATCAAACAATGAGATGGCAGATATATGAAAGAGAGAAAGGATAGGGCTGGGGATATATTCTTGTGCACCTTCTGATAAAATTTTGATTCCATCTCGACAAGAAAGAGCTGGAAGTATAGCGCGTTGGAAAACAAAAAACCAAGTACGGTGAGAGTCAGCCCCTCAAATTCAATTGTTCCTGGAACCCAGATATAGAACAGAACAAGCATGGCAAGTCGTTCCGCCCAGAATAGAATCGCCATTGCACCCAACCCAACGATGAGACTTAGATCAAATATGCACTGTATTAAACCCTACTAAATCTATATAGATATATGATATATATATATGGAGATATGATATATATAGTCCTGTTGGTTTATAGAACTTATATATAAGAAAGAAAAAGAAGGGTTTATAACTGGCACAAACTGTGTGAGTCCTGTGGTTTATGGAACTCATAAGAATGAAGAAGAGTTTATAACGGACACAAACTGTATAATAAATGAAATCTTAATTTGAAGACTTTATAGCCGGCCGAAATTTTGTCATAAAAGAAAAGGGATAAAATCATAAAACCCTGCTGTTTTTTAAAATTTAATCAGAAAATACCAATCTCTTTTAGAAAATTCCTACACTTAAAAAATAATAATCTTACTGTCCCAGTATCGTGTTTGATCCATCGGGCTGACAAATTTGACACTAAATTAAAAATTATTAATTATTAATTATTTTTTAAAATTACAAAAAAAACCCTTTAAAACATGGACGATTTGGAACAGAACTAGAATTTGAAGGTGTTATTGTGGAATGGTTGGTGAACGGAAATGCCGGAGACAACCAATTTCAAAACCCCAACACAGATCGAAGTCAAGCCAAAACCGTCAACACCGCCAAAATAGTCTTGCGGTGGTCAGAATATTACGGTCGTCACCAAGCCTGTTAGTCGTCACCGGAGTAGCGTCTCGCCGCCCTGAAATGCAATCAAGAACCACCGCCGATTGTTTAGAATCTTTTGCTAGGACTTTCGACGCCATGGTGAGTGGAAAGAGAAATAAAGAACGGGTGGGCAGCAGTGGAGGTGGCGACAGCGGGTGGTGTTCGTGTGGTGGAGGTTACGGTGATCTAAAGTGGGATCGGTGGTGATGGCGGCGGTGGCGACTCCCCCTCTCTCTAACACTCTCTCTCTCCCATGTTATGGGTGGCTATGTCCGTCGGCGGCGATGATGGTGGCTATGTCCGCCGTCGGGATGCTCCAAATAAATTTGCAAGAAAGGAAGTTTCCTTTGACTATTGATCATTGCAAACTCATGAATTTAGAGCATAGAAAATAAAAAAATACATATATAAAAAGACATGACAATTGATCAAATAAACTAATATAGCGATTTGTGATCAGAAATGGGTATAATCATACAAAATAATTGACATATGGTAACTAATGGGAGAGAATTGAAACAGTGAGACTCACTGGAAGTCCGTACCAGCAATATTGGCCTCTGCATTTCGGACGCATTGAAGAACAACTGGTTTTCCTACATCGTCCCTATAAGCTCCCTATAACCAACAATCAATGTCTACAAATAGTCAGAGTTATTTCCTATAGTGTTTTTTTTCCATGGTCTGTTTGAGAGAGAGAGAGAGAGAGGCGTGAGAGTTTTAGAGAGAGGGATGGGGTGAAGAAGAAGATTAAAAAAGGTAATTTTGTAATTTTAAAAAATAATTTTTAGTTTTTAATTAATTTCCTAGCCGGACACGGATATTTGGACAATATGATCATTTTTTGATGTAAGAGAAGTAATAAATTTGTTCATGAGTGGAAGATAATTAAGAGAAGGAAAATGAAAATGATTCTTGCACTTAATATATTATTTAATAATTAAATTAATAAAAGTTAAATCTGCATTTGCTGATGTACATATTTATAATAAAAGAAAATCTAACATTATAATAAAACTCAAAATATAAAGAAACATAATAGCAAAAGGAAAATAACATTAAAAATAAGTCTAAAGATAAATATATATATATATATATATATATATATATATATATATAAAACGCGATTTTTATGTCCTAAACAAGACCCACGAGCCAAAACTGGTGAGTTTTTCTCAATGCATTGTTTCCATCCAAAAATACTATTGGTTTATCAAAAACGGACTTGTCCAACTGCTTGTCGAACTGTTCAAAATTTAAAAGTATGGGATTTTTTTATTTTAACCCTAACCCTAAAAGAAATCTTAATTTGGATTTTTTGTTTTTTTTAAATGTCAATATAAGTATTTCTAATTCTCATTATCATTGTATTATTGGACCATTGGAGTGCAAGAAAATCAAATTTTGATGTTTCAAAATATATTACTGTATTTCATTTTTAAAAATGGGCCATTGATAACGGTACCTAATTTGAATTGGGAATAGGCCTTTGTGGGCTGGGTTGCCTTGTGTTTTAGGCTTGCTTATTGGTTGATATTCTAGTGGGCTGCATCCCCATAGCTGATGTACATATAATAATGATATACTAGTATATACGTATACATATATATACAATCAATCTTGTTGATTCTTGATGGAGTGTGGCTGGAATACTAGGGGATGAGTCAGGCGAGCAGACACTTCTTTGTTATCTGGAGTTTGAATGTGCTACAAGATTTTTTTTTGGGAAACTATATGCCAAAAGATTAAGACAATGCCATGTAAAGTGTATCTTTTGTCTCTGAGGTGGGATCCTCTCCGGTACCGCACACCAGCATTGCGGCCACTTATCATACATGCATTTTGCTTTAATTTGAATATGTTCTACATAATAAAGGAAAAAGCAACTTGGACAAAAAAAAGTCTAAAAAAATTGGATTCACGTCGGACATATATATATATATATATATTGGAAAAATTGCACCGACAATTACGAAGTATTGAATAATTTCACTCAACATCCCTACACAACTGTGACATAAATGATCTTTTATCCCTTTGACTTGTGCACAAGAAGTGTAAATAAACCAAACTAACCTCACCTTAAACACCTACCACAATGCAGCAACTACCATCAAAACATGACCGCCAAAGTCAACCCATTTGACTCATCAAACAACCAATCTTTGGGGATCTTGACGACGCCGGCCAACTGGGTTATTAGGTTAAAGGTGGAGGAGGCGCGATCTCTACTACCTCCTCTGGAAGCACCAACTGGGTTGTTCGTTTTTACACTTGTTGGGCTTATTTCGGGTCGGGCGGAGTGGAATCGGCCATGAGCAATGATGTAACGGGGGAGAGTAATAATACCTTAATTTATAATTCGTCTTTTTGTAGCTTAATTACAACTATTTGATGATTTAATATTTTTTTTTCTTCTTTTCCATAAAATAAAAATGCATCTCAAATTAATAAACGAGTTTGATATCTGGACGTTTCTTATACAAAAACATTACATAGAAAATAGAAATATTTAAAATAACAACCAAAACCATAAAAGTAACAATAAGGATTAAGTACAAAAAACACCTCTAAAGTATGTTTACAGTGCATATCACGCCGTTCACGTACAAAAAAAAATACCCCTAAAGTTTCAATTTGGTACAAATAGATACCTCACAAATTTAAACCCCAAATTGACTAAATTACCCTCATTAAACCATTTTATAAAATATATAAAAATAAATAATTTTGTAAAATGACCAAAAATGACACTATTGTAGGATGCCCCTCTTGTGTAAAAAACACTCCTAAAGTTTTAATCTGGTGCAAATAGGTCCCTCTAATAAATGTAAACCCTAAGTTGACTGAATTACCATTTTATAAAATATATAAAAATATTTATAAAATGACCGAAAATGACACTATTAGAGGCCGCTAGCAATAAACAAGTAAAGATAAAAAAAAAATAAAATAAAAATAAAAGTAGAAAAACAGTAAAGATAAAAATAGAAAATAGAAAACAAAATTAAAGTGCAAACTAAAGAAAACAAAAATATTGCAAACTCCGAAAACTAGTGCACACTAATATTGGGAATTTTTTTTTTTTTTTTTTTTTTTAACAGTGTTGTTACAAAAAAAAAAAATTTAAAAAAATTTAGTAAAAAAGAGTAACCTGGAATCTCAAAAAAATTTAATCCTTGTTTTACAAATTATCAAAGTTTAAAAAAAATAAATAAATAAAAATAAATAAATAAATTGTTTAGAGATATATATATAGATAAAAAGGTTTTAAAAATATATATATAAGGTAATGTGCACATAACACACCTATACTATGAGATTAGTAGCATACATACTTCCTGGGGCATTTTCGGAAGAGTAAAAAGTCAAAACAGGTATTAAAGTACTAATTTTTGTCAGAATGGTATTTTTGTACAATGTGTAAAGATTAAGAGTATTTTTTGTACATTTTTTCAAATAGAGAATAAAAGTGTTACGCGGAGTATACTTTAGAATAATGTAAAATAATCAATTTATCGATGCATAAACTTACTATAAAACTTACTATGTGTTTGTTTGGTTGGTGTAAAGGAGTTAGTTAGGGCCCATTTGGCATGCGTTTTGTTTCTGCTATTTTAGTTTTTGGGCTGCTACAGTGTCGATTTTGGCAACAAAAGCATGTTTAGTGTGGCCTTGTTTTATTTTACACAATGCTAATACACTTCGTGAACAGTGGCCCAAAACTAAAATACCAAAAAGTTGTTTCCCAAAACTAAAACACCAAAAAGTTAAGAGTATTTTAGAATCAAATCGATTTACAAAAGTATAAAAATTAAAGTCAAATCCAAGCTTGAAAAGTATTTTAGAATCAAATCGATCTACAAAAGTATAAAAATTAAAGTCAAATCAAAGCTTGAAGAAGCACTTGATTCTATGATTTTAGTTGATTAATTGGGTCAATAATCTGCTCCTCCTGCCTGATGAACTCAATTTAAAAAATTTATGGTTTTACATGTTATTTTGTTGTTCAAGCCCAAAATTAACAGGCTTGTTATGGACTAATTCACCAAACACTAGCCTATAACAAGCAGTAGAATATATAAATACTTTGTACCATTTTTGTATTAGGTTAATCAATTATACCAATTGTAAATAGCCCCATTTTTCACCATTTTTCTATTATACAAATTTGTGTTTTACCCTTCCATTTCTCTCTCACGTGATTTCATCAAAGGACATGCAAGCTGTCTCGTCTTCCTCTTAGCCGACCGGGTCAACAATTCTCTCTGTTTCTCTTATCCTGACAACACCACGTTTTGATCCAAGAGACAATAACCCCTCTTTCTCTTTCTCATCAATAATTCTCTCTTCGATTCCATCTCTCTTGAGTCTCCACTCTCAAAACTAACAATAGCACGCCTGAAATCATAACACGAACACCAACACCACAAACATAGTCATCCAAAAGAGAGAATTAAACATCCTCACCATGACCGCCAACGTCTTTATCACTCTTTCACTGCCAGGTAAGGGTCTCGAAACCCAACCAACTTCTCTCCTCCAAAGCATCTATCTTAGCTTTCACTCCAGATTAGTTGCACAAATGACCCCGAAACTACTATTTTCAACCATAAAACCCATTTCTCTAATAATTTTCTCTTTAAACCCATTTCCTCTCTCAAAAACTAGTGGAACACGTGCGAGACCCAAAAACCATTTTCCTACAACCTATTTGACCACCAACATCCCAGGGGACACAAAGGAGAAACCCACTTCCAAATACGTACACTCTTACCCTCCTTCCATTCCTAATAAAACTTCAATGGCCACTCACTTTCAAGACCAATTAACCAAGACTTATTTCTCTTGACCCATTTTTTCTTTTAAAACCAGTGGTACGTGCAGAGATTTAGAAACTCATTTAATTTCCACAATCCGCTTCAAATGACTTATAATGTTTCTGATTTTTCTTATTTTTCATTTTCGGGAATTTTTTTATTTTTAGGGATTTTTCTTTTTCGTACCCGTTTTACATGCCAAATACCGTGAGATGTGCCGGGTGAGTTCCGAGAATTGGCTGAGCATTTCTTCAAGTTCAAGACTCTTAGAAATGCATTGTTAGCCATTTCAGCATTTTTCAGTTTTTCGAGTCGGGAGGTACCGAACGGGACCCACACCCGTATTCTTCGTGCACGAGATTATTTTTCGGTGTCAATGCACTTTAGATTTATCTATTTGGTGCATATTTGGGTGGCAACATACCAAGAGGTATGTTTGTGACATTTGTATATATGTGTATATACATATAATGGGGAAAGTGATATTTTGGGGTCACGTGGACCCCACTTGAGCAAATCACGGCTAAATGGAGCCAAAGCCCATTTTCTTTTCATTCTTTTCCTTTCCTCTACCGCAACTCTTTATCTCTCTTTCTTGTTTTCTCTTTCATTTTCTTTTCTTTTCTTTTTAAGCCTCAAGTTTCTCTTCCATTTTTCGACCAATCGGGTTGGTTTCTGGGCTGGTTCTTTAACAGAAAGTGTTCCCTTCATCATCATCTAGCACATAGACCAAGGGTTTAATTTTTTATTGAGCGATGAATATTTTACGAATTTTTGAAAGTTTTAGATCTAAGACTTCGGAGGGGGTTTTAAGCTATTTCGAGCCGAATTATGGAAATGTTCCTTTAGGACAGTTTGCTCTCCTTGTCGTCGGCTATATTTCAACCGAACAGTTTTCCATTTGGCCGACATTGACCAACGTTGACTTTCCGGCCGAGGATCCCTTTTAGCTATATTTTGAATTAGGGGTGTTTAACGCATTACGTTTTGCCTCCATTTGAGTTTTCCTTACTTGATTTCATCCTGTATTTGTTGTAAATGATGTTGATAATAAATCAAAGTGATGTATATGTTCTTGATGAAAATGCAATGTTTATGCATGCTGAAGGTATATTTAAAATGCTAATATTGTTAAAAGCATGCTTTATGTGCGAGTTGTTACTTTGAGATTAATTGTTGCAATATGATGAAGTGATCACATTGATACAAAGCATGCTTATTTGACGAAGGAATGTTTGATCCATGTTAAGTTGTTTTTAAATGATGCATGAATTCATTTCATTGCACAAGCATGGTTTGAGGGAAAATGAGGTCGAAATGATTTTTAAAGAATGTGTTTGGAAAGGAATGTGAGGAAAATGGTTTTGTGAAAGAAACCAAGTTTCACGAGCCCGGGGCTAACTTGACTTAGGGAACGCGGCCCGGTGTAGGGCGTGAAAAAGTTGATACTAGGCCCTAAATGGTTGCCGAATTTGAAAGCAGGGATAGCTATCAATCTCGCCTCGGCAAAGTCGGTTAGCAGTTTTTAGTATGTGTTGTGTTGGGCCGGGATTGTGGTCGGGAAGGCGTTGCATTTCATGGCATACTAGCACACGTCATTATGATTGATTATGTGATGATAATCTTTTGAATTGAATGACGTGGATTGTAATTTTGATAATTCTCCGTGTATGATCCCGACTCCTTTTTTTCGTTCTTTGGTTGTTGGCTCAAAGGAATCCAAAGTAGGTGTTTTAAGCATTTCCTACTGAACTGTTAAACTCACCGCCCTTATCTTACCATTTTCAGGAGTCAAGGAAGATTTGGTGTAAGACTTGCATTCACGGATTTAGACGACGCTAGAATTCTTGATAGTATTATAACTTTGTATGTACGACCATGGCGGCCTCATTTATGTACTTAAATTCATTGAAAGTCGTGTAAAAACAATTTATATTACTTGATTATTAAAGATGTACTAAATGATTCTCTAATGGATGTATATATGTTAATCATGCATGTTTTGGGACATGTCTGACTATTTGTAAGGCCCAAGTGAGGTCGTTCCCTTCCTGTTTGTTTATAACAGTTCTACTGGTGAAGGATTCTTTTTCAGGGTCATTTCGGACGACCGAAATAACATTTCAAACGTCCGGTTACTTTTTTATCAGATTCCAGTAGCCAACCTCGCATGGGAGTCACAACCGGCAGACCGGTTGGGTAATTTCGGATGATCGAAATGGCCATTTCGGATGACCGGTTCCTGGTTTTCCTTGTTTCTTGTTTCTTCTTTCCCTGTGGCTAATCCTAAGCCATTTGATGTTGTTATTGGTTACTATGAACCTTAGTATGATGTGTTAATAGTGTTTTGACATTGTAAATGATGGTATTGCCCTTTGATGACCTCGGGTTCGGGGTAAGGACCCAGTTAGTGATTCGGGCCCCCGGTTTCGGATCATTATATGACTCGTCACCCACACAAACACAAACACTCATAAACTCAACTATGCAACTATATTACACAGAATTCGTTCCTATGTATATGTCCGTCTAGCCATTTACACAAATAATTCATACATTAATAGGTACTTGAATATTGTATTTTACACAGAAGTACCATACATTTCATTCTTTTATTTTATTACATTTTATCATTCCCCTGCCCCAATATTAGCACTTACATTTACATCCTAATATCACACTTATAATTTTAGATGGGCCACAAACCCTTGAGCATATATATTTTACACTCACACTAAATCCTTTCATTCAGTCATAAGTTCAATCCTTATTCATACAGTACTTGCACACTGCATAATGGTTATGCACATGTCACGAACATAATTTATTCCCACAAATTTACATACACTCTAAACATTACTTTTCACACCCATATCATGCATTAAATAATTCTACTACTAAGTGACACAGCTACCGCAATTAGTCCATAACAAAGTCGTGAACAAAACAAAACAACAATTACCACTTCCGCACAGAACTCCATATACCATAAAAAAATTTATTGTTGCTTTCCAAAAGTAACAGACTGTCTGATACTTAACAGATTATAAAAAACGCATAAAGATCCAGAAAGGCCACTGAGATACCCCTCGGATCCGAGACACGGGTTGATCAGGCCCAGGCCCAAACCCGAGGGAATATCAAACAATTAAAGTATTTTAAAGCGAACACAGATGACAAAATGAAACAAAAGTGATGAAATAAAACTGAAAGTAACATTAATTATAAAATCCTCCATGTATAACTGAAAATTAAAAATCCAATCCTCCAAAACTTCAAGGTTACAACTTGGGAATCCACTGATGGACCCCTAACCAAAAGTTCAACTGAAACTGAAAACTGAAAATAGATAATGCTAGAAACATCGAGAGAAGTCCTACGTATTCAGATGAAAGTGAGACTGTCCTCGACAAGCACGATCAAGCTCTAAGGCTGGAACCGTCCTGTACCTGAAAAGAATAATAAAGGAGTGGATCAGACCCACGAGCAAGTTCTAATCTAACTGCAATCCATACAGTGACCCGATACGCAGATACACCGTAGACACCTCATAATATCTATCTAGTCCATACATATAAATATATCCACACTAAGGGACATTCACTAGTCTATAATAGGGGTCTCAACCTGAATAGAAGGCAACATGCGAATACGCACCCAAAGGTGGGCATGAGTACCTAGACCTAACAGGGTACACCTCAACCTATTATAACCAGCTACGCATCCACTGCATATACGCACCCTAACCAACGAGTCTGAGACTCAAGCTCAACTCGTGGTACCATAAACATATATATAAAGTCCGTCTAAATCCAGGGTAAGCAGTTCAACTATTTATTAAACTGACCTACAATAAACCAACTAGTTAGTCACTCCACTTATTCAGTTGATATGACTTAACTACCATCCGTTAATCCAGGAAGTCATCCAACTTGGTTACAGCTGATCTGACTTAGCCACAATTAGGATTCGATATCTTTCAATCCATTCCATTAATCCATTAGGTTAGGTTTATGCGTTTTGAGCTAAACCGTCCCTAGTATGTCACCGTCCCATACCGGTACATACCATCCTCCATATCCATGTAAATTACAACATATATAACAGTTCAATAATTTACAGACCAAAACTACCATCCAAACAATTGCAGAAAAATATTTAAAGCTTCAGCAATTTAAATCCAAGCATTTAACCATATAGTTGCAGGAGACGATTTAACAAATCAACAACTAACATCCAGAGCATGCATAGACCAAATTTGATACGTCAGGGACTCCATCATGCATGTGAATAGGGTAAATAATCCTATTATTAACCAATAAATTGCTAAAACAATTCAGAAGATTGTTTAAATATTTCAGCAGATTAAATCCAAGCATTAACCATATAGTTGCAGTAAACAATTTAATAATTCAGCAACCAGCCTCCTAAGCATGCATAGATCAAAATTAATAATTAAAGGACCTTATCATGCACTTGAATGCATTCTAAAACAAGTTTTATAAACATATTATGTTCCATCAAATTGCTGAATTTTATTTCAACAATTAATTCAACTTCCATTTGTTAAGTACCTTAATTTTTACACTGTTTGTCCCGACAACTTAGAATTAAACTTTACTCAATTTAGGGTCTTAATAACACTCAAAATTCATTCCTTGATCCCTCTGTAAAGTTCCAAATTCATTCCAACAGTCTCCATGCTCCAACAGTGAACATAGTATGTAGAAAATAAAAAAAAAAATCGTAAAAGAAATTACAAATAACAAGGGAGCCTGCTCCAGAATTTGGAGCAGGCTCTTTTCCAGCCTAGAGCCGGCTCTAGGACTTCCTAGAGCCGGCTCCACTTTGTTGTGGGAGCCGGCTCCCACTTCCATGGAGCCGGCTCTCACCTCTTGTGTGAGCCTTCGTCCCCGGTGCGTGTTTCAGCTCTTGTGCTCCTTCTCCGGCTTATTCCTAACCCTCTGTTAGTTTTTAAAACCAAACTTAGGACTCGTAATTTAGTCTAGAAGCATTCCCCAAGATTGTTTACAATAGTTTTGAAAGCAATTACAGAGTTTAATCAGGCCATTTAAACTAGCGTTATTGAATAACGGCACTGAAACTAAATTGCAAGATCAGTTTTATCCCAACCCCTCTGTTCTTTCTCCAATTTAAATTTGAAGTCTTAACTTACGTCTAGTATCCAGTCAGACCTTGGTTGATTTCAGTAAGATTCAAAATAAAAATTAGAACAGTGGGACGTTATGCCAAAACCGAGTCAAGAAAACATACGCGCTATAATTATTTTGTAAATAAATTTTGCACAGATAAAACGATCAAGCAAATTATATATCAAACATGCATGGTTCAGTTTAAGGCCAATTAATCTCCTAGAGACTGTCTAGGTGCACAGAACACAAGCCAAAGGGAAGGAGAAAGAGAAGAACTTGCCTGTGATTTCAATCTTGAAATCCCTGTGTCGTTTCTAAGTTTTCTGGCAATTCTGAACGCCGCCAAGCTTCCTATAACTCTGTCTCTAATCCTTACTCAACCTCCTTGGTCCTCTCTGTACACTTCCTCTTAAGCGTCACTCTGTTTTCCCCACAACTGCTCTATGTTTCCCTCTCTATATCTTGGGTACATGAATAGGGTTTTGTTTTTCCAACCCTTGATACAGAGTAACCATATATATATAGGCGTAAAAACATAAACCCTAATCCGTGTTTAATCAGAGACAGAGCCCTAATTCTAAACCTAGTCGGCCCATGAAACTACTTTTGTTACGGCGTGAAATTTCCAACCCCAAAGTTAACTGTAACTTAAAGCAGAATTAAATGAAAAAACAATTACATAATTAAATCCACTTAACTAATTAATTTCAATTAAAAACCCAATTAAGTAATTAAAAACACTTAATTCAATTTAAAACACATGACACATAGGTAAACAACAATTAAACCAAAACAATAAATAAAAATAATTAATCCAAATAATCATGCAAAAATACAATAAAAATAATAAATAAATGCCGAGACTATCCTTTTAAAATTAGGGGTATTACAGCCACCAAATAAAATAATAATAATAAAACCATAATAATCGTCTGATGATACGAAGAAACAAAAACATAAAAAATAAAAATAGGCCTTCAAAAGCATGAGAATACCCAGAGTCAGAAAATCAGCCATGAACGTAGAAGACATAAAGAAGGCTCAGCAGTGAAGCCTAAAATAAGAAAAATAAAAATAATAAAGTAAATTAATTAGATATATATGCTTATATAAAACAAATATATTATATTTAACAAATTAAAAGAATGATCAAGGATATACCCTGGATATGTAGCTAAATGCTATAGGGATGATAGCTATATGATAGAAGTAGGAAAGGCTTTCCACTGCAGCTTCCAGGCACATCCATAGGCACCGACGGATTATGTCCAGACATATTTGTTAAAGGAAATAATTCTCATAACAATGTCTATGATTATGGAGATATTCAAGGCAATAGCTTTGTAATTATTTCCTCTAGACACTAATAAAATCTACCCATTGATCAAGGGACTCGGTCAACAATTGATTTCACTTAACTACTGCTTATATAGTATTCCTTTGTTAGCTCCTGTGATTACTCAATTATCATGTTAAATCAAGCATTTGTATATGTATATATGTGAACCTACTCATTAATGAAAAAACGTATTATTGTGCTTCCATTTAGAAAATTATTCAAAAAATCTTCATGGTATCAGAGCCGTTACTTGCAAGCCTAAAAACCATGTCTTCCTCTTCCTCATCCTCAAACCCAAAGGAAGAACCTCAACTTAATATTCAGTCCTTCCATCAGCGCTCTAGCTTGATTTCAGTTAAGCTAAACACCACAAATTTTCTCTTGTGGTGATCCCAAATTGTTCCCTTAGTTCGCAGCCTAGACGTGCTTCATCATCTAACAAATGATGATAAATCGACTGAAGAAATCAAAAATGGCAAGGGAAACAAAGGTGCCAACCTGCTCTACCTGCCATGGATCAATAACAACGGCTTATTCACTTCATGGCTTCTTAGAACCATGAAAGAAGAAGTTTTGAGCATGATCTTTGGTGCAGAAACGGCATTTAAGGTTTGGATCTCTCTTAAGGAGCAACTACTCCCAGTCACGGTGGAAAAGGAAAGCCATCTGAAAAACATACTAATGACCCTCAAAAAGGGGTCTCAATCTCTAAAAGACTACTTGAAAGATTTCAAGTCCATTTGTAATTATCTCATTGCCATCAAAAAGCCAATTTCGGACCTCAACAAGGTGTTCTAAATCGCTCGTGGTTTGGGTCCAAAATATATGGATTTCCACGTAACTACGGTTACCAAACCCCCATATCAAACCTTTAGTCGGTTCATAATAAGCCTTCAAGGCCATGAACAATCACTAGCTGCACAAAGGGAGGAAGAAAAGACGTATTTGGAGTATGTACAAGCCTTCTTTGGACAACGTGGTAGAGGTCGAAACGGTCGAGGTGGCAGAGGACAATTCAACTCGAGGGGTAGAGGCTTCACACATGCTGGGCGTTACAATACTCAGAATATCTGGAAGTCAAAACCCTCGGAACAACAACTGTAATCAAGGATAGTCCGGCAACAACACTGGTCAATCAAAAGAATTAAATCCTTTAAGAAAACAGCAATAACTTCCCAGCAATGCAAATAATAATGGTAACGTCACTTGTCAAATTTGTGTGAGATCAAATCACCTTACTATTGATTGTTGGTACAGGTTTAATTATTCGTACCAGTCTGAATATTTTTCTTAAGCCCTTGCTGCTCTTGCTTTTAATGATTCAAATGATCAGCCTTTTTATGTTAATTCTGGAGCTACTTCGCACATGACCAATGATACAGGTAAACTATCTTACTTAAAACCATATAGTGGAAGTGATGTAATTTATGTTCGAAACGGAAATAGTTTACCTATATATCACATTGGTGATTCCCGTATCACTACAAAAGAAGGAATATTAAATTTGAAAGATATGTTTGTGGTTCTTGACTTGAAAAAGAACTTATTATATGTTGGAAAATTTACTTCCGATAATTTTTGTACTTTTGAATTTACCTCATTTGACTTTTTTATCAAGGATCGAAACCAAAGGACGATAATAAAGGGGCAAAAGTATGGGTGACAAATTACGACACGACACGACAACACGACACGAGTTAAAAGGGTTTGGGTTTGCATAAACGGTTTTGGGTCATAAAAGGGTCGACACGATATATTAATCTGCTTACTTAACCGTGTCGGGTTAGGGTTGAGGGGTTTAACCCGTGTAACCCGTTTATGACTCATTTAACTTAACATGTTATAATCGTGAATATGACCCATGTAATATATTACCTGTTTAAACCCAATTACTGTAGATAGTTAAGTCATTTCAACATAAACCTCGTATATGGCTTATGATTTTTATTTTTCTTTTGAATATTTGGGTTAATTATGACAATTTTTTTTCTATTATTTAGCATTTGTTTAAATATTAAATGTCTCATTTTGATAAAGAGGTCATTAAACGGGTTAACACGTTTACCTGTTTAATAAATGGATTTGGTTAGTGTTGAGGATTCTTAACACGATTATTAAATGAGTTGGGTTTGGGTTTACCTATTTAATATAATACCTTTACATCAACACGATACGAACATGACCCATGAACATGAATTTCCACCCCTAGGCATAAAAAAGGGCAACTCTATACTTTGGATGGAACTTTTCAAGAGGCTTTGAGTGTAGTAAGGAAAGGTGGTTCTTCTTCGTCTATTTGACATCAACTACTGGGACACCCTAATTTAAAGTTATTGTCTTTGTTGAAGGAGAAGAAAGTCATTGATGTCACCTACTGGGTGACTAAACCTTCTATATTTGTTAGTTGTCAAATGGGAAAGAATTGTAAGCAACCTTTTAATTCTTCGAATAAAATCACACACTTTCCTCTTAAAAAGATATATTGTGATCTTTGGGGACCATCCCCTATAACTTCAAATTAGCATTTTTGTTCTTACGCAATTTTTGTGAATGATTATTCGAGATTTATATGGCTCTACCAGTTAAAAAGGAAATCTGATTTTTTTTTTACTCTTTTCTAAAATTCCAAAAATTAGTAGAAAATCAATTTGATCAAAGGATTAAAGTTTTCAATGTGATGGTGGGGGAGAATTTAGTTCCAATTTCTTCCTTGATCATATTAAGAATTGTGGGATCCAAATGCAAGTTTCATGTCCTAAGACTTCTGAACAAAATGGAGTAGCTGAACGAAAACATAGGCATATCGTTAAAACGGAATTAACCATTCTCTTTCACGCCAGTTTGCCTTTCGTCTCTTTTGGTGGATGTTTTCCCCACTGTTGTATACCTTATTAATAGATTGCCATCTTCAGTTTTACAGAATGATAGTCCTTATCATAAGCTCTACAAAAGACATCCATATTACAATGGCTTGCGGGTGTTGTGGTGTCAGTGTTTTCCTTCTTTACAGCATCAAGGCGGCTCGAAATTTATCAAGAAAACTTATCTATGCATTTTTATTGGTTATAATCCAATTCATAAGGGATGTAAGTGCTTGGAGCTTGAGACAAAACGAGTCTACATTTCTCGGCATGTTGTTTTCAATTAAGAGACATTTCTATATAAACCTTCACGTATAGTTTCGGCTCTTTCTCAATTAGTCTTGTCCGAACTTCCATCACTGGATGAATGGATTGATTTAACTGAAAAGAAAACAATATCAACGGGTGTATCTCTAAATCTGAAAATTTTAACTAATTCAAATAAGAAAAATTCAGTTTCCTTAAATTCAAATTCAATAGATTGTTGTAACCAAAATTCTGTTGCATGTTTTAGTCACAATATTGCTGAAAATACTGCTAAAAATCCGGAGTTTGTTTCTTCCGAGAATCAATCTATTTCGAGTAACGAATTGGTCTCTCCTATCTCCGAAACTCTTGCAACGCATTCAACCACAACTTAATTATCTCCAGTCACCAAAGATCATATCTTTCTAATGCCTTCCCTTGTTATTCCTCAACATGAGAACTTACATGGCAAGTTGTTTATTGACCAAACTCAAACTGAAGCAGAAACTATCTCGTAAAATAATCCAGACAACTCGATGCAAGATGATCAAGTCACAAGCTCATCTCGACCCACAAGAACTCGACGATCGCCAGTCTACTTAAACAACTATGTTTGTCACAACCCAACTCCTTCAAATGTTGCTCTCCCTACATCATTGTCAAAGGCTACTGACATGCGTGATAATTTACCTTATTAGCCTAAGACTTTGAAGACTGCCCTCAAAGATTTACGTTGGGTTGATGCTATGAGGGATGAGCTTCAAGCTTTTCATGACAACCATACACAGGAACTTGTTCCTAAACCAGCTGATATAAATGTTGTCAAAAATAAATAGGTCTATCATATTAAATATAAAGAAGATGGATTCATTGATCGTTTCAAGGCTTAACTTATAGCAAAAGGATTTACTCAAGTCTCTAAAGTTGACTACGACGAAAATTTCAGTCTAGTGGTTAAACCAACCACTATTCATCTTGTAATATATCTCTCACTCTCCCTCAATTGGAGCATGCGTCAACTCGGCGTCAAAAATGCTTTCTTGCATTATTATCTTAAAAAGACTGTATATATGGAGCAACCACCAGGGTTCATTAATCAAGCCTTGCCTGATTATGTGTGTTTACTGAAAAAGTCTTTGTTCGGTTTAAAACAAGCACCCCGTGCTTGGTTTGATTGTCTCTCACAAATTTTGCTTCACCTTAGTTTTTACTGCAGCAAGGCCCATTCCTCACTTTTTGTATATTGCACCAATGACATCACTGCTCTTCTCCTTATTTATGTGGATAATGCTTATGTTACGAGAAACAATGATAATTTCATCAAACTTTAATTGAGAAACTCAGCCATGAATTTACAATTAAAGATCTCAGTATCTTGCACTATTTTCTTGGAGCAATGATAAAACCTTTCTCTAGTGGACTCTTCCTTTCTCAAGCAAAATATATGTAGGACCTCCTCACAAGATCAAGTACGCTTAAAAACTCCTTTATTACCACACCAATGGCGATTAAGGAAAAGCCAATTATCTCTAATATTTAACCTTGTAGGATGCCACATCTTACTGTAGTATTGTTGGTGATCTCCAATATTTAACCTTTACTTAGCCAGACATCATTCATGCAGTTAACCGTACATGCCAACATTTCGACAATCTAACATTGGTTCACTTAAAGTCTGTTAAACGTATTTTGCGGTATCTCAAAGGCACTCAAAATTTTAATGTGCGTTTTCTTTCAATAAGTCCTCTTTCTCTTTAAGATTTTTGTGATGCGAATTGGGTTAGTTGCCCAACTACCAGACGTAATACTACACATTTTTGTGTCTTTCTCGATGCCAACTGCATTTCTTAGTGTTCTAAGAAATAACCTACAGTCGCTCGATAAAGCTTCGAAGCCAAATATCATTCCATGGCCTCAACTACCGCTGAGATCACTTGGTTAACATTTCTGTTATGAGATATCGACATCTCCCTATTTTCCCAACCGCGATTGTTTTGTGATAATATAAGTGCTTTACAGATGCCTGTTAATCCTCTATTTCATGCTCGATCAAAACATATCGAGATTGATTATTATTTTGTTCGTCAAAATGTGGCCATGGGAACTCTTGTCACTTGGCACATTTCCTCGTCTTCCCAACTTGCAGACATCTTCACCAAGCCATTACCTAAAGAAGCTTTTACATTTTTTCGCAGCAAGCTGGGAGTTCATAATCATTCCCTCTCCGGGGGCATGTTAAAGGAAATAATTCCTATAACAATGCCTATGATCATGGAGATATTCAAGGCAATAACTCTGGAATTATTTCCCCTAACCCCTCACAAAATCTACCAATTAATCAAGGGACTCGATCAATAATTGATTTCACTTAGTTGTTGCTTATTTAGCCTTACTTTGTTAGCTCATGTGATTACTCAATTATCGTGTTAAATCAAGCCTTTGTACATGTATATATTTAAACTTGCTTATCAATAACAAAAAAAAAAAGGTGTACTACTGTGCTTCCATTTAGAAAATTCTTCAAAAAATCTTCAATGTCCAGTCTGACACGGGTTTTGGAGCAGCCAACTTTACAACTGAGACAAACAAGCAAATAATAGAATAAGAGAGCATTATGCAATAAAAGTCCCCATCAGAATAGATATGTTTCACAATGATCTGTATGAAACCAGCTCCCAGAGAGCAGATGAACAAGTGTTGTGTTCCGACCCTTAGCAATACTCCTCCAAAGGCTTCGGTTCTCTCGTAGAACCAGTAATGGGGAAATCGTGAAATGAAGTATACAAAACCAGCTATTTCGATAGCGTAAAATTGTTGCTCTATCGTTATTGCCACGGGATTGTTTTCAAGTTGATAAACCGAACCAAAAGTCAACAAGAAGCAGGTATTGATCGCTTCAATCCTTAGAAGGATACAAATGGTGTTTGCAGCGGCGACAGTCATGCTGGCTGTGAAAACACCACTCCAAAACTCTTTTCCTGGATCGTCATTCGTCGTAATAGCAAACATTTCGGCTTGATTGATCATGCATAACTCAAATCAGTCAGCAGCGTCCCAATGGAGTGGCAAACGCTGTCAACGATTAACCGGGGGTACCATTAACGGACTGTCAAACGCTTATTAAATAATTGTTCATGCATGTTTTGAAGTGTCGACTAGTACACTATAGAAATTAGGGTTACAGACTACAGTATAAAAAGAGGATGATCCAAGTGCATGAATATATATATATGGGTGTGTATAGGTATATATTTACACGTGTCGAAACGATGTACGTTGTCCAAAACCATTCTATTATTTGAGTCGCGTTAAGCCAGTTGTCTCAATGCTTTTTTAGCCTTGGCACAAAATATTATTTGACAAAAATACCCTAGATTTATCTCAATGAAAATTACAAAAAGTAAAAATATATAAAACCTAATAATATATAAGTATCATATTAATTTGAAAATGCAACAATATTTATTCAAAATAGAACAATTTGGTCGACATTTTGACCCAAAAAATGCATCGCCCGGGCCTGCTACTTGCTGGAAACTTTAAAGAGCATAACTTTGTTTTCGGTGGTCCGTTTTGGACAAAAAAAAATTTTATCTAGGGTAATTTTTTGAGATCAATGCTGTGCAAATAGCTGTAGGCATTTTGGTCGACGTTTTTATCCAAAAAATGCATTGCCCAGGCCTGCTACTTGCTGAAAACTTCAAAAAGCATTACTTTGTTTTCGGTGGTCCATTTTGGACGATTTTTTTTTTTTTTTTAGGTATTTTTTAGAGATCTACGTGGTGCAAATAGTCGTAGGCGGTTTGATCGACATTTTGATATAAAAAAAATAAAAATAAATAAAAATAAAAATGAGCCTGTTGCTTGCTAAAAACTTCAAAGGTCAAAACTCTTTTTCTGGACTGATATTGGTCACAATAGCAAATCTTTGGGCTTGATTGATCAAGAATAGCTCAAATCGGTCAGCAACGTCCAGAATGGAGTGGCAAATGCTGTCGACGTTTAACCAGGAGTACCATTGACGGACGGACAGCCAAACGCCTATTAAATAATCGCTTATGTTTTGAAGTGTCGACTGGTACACTATAGCAATTAGGGTAACGGAGTACAATATAAAAAGAGAATGATCCAAGTGCAAATATATATATATATATATATATATATATATATATATAGATATTTACACGTGTCGAAACGCAGTTCGTCGTCCAAAACCATTCTGTTATATGAGTCCCGCTAAGCCAGATGTCTCAATGGCACAAAATATTATTTAACAAAAATATCCTAGAATTATATCTATGAAAATTACAAAAGTAAAAATATATAAAACTTAATTATGTATAAGTGTCATATTAATTTGAAAATTCAAGAAAATTTATTCACAATAGAACAATTCTAATTGAGAATAAATTTTAAGGGATTTTAGGTAAAATTAATCAAATGTTATCATGAAAGTATTGATTTAAGTATTTCACAATCGGAATAAAATGATTTAAAAAATCAGAAGGGGTAATGTGACATGAAATATGATTTTGTAATATTTAAAAATTTACTCAGTCAGGTGAACCACTTTAAAATTGAACTAATCAATTAGATAATTGTGATATAAATTGATGTTTTAAACCATTTAATTGGAACACTTGCCATGTTGATTGGAATTAAAGTTAAGATACCGAAAATCCTAACATGTTTGAATTGCATCCTACTTTGCAAAAGTGGCTGAAAATTTACGTAATGAAGAAATATTACCGGTGATAAAATGGAGAGTTTTTGGAACTTCTTGATCATGTCAAATGGTGAGGCTTGCGAAGTCAAATTAATAAAATAAGTGGACAAAATATGGTTGGTGTAATGATAAAAATATATTTAGGTTGAGGTCGAATCCATTGGACGGGACGTGTAAAATAAAATTGATGGGTAAGTTATATTTGTTAGATTTTAATATTTATTTTCTTAGTAAATATTTTACAACAACCAAATACCAAAAAAATATAATTAAAAAAAAAAAAAAATTTACATCCAAACAAACAAACCTTAATGAAAGAAAATATTTTAAAAACACTATTCAAACAAAATTTCAAACTCTTATTATTTAGTAGTATTCATTTTTCAAAAATTAACAGTAAGAAAAAATCAAGCCAAGGGTAGTGTGGTCAATAAGCATCCAAATTATCATTTTCAAGAACGTGGGGACAGAGCACAGGCATTCATTCAGTGCGCCGAGGGAAACCGGCACAACCGGTCAGTAGTCACACTCTAGGAGGGGACAGAGCTCAGGCATTCAGTGCGTTGAGAGAAACCGACATTACTGGTCAATAGTCACACTATGCAAATTCAGTGCACCAAGGGAAACCGATATTACTAGTCAATAGTCACACTCTACGAATTGCTTGAGCTCTTTCCCCGCGTTCTCGAAAAAGATAATTTGGAGACTTATTAACCACATTGCTCTCTACTTGATTTTTCATTTTCCTAGGTGTTGCCGACGCGACACCCTTTATTATGGTAGATCAAGTACGCTTAAAAACTCCTTTACTACCACACCAATGGCGATTAAGGAAAAGCCAATTATCTCGGATGGTGATTCAGTTGATGCCACCTCTTACTGTAATATCGTTGGTGATCTCCAATATTTAACCTTTACTCAGCCAGACATCATTCATGCAGTTAACCGTGGATGCCAACATTTCGACAATCTAACATTGGTTCACTTAAAGTCTGTTAAACGTATTTTGCGGTATCTCAAAGGCACTCAAAATTTTAGTGTGCGTTTTCTTTCAATAAGTCCTCTTTCTCTTTACGATTTTTGTGATGCGAATTGGGTTAGTTGCCCAACTACCAGACGTAGTACTACACATTTTTGTGTCTTTCTCAATGCCAACTGCATTTCTTAGTGTTCTAATAAATAACTTACAGTCACTTGATCAAGCTTCGAAGCCAAATATCGTTCCATGGCCTCAACTACCGCTGAGATCACTTGGTTAACATTTCTGTTATGAGATATCGACATCTCCTTATTTTCCCAACCACGGTTGTTTTGTGATAATATAAGTGCTTTACAGATGCCTGTTAATCCTCTATTTCATGCTCGATCTAAACATATCGAGATTGATTATTATTTTGTTCGTGAAAATGTGGCCATGGGAACTGTTGTCACTCGGCACATTTCCTCGTCTTCTCAACTTGCAGACATCTTCACCAAGCCGTTACCTAAGGAAGCTTTTACGTTTTTTCGCAGCAAGCTGGGAGTTCATAATCATTCCCTCTCCGGGGGCATGTTAAAGGAAATAATTCCTATAACAATGCCTATGATAATGGAGATATTCAAGGCAATAGCTCTGGAATTATTTCCCCTAGCCCCTCACAAAATCTACCTATTATCAAGGGACTCGATCAATAATTGATTTCACTTAGTTGCTGCTTATTTAGCCTTACTTTGTTAGCCCCTGTGATTACTCAATTATCGTGTTAAATCAAGCCTTTGTACATGTATATATTTAAACTTGCTTATCAAAAAAAAAAAGTGTACTACTGTGCTTCCATTTAGAAAATTCTTCAAAAAATCTTCAATATCCAGTCTGACACGGGTTTTGGAGCAGCCAACTTTACAACTGAGACAAACAAGCAAATAATAGAATAAGAGAGCATTATGCAATAAAAGTCCCCATCAGAATAGATATGTTTCACAATGATCTGTATGAAACCAGCTCCCAGAGAGCAGATGAACAAGTGTTGTGTTCCGACCCTTAGCAATACTCCTCCAAAGGCTTCGGTTCTCTCGTAGAACCAGTAATGGGGAAATCGTGAAATGAAGTATACAAAACCAGCTATTTCGATAGCATAAAATTGTTGCGCTATCGTTATTGCCACGGGATTGTTTTCAAGTTGATAAACCGAACCAAAAGTCAACAAGAAGCAGGTATTGATCGCTTCAATCCTTAGAAGGATACAAATGGTGTTTGCAGCGGCGATAGTCATGCTGGCTGTGAAAACACCACTCCAAAACTCTTTTCCTGGATCGTTATTCGTCGTAATAGCAAACATTTCGGCTTGATTGATCATGCATAACTCAAATCGGTCAGCAGCGTCCCAATGGAGTGGCAAACGCTGTCAACGATTAACCGGGGGTACCATTGACGAACTATCAAACGCTTATTAAATAATCGTTCATGCATGTTTTGAAGAGTCGACTAGTACACTATATAAATTAGGGTTACAGACTACGGTATAAGAAGAGGATGATCCAAGTGCATGAATATATATATATATGGGTGTGTATAGGTCTATATTTACACGTGTCGAAACGATGTACGTTGTCCAAAACCATTCTATTATATGAGTTGCATTAAGCCAGTTGTCTCAATTTTTTTGTAGCCTTGGCACAAAATATTATTTGACAAAAATACCCTAGATTTATCTCAATGAAAATTACAAAAAGTAAAAATATATAAAACCTAATAATATATAAGTATCATATTAATTTGAAAATGCAACAATATTTATTGAAAATAGAACAATTTGGTCGACATTTTGACCCAAAAAATGCATCGCCCGGGCCTGCTGCTTGCTGGAAACTTTAAAGAGCATAACTTTGTTTTCGGTGGTCCGTTTTGGACCAAAAAAAAAAAAATTATCTAGGGTAATTTTTTGAGATCTATGCTATGCAAATAGCTGTAGGCAATTTGGTCGACGTTTTTATCCAAAAAATGCATCGTCCGGGCCTGTTACTTGCTGAAAACTTCAAAAAGCATTACTTTGTTTTCGGTGATCCATTTTGGACGATTTTTTTTTTTTTTTTTGGGTATTTTTTCGAGATCTACGTGGTGCAAATAGTCGTAGGCAGTTTGGTCGACATTTTGATAAAATAAAAATAAAAATAAAAATAAACGCATCGTCCGAGCCTACTGCTTGTTAAAAACTTCAAAGGTCAAAACTCTTTTTCTGGACTGATATTGGTCACAATAGCAAATCTTTGGGCAGCAACGTCCAGAATGGAGTGGCAAACGCTGTCGACGTTTAACCAGGAGTACCATTGACGGACGGACAACCAAACGCCTATTAAATAATCGCTCATGTTTTGATGTGTCGACTGGTACACTATAGCAATTAGGGTTACGGAGTACAATATAAAAAGAGGATGATCCAAGTGCAAATATATATATATATATATATATATATATATATATATATTTACACGTGTCGAAACGCTGTACGTCGTCCAAAACCATTCTGTTATATGAGTCCCGCTAAGCCAGATGTCTCAATGGCACAAAATATTATTTGACAAAAATATCCTAGAATTATATCTATGAAAATTACAAAAAGTAAAAATATATAAAACTTAATTATATATAAGTGTCATATTAATTTGAAAATTCAAGAATATTTATTCACAAAAGAACGATTCCAATTGAGAATAAATTTTAAGGGATTTTAGGTAAAATTAATCAAATGTTATCATGAAAGTATTGATTTAAGTATTTCACAATCGGAATAAAATGATTTAAAAAATCGGAAGGGGTAATGTGACATGAAATATGATTTTGTAATATTTAAAAATTTACTCAGTCGGGTGAACCTCTTTAAAATTGAACTAATCAATTAGATAATTGTGATATAAATTGATGTTTTAAACCATTTAATTGGAACACTTGCCATGTTGATTGGAATTAAAGTTAAGATACCGAAAATCCTAACATGTTTGAATTGCATCCTACTTTGCAAAAGTGGCTAAAAATTTACGTAATGATGAAATATTACCGGTGATAAAATGGAGAGTTTTTGGAACTTCTTGATCGTGTCAAATGGTGAGGCTTGCGAAGTCAAATTAATAAAATAAGTGGACAAAATATGGTTGGTGTAATGATAAAAATATATTTAGGTTGAGGTCGAATTCATTGGACGGGACGTGTAAAATAAAATTGATGGGTAAGTTATATTTGTTAGATTTTAATATTTATTTTCTTAGTAAATATTTTACAACAACCAAATACCAAAAAAATATAAAATAAAAAAAATTTACATCCAAACAAACAAACCTTAATGAAAGAAAATATTTTTAAAACACTATTCAAACAAAATTTCAAACTCTTATTATTTAGTAGTATTCATTTTTCAAAAATTAACCGTAAAAAAGAATCAAGTCGAGGGTAGTGTGGTCAATAAGCCTCCAAATTATCATTTTCAAGAACGTGGGGAAGATAATTTGGAGACTTATTAACCACACTGCTCTCCACTTGATTTTTCATTTTCCTTGGTGTTGCCGACGCGACACCCTTTGTTATAGTAGATCAAGTACGCTTAAAAACTCCTTTACTACCACACCAATGGCAATTAAGGAAAAGCCAATTATCTCAGATGGTGATTCGGTTGATGCCACCTCTTACTGTAGTATCGTTGGTGATCTCCAATATTTAACCTTTACTCAGCCAGACATCATTCATGCAGTTAACTGTGGATGCCAACATTTCGACAATCTAACATTGGTTCACTTAAAATCTGTTAAAGCACTCAAAATTTTAGTGTGCGTTTTCTTTCAATAAGTCCTCTTTCTCTTTACGATTTTTGTGATACGAATTGGGTTAGTTGCCCAACTACCAGACGTAGTACTACACATTTTTGTGTCTTTCTCGATGCCAACTGCATTTCTTGGTGTTCTAAGAAATAACCTATAGTCGTTTGATCAAGCTTCGAAGCCAAATATCGTTCCATGGCCTCAACAACCGCTGAGATCACTTGGTTAACATTTCTGTTATGAGATATCGACATCTCCTTATTTTCCCAACCGCGGTTGTTTTGTGATAATATAAGTGCTTTACAGATGCTTGTTAATCCTCTATTTCATGCTCGATCTAAACATATCGAGATTGATTATTATTTTGTTCATGAAAATGTGGCCATGGGAACTCTTGTCACTCGGCACATTTCCTCGTCTTCTCAACTTGCAGACATCTTCACCAAGCCGTTACCTAAGGAAGCTTTTACGTTTTTTCGCAGCAAGCTGGGAGTTCATAATCATTCCCTCTCCGAGGGCATGTTAAAGGAAATAATTCCTATAACAATGCCTATGATCATGTTCAAGGCAATAACTCTGGAATTATTTCCCCTAGCCCCTCACAAAATCTACCTATTATCAAGGGACTCGATCAATAATTGATTTCACTTAGTTGCTGCTTATTTAGCCTTACTTTTTTAGCCCCTGTGATTACTCAATTATCGTGTTAAATCAAGCCTTTGTACATGTATATATTTAAACTTGCTTATCAAAAAAAAAAAAAAGTGTACTACTGTGCTTCCATTTAGAAAATTCTTCAAAAAATCTTCAATATCCAGTCTCACACGGGTTTTGGAGCAGCCAACTTCACAACTGAGACAAACAAGCAAATAATAGAATAAGAGAGCATTATGCAATGAAAGTCCCCATCAGAATAGATATGTTTCATAATGATCTGTATGAAACCAGCTCCCAGAGAGCAGATGAACAGGTGTTGTGTTCCGACCCTTAGCAATACTCCTCCAAAGGCTTCGGTTCTCTCGTAGAACCAGTAATGGGGAAACCGTGAAATGAAGTATACAAAACCAGCTATTTCGATAGCATAAAATTGTTGCGCTATCGTTATTGCCACGGGATTGTTTTCAAGTTGATAAATGGAACCAAAAGTCAACAAGAAGCAGGTATTGATCGCTTCAATCCTTAGAAGGATACAAATGGTGTTTGCAACGGCGACAGTCACGCTGGCTGTGAAAACACCACTCCAAAACTCTTTTCCTGGATCGTTATTCGTCGTAATAGCAAACATTTCTGCTTGATTGATCATGAATAGCTCAAATCGGTCAGCAGCGTCCCAATGGAGTGGCAAACGCTGTCAACGATTAATCGGGGGTACCATTGACGGACTGTCAAACGCTTATTAAATAATCGTTCATGCATGGTTTGAAGTGTCGACTAGTACACGATAGAAATTAGGGTTACAGACTACGGTATAAGAAGGGGATGATCCAAGTGCATGAATATATATATATGGGTGTGTATAGGTATATATTTATAAGTGTCGAAACGATGTACGTTGTCCAAAACCATTCTATTATATGAGTCGCGTTAAGCCAGTTGTCTCAATGATTTTTTAGCCTTGGCACAAAATATTATTTGACAAAAATACCCTAGATTTATCTCAATGAAAATTACAAAAGTAAAAATATATAAAACCTAATAATATATAAGTATCATATTAATTTGAAAATGCAACAATATTTATTCAAAATAGAACAATTTGGTCGACATTTTGACCCAAAAAATGCATCACCCGGGCCTGCTGCTTGCTGGAAACTTTAAAGAGCATAACTTTGTTTTCGATGGTCCGTTTTGGACAAAAAAATAATTTATCTAGCGTAATTTTTTGAGATCTATGCTATTCAAATAGCTATAGGCATTTTGGTCGACGTTTTTATCCAAAAAATGCATCGCTCGGGCCTGCTACTTGCTGAAAACTTCATAAAGCATTACTTTGTTTTCGGTGGTCCATTTTGGACGATTTTTTTTTTTTTTTTTGGGTATTTTTTCGAGATCTATGTGGTGCAAATAGTCGTAGGCGGTTTGGTCAACATTTTGATAAACAAAAAAAAACGCATCGTCCGAGCCTGCTGCTTGCTAAAAACTTCAAAGGTCAAAACCCTTTTTCTGGACTGATATTGGTCACAATAACAAATCTTTGGGCTTGATTGATCATGAATAGCTCAAATCGATCAGCAACGTCCAGAATGGAGTGGCAAACGCTGTCGACGTTTAACCAGGAGTACCATTGACGGACGGACAGCCAAACGCCTCTTAAATAATCGCTCATGTTTTGAAGTGTCGACTGGTACACTATAGCAATTAGGGTTACGGAGTACAATATAAAAAGAGGATGATCCAAGTGCAAATATATATATATATATATTTACACGTGTCGAAACGCTGTACATCGTCCAAAACCATTCTGTTATATGAGTCCTGTTAAGCCAGATGTCTCAGTGGCACAAAATATTATTTGACAAAAATATCCTAGAATTATATCTATGAAAATTACAAAAAGTAAAAATATATAAAACTTAATTATATATAAGTGTCATATTAATTTGAAAATTCAAGAATATTTATTCACAATAGAACGATTCCAATTGAGAATAAATTTTAAGGGATTTTAGGTAAAATTAATCAAATGTTATCATGAAAGTATTGATTTAAGTATTTCACAATCGGAATAAAATGATTTAAAAAATCAGAAGGGGTAATGTGACATGAAATATGATTTTGTAATATTTAAAAATTTTCTCAGTCGAGTGAACCACTTTAAAATTGAACTAATCAATTAGATAATTGTGATATAAATTGATGTTTTAAACCATTTAATTGGAACACTTGCCATGTTGATTGGAATTAAAGTTAAGATACCGAAAATCCTAACATGTTTGAATTGCATCCTACTTTGCAAAAGTGGCTAAAAATTTACGTAATGATGAAATATTACCGGTGATAAAATGGAGAGTTTTTGGAACTTTTTGATCGTGTCAAATGGTGAGGCTTGCGAAGTCAAATTAATAAAATAAGTGGACAAAATATGGTTGGTGTAATGATAAAAATATATTTAGGTTAAGGTCGAGTCCATTGGACGGGACGTGTAAAATAAAATTGATGGGTAAGTTATATTTGTTAGATTTTAATATTTATTTTCTTAGTAAATATTTTACAACAACCAAATACCAAAAAAATATAAAATAAAAAAAAAAATTTACATCCAAACAAACAAACCTTAATGAAAGAAAATATTTTAAAAACACTATTCAAACAAAATTTCAAACTCTTATTATTTAGTAGTATTCTTTTTTCAAAAATTAACCGTAAGAAAAAATCAAACCGAGGGTAGTGTGGTCAATAAGCTTCCAAATTATCATTTTCAAGAACGTGGGGACAAAGCTTAGGCATTCATTCAGTGCGCCGAGGGAAACCGGCACAACCTGTCAGTAGTCACACTCTACAAGGGGACAGAGCTCAGGCATTCAGTGCGTCGAGAGAAACTGACATTACTAGTCAATAGTCACGCTATGCAAATTCAGTGCACCAAGGGAAATTGATATTACTAGTCAATAGTCACACTCTACGAATTGCTTGAGCTCTTTCCCCGCGTTCTCGAAAAAGATAATTTGGAGACTTATTAACCACACTGCTCTCTACTTGATTTTTCATTTTCCTTTGTGTTGCCGACGCGACACCCTTTGTTGTGGTATTCAATTAGTCAACACATTACTTGTACGGTGGTTGGGGGTAAGGGTGATTGTCCCTGGTTTTTCAAAGGGGTGTACGGGTCTTGTACTAAAAAAGAGCGCGCTCATCAATGGCGTTATATCCATAGTCTTCAATTTCAGTTGGGTCCAAATTGGATTGTGATGGGTGACTTTAACGCTTTACTTCACCGAGATGAAAAACGCGATGGTCGCACGAAACAAGTTTGAATGCTCAGGGATTTCAAATATTTTCTTGAAGGTTGTGATCTCATAGATCTCCGTTTTAAAGGTTTTCCATTCACTTGGCGTAACAAACGTGATACAGGCGATCTTATTTTGGCTAGGTTGGACAAGGCTCTGTGTACTCGACTTTGGTTCCAGTTGTTCCCCCGGTGCATGCTTCACCGTCTTACTGTTCAGGGATCCGACCACCACGCCCTCATGTTGTGTCTTAATGACTCTATCTCCCATTATAAGCGTAATTTTCACTTTGATGCTCGTTGGGTGAAAGAAGTTGATTTCAAACCAATTGTAGCTAAAGCTTGGGCGTTTCCATCCTTGGGCTCCCCTTTGTCTCGCATTACTCAGAGATTACTTCACTGCAAATTGGATCTCAAATCCTGGCGTAGAGGTCAGCAAAACAATTCAAAGGTGAAAATAAAGGTTTTAACGGCGAATTTACAACGTCTTCAAGACCAAGTGACTGGCTATGACAAGGCGGAGTACTTCACTTTGGAACAAGAGTTGGGAAATGCCTGGAGAGAAGAAGAGCTTTATTGGTTACAAAAATCAAGAATCATGTGGCTTAATCACGGTGACAAAAACACAAAAAAAAATTCACAGGAAAACACAAATTCGACGGCGGAAAAATGAGATTATTGGCTTGGAAGACTCGACCGGGCAGTGGTGTGACTTTAAAGATGACATTCGTAGGGTGGCTGAAGATTATTTTCATAACCTCTTTTCGGCAGCCTCGGAACAGGTTGATAATGCCTTTTGGGCCTTGATTACTCCCACAGTCACCCCGGAAATGAATCGTGCTCTCTTACAGGAAGGTTCGACCGAAGAATTAAGATCGACTCTTGCCAGTATGGGTCCCTACAAGGCGCCTGGTCCCGACGGTTTCACCCCACTTTTCTTCCAGTCTAATTGGGATTTATTGAAGGATGAATTATTACATGGTTTTAATTCTTTCATTCAAGGAGGTCACCTGCCACAAAGCTTGAATTCTACTAATTTAGTTCTCATCCCAAAGGTGCATCACCCCCTTTCCATGTCTAAGTTTCGGCCTATTTTGTTGTGCAACGTGGCTTACAGGCTGTTTTCAAAGGCCCTTGCCAACCATCTCAAGCCTTTCCTCCCACTGCTTATTTCTGAGACTCTGACAGCGTTTATTCCGTATCGTCTCATTCATGATAATGTTGTTATTGCTCAAGATCTCATGCATGTTCTTAAATCCAAGAAAAAGGGCGAGTCTCGCTTTCTTGCTCTAAAATTGGATATGGCCAAGGCCTACGATCGCGTAAATTGGTCGTTTCTCTGTAATTTCATGTCTTGTTTGGGGTTTGACAAAAGGTGGGTGGATATGATGCTGGATTGCATTAGTTCGGTCTCCTATTCGGTGATTATTAATGGGGAAAGAGGGGATTGTTTTTCTCCTTTCAGAGGACTTCGCCAGGGTGACCCCATTTCTCCCTACCTTTTCCTTTTTTGTACTGAAGGTCTTTCTGCTTTGTTCCATGACTCAGAGAGGCGTCGACAACTTCATGGTTTGCGAATGGGTATGGGTTGCCCTTCTTTTTCTCACTTGTTGTTTGCAGATGACGCTTTAATTTTCTGCAAGGCCAAGGATCCGGAGGTGCGCCGCGTCAAATTTCTTCTTGATAGATATGAGGCGTTAACGGGTCAACTTGTTAATCTTGACAAATCTTGCCTTTACTTTTCCCCAAATACTCCTAATTCTTTGAAAGATCAATTCAGGCCTATATTGGGGATTCGTAATGTGGATTGGTCCAATACGTATCTTGGTCTTCCTTCCCTTCTTGGCAAATCCAAAGTGGCAACTTTCAATTATATTTCGGATAGAGTATCCTCCAAAACAAAAGCCCTGAAAGGCAAGTTGATGTCAAAGGCTAGTGGCGAAGTCATGATCAAGGCCGTGCTCTCAGCTTTGCCAACCTATTCTATGCAATGTTTCAGGCTTCCCAAACACAACTGTAAGGTTCTCACGAGTCAATTTCTTAATTTCTGGTGGAGCGGGGAGGAAAAATCCAACACAATCAAATGGATCAGTTGGGATAAGCTTTGCAATTCGAAGACAGACGGGGGTATCGGCTTTAAAAATGTTAAAGCTTTTAATACTGCCCTTTTGGCTAAACTGGCATGGAGAATGGAAGTGGGTGACGAATCTTTATTGTATAAATCTTTCAAAATGAAGTACTTTAAAAATTGTGACTTTGTTGATTCTCCATATAAATCCAGTGCTTCTTGGGTGTGGAAAAGTATCTTTTCTGCCAAGGAAGTTATCAAACATGGCATGAAATAACGCATAGGGGATGGCTCTTCGATCAACTGCTGGATGGATAACTGGTTACCGGATTTCTCCAATCAGTCGATTACGTCTAAGATTCTTAATGCAAATTTTTCATCTGTGGCTGACTTACTCCTTCAATCCTCTCCCTTATGGAACTCTACTATGATTCGTCAACATTTCAACAAGAGGGACTGTGATTTAATTCTTCAAATTCCTTTAAGCATCAGATGAGGGACTGACCATAAAATCTGGGGGTTCACAAAAGATGGTTGTTTTCTGTTAAAAGTGCGTATCATGTGGCTCTGTCTCTTCTTTCCAAAATTCCTCCTTCCCAGCCTGTGGAAGGTTGTAGCTTTGATGCCGTTCGACCTGCTATGTGGAGAGAGGTGTGGAAAATCCGAGCTCCTAGAAAAATTCAGATTTTTATTTGGCAAACTCTCCATGAGAGATTTCCGGTGAAAAAACAACTCTTTAGTCGAAAGGCTTCTGATGTACCTTATTGTTTGTTTTGCGAAAATTCAGATGAAACAGTGGAACACCTTCTCTGTTTGTGCCCGTTTGCTTGTACAGTTTGGAAACTCAGCCCTCTCCAACTTGACTTTGGTGGACAATAACCGTCCTTTTGGCAGAAACGTTGGGTGGACATTGGCATGCGTTGGCATTCGTCGGACTCCTCGGCGGACTGTACTAGTCTCGCTGCTTTCATTTGTTGGTCAATTTGGAAATGTAGAAATGATTTGGTTTTCAACCATCGCAGCTAGGATCCGTTTGAAGTGGCCCAGAAACCTCTTCGGGATTTCAATGAGTTTGTGGAGGTTTCTTGCCAGAATTCTTTGCTTGCTGTTCCCTTGCCTTTTCATCTTCCTCCATCTATGGTTTGGACTCCCCCTCCAGTGGGTTTTTACAAGCTTAATTTTGATGCGTCTTTCCACTCTTCAAAGAAGACTTGTGGTGGGGGACTGATTTTGCGCAATCACATGGGCCATCCAGTGAAGATTACTTCTGTTTTTTTCAATCATGTTAGCGGTCCATCTTTGGCTGAAGACTTGGTGCTTAGAGAATCCTTTTTTCTTTTAAAAAATTGGGGTTACCATAATGTGGTCATTGAGGGAGATTGTCAATCCGTTATACGTTTGCAGCCTGCTGTTGAAGCTCTTTTGGTAGTTCTTGATGATGTTTCTTTTCTTCTTAAGGAGTGTTTGGGATCTTCCTTGGCGTGGGTTTCTCGCAAGGGAAATGTGGTCGCTCACTTGTTGAGCAAAAAGGCTCTTGTAGCCGAATGTGGTGATATTAAGTGGAGTATCTGGCCTCCGTGGTTGTGTGATGCTCTTCTTTCTGATTGTTTTTTTTCTTCTGTTGTATGAATTGTCTTTCTTGGAAGAAAAAAAAAAAAAAAAGAAGGTGTCTTTGCTTTTATTTTTAAGATGTTATTACCTGTTCAGCCGTAGATAAATCCAGATGATATAGAAAAAAAGAATTATATGGATAATGAAAAGTTTTAGTGAAAGTTGTTTTTCCCTTCTTCTTTCTCATCTTCCCTCAACAACTAAAAAAGTAGAAGAATCATGTTATTATCTATCTAAATTGAAAGAGTTTGAAATTTTAGGTGCCAAAATTATTAATCTAAACACCTGTATGATATTGGCTGAATTTTAAATACCGAGTTAATGAGATTATTTGCTAAAATAATAACATTTAAAAAAAAAAAATTCCATAAACAACAGATTTTCTTTTATTTTTAATCATCTCCTCAAAATTGGGAAAGAGTTTGTTGGGAAATACTGATATGTAACTGTATAGGCGGATCTTGGAAAAAAATTTGGGAAAAAAACCATGACCCACCCACTTCTCCCTATGATAACTTTAACCTTGAGCTTCTGTCTACTTTGATTTGTGTACTTCAATTTATTATTCATATTCGTATTTTATATTTAAAAGGGTTAAGTACAAAAAACTCCCTCATATATAATATACAAAATGTGCAATTAACTTTATGTTGTTCGCAAAATTACTCTAAATTATACAATTTGTGCAAATAAGGACATCAGGTCAATTTGGCCATTGAAATATCTAAAATACCCAAATAACAAAATTAAAAAATATATAATAATAAAATCAAAATGTCTTTTTTTTGGAAGGTCTCTCTTTTCGGTGACTTCCATATTTGGTTGTCTCTATATCTTTTATTTTGAGGCAACTTTTATATTTTTATTGATCTTTTCATATATATATATATATCATGAATTCACACAAATAAGTTTCATGGTGATAGACAAATATTTAAGTAAATTGAGATGATGCCAAAACCAACACAATATTATCTTATTGTAAAAGTATGTATGTATATGGATTCAGGACATATTCAAAATACACATCTTGAGGAATACCAATAATCTCTATATTTCCTTTTTTTTTTTTTTTTTTTTTTTTTTTACAATAATCTCAAGTTACACAAAATAAACATATTCATTGTTTGTCCTCCCCATCTCTTTACCTATTAAATATTTTATCATATCTCATATTATATATAAATATATATATTTATTTATTTATATATGTAATCTTGAAATATAATTTTGTTTTTCAAGTAATTTGCTTTATAAATTACCTGAATACATAGTTTTTGATCAATAATGTATATATATATATATATATATTGAGAGAAAGAAAGCTGAGAGAGACAGTTTAGAGAGAGAAAGTAAAGAAAGATTTTCTTTTTCTTTTTCTTTCTTTTTTCCTATATCAGTGAGGGTATTTTGAAATTTTTATAAAAAAAAAATTGGTCAAAATTGATAATTAGGTAGTAATTTGCTCAAAATGTTGATAATAAAAGGATTTATATGGACTTAATTTTTAGTGAGAGTATTTCTTGCACATTTTTTTGTATAGCAAGGAGTTTTTTTGTACTTAACCTATTTAAAACTTGTCTTATGGAGTAATAATTTGTTTACCCATTTGCTTGTAAACTCTGAAACAAAATGTTAATGTTTTGATCAATAATGTATATATATATATATATTGAGAGAGAAAGCTGAGAGAGACAGTTTAGAGAGAGAAAGTAAAGAAAGATTTTCTTTTTCTTTTTCTTTCTTTTTTCCTATATCAGTGAGGGTATTTTGAAATTTTTATAAAAAAAAAATTGGTCAAAATTGATAATTAGGTAGTAATTTGCTCAAAATGTTGATAATAAAAGGATTTATATGGACTTAATTTTTAGTGAGAGTATTTCTTGCACATTTTTTTGTATAGCAAGGAGTTTTTTTGTACTTAACCTATTTAAAACTTGTCTTATGGAGTAATAATTTGTTTACCCATTTGCTTGTAAACTCTGAAACAAAATGTTAATGTTTGCAAGTCTCTTTAATGCAGATTAAGTTTATTTCTTGTGAGAGGAAAATTAATGGGTTGAGTTGTATCAAAAAAAATTATTTTATAATTTATTTGTTTAATTAGAATTTATTGTTATATAAAATGTCTTATTGAATGTACAATAGTAAAATTGTTAGCGCCTAAAATTTTATAATCAAGGATGATTTGATATTGAAATGTTCTTTGTAATATAATTTTCATACTATTTAGATCCGGCATATGTCAGCATTAAATGTGGGACCGGAGGTTTAGTTTATTTTGTTCACTTTAATCTACGCAGTTTGATAGTAACGCATGCATGTCGCTATGATGTTTGTAAAATTTGAGAAATAAATGGGTTTTCTGGTAATTTTTGGTTGGGTTTTGCTTGGAAGTTTTTATAATTGTCATCCCTTTTAATGTCAAATCAAATAATACGCAATTAGATTAAATAAATATTGGGTTTAAAAAATTGTCATTGTAAAGCAAAGCAACACGGTACCTTGGGTGTTTCAATGAAAGAAATTATTTTACTGTTAGCAAATTTCCCAATTTCAAAAAATAAGTAATAATAATAATAAATTTTGTTTCAAACCAAATTCAACAATACCAAGATAGATTATTACAGATATACTAGGGGAAAAAGAATAATTATAGGTATTTAGATAAATTTGTTCTTTAACATATAGTTTAATTTTAATTTATGTCTTGGAGACCTATTTTGTCCCTTCCTACACTTTAATAGTCTTCTTATTATTAACTTCAAATGATTGGCGGATAAAAATTTTAAATACTATTGAGTGTAAATAACTCCTATGTGATGAACAATGACATTATTAATGGGAAGTTCGTTGTAAATTTTTTTTTTTTTTACTATATCCAATTTTAATCCATCCTATAAAATAAAAAATAAAAATAAATAAAATTATAACAAGCAAGGGCTTATATGTAGGCTCCAGCCCTTGCTTGTTAATGGAAATTTTAGAATACAAAAAATATAAAATAAATGGAAGTTCAATTGGTACCATTACCATAACATTTTCGATAGAAAATTTAACTAATAATTAATGTACGTAACAATTAATTTGGTATTATTAGTATTGAACAAATTTTGAGATAAGTATGATGTTTTTGAGTGCAAAAATAAGAATAATTTACTCATAAAGTAAAATAAAACTTAGGTATTATTAAATCGTTCATCTCCATTATTAGAGTCTCCTCTCCGCTAAATTTACCGAGGTTCATAAGTGGTTCATTGTTTATGACTCTAGTTGCAAAGACAAGGCAACTAGGAGTATGTTGCATTTTTAAAATAAAAATAAGAAACTATTTGTTTATAGTGGAGTTTCCTATGTAGGCCCAAATTTGCCCTTTTGTTACTTTCACTAATGATGCCCAGCCTACTAGGCCCAACCATAGGCTGAGATGTGGGCTGAGCTTTGTGTTTCTATTTCTAGCCCGGATCGCTGTTCCCTAATTTTCTTAGAAATTGAATTTAAATTTAACTTATTTACTTAATAAACAAACTCTAGTAAAATTTTAGACGAACCAAACTTGTGCAGTTGGACTCATTTGCATCTCTAGACACAAACTCTTCCTATCTGTTTATAAGAAAAATAACGATAATAATAATTATTACAATTACGTATGTTTGTTTCACTACTTTTCCGGAATAAGTTTATGAATCACTACTACATCAACATGCATGAAGAAAGCTTTTCATGACAACATAATTTTTAAAGATGCAGATAAAAACACAAGAAACAAAATTTAGAGAATAAATCTAGCTCAAAGGTTAATGTTATTCATTTATAGATCTACATTGGTAAGAGATGGAGTCTAAGCAAATTGAAATGTACATATCATTCTAAGTAAATGCCTTACCAATTCTTGTATGCTAACAATTTCCCCAGAAAAATAAAAAATTATTGTATACAATTTAGAAAGTATAGTCTACCCATTCATATTTCCCTCTATTAGATCGTTGTGCAACCCAAGGTCACGTTCTTGTTTGATGGTCACTTTGGTCTAGCTTTAAGTCCATTTATATGGCCTGCATTTAAAAAGGACCACTGACTATGGGTCTTCGTTTGGGCTGGGCCTTGGAATGCTTTTATGGGTGCAGGTGACTACTGACCAGTAGTGTTGGTTTCCCTCGGCGCACTGAATGCCTGAACTATATTCTGTCCCTACGTTCTCAAAAAAAATAATTTAGAGGCTTATTGACCACATTACCCTGGGTTTGATTTTTTCATTATCCTTGGTGTCGCCGACGCGCCACCGAGTGTCTTCGCCGTGGAAATGTGTTAGATATTCAATTAGTCAACACATTTATCTTTTCTTTTATTTTTAAGATGTTATTACCTTCTGTTCAGCTGCAGATAAATCGAGAGAGTAAAGAAACAAAAAAAGAATTATATGGATAATGAAAAGTTTCAATGAAAGTTTTTTTCCCCTTCTTCTTTCTCATCTTCCCTCAGCAACCATAAAAGTAGAAGAATCATGCGATTGTCTATCTAAATTGGAAGAGTTTGAAATTTTAGGTGCCGAAATTATTAATCTGAACACTTGTATGATATTGGCTGAATTTTAAATACCGAGTTAATGAGATTATTTGCTAAAATTAAAACTTTTTTAAAAAAATACCATAAACATTATTGCAATAAGAAACTTAAAAGATTTTCTTTTATTTTTAATCATCTCCTCAAAATTGGGAAAGAGTTTGTTGGGAAATACTGATATCTAAAAGTATTTTTTTAATTTATTTGTTTAATTAGAATTTATTGTTATATAAATTGTCTTATTGAATGTATAATAGTAAAATTGTTAGCGCCTAAAATTTTATAATCAAAGATGATTTGATATTGAAATGTTTGTTGTAATATAATTTTCATACGGAGTACTATTTAGATCCGGCATATGTCAGCATTAAATGTGGGACCGGAGGTTTAGTTTAACTTGTTCACTTTAATTTACCCATTGTTTGATATTAGTAACACATGCATGTCTTTGTAAAATTTGAGAAAGAAAAGGGTTTCTGGTAACTTTTGGTTGGGCTTGCTTAGATTATAATTGTAAAATATAAAATAAATAGAAGTCTAATCGGTCAGTTTATGATAGCAACGAACTAGTCCAGTTAAATTTCCTATAATATCCAATGCCAAAACACTTACGCAATGCTTTTTATTTATTTTATTATTATTATTATTATTATTATTGTCGAACAAATTTTGAGATAAGTATGGTGCTTTTGAGTGCAAAATGATGTTTTTGAATACAAAAACAAGAATAATTTGCTCACAAAATAAAATAAAACTTAGGTATTATTTTGTGGCCTAATCGATAGATCTCCATTATTAGAACATTCGTCTCCATTAAATTTACCAAGGTTCATAAGTGGTTCATGACTCTTCCGCTAATTTTGCCAAGTTGCAAAGACAAGGTACGTGGATACTAGGAGCATGTTGCATTTTTGAAATAAAAATAAGAAACTATTTGTTTATATTGGAGTTTCCTATATATGTAGGCCCAAATTTGCCCTTTTGTTATTTTCACTAATAGGCTGAGATGTGGGCTGAGCTTTGAATAAATTCTTTTATGTTTTGTAACAAACCTCCCTTGACTAAATTTTTTTATCTGGGTAATTCTTTCCAAAATTTGTAATTTTTTGATCATCCACATTTGAATATGATATATATATATGTAAATATGCGAATGAGACTTGCAGATTTTATCCATATTTTTTACAACAAATTAACAGCTAAGTAAAATGTATGTTTTTCTTTTTCTTCTCTACGAAGAAAAAGACTAAAGATGGCATTTCCTTTTTATTTACTTATTTCCTATCATTTTCATGCATGCATCATGCATGAGTGATATCTTATCCATTTTATTTTATTTGATCACCTTTTATTCATCATGCTTCCTAATTCATCAAGTTTATTATCTTATTACACTCCACAAATATGTGTTTTCTCTTTTTAATATTCATGTATCTATATATATTTGTATTGTTTGATAAATAATAATAATTTATTAAAAATTTCTTGTTCTGATATCATGAGAAATGACATGTTCCTGTCATAAAATATATGTTTCACAATTCTTTCTTTTATATTTAGTGTCATTGTATGTTTGTTATTGTATAAAAGGCTATAAATGTAATTACAGTTTTATGATGGTTTGCCCACTGCACAATAATAAGATAGAGATAGTCTGACGCAACACAATTACACAAGCACAGTATGTAGTGACAGGTGTCAGATACAAAAGCAACAAATCACGTGATTTCCTGGTATATGCAATTCAATTTTCTTTCTTTTCCAGTATATGCGTGTTTTACAAGTTTGATTGATATACTACTATCAGCTTACAAACAAAGCTTCTTCCCTTCCGCAACCTTTTAAATATTTTTTTCATTACTCATTTTTTGGCATGCTTTTGTCTTTTCTTTATTTATTATGGAGTGTTATTAATTATGTTTTCCTTTGACATGACTTTTGTTTTGTGATTAGTTTATCAGTAGTTTTTTCCTTTTTAATACTGTAATAACAAAGTTAAGCAACATTCCGAAACAATAACTTTGAACCAAAAAAGAAAAACAGTAACATGGTTCTGCTGGTTCGGAACGGATTTTTTTATGAATTCACATATGTTTTTTTTTTTCTTTTTTTTTGTAAAATAATTCACATATGTTCCAATTAGAAGATAAGTGAGTTTGAATAGTTAATCTTAATTATTATTATTATTTTTAACGATAGGTTCAAAGCAGGCTCATCAGCCCAACAAAAAAAAAAAAAAATCTACTAATATTTCCAAGTACTTGTATAAAAACAACTATGAGGTAGCTTGTAGTTTGTCTTAAGCACCTATTTTTAGGTGAAAGTTAAACTAGGAGGGTCAGAATTAAACCCTAATGTCATTGCAGGAACAGATTAATATTAAGGAGTTCACAAACTCTATTGAGTAACCCATCACAAAATTAACCACAAGTCTAAAGCATTATCAAAATAATTAAACCAAATATCACCAAAAAGTACCACATACCCATCACAAGTTCAAATAATTATCCAAAACATTCATAATAAAATTCAAAAACTGCTTAACCAAATATTCAAAAAACGCCACCTATATAAAATCTTCACGAAATGACTGTCTGCACCGATTCTTTCTTTACAAAAGGTGTTTGAACTTCCAAGTACTAATATACTATTAAGTAAAAGTACCTAATATTTTATACTCTCCATAAGTGTCATAAGCATCACAGGCTTGTTCCCAGAAACAAAACTTGTCAAGGGCCAAGTAATAATCACAAAATTAAAATTGGCTGCTTTTGTCAACGACATCTCTTTTGTTCTCCCTAAAATGGCACTCCTTCAAGTCCATTTCTTTGGGCAGTCCAGAGGGGTTTATTAAACCACATATTTCCCGAGCAACCCTCTAATGCCATTCAAACTATACAGGCACTCCACCAAGCAACACCAATTTGGTCGGTGGGACCAAGGTGGTGCTGCTTCCATTTAATACAACTGTTGAAGTGGGTAAGCCATGTTCTTCTTGATTAATTACACTGGATTTTCAAAGCAATCTACCATGCATATAGGAATTGCATATAATCTAAGTGTCATAAACATCACAACCTTGTTCCCACAAACCATATTGAAAATGGAAAATGTACAAGCTGGCAAAGCAAGCAGCTAGAGCTGCTCAATTCCTTTATTCAACAAAAACACAGCTTACATAATAGGACCACCTACAGAGCAACAAACATGCATGAAACAACTAGACCATGAGACAAAGCAGCAATTTATTTTATTATTATTATTATTGTTATTGTCAAACAAATTTTGAGATAAGTATGATACTTTTGAGTGCAAAAACAAGAATAATTTGCTCACAAAGTAAAATAGAACTTAGGTGGCCTAATTGATACAACGTTCATCTCCATTATTAGAGTGTCCTCTCCACTAAATTTACCAAGGTTCATAAGTGGTTCATTGTTTAGGACTCTTCTGCTAATTTTGCCAAGTTGCAAAGATAAGGGTGAACGTTGAGGCCCAAATTTGCCCTTTTGTTACTTTCACTAATGATGCCCAGCCTACTAGACCCAACCCTAGGCTGAGATGTGGGCAAAGTTTTGTGTTTGTATTTCGGCCTTCTTCTTCTTCTTCTTTTACTTCTTCTTCTGGCAAAGAGCAATAAATTCTTTCATGTTTTGTAATTAACCTCCCTTGACTAAATTTTTCATGTTTTGTAATAAACCTCCTTGACTAAATTTTTTTATCTGGGTAATTCTTTCTAAAATTTGTAATTATTTGATCATCCACATTTGAATGTCAATTTTGATCAATACAAGCTTTGACACACTTTAGCTGATTTGAACTGTCACTTGCTTAAAACAGATTGCATCATAGTTCAAGAAAATTATAAAATTTGAAAACAAAAACTCTTGAAGCTAAAATGAAACAAATGAGATACATGAAACTTAAATAACAATATATATATATATTCAGATTTTTTTTAAAAAAACAATATTTTCTGAATTCCAAACAATTCTATTTTCAAATTTTTTTTTAATTCTCAAGCATTGTCCAAATTAAATACATGGTTTAAGGCAATTAGTTAGACATGGAACCAAATAAAATTAAGTTAAACAAAACAAAATTAACATAAGCATTAAAACACATCATCGACTATTAGTTAATTAAAATCCCAAGAAGGACGGAGTTCACCCACAGAGTAAAATACTTAATAAAGATCCCAGAACGATGACTTCAGCATCCATTAAAATAAAGAAAGTAAAAAGAAAAGAAAATAAAACAACAAAAAAGATTAGAGACCAAAAACCAGATACAACTGGCGGCGATATCTCTGATCACGGATTCCTTCTCCATCTTCACATCGGAAGCGGAAGCCTAATCAAACAAACAAACAAACAAATTTCTGACGCCCGATCCTTCCTATGAAACCCGCGAATGCCTCGCCTCTCTTGCAGAAGGCATACAGAGGATACCTGGCCGTAAAATGAACTGCACACATATGGTGATGGTGACCGGATCGTTCTTGTTCACGCCGTACAAGTAACCGAATGCCTCCATGAAAACTGGGTTGATCTTCTTGATCTTCAAAGTAGAATCACACCGCTTCCAGTTGCAACGGCAGGTGCGATTGTGAACACCGATGTCCAAAATTCCATCGCCGGAAAGGAGTTTGCAGCGGCCAGAGATTGAATGGTGTTCTTCAAGGCTCCCTCGGCCATCTAAATGAAATCCATCGACCCAGATCTGTCCAAAAGATGGAAGGTTGGGAACAAAACTCTTGAAATAGTCACTCATTTTTTATTTTCAGGGGGTGGACTAGGGTTTCAGTGCTATGCGACGTTTCAAGAGTTTTGTTCCCAACCTGGCTGAAGGAGCAACACCATACAATCCCTGGCCATTGCTGCAAACTCCTTTCCGGCGATGGAATTTTGGACATCGGTGTTCACAATCGCACCTGCCGTTGCAACTGCAAGTGGTATGATTCTAGTGTTGAAGATGAAGAAGATCAACCCAGTTTTCATGGAGGCATTCAATCAATGATCTGTCCAAAAGATGGAAGGTTGGGAACAAACTCTTGAAATAGTAACTCATCTCATTTTGGATTTTCAGGGAGTGAACTAGGATTTTCAGTGCTATGCAACAGTGTAGGTAAATGGAGGGGACGACACCGTAGATGTAGATATATATATATATATATATCACTCTACGTGTCAAAATCCTGAAGCTGTACCTTTCCATCAAAGGGGCAATATTATGCCAACTCATTACGGTAACATAAGCTCCATGTTTTTTCATCTGTCACTTTATCATTAATGCGCAATTGAGGGATGTGTTTCCACCTTTGCCTTACACTCTTATGGGTTGGTAAGAGTCGAATAACTCAATTTATGAACAATAATACCCTTATCCATTATCATTTCGTATTAAAATCAAAAAATTTCTCCATTAATTATATCATCTTAATTAGTACATTATCATTATTATAATTTTTTTTAGACTAATCATGTCAATATGTGAGCCCCATTTCTATTTATCTTTTTAAATTAGATATTTTATGAGTATGTATGATTATTTTAAGTAAAACAATTTATCAATAATAATAATAACACCAACAAAAAGCATATTAATTTGAAATGTCAAGAATACTTATTTACCATTGAATTATTCTTATGACCCAAGTAAGATCCAACAATTAAAGTGTGTCAATTGAGAGGTGAATTTAAGTGTCTATAAGTAAAATTAATTAAATCTTATCAGTAAATCATTGATTTAAGTTATTTGACTGAAATTGATAACATACATACACTTTATAAGCTAATTTTGCAAATTTTTAAAATTGACTCAAATAAAATGAGCCAATTTCAAATCATGGTTCAATTATATAAAATGTGATCCAAATTGATATTTTGATTGAAACTAATAAGGGATTATGACTTCTCAATAATGACGTGAATTAAATTACTAAAAACTTTAATTCGGACTAAATTATTGAGCTTAATTTCTAATTATATAAATTTAATCGAATTTGTCCCCATTGTTAAACCCTCCATCATTACTCTATTTCCAATGGGCATAATAATGTTATAATAGTGACGTACTTAAGAAAAATATATGAAATAATTAATTGCAAGTTTAAATAAGGTGGACTAACTAGTTTTAATCAAGATGAGATAAATGAATGGAGATAAAGCCGAGGTCAGTGTCGTCAAAAAAAAAAACAAATTATGTGCAAAGAAACGTGACTACTTTTAACCACGTGAGTCTCTCTCTCTCTCTCTCTCTCGTCTCTCTTATAGCTGCCCATTAAAGGAGGTGCTTCCCTTGTGTTGGCAGGTGTCAGACACCACAATATATGGACACTAATACCCTACTTCAGTCTCAATTTACGCACCAGTAGTTTAAACCAAAGATTTTCTGAAATTGCCTTTCATTAACTATGTCATCTTAATTGGTATACTACAAAATTTTGCGACTAATCATGTCAAATACGTGACCTCAATTTCTATTTATCTTTCTAAATTATAAATTTTTAATTATTTATCAAAAAAAAAACCAAATTAAAATATTAGCAGTTTTTTTTTATTATTATTGAAATATCAAAATAATGCCAAAGTTTTTAATTCTTTATTAGGGTAGTTTGGAAAAAATTATAAGTCAACGCATTTATCAACTTATATTCATGAACATATTTAAATTTATACGAGTTAAAGTTTACAAGGTTAGACAAACCGACCCAATACTAATCGGGATTGACTTGTTCATTAATTATCTTAGAAATTGAATTTAAATTTAAATTATTTACTTAATGAACAAACTGGAGTAGAATTTTAGACGAACCAAACTCTAGCTTATTGACCTCTAAACACAAACTCTTCTATCTATTAGAAGAAAAATAAAGATAATAATAATTATTACAATTAGGTAAGTTTGTTTCACTACTTTCCCGGAATGAGTTTATGAATCACTATTACATCAACATGCATGAAGAAAGCTTTCATGACAACATAATTTTTAAAGACGCAGATAAAAACACAAGAAACAAAATTTTGAGAATAAATCTATCTCAAAGGTTGATGTTATTCATTTATAGATCTAAATTGGTAAGAGATGGAGTCTTGAGTAAATTGAAATGTACATATCATTCTAAGTAGATGCCTTACCAATTCTCATATGCTAACAATTTCTGGGAAAAATAAAAAATTATTGTACACTAATGCCTTAAGAAGAGTGGTTTTTAGAAAGTATAGTGTACCTATTCATATTCCTTGAAACTTATTTATACTACACGGTAAATTTGGATTATGGATCTCTAATGTTGAAGACCACCAGTTGGTTGGAGTCTATCCCATTAGGGTAGGGTTTTTATCTAAGTGGCACAATTCTTTCGAAATGGCATCACTATTATTCGTGCACGAATTAGTGTTTTGAGAGCAAATCTTTCTATAATTCGCGAATTTAATTTTTTCAATTCACGAATTCAATTTATGAATTATAGAATTCACAACGATTTCTCATTAATTGAATTATGGACGACTAATATTGATTTTTTGAGACAATAACCAGGCGTGCTTAACACTGAATAAAAAAGATTTAAAATGTGAATAATTTACCTAATGTTAAACAAGAATAACATGTCATTACCATATTCTTCATTTTAGTTTTCTTATTTAAGTTTAAAAATATTAGATGTGTGTACATTATATAGATACATATATATTGCAAACAAAATATATTGATATTTTTAGTTTTACTTTTATTAGTTAAGATATTTATTATTTTTAGTAGTAATTCTTTAAAGTAATAATTTTATATATGAAAAATTAAACAATCTCTTTTTAAGAATCTAGAATAAATAAATGAATTTTTTAAGTCGCATTTCTTTATAAATAAAAGATATGATATAATTTTTGCTTTTTAATTAATATTAATATTAATATTATATATCTTTTAATACAAAATAAATAATGTTACTAATAATTCAAACACATTTTCTATTTTATTTCCACTCAATACTATACAAATGTAGAGACCAAATCTTACCGTTTTCAAACTCCCATTCGTTATGACTTAAATTTTTATCCTTTCATAAGAGTTTTGACATGAACAATCACGAACAAAAATAAATAAATAAATAAATAATATTTCCCTTAAAACTAACAACTATTTAATTTCAGTAAAACTTTCCGTCTTACTTTTCAAAGTCTTAGCTTAATTGGTATTTATATACATATCTTTCCTCAACTATTTGCGGAACATGGAATTTCTGAGATAACAAGTTACGAGTTTTTATTTTTATTTTTTTCCGTCGAGTAATTTGTATGTATTGGTGTAATAATGTATAGTGGTGGGCCACAGGCTCTCTAATGACTGTGCCAAGTCTCCTCGCTCCATCGAATGGTCTATTTTATACCACGTCATGACTGTGCGAGACTCTCTCTCATATTAATTTGAAAAGTCAAGAATATTTAATTACCATTGAATTACTCTTTGAGGAGTGCTAATTGCGCGCTTGTAACTGTCCTTTCACAGTTGATCACAATTTTTATAATTATATGTTTATTTATGAGATGTTTCCTATTTTTATAAAAACTAAAATTATAAATTTTTAAGATAAATTGGCCCTTTAATCTTTTTTTATTTCTCCCTTTTTATTCCCTTTTCATTAGTTTTATCCGGTATATATACGTACAAACCGCCACATGCACATATATAGATATATACCTAACATTCTAGATTGCAAAAAAAAAAATGGGAATATATTATTTTCTTTCTTTTTAGATTTGCCAAAACGAGTAACATTATGAGAATTGATTATTTTATTTTATTTTTTAAAAAAATTATATTTTAACTATATATATAAGTGCTCTAAAGTGACATAAAAAACTTATACGTATGTATAGTGATATATATATATATATATATATATATATATATTATATAAAATGACATAAAAGTAGTTGTTTATACATATATATATACATACATACATGTACATTGTGATTGAGTGAGGAGAGAAAAAAATATAATTAAAAAACTTATACGTATATGAAGTTAGTTATATATATATATATATATATATATATATATATATATATATATATTACATATTATATATATACATGTATATCAATTAAACAAGGAGAGAAAAAAAATAGAAGAAAAAACTAAATGAATAGGAATTGAATGTGAATCCATATATAATGCATGTATATATAGTTAAAATATAATTTAAAAAAGGAAATAAAAAAAAAACCATTCCTGTAATATTATTTGTTTTGACAATCCAAAAAGAAAGAAAATAATATATTCGTGTTTGTGTATTTTTTTTATTTTTTTTTGCAATGTAGAATATTGTTGATATAAGGAATAAAACTAAGAGGAAATAAAAAGAGAGAGATAAGAAAAAGTTAAAGGATAATTTTGTCTTAAAAATTTATATTTTTAATTTTCATAAAGTTAAAGAATATTTCATAAATGAACGTATAATTATAAGAATTGTGACCAATAAAAAGCGTGATTATAAAAAGACAGTCTCAAACGCGATTGCAATTAACACTCCTGACCCAAATAAGATCCAACAATAAAAGTATGTCAACTGAGGGAGAAATTTAAGTGTCTGTAACTAACCTAGGCTTTAATTAGTGACTATTTTAGAAAAATATATGGAATAATTAACTGCAATTTTAAATAAAGTAGACTAACTAGTTTTAATCAAGGTCATATTAAATGGATGGAGTTAAAGACGAGGTCAGTGTCGTGAAAAAAAAAAGATTAATTACAGTGACACCTCATAAAGTTTGTCATAATTATAGCCATATACAAGTTAAGTTTTTTTTGAACAATGACACACCCTGTTAGAAATTGAATTCAAACAGCCCTTTAAAAGAGGTGAAAAGTCAAGATTGCCCTTCAATATTTTATTAAATCAAAATGTAAAATATTAAAACTCTTAAATAACAGTTTTGCCCTTATAACCAATAGTAAACCTTGCCACACACACTCTCTCTCCTCTCACCCCATCCATATATCATAAATGGTGAAACCTAGTAAGGCTACTATCTTATCTATTTTCTCCATTTCATGGGTGTTAAAAAATTATTATGTTTGAAAAATTAAGGCAGTAAATCTCTAGCGAATTAAAGCAGCAAAATCTTCAGCGAACTCAGTCAATTCCAAATGATTAAGGTTGATCCGTCTTCGTTCCACCAGATCATGTCATTAGTTGTACGATCCATCAGCAAGCTCATAGGTTTTGGGTAAGAACGACATCGAAAGATATCTCGATGAATAGCCGGTCATCACAGATCTTGATGCCTCGCCGGCCGTTAATTCTCCACCGGCCGCGGAGCTATCGCCATCGCACCTAAACCAATTAATTACCATCAATACATATATACATACACTGAGGCTGTGAGCCCTTTTGATCCCTCGATTGATAGGTCCACCAGGAAGAGAATCCCATTAACCGAATCTACGGCCGAACAAAGAAGCGTAACCCTCATTAGAACCTTTGAAGCCTTTGCCACGGAGCCTTCACCATGCTTCTTCAGATCGTGATGGTGATGGTGGGTGATGATATATATATATACACACACACACACGACATTCATAGTTCGATATTTTTTTTGGTTTGATATTTTTTTTATTATTATTATTATATAAATATTATATTAGGGTTAAAAAAGTAATTTCATTAATTACATAAGTTAAAGGGCAAAAATGTCATTTTATTATGTATCAGATGTGACGGTGATTAATTGGGGTGTTTTTGTTAACTTTATTCAAATTAAGGGAGCGTCATTATTTAAAAAAGGTTCAACTTGTATATAGATATTATTATAGCAAATTTTATGGGGTGCCATTGTAATTAATCTAAAAAAAAGACAAAAACAAAAACAAATTCTGTCGCAAAGAAACGTGACGTGAGTCTCTCTCTATATCTGCCCATTAAAGAAGGTGCTTCCCTTGTGTTGGCAGGTGTCAGACAACACAACATATGGACGCTAATACCCTAGTTCAGACTCAATTTACGGGTACCTGGTGCTAGTAGTTTAAATCAAAGATTTTCTGAAATTGTCATTCATTAATTATGCCATCTTAATTGGTATACTACAAAATTTTGCGACTAATCATGTCAAATGTGACCTCAATTTCTATTTATCTTTCTAAATTATAAATTTATTCTTAGTTATTAAAAAAAAAAACCAGATTAAAATATTAGCATTTTTTTTTTTATTATTGAAATATCAAAATAATGCCAAAGTTTATAACTCTTTATTAGGGTAGTTTGAAAATATTTTATTTTGTTGTTGTTCACGGACACACTCTTTATTAGAACCTTTTTTTTACTCCATCAGTACAAGCAACACATATTGACTATGAACCAATAATAATAATATTATATTATATTATTATTGTTGAAAAAATTATATTTTTATATTTAAATTTGTTAAAAATATGTTATGAAGTATTTCAGATTTGTCGGATATGCAATCGAAGTACTTAAAAAATATCATATGAAAAATATTAAATACGTGTTAGAAATTAAAAAATATGTTATATAAGTTTAGATAGGTTAAAAATATTCGAACACTTAATTACGAGTGTTCATTGCTCACTTAAAAATATTCATACTTTTAAAACAAGGATATGCAGTTTTCGATAAAGATGATTTATGTATTGCTTCATTTACTCTCCTCGTATACAATTATTATAACATTTAAATAAGTTTTGAATGAATTTGAAATTCACTAAAAATTAGTAAAACACAGTCTCTTCAGCATTTATTTTATAAAACACTGGACACTTGTTGTAAGGATTTATTTTATATTTTTAATTATTTATAAGCGCATTATACATGCATATCTACAATGGGCATTAATGTGATATATAATGACATATTTAAGAAAAATATATGGAAGAAGTAATTTACTAATTACACGTATAATTCAAAAAAAAGGTCGGACTACTTTTTAACAAAATAAGTCGGTGTACCAAATGACCAATTGGCCTAGCAGTATCACGGTGATACTATCACCCCTTTCTTTCCAAAAGAAAAATCAGTAATTAAAATATCGTAGAATGTGTAAATAATTATTTTAACTTAAAAATAAATAAAAAATAAAAATCGGTGTTATATGGATAGGGATAGAAACCAGGTCAATTTCGTCAAAAGGTAAATAAATTCTGTCGTTGTCTCCAGATTCTCTATGCAAATAGAGAAGTCATTTGACCGTTGAGTATGAAAAAATAAAATAAAAGAACATTCTCGAAGTTGTCCTTTTAAAAAATTGAAATAAAAGTCTTCTTACTGGTTTACTGAAATAAATTTAAATTTAAATTTAAATTTTAAAAATAAAATACTTGATTTCTATATTATAGAGGAACAAATAAATAAAATTATATCATACAGAAAAATTCAAGTATTGTTCTTTTCATATTACACTCCATTTTTGTAATTTCTACACCACTTATACTCCTATCTTTTATTAAGAACAAAAGGGCATGAAAAAGTACCAGGGAAGAGAGGTGGGATCCTGAAAATTTTGATAGTTAGCTAACTTGAACAAAATATGCATATATATATATATATATATATATATATACTTTCAACAATTTTATATTTAAATTATTAAAATGATGAGTATGCTCGGTAATATGGGTACGAGTTTGTGTATATAGTTGGGCGTTGAAAATTCTATATATACTGTTATAAATTATAATATCTCATGTAAACATGTAATCTCAAACTTAAAATGAACCAAGTAATTTTTATTATCACTTTTTGTAGCAACCCAATATTAAAAGATAAATTGTGAAGAGTATATTTATTAGGCCCCGACTAAATTTGTAACTATTTTAAGATAAGTACAAATATAAATTTTGTAGAATGATTTTAAATTTAACTTTATGTTGTGGTTCTAAGTATCGAATTGAGTATATTGAATTTGAAATTAAAATAAATTTAGTTTAAGTTTTATACTAAATTATTTAAATTCGCTGCTGCTAAACATCACATTAATCAAGCTAATAAAGTCAAAGGCAAACTATCATCAATTTGGAGTTCCTTGATGTCTTTAAATTTGATTTAAAGTTTGAGATGTACAAACGCATGTAGAAGAGACGTCTCCTATTAATAATTGGAATTTATTGTGAAGTTATTGCCATCTTCCATATCCGTGAGAAAATACTGACTTTGCAATAGTTTACAGTATGTCTCTCAACTGTAGATGCTATATTTTTTTTTTTCCCTTTATTTAATATATTTAATTTTTATGTATATGATTATACTAATTAATATATCCGTCTTAATTTGAAAAATCAATAATATTTATTTACAATCGTGTGATTTCCTTATGGCCCAAGTAAGATCCAACAGTGAAAGTACATGAATTAAAATGTGAATTTAAGTGTAAATAAAATAATGATTAGTTTGTGATTTTTTTTGGGGTAAATTAATTATATGTGTTTTTAACAAAATCATATCATAACTTGGGCCGGCCAACAGAGTTTTAAAAGAAAAAATAAAGACTCCCAATACTAGTTCAAATTCACGAGGCCAGACGAGCAAGCCTCGATAGTAGTCGGGATTCGCTCGTTCACTAATTATCTTAAAAATTAAATTTAAATTTAAGTTATTTACTTAATGAACGAACTCAAGTGAATTTTAGACGAACCAAGCTCATGTAGTGGGGCTCATTTGCACCTCTAAACACAAACTCTTCGTATCTATTAAAAGAAAAATAACAATAATAATAATTATTACAATTAAGTATGTTTGTTTCACTACTTTCCCGGATTGAGTTTATGAATCACTAATGCATCAACATGAAGAAAGCTTTCCAGGACAACATGATTTTTAAAGATGCAGATAAAAACACAAGAAACAAAATTTAGAGAATAAATCTATCTCAAAGGTTGATGTTATTCATTTATGGATCTAAATTGGTAAGAGGTGGAGTCTAAATAAATTGAAATGTACATAACATTTTAAGTAAATGCCTTACCAATTCTTGTATGCTAACAATTTCCAGGAAAAATAAAAAATTATTGTATACTAATGCCTTTAGAAGAGTGGTTTTTAGAAAGTACAGTCTAACTATTCATATTCCTAGAAAATTATTTATACTACACATAAAAATTTGAATTCAGGAACTCTAATGCTGAAGTCCACGGGTTGGTTGGACTATATTCCATTAGGGTAGGGTTTTTACTTAAGTGGTACCATTCTTTCGAAGTGGTATCACTATCGCGCTTTGCGTACGAATTGATGTTTTGCAAGTAAATCTTTCTATAATTAGCGAATTTAATTTTTTCAAATCACGAATGCAATTTATGAAATCTCAGATTCACAATGATTTCTCATTAATTGAATTATGAACAACTATATGTGATATTGTTTTTTGAGATAATAATCAAATGTGCTTAATACTGAATAAAAAAAATAAAAAATGTGAACAATTAACCTACAATGTTAAACAAGAATAACATGTCATTAGCATATTGTTCATTTTTATTTTCTTATTTAAGTTTAAAAATATTAGATGTGTGTTATTATTTTATAATTCTTTACATTTCATGTAAGAAAAATTAAACAATCTCTTTTGTACTTCCGCTCATTGTGACTTATATTTTTTTATCCTTTTGTAAGAATTTTGGCATGAACTAAACTCTCGACAGGAGATAATATTTCTTTCTTTCCCATGAAATTAACAACTATTTAATTTCAATAACATTTTCCGTCTTACCTTTCACAATCTTAACTTAATTGGTATATGTGTACATATCCTTCCTCAATTTCTGAGATAAGAGCTAGCATCTTCATTGTCAAGTTTAAGAGTTTTTATTTTTATTTTTATTTTTTTCCCGTCAAGCAATTTGTATATATTGGTGTAATAATGAACAGCGATGGGCCACAGGCCGAAAATAAAAAAGCTACATGCATAGATGGTTATGAGTGCAAATATACACTATTTGTTTAGCATATCTCTAACATATTTAAATATTATAATATTCATTTTTGTCATTTTTTTTTTTTTTTTTTTTTCTGTTAAAAAAGGAAGAAGAAGAAGAAGAAGAAGAGAAAGAGAAGAGCCTATTATTTTATGCCATTTAATTAAATTTTTTAAAATTAAATTCATTTTTTATCTATTTTTTATTTTATTTTATCAAATGTCCATCTCATATAGTTATACACACACACATTATATAAAATAAAAAATATAATAATGATATAATGATATATAATAATATATAATATGAGTAAACGTATAAGATTTGAATTTATATATAGTTGCATTTAGGGGTGGATAAATAATCCGCAACTGCGATTCGGGTCGATCAGTTCGAATCGGTGGCAGATTCAAAAAAAATTGAATTTGAAGCTTACGGATCGAATCACGGATTGAGCTGTTAAAAATTTGATCCGAGATTTTTATATATATATATTCAAATAATGTATTAGTTAATTTAATTAATTGATGATCATTTAATGGATTATAAGAATGTATTAGTTAATGATCATTTAAATATATGAATTAATGGTGATAAATTTAATTTTATATATTGGGTTATGGTTAAAAAAATAATAATATTGAACTATTTAGGAAAAATTCCAATCAGATCTGATCCGTCATTCAACGGATTTGATCCGATCTGTGGGATAATGGATTGGTGGGGGATTCAGATTTTTTTAATCTGTTGGGAGCGGATCAATTAGATTTGAATTGATGCCTAATCCAATCCAATTCAATCCGTGGCCACCCTTAGTTGCACTCATAACTATAAAATTATACTTTTTCAATTTTCTTCTATATTTTTCTTTAATTAAAAGTATAGTGATACATATAACAAAAAATATAATTTAAAAGATTATTATTTGAGAAAGCGGAAAAAAAAACAGAAAACTAGCTAAATTCACCCAATTGGGCAAATTGCTTAAAACCACGTTGACTTGATTAGTGGGGGTTATTTTTGGTAAAAAATTTTAAAATCACCCACTTGATTAGTTGAGAGGATTTTTTTGACCCAAAAAAAATAGAGGATTTACTGCAAAACGGTAAAAGTCAAGGAGAGTTAAATACACTTTATTCTAAAAACAATAATCATAATCAAAAGTTAGAGACGTGATTTCTATACTCTTAAGCAATGGTGTAAAAAAAAAAAAAATCCACAAGAAATTACATGCATAATACACAGAGAAAATTTCAGGTACTGACTTTCCAAAAAAAAATATATAATTTCAGGTACTGTTCTTTTGGTATTTTATTTATTATTAATTTTTTTACTTTTTGATATTTTACACCCTTCACTTCTCTCTTTTTATTAAGAATAAAAGGACGTAATAAAGTACAAGCATACAGAAGTTTGACCAAAATTTTCAGATTCAGTCTTTCCAAACAGTTTCGTATTCGCTAAAATAATCAGCTCTTAAACAAAAAAAAAGAGAAAGAAAGAAAGAAAGAAAAAAAAAAAAATGGAGTAGTGCTTTTTTATTAAGACTCAATTGATTTTGTAACTAACTTTAGGATATTAAGAGCAGAGCCCTTTCGAGATTGCTGTTAGAATGTTAAAAACGCTTGTAATACATTGTATAAAATACTTTTTATACTTGAAATATTTTTAATTTTGCTTGATAATAATGTTGCTTAAAACACTTTTATTTCTAATTTTACTATATTATTCTTAAATTAAACATATGCTAATTCCCTAATATTAAATATTATAAAATTTCATTTAGTTCAATAATTTATAAAGATCGACTTGTATTGGTTTTTTATTTCTGTTTTACTTATTTTTTTTAATTTTTTTTTAAACATCACATATTTTGTTTATAATATTTGTTTACGATATGAAATTTGTATTAAATACTAAAATATAAATGAGTTAAACATATTTTAATGATGATTAATTTGTATCTGATTTGGAGACTCAAAAATAAACTAAAATCTTAGTTTGTTCCAAGTCCCAGATATTGTTTGCTATTTGTTTAAAGAAGGGATAAAATTATATTTGTAAAAAATATAAATGAATTAAATTATTTAAAAGAAAATTAGTTGCGTAAAAATATGAATCTCTACTCGTAATGCAATTTTAAAAATTACAATTCTTAATTTTACTTAAACGGGTTTTTTAGACCTAATCTCTACCACCTTTATGAAAAAAAAATATTCACCAAAAATAATGTACCACAATTTTTTAAAATGAAAGTAATTTCAGAACTACAAAGCAATCCCAAAGTTATCAATAATTGAATTTATTGTACAGTTATTGCTATCTCCCATATTCGAATGAGAAAGGTTATCAGCGAGAAAATAATTACTTTGCAATAGTTTCTATTATGCCTCTCAACTGCAATTGCTAGTTTTTTTCCTTTATCTAATATATTTAATTTTTATGTATATATTTATACTAATTAATATATCATTCTTAATTTGAAAAGTCAATAATATTTATTTGCAATCGTGTGATTTTCTTATGACACAAGTAAGATCCAACGGAGAAAGTATATAAACTAAATGTGAATTTAAGTGTAAATAAAATAATGATTAGTTTGCATATTTTTTTTCTTTGGTAAATTAATTATATGTGTTTTTAACAAAATCACATCATAACTTGGGGCCAACAGAGTTTAAAAAAAAAAAAAGAAAAAAAATAAAGACTCCCAGCAAGACTTTAGCTGACTACTTTGATTCTGATTTTATCATTTTATGTTATTAGATTAGTATAAAGATTGTTTTATTAGATTTAAATTTTTTTTTTTTTACCTAGATTTAAGCTGAATGTGCAGACTTTATACATTTTAAATTTGTTCTTTCTTTAAAAAAAAACACTCAAATCGTGCGTGACTAATTTCTACGTTTCACTCAGCGAGTCAGCGTCAGCAAAAAGATATTGGTCCAACAAAGTATGTGTAACACTATTGACATTTTGACTTGCACTTTTTATTCCATCCAACCAAAATTGGGTCCTTTAACCAAAAACTGCGTCTCCTCTCTTTCGTCGTGTTGTCTTCTTCTCCTACTCCTTATTATTGAAGTCGGAGTCTGAAAGTGAGTTGAGAGCAAACTTCAAAATTTGGGCCAGAATGTCCGAATACGAGCCGCTAGTGAACCACGCAGAACAACCAGAGATCGTCACCAAAAGAAGAGCTAGAACTGTTCGTGTTGTGTCTCTCGATGTTTTTCATGGCCTCTCTGTCTTGGTGAAGCTGTTCTTTCATCTTCAATGCTTTTGATTTCGATTTATTTTAGTTTGCATTTCTATCTTTTTATTTTTTCAGTTCTTGCTGTCACTTTGAACCGTTGTGTTATTGTTCTTTATTGTTTCCTATTGTGCACTATAAATCTGTAATTGTGTTATCACTTTAATCTTATTTGAATTTGATTATGGATTAGAAGTTTTGAATTGAGTTGAAGTTTTTATTCAATGGAAGTCCTTTTAGACAACGGATTTATCTTTTCTTTCATTCCTAAGATGTTAATACCTTCTGTTCAGCCACATAGAAATTTAGAGTTTACAGAAAAAAAATGTTTTAAAGAAATTTCTCATCTTCTCTCAGAAACCAAAAAAATTAGAAAAATTATGTCATTGTCTATTTGAATTTGAATTTCTTTGTTTGAGTGATTAGAATCAATTATCTCCTGTGTGATTGGTTTTTTATAGTGAATTTGAACTGGTAGAAAAGTTCGAGGAATCTGTATTGTTGATTTTCGGTGGTTTGCCTAAAAAAACTGTACAAAATTGCAAGTCAACTAGTACATTTAAGATTAATGAGGATAGATATTTTGCAAATCTAGATTTCTTAATGCATTAATACAAGTTCAATTACCTTGTAATGTAACAATTCTAAATATATTATGATTAGTTTTTCTAGAGCATTGCTTTGAGTGGTATCTCCTCCACTTCCTAAGGAGGAAGTTGAGGGTTCAAGTACCAATCAGGACAAAGTGGCTGTGTGAATGTGTCTTACCTATTAAAAAGAAAATAAATTCACTAGAGCAGGAGGTAAGATCTTACTGATTCACAGTATAAACACTAGATAATAGCCTTGCATCTTCATTACTTATTTCCATGCCACGCAAGGGTAACTAAAATGAAACTAGATCAATATGGAAATATGAGCTGTGAAGGAGTTTCTGACATTGCACGAGCTATAATGAGAATCAAGGAAACTTCGAGTCGTACTTTTCATGTAAAAGTTTCATCTTTTAAATGATAATGGCATGGTTTTATTTTATTTTTATTATTTACTAACCACTACTCTTTAATGTTTAGGCTATTAAAGACTGGACTTTACAATGTATATCAAGCTCTTGTGCACCTCTCAGTTGCGGCTCCCTCTCACTTATCGAAAATAAATAGATAGACATGACACAAAGTGCAAACCAACAAACAGAAAAGGGAAAACAAATGAAAATGAAGAGACTTGAATCCAAAATATCTCAGAACTATGATTCTGACACATGTCAAGTGTCAACCAACCACTTGTCCCAAAAGTAAGCTGTTAAGGAATTGGTGTATCAATCTTTCATGGTGTGCATTTTAATTTTACATTTAAATGCATATGCTAGTGTCAGAATGCGATTAGGAGCTCTAAGTCTTTAAGCCTTGGAGATTAAACACATGCTTTAATTACTAGGATATATATCTGTTAATTATGCTATCATAATTTAATCAACTATAGATTTCATCAGTTGTGATTTTCCATTTTTCAGGATATAAATATTATTGATATACTGTATTGTTTGCTTTCAGCTTATGTGGCTTGTGGATTATGCTTATGCTGGGTCAGTGTTCCCAATCATTGCTCATTCTCCGTGGAATGGCGTACACTTGGCATATTTTGTGATGCCTTTCTTCCTTTTTGTTTCTGGGGTTTCTATTGAATTTGTATACGAGGTACAAGTGGATATGATTATAAGAAAACAGATGATTTTGCAAAGACAACAGTAACTTGTTACTCTTAAATATTCATTCTATAGCATATACACCAAAAAAGTTCACTTGATAAATTAGTGATCCGTGTTATGTGCTTATAATTTCTGCACTCATGTGATGATATAATATATGCTTCTGTTAATGTAGGTAATCGATTATTGCATTCGGCGAAGTTATCCTTTCTTCACTATTTTAGAAAGTTTCAGACAGGGTAAAAGCTACATGGAAGGCAATACTGAGGGCATTGGAACTTTTTCTCTTTGGGTTCCTCTTCAAGGTAATATTAAGAGAAACTATAATTATCCTACTATGATATATTAATTGCCCTGGAAGGAATTTCATGCAACCATACGTGAACTGCACTTTTGAAGCAAAGCAACAGTTTTAATTATTCTTTATAATGCAGGCCACACACAGTATGATTGTTCCTTTTGATTAGCTTACTTTGTTTATAGAGATAGCTAAATAGTAAGGTATCAACAATATTTGTGGCTTTGCTCTATTCATTTCTGAGATCGTGCGTCTGTTGCTATACATTCTTTGTAGATTCAAGGGTCAAAAGCTAGAAAGTCAGATTCTTTATTATGTTGTTTTCAGCGGCATAGTGAAACTTTGAAAAGTAATTATATGACAGTTTATCTCTTTCACCTGAGTAACAGCAATGCTGGATCGTCATTTTAGGTCTGATAGCAAGGAGCGTCTCTACCACTTCCTCAAATTTAGTTTAAGAAATTAGCATCATACTAGGGAAAAAAAAAACATTTAGACAAAGAAATTACATTAGCCGCCAATCCAACTGCCTGGTTCAAGTCTGGTTGTAAAATGGACGTGTGCATATTATCTATGGCAAAAAAAAAAAAAAAAAAAAATAATAATAATTATAGTAAAAGTACCTAAGTTGCCCTAAATCTTTCATCTTCAGAGAGGAACAAAAGAGTTGCTTCTAGTCTTTCCAACCTTACGGGATAGGTAGCTGGTAGCCATGAGGTCTTGTTAAGATATAAGAATTTCTGGCAGAAGTTCTACTAGCCACAACCTTGGAGCTTGATTCAACTCATAATCTGAGATTTTTAACATACATACATGGATCATGGACATGCCCTGGTGGAATATGAATTTTAATTATAAGAACTTTAAGAAAGATATTAAGAGTATTCTAAGCTAAAAGTGATGAATCATGCAAATTTAATTTTAGCGCCTGGAGATGAAATTTCATAGTAATTTATCCCGTGCTCTTGGGAGCCTTCAGAGAGAAAATTCCGTTTTTGTACTTTTTTCAATAAGTTTCTATTTTTATTGCCCAATGCTGCAATTGAAATTTGGGTTATAGGGAAGGTCTATTTACTACAACTGATTGAAGTTCATGTTACAACCTATTTATTTCATCCTATCTAAGACCACATAACATCTATTTTGAACTAACGAGGATGAGGAGCATTTGAAAGTAGTTCATTCAGAATTGAAGAAAATAGATTGGATGATGATGAACGAAGCTCAATGATGAAATGAGTTGATGTCATTTAAGGCTTCTAATAGGCAAGGGAAAAAAAAGCATATGGACTGGAAACATTTTGGTGCATAGCGTTAGGATGGCGTTTAGTCAACAATTTTGGGGTTCTGGGATTGTTTGTACTGCCATCTGCTTATTGGTTTAACACATCTTCTCCCTTTACGACTTATTTCTGTCAATAGGGGAATCTATTGTACTTGTTATTGCATTTTATTTTTAGATTTCCTGACCATATGACATTCAGGTTAGTTGGAGATCTGAAACCTGTGATTCATTTTATTTCAGGTGGTTATCTGCATGGAATAACTTCTTTGACATTTGGTGTTGACATTGAAAGGATACGTTGGCTTGGCATTTTGCAGGTGTGTTTGACCTTAGCAACACAACAATTTGAGCTTTCAATTTTTGCCTTGTGGTCACAAAATTTAAACTTATAATTTCAAGACTAGTTTGTTTATGTGCAATTTCTAAAACAAGTCCAGGTTACAGAATTAAAAGGAAGCGATGTTATGGTCATCAATTTTATAGCTCTTTCAGCGTGTCTTTCTATTCATGATGGCTTGTTAGTAGATTCTAAAGCACCTTCAATTTGAATTGAAGGCCTTTAGCCAGCCGCAATCTATAGAGACGATCAGTTTGGCTTTAGGTATATTAACACTGCCCTGTTTAATGATTAGCTGTAACTTGTTTTGAGGTGTTTAAAAGATAATTTGAAATTGGGAACTAGTCAGGAAAAATATACTCTAAAACTGCTGACACCCTATGTATTTATGATACGAATTACTGTCTTTTTTAATGTATATATTTAAGATATATGTAGTGATCCAAGGCATTTTTTTTTCCAGTCTTTTTCTTTTTCTAAAACAAAAGAGAAAAAAATGAAAGAAAAAAGGGTGTCATATTACAAAATAAGGACTCTTTATTTTATTTTAATTAGTTTTAACTTCTTAATTAAGATCATATTCTTGTTCAACTTTCTGAAGGTATTGCTTATGCTCATCCAATTTTCTTGATGTTTGGATTTCAATTAAAAACATTTCTATGTTTGATCATTAGTAGCTAATTTTGTAACAGTTTTTAATGTTAAATTGAAATTAGTGCATTTTGAAGTGATTACTCAAGTAAATTCCTCGGCTACCACCCTCATACATCTGTAGTTCCATTTTTCAGCGTAGGACAAAACTTCTACATGTACTTAGTTCAAAACTTACCATTCAATTTAGAATAATCAAGTGGTCCCTGTAATTTATTATGTATTTTTTTCAAAATTTTGCCTAGGACTTGACTTTTGTCTTAGAATAATTGTCCTCCTTTCTTTGTCAAATTTATTTTTTCTAAAATATTTGTTTAAAGCTTAGTAACCAACAAAGTCCCACCAGTTGGAGAGGGAAAAAAATTTGTTCATAAAATTAGAGTTTATTTTATTTATTTTTCTTTCTGAAAGCTGTTTGAAAGACGCTAGGCATGTCTGAGATTTTTTACCTCCTATTCTTTTAGTACTTAATATTGATCTTTCACAAAATCATATGACATTCTCAAGTTACTTTGTGGGCTAGATGAAAACAAAGAACACTAAGGAAAATGTATCAACATTGTGTAAGTTATGCTATGATTTGCTGGATGTTGTGCCCATTTTGGTTATTTACCCATTGTGGGTCGAAGTATCTTGTGGGTAAGCTAATATTGCTTTTGGTATTTTGTTTCTGATTTCATCCAGCAGCTCCTTCTGTTGCCAAAACAGAAAGGATCTCTCCCTCATTTTCTAAAGAGAGGTTGAAACCGCAAGCTAAAAAGAAATTCGCAGGGGACACTTCTGTGTTCACTTGTGACCTTTGTTGTTTCTACGAACTGTACCACTTAGAATAGCTGCTCATACGGAATTCTTTTGTCTTCCAAAAGATATTGACTATCTAACTTTGTTTATTGTCAATTAATCCAGAGGATATCTATTGGATACATTGTCGCAGCTTTGTGTGAGATGTGGCTTCCATGTCAAAGATGGAAGGGAATAGGTTCTTTCCGGAATTATTCTCGGCACGGGTATGGTCATATTCGGCAGTATGCTGCATTCCACTAACTTCAAGGCTGATGCATATTGATTATCAAAATTCTTTTTAACACGAGTAATTTCCATTTACAATGTCAAGGGTTATTTACTAGATAAAATTACAATTACCAGCCCTTGTTTTCTTTCTTTGTTTTTTTTTCCTTTGGTTCGTTAACCCGGGTTTGGTATATCTTTGACCTTAGTATGCATTGAAAACCTTAAGATCATCATTCAATATATATATGTATATATATTAATCCTCAATCAAGAAAAAACAGAACACATTTGAATTATGACTTGTGTTCTGTTTGAAAAGTAGACCAAGAGAAGGAGAATTACAGATGTAGTTTGAAAAGTCAAAACAAAATGACTGATACTTCAAAAAGAGTGATAGATCAATTGACTTTTTTATTCCTAAGAAGCACGAGGAATTGCTACCTTTAAAAGATCACCTTCAGGGAATTTTCATCGTTTCTTACAGGCATAAAAAAATGTCTTTTAAATTTTTTTCCCTCTTCAAGATATTGGTTTTGGCCATGTTTATATGTTCTCCCATTTCCAAGAGTTTCCCTTACTACATGGGAATTCTCTCTCTCCCCACCCGCACCCAAAAAAAATAAAAAAATTTGAATTTGAAGTTATTTCCCCTGAAAACGCTTTTGCAACTTGATTTTATGATGCAGCATATTCTTAAGAATCTAAAATTTCATGATCTAGTAATATGCAAGCCGCCATATCACAAGGTAACTTTTCAGTATGTGCTGATTCTGAACAAGGACCATCTATAGTGTGTTGGCCTCTCCCATGCCGGGTGTGGCTATTGAATATGAATCTAATATTTGATACTTAACACAAAGGAGAAATAAGTCCAACTTTATGATTTTGTATCAAAATTTTATAGTGTAATTTTTGCATTCAGAGGTGTCATCTAGGCACACAATGTTATACTTCTTGGTTCTTCACTCGTCAACTGGATCATATACTTCTGTTAAGACATTTGATTATTTGCCCAATTTAAATAATTACCAAACAATTTCTTTTCCTTTTTTTTTTTATAATTTTTTTATTTCCTTTTTGGTTTATTCGTCTTTCATATTGCTAACAATTATTTGCTATTTTGTAGGTACATTGCATTTTCATTGTCTGCAATATACGTGGGTTACTCCAAAGTTTAAACATAATCAAGCTGCATGGGGGCAAGTTGAACTTTCCCTTCCAGTCTTCATGCAATTCTTCGGTGATTATTTTGATTTCCGAATATAACTGCTTATGCCACTCACTTGTTTATTCAATCTATTTGATAATGGAGAAAATAACTGATTACGTGCTAATATCTAAGTTTATGCTAATGCTTGTTGTGCATACACCAAAAAAATTGGTAAACATTCATTGATCTGCCAGCATGTAAAAATTTATAAAATTCCACATTTAGTTCTGTCTGATTTATATAAAGTCTGTGCTAAAGCCCTTGTAGAATGTCTTTCATTCCTCTTCTATAAGGGGTGATCTTGGACCTGTCTGTAATTCTGCTGGAATGATTGATTGTTATGTTCTCGGTATTAACCATTTGTTCAACACTTACAAATATTTGACGAGGGTGAGCATTGGTGCAACGGTAAGATTTCTCTATTGTGACCTGGAGGTCATGGGTTCGAAAAGGGAAACAGCCCCTCCACACGCGGAGGTTAGACTGTGTACATTAGACACCACAATGGCGGGAGCCTCATGCACTGGGCTAGCCTTTTTGTTTGCAACTATTTGACGCGTAAATGACAATCCATTCACAGGAATGCAATATTTCCAACAAAACCACAGTTCCAGAGAGTTCACCTTCATAATGTCATGCTCCTTTGATCCTGAAGGTATATTGTGTTTTTCTTCTCCGTGGTTGTTCTTGAACCCTTGTGTTGCTTGTTTCCCTTCATTTGTATCTCTTTTGCTTAGTTCAGTTTTGTTCTTGTTTTTCAGATTAATCTGGTTTCCCATATTGATCAGTTATATCTCACATTATATTTCATGTAAGACAGTTTTGTAAATTGGACATTGAGAAGGCTTATGATCATGTGAGTTGGAGTTTTCTTCTCTATCTATTGGAAAGGATAGGGTTTGGGAGATGGAGGCGATGGATTCTGTTTTGCATTTCCAGTCCTCGTTTCTCTGTGCTTGTGAATGGATCTCCGACGGGATTTTTTTCCAGTTCGAGGGGCTTGAGGCAGGGGGATCCGCTCTCTCCTTTTCTTTTCCTTATTGTGATGGAGGTCCTTAGTAGACTGTTGAGGAGGGATGTGGACTTGGGTTTTCTGGGAGGCTTTACAGTGGGGAGGGATGCAGCTAGTCAGTTGGAGATTTCTCACTTGATGTTGCCGACGACACTTTGGTGTTTTGTGACGCGGATGTGTCCCAGTTGAGATATTTGAGATGTGTTTTGATTTGGTTCCAAATTGTCTCTTGTCTGAAAGTGAATGTGGGAAAGAGCGTTTTGGTGCCGGTTGGGGAAGTTCCTAAGATCACGATTTTAGCAGGGCTTCTTGGGTGTTGCATTGGTTCGTTTCCTATCTCTTATTTAGTTTACCTATTGGGTCGTCCTTGAGAAGGGTGGGAAGCTGGGACCTGTGGTGGAGAGGTTTGAGAGGAGGTTGACGGGATGGAAAAGCAATATCTTTTTAAGAGAGGAAGGGTCACCTTATTGAAGAGTACACTTTCAAGTCTTCCTACTTATTTCCTTTCGTTGCTCCATATTCCTCATTCCATGGCTGAGAGGATTGAGAGACTGTAGCGCAATTGTCTTTGGGGGGGATTGGGGGGAGGAGTTCAAGTTCCATCTGGTTCGCTGGGAGAAGGTTTGTTGTCCGATTCGTGTCGGAGGATTGGGTATCAGAAGATTGGTGCCTTTCAATAAGGCTCTCATCGGGAAGTGGCTTTGGAGATTTGGGGTGGAGAGACATAGGCTTTGGAGGAGGGTGATTGCGAGTAGATTTGGGGAGGGGAGAGGAGGTTGGAGTTTCCTTGAGGTGCGTATTCCAGGGGGAGTAGGTGTTTGGAAATTCATTCGGAAAGGATGGGATGCTTTTTTCGAAACACGTCAGGGATGGTAGGAGGATCAGTTTCTGGGAGGACGTTTGGTGTGGTGACTGCTCGCTTGCTCTCTCTTTCCTTCGGCTTTTCAGGATTGCCACGGATAGGCAGGCTATGGTGGTTGACTATTATCGTCTTGATCGCGAAAGATCATCTTGGGATGTTCGTTTCACGAGGCACTTTCAGGATTAGGATATCGAGGACGCCGTTGGTCTTTTGGGGTTGCTTTATCGCCAGGAGATCATGAGTGGTGATTCTGATGGATGGTTGTGGGTCCCTACTTCTCAGGGTCACTTTGATGTTCGGTCCTTCTATAGATGTTTCATAGAGGGATTCGGGGTTCCATTCCCTTGGAAGGCTGTTTGGCGCTCCAAAGCCCCTTTAAAGGTGGCTTTCTTTGCTTGGACATCTGTTTTGGGGAAGATTTTGACTCAGGATAATTTAAGGAAAAGGAATCAGGTTGCGGTCAATTGTTGCTACATGTGTCGTAGAGATGAGGAGACGGTGGATCACCTTCTCTTGCCTTGCACCATGGCTAGGGAGTGTTGGGATTTGATGCTTGGTTTGTTCGATGTTCAGTGGGTTATGCCAAGGTCTTCTAGAGGGTTGATTGAGGTTTGGAGAGGTCGCACAGTGGGGGCCCAAGTCCGGGATGTTTGGAGGGTTACACCATTGTGTGTCTGGTGGTGTATTTGGCTCAAAAGAAACAAGAGATCCTTTGAAGGAAAGGAGACTCCGATCTCCATGCTTAAGTTCTTATTATTTCTACTCTTTTTTGTTGGGTTATAGGGAGAAATTATAGATATTTAGAGGAGATTGTAGATTTTGTGGACTGCTTGAAAGTTTAGAGGCCTTTTTGGCCTTGTGTAGTTCCCTTGGCACTCGCTCCCCTTTTGAGCGCTTTTTATACATTTTACTTATCAAAAAAAAAAAAAATGTTTTTCCTACATTGAGTAGAGTAGCCTACATTTTGTAGTTTGGATGGACCCACTACTTGAGCAATTCCACTATTCTGGAGTGGGTGCTTTTCAAAATTTTCTTTTGCCCTGCGAATGAATGACCGAATTATTCTTTACTCTTCTCAATTCTCATAAATTCATAATACTACACTTTCTGTTGGTGTAGTATATATGCGATCTCTGTGCCATGGTGGTTATTGTTATCTTTGTTATATGAACTCCAGTATGCAAACGATCATTTTGCACATCTTATTCATTGACATCTGTTTCTGCAAAAGATTTAATGTCCAGTCTTTCACCAAAGGTACCATGTAATCCAATTTCTAGACATTACTTAGTTGTCGAAACATATTTGGATTTAGAGCTTATATGATCCTTGCCTTAATCCCATAATGAATGAATCGGCCACATGAATTCTCTTTTTTTCACTCATTTTCAGATTTCTCCTATTATATTTAACTTTTTTAAATCACTTCTAATAACTTCATCCTATGTTAGTTTTCATTCGTCTCTTTATTTTTCACTTTTTTTGGCAAACTAATCTTCCTCTCCTTATTAGTGCATTTATAGTTCTTTATATGTCAATAGCACATAAGTTTACTTTATCTTATTTTATCAGTGTAGCCGTCACTCTTGATTGTTCCCTCCACTTCGATGAATAATCCTATCTCTTCTAATCACTTCTACCATCCATCTTAATATTCTCATTTCAACTACTTGAATGCGTTGTTCTTTTTGTGAAACCCTAAGATAGATGGTGTCATATTGATCTATAAAAATTTTAGTTTAACTTATTTGATATTATTTTAGCGTATAATACACCACTTGCCTGTCTTTATATTCCTAATATAATTTCTCAATTTTAACCACAAGTTTTCATTCCAATTGCATTGCTTATTTTTGGGCAACATTTTATCTAAATTGTAAATCTTTTTTACCTTAGAATTCTTTTCACTTTCTGTTTTGATATCATTTTCTTGCTTTTCAATATATAAACTGCTTAATTAGTACGTAAAGGATTAATGTTTGATGTTGATTTGTGACACATTTTCCAAAAATACTTTTCAGTCTTTAGATGAGACCAATTTAGGTAATCTGGTCCATTCCCGGGTTGGGTTAGGGGAACATCCGAGCGATTACCCTTCTTCTATATGAGCTTTACTCGCTCTGGATTTTATCTATTCCACTTCTCTACGCTGTTAAATGTTCTCTTTTTTAGAAAACGTATTTATCATAGATAACTCACGTGCTTTTACCAATTCTAAGTGTGTTGCTCCTGTCTCATTCTGCTCTCCAAAACCATATCCTCCATGAACTTGTGCATATCCTATCCAGTCATGCTTTGTTTACTAGTTGAAATTTTATTATGTAGAACAGAAGAAGTGACTAATTTTTTTGTTACTAAGCCTTTCTGAAGGTCTTACTTGCTACATTGGCACCCTGTATTTGCAGTACATAAACAGCTGCTGTAACCTGCATCATTGGAAACTTTTTGAACAATTAGAGGTGAGATACCTGTGCACTAATTTACTGTTGTTCGCCCTTTCCTTTGATTTTTGTTTTATTTGTAATGTTAAGGGTGGTTTTTGCTTTTGAGGAAGAGCAGGGAAATCTATTGGGTCTCTCATCAGTTGATCATGTTTTTTTTTACTTATCTAGTATATTAAATTGGAATCTTAACTGAAAGAATATAGGAAGTATACAAGGTTGACATTTTTTTGAACACGCCTACTCCCTTATTACTGACACTCAATATATATTAATCCATAATCAAGATAAATAGAACACATTTGAATCATGACTTGTGCACCACACTACGCCAAAAAAAAAAAAGACTGGACAATAAGACATATAATTGGATGTTCAGCCTGTTTCACTGGGTCTGTGCTTAAGTCAAGCATTCAGTTTTCATCATTGTGATGAAATATGTTATTATTCCTCCAAACATCATCAAGAGTAAGTCTTATTTATTTATTTATTTTGATAAGTAAATAATATTCAATAAAAAGCGTTCAAAAGGGGAATGCATCCCAAATACAATCTAAGAAAACAGGGACCTAAGGCCCCAAGGAATCCAGAAAATCAATAGTCTCCACAGGGGAGTGACAATATCTACCCGAGCCCCAAAAAGAAAGGGAACTTAGAACAAAAGATTTGAGAGCAGCACCCGAAGATTCCTGTCCTTCGAAAACTCTTTTATTGCGCTCCCTCCACAAACACCACCAAAGACACAAAGGAGCCATCCTCCACTGCCCTCTGGCTTGTGGACCCAAATACACCCCTCTCCAAGCCTCCAGAAAACCTCTCGTCAATCGAGGCATGACCCAAGAGACTCTAAAAAGACCCAGCAAAAGATTCCAACAATCCGAAGCCATCGGGCAATGCAAAATAAGATGATCAACGGACTCTCCATTGCACTTGCACAAATAGCACCAATTAACAATAATATGTTTTCTCTTCCTCAAGTTATCAAGCGTTAAGATCTTGCCCCACACTGCTGTCCAAGCATAAAAAGTCACTCTCATCGGTAGCTTGGAACGCCAAACTTCCTTCTACGGAAAAGAAACCCCGACAGAATTCGAAAAACATCCAAAATAGGATTTCACACAAAAGGAACCCCAAGCCGAAGGAACCCAAACAAGAGAATCCCTATCTCCACCACTAAACTCCTGGCTATACAAAAGCTCAAAAAAACTACATACCTCATCCAACTCCCAATCCTGAACAGATCTCCGAAAATGGACATCCCATGTCATTCTCCCGCTATCAAGACGATAGCAGTCAACAACCAAGGCATGCCTATGAACAACAATCTGAAACAATCTAGGAAAAGAACGAGCTAAATAACAGTCACCACACCAAGGATTCTCCCAGAAACGAATATCTCTCCCATCCTGAACTCGAAATCTGATATGCTTGGAGAACTCATTCCACCACTTCCGAATGGCTTTCCATACTCCAACACCTTCGGGAATCAGAACCGAACCCGAACACCACCCCCCAGTCTCCTCACCTTAACGACCCACAGCAGCTCTCCTCCATAGTCTATAGCGCTCAATACCAAACCTCCACAACCACTTCCCTAGGAGGGCCCTGTTAAACGGCACAAGTCTCCTAATCCCTAAACCTCCAGACTGCATAGGCCTACACACCTGATCCCAACGGACAAGATGATACTTAAAATTCATTCCTTAACCCTCCCCATAGGAAATTCCTCTGCAGTCTCTCAATCGAAGCGGCTACTGAGGGTGGAATCTGGAAAAGGGATAAATAATAAGTAGGAATACTCGACAAAATGCTCTTCAACAGAATGACCTTCCCACCTTTCGACAGGTACTGCTTCTTCCACCCTGCAAGCCTCCTCTCCACCCTCTCAACCGCGGGATCCCAAGCCCCCACAGTCCTCGAAGAAACACCCAAAGGCATACCTAAATAGGAAATCGGAAAAACACTGACTCCACAACCCAAGACCCTAGCAAGACCGTCAATATCTGGAACCTCCCCCATTGGAATCAGAGCACTCTTCTCCACATTAACTTTCAGACCCGAAACTGCCTGAAAACAAATCAGAACGGACCTCAAATACCTCAGTTGGGTCTCCTCCGCCTCGCAAAAGTTTTGAAGAAGAGAGCTAAAGTTCTCACCACTTGGCCTAAGTCCTTAGGGCAAATTCAATCTTTGAATGCCTGAAACATATCCAAGTACACCAATGTGTAGATGAAGTAGACCAAGAGAAGGAGAATTACAGATGTAGTTTGAAAAGTTGAAACAAAATGACTGATACTTCAAAGCGAGTGATAAATCAATTGACTTTTTTATTCCTAAGAAGCGCGTGGAATTGCTACCGTGAAAAGGTCACCTCCTGGGACTTTTCATTGTCTCTTATAGGCAGAGAAAAATGTCTTTTCAAAAAAATTTCCCTCTTCAAGATGTCAGTTTTGGTCATGTTTATATGTTCTCCCATTTCCAAAAGTTGAAGTTCTTTCCCCCGAAAATGCTTTTGCAACTTGATTATATGATGCAGCATGTTCTTAAGAATCTAAAATTTCGTGATCTAGGAATATACAAGCCACCATATCACAAGGTTAAATAACTTTTCAAAATGCACTGATTTTGAATAAGGGTAGTTTGAGTGTGTTGTCCATTCTATGCTGGGGTGTTGGGAAGGCACAAGCTTATGAACCTAACATACTCAACACAGAAGAAATTAAGCCAACTTTATGATTTTGTATCAACATTTTATCGAGTAATTTTTGTATTCAGGGGTGTCATCTAGGCACACAATGTCGAGTGCTTACATTCCATCATTTTACTCTTAACTATTCACTCCTCAACTCGATCTTCATACACTACTGTTAAGATATTTGGTTCTTTGCCCAATTTGAAAAATAAAGACACGATTTTTTTATTTTTATTTATTTTTATTTTTTATCTTTTCCCCTTTTTGATTTATTCATCTTCCATATTGCTAACAATTGATTTGCTACTTTGTAGGTTCATTGCATTTTCATTTTACTCTTAATTTTTCACTCCTTAACTCGATCTTCATACACTTCTGTTAAGATATTTGGTTCTTTGCCCAATTTGAAAAATAAAGATACAATTTTATCTTTTTATTTATTTATTTATTTTTATTTTTATTTTTATCTTTTCCCCTTTTTGATTAATTCATCTTCCATATTGCTGACAATTAATTTGCTACTTTGTAGGTTCATTGCATTATCATTGTCTGCAATATACTTGGGGTTATCATATGCGTTGTATGTTCCACATTGGCAATTCAAAGTTTTGCACTCAACCTCTTCTTTTCTTTCAGCGAATGACAGCTGTATTTACAAGGTAAGCGTGTTCTCCATTCTCCTTCACTTTCTTCTTCCTTTTTTCTTTTCCTGCAGTGTGTGGTTCAGGCTGTTCAGCTACTCCATCCTCGTATTGCTATTTATATAGTAATTTCTGGCTTTCAGCTGGACTCAACTTATTTGACTTCCCACTCAATATTAAAAGATTTTGATGTGTTCTTTTTAAATTGCTTAAAACTCAAGTAAAATGTAGCATCAGTGTTATCAACTATCGTAAGTTATTTTGAACTCAAAAAAAATTTCTTATTAAACAAGGAGAATTTGGTTTTTCAGATTATTAGTCTTTTTGCATTAAAAAAAATAGGGTAAATTACACTGACACCCCTTCAAGTTAGGTCAAATCTCACATGGATGAACATTTTAGTTTTAACTTTTAGTCACACCCCATGTCAGATTTCTATCTAAAATAAGGTGTGAAATATCATTTATGACCTCTTTTATTTAATATATTTTAATAAAAAATATTAGATTTTTTAAAGACAAAAGTGCCCTTACAAAATATCTCTTATATATATATATATATATACATATATATATACATACACATATATAGGACTGACTTTATTTATTTATTTTTTTCCTTTTTTTTTTTTTTTTTTTTTTTTTTTTCTCTTCCCACTTTTTCTCTCTAACCTCTCTCTGCAGACAAGAGGAATTACAGACCGACCCAAACCTCTACTTGCCATTAAAGCTCTGCTCGAGCTCGAAACCGAGGGCGATAAAATCCTCTCCAACGACCCTTACCTCTTCACCCTCTCTCACCAGCTCACCAACTTCCAATCCATACTCGACAAGTTACAATAGTCTTAAGGCCTTAGTCGTTCCTCGCTCGCCGAGTCACCACCCACAAGATCTTCCAAGTTATCGGCTCTATCGAGTCGGAGATCCAAGACTGGATCATTCGCCAAAGCATTAAGAATCTGATTCGATTCAACAATGATGTGTTCGAGGGACAAGTGCTGATGGGTCAAACAATTCAAGCCCTAATATCAATTGGGTCATTGTCATCGTTAAAAGTTTTCTCATCTCTGATTAAGTCCATAAAGAGTCCATTGGTGGATGAATTTGAATGGAATTGTGACATTCCCAAAATTATATATATATATATATATATTGAAACAGAGCTTCATTGAAGATGAAGCAACAATGAGCTCCATTGAAGATGAAGCAACAATGAGCTCCATTGAAGACCCCAAAATCGAGAACTTCAGACTAGAGACTATCCAACGTGCCTCAATCTAGCGTGCTCGAGTTCAGGCGAACCTCAATTTCAGTATGCTTCAGTCCGGCGACGAGCAGAGTCGACAACGGGGAAGCTACAAAGGCCAAATCTGTGAAGCCACAGTGACCCAATTGATGAAGTTTTAGCGACCCAATTGGAGATGTGCATAAGTCTCCATTGAAGATGAAACACGCACACACACATATTGTACAGCTAGAAAAACGTAAATAGACCCATCTATTTCTTTAATTGTTGTATACAAGAGAAAGATGGGTTTGTAAGTAATGGTGGTGATGACCCCGATTGGGAGGTGTTGGTGTGTTGGAATCCATAGTGATGGTGGTGTTTGTGGGGTGGGGATGGTGGTGGAGTTGGTGCCGATTGTTTTGGTGTTGGTGTGTCGGAATACACTGATTTGGTGGGCTATTGTAGTGGTGGTGATGGGGTAGGCCTGAGTGTAAATTTATAAAGAATATATGGGGTATTTTAATCTCTTTACATCATTTTTGGTGTTTTGACAAAGTCTAAGGGTATCAAAGTCAGTTTACATAGGGTCAGACCTCTGTAGCTGTCAGTTGGGGTGTGAGTGAAATAGGGATCAAATACTTGTACTATGAGTGAAAGTTAAAACCAAAATGTCTATCTATGTGAGATTTAACCTAACCTAAAGGGGTGCCAGTGTTTACCCAAAAAAATATAACGAAGATTTTTTTGGCTGAAAGTATATGATATCAACCACATGATCAAGTTGCATGGGGGTTCAACTTGAACTTTCCCTTCCAAAGTTCTTACATTTCCAGACATGTTGAATCCTTCTTGTTATCTGCTTCAAGTCAGCCTCAGAAAATAGGAACATCTATTCTATTCTTCCGTGATTATTATTATTCCCAAACATTACTTAGTTGTCAAAACATATTTAGACTAATAGCTTACATGATCCTTGCCTTAATCCTATATGAATGAATCAGCCACATAAATTCTCTTTTTTCACTCATTTTCACCTTTCTCCTATTATATTTAACCTTTTATAATCACTTCTAATAACTTCATCCCGTTAGTTTTCATTTGTCTCTCTATTTTTTACTTTTTGTGCAAACTAATCTTCCTCTTCTTACTAGTGAATTTGTAGTTCATCCTTGTATATCCGGGCTAACACAAGCCAAAGGAGCACACAAAATAGCATCCTGCTCCAAGCCAACCCACAGCACCAAACCTTGCTCCCCCTCAACTAAAGAACAAAAACCTTCCTCCCAATCCTCAAAGATCAGAGTGGAGGGTGAGCAACCAGCACGCGGAGTCCCAAACACCTCCTCCGAAGCACAACCCAAAGGCTCACACTGAAGACCATTCAAAGGTTGGAAAGAGGGGGTTGTAGGGGTGGTTTTCAGTTTGGGAGGGGTGTTGGAGAGGGGCGGACATCCTCGGATGTGGTTACTTATGAAAGAAGACTAAAGGGTTCGAGGGAGAGGGATAGTGGGAGGAGGAGAGGGACGATTTTTCCAACTGTTTCCCTATGAAGCTACAAATTCTGTCATGGAATGTCCGGGGTCTCAATGACCTGGTGAGAAGGAAAGTTGTGAAGTCGGCTATTTAAAAAAGGGGAGGTCATGTGGTTTGTCTGCAGGAAACTAAGATTACCGTGATGACTGATTTGATTATGTGTAGTCTTTGGGGTGGGAGATTTGTGGAGTGGTGTGCTTTGGATGCTGTTGGTTCTTCAGGCGGTATTCTTGTTATGTGGGATAACCGCTGGGTTTCTTTGTTGGATTCTCGGATTGGGAGATTCTCTGTCTCTTATGTGTTGTCATTGGTGGAGGATGGTTTTCATTGGGTGTTTTCTGGTGTTTATGGGCCTTCAGAGGACTCGTTGCATCTTTTTTTATGGGAGGAGTTGGGTGATGTTAGAAGACAATGGTTGATGCCGTGGTGTATTGGTGGGGACTTCAATAATGTGCGTTCTCCTTTTGAGAGATCGGAGGGGGGTAGGTGGATGTCTGATATGGAATCCTTTTCGGCCTTTATTGATGATTTTGGGTTGGTTGATTTGCCCTTGGAGGGAGGCCCTTTTACTTGGTCCAGTGGTCGGTCCCCTCCTACCCTTTCTCGGTTGGATCGTTTCCTTGTGACAGGTGACTGGGAGGAGAGATTCTCGGAAGTTGCTCAGGTTACCTTGGCTCGCCCTATTTCTGACCATGTTCCGTTGCTTCTGGATTGTGGTGGGTTGCGTCGACGACGTTCTCCTTTCAAATTCGAGAATATGTGGCTTTGTGCTGAGGGCTTTCTGGATAGGGTCCGTCTCTGGTGGGATGGGTTTGGGGTGGTTGGCACTCTTAGTCATGTGCTCGCTGGCAATTTGCGCCTGTTGAAGGATTGCCTCAAGGTTTGGAACAAAGAGGTCTTCGGGAATCTTGTTTGGCGGAAGAATCGGGTCTTTTCTGAGATTGCGGATATTGACAGGCTGGAGTGTCAGGGGGTTTTGGCGGATTCCTTGAAGACTAGGAGGTTGGAGTGCCAGGCTGAATTTGCTGAGATTGCCATTTTAGAGGATATTTCGTGGAGGCAAAAATCTCAAGCTTTGTGGCTTAAGGAGGGTGACAGAAACACGAAGTTTTTCCATAGATTGGCTAATGCCCATAGAAGGGGTAATCATATTAGGAGGATTCAGGTGGAGGGGGTGACTTTGTTCAAGGAGGATGATGTCTGTAAAGGTATTGTTGAGTACTATGAGCATTTGTTCACTGAGATGGCGGAATAGAGACCTTTGCTTGAGGGGCTTCAGTTTGATTCTATTTCTAGTGAGGAGTTCTCTGGTCTGGAAGTGCCTTTCTCTGAGGAGGAAGTTCTGGTTGCTTTGAAGAGTTGTAATGGTGATACAGCCCCAGGTCTAGATGGGTTCACCACGAAATTCCTTTTGAGTGTTGGAAGGTGGTTAAAGGGGAGGTTATGGGTATTTTTCATGCCTTCCATTCGAAGGGGTCTTTTGAGAAGAGCTTGAATGCCACTTTCATTGCTCTCATCCCCAAAAAAAGGGGGGGCGTTGGATGTTCGGGACTTTCGCCCTATTAGTTTGGTGGGGTGCATTTACAAGTTAATTGCCAAAGTTCTTGCTTTTAGGTTGAGGAGAGTGTTGGATGGCGTGATCTCTAATTCTCAGAATGCTTTTGTGGAAGGTTGTCAGATTCTGGATTCTGTTCTTATTGCTAGTGAGTGTGTGGATTCTAGGCTGCGTTGTGGGGAACCAGGGGTTTTGTGTAAGTTGGATATTGAGAAGGCGTATGACCATGTGAGTTGGAGCTTTCTTCTCTATATGATGGAAAGGATGGGTTTTGGGGAGCGGTGGAGGAAATAGATTCACTTTTTGCATCTCCAGCGCTCGTTTTTCTATTCTTGTGAATGGTGCTCCGACGGGCTTTTTCTCTAGCTCGAGGGGCCTGAGACAGGGGGATCCGCTCTCCCCTTTTTTGCTCCTTTTTGTGATGGAGGCCCTCAGTAGGATGTTGAGGAGGGCTGTTGAGCTGGGTTTCATGAGTGGGTTCCGGGTGGGTAGGGATGCTGCCAGTCAGTTGGAGTTTTCCCATTTGATGTTTGCAGATGATATGCTTGTGTTTTGTGATGCGGAGGTGTCCTAACTTAGATATTTGAGATGTGTTCTGATCTGGTTCCAAGTTGTTTCTGGCCTCAAGGTGAATGTTGGTAAGAGTGTCTTGTTGGTGCCAGTCGGGGAGGTGCCTGAGTTTGCTTTGCTTGCAGGCATTCTTGGTTGTTGTACTGGCTCTTTTCCTATCACCTATTTAGGGCTCCCCCTAGGAGCTCCTTCGAGGTGTGTGGGGGTGTGGGATCTTGTCGTGGACAAGTTTGAGAGGAGATTGGCAGGTTGGAAGAAACAATATCTCTCTAAAGGGGGGCGGGTTACTCTGATTAAGAGTACCCTTTCTTGCCTTGCTACTTATTTCATCTCTCTTTTTCAGATTCCTCTCTCTGTTGCCAAGAGAATTGAGCAGTTGCAACGTAACTTTTTGTGGGGGGGAAGAGGGGAAGAGTTTAAGTTTCATTTGGTTCGGTGGGAGCAAGTGTGCAGGCCGATTCGCAATGGTGGGTTGGGTCTTTGTAAATTGGTGCCTTTCAATAAAGCTCTCATTCGGAAATGGTTGTGGAGGTTTGGGGTGGAGAGGCATTGGCTTTGGCGGAGGGTTGTTGCGAGTAGATATGGGGAAGGTAGAGGAGGGCGGTGTTCTCTTGTGGTGCGTGGCCCGAGGGGTGTGGGAGTTTGGAAGTGTATTCGGAAGGGGTGGGCTGTTTTTTCCACTCATGTCCGTTTCAGACTTAGGGGTGGCAGGAGGATCAGTTTTTGGGAGGATGTTTGGTATGGGGAGGTTTCTCCTGCTCTCGCTTTCCCTCGGTTGTTCAGGATGGCTTCAAACAAACAGGCCAGGGTGGTTGATTGTTATCATCTTGATAATGGGAGACTGGTTTGGGATGTTCGATTCAGGCGTCTTTTTCAGGATTGGGAGGTTGAGGATGTCGCTCTTTTGTTGGAGGCTTTTGTATCGTCAAGGCGTCACGGCTAGTGATTCTGATTGTTGGATTTGGAAGCCAAATTCGCAAGGTCGCTTTGTCCTTCTTCAGGTGTCTTATAGCTGAGCCTGGAGGATCTTTCCCGTGAAAGTCTATTTGGCGCTCTAAGGCTCCTCTCAATGTGGCTTTTTTTGCTTGGACCTCTATTTTCGGTAAGATTTTGACCCAAGACAATTTGAGAAGGAGAAATCAGGTGGTTGTCAATCGGTGCTACATGTGTCTTCAGGATGAAGAGACAGTGGATCATCTTTTACATTGCCCCGTGGCTAAGGAATGTTGGGATTTGATGCTTTGTTTGTTTGGGTTCCATTGGGTTATGCCTTGCTCCTCTAGACAGATGGTTGAGGCTTGGAGAGGATGCTTTGTGGGGGCCCATATTCGTGATGCTTGGAGGGCTACGACTCTTTGTGTGTGGTGGTGCATTTGGCTGGAGAGGAATAATAGATATTTTGAGGGCAAGGAGAGATCTATTTCTTTTCTTAAGTTCTTTATTCTTTCCACTCTTTTTTGCTAGGTTTCGGGTAGAGATTTTAGATCTTCTGAGGATATTGTTGTTTTCTTGGCCTCTTTGAAGGCTTAAAGGGCTGTTCTTTTTGGCCCTGTGTTTATTCTCTTGGGATGCGTTCCCCTTTTGAACGCTTTCAATGCATTTCTTAGTTATCAAAAAAAAAAAAAGAAAAGACTTTATCTTAATATATCATTCATAGGCGGCACTCTTGATTTTTACCTCACACTTCGATTAATAACCCTATTTCTGCTAATCACTCCTACCATTCATTTTAAGATTCTCATTTCAACTACATGAATGTGTCATTCTTTCTGTGAAGCCCCAAGGTGGATGGCGTACTAATTGATCTATAAAAATTCAATTGTAACTTTTTTGTTAAAACACCACTAGCCTGTCTTTATATTCCTAATATAATTTCTCTATTTAAACCACAAGGTATCATTCCAATTGCACATATATATATATATATATTTTGGTAACATTTGTTCTCTAAATTTTAAATCTTGGTTACCTTTCTGTTCTGATGGCATTTTCTTGCTTTTTGATATTTAATTTTTTAAGTTAATAAGTACAAGATCAATGTTCGATGTTGATTTGTGACACATTAATCAACTTACTGTTTTGGATGAGACCAATACCCTTCTTCTATATTGTTCTTGATCAAGAGAGAAACAGAGAGAGAGCAAATCGTATTCACTTTGTATATCAAACACTTACCAAACCTAATAAGCCTATGTAGGCTTATATATGTTACAAGGTTTACATAATAACACAAACAGCCTATTAACTAAACATAATTACATAACGACCCACTATTATATATATAACTTCTAATACTCCCCCTCAAGCTGGAGAATATATATCAAATAATCCCAGCTTGGAACAGATAGTTCTTAATCGATTATGACCCAATGCTTTGGTAAACATATCAGCTAATTGATCTTCAGACTTCATGAATGGAGTAGAGATGCTCCCACGTAATATTTTTTCTCGAATAAAGTGACAATCAACTTCAATATGTTTGGTCCTCTCATGAAACACAGGATTTGATGCAATGTGAACTGCTACTTGATTATCACAGAACAATGGAGTAGGAGCTTCAACTGTCAACCCAAGTTCTTTTAGAAAATGTTGTATCCATGTTAACTCACTAGTGGTATGGGCCATTGCCCTATACTCAGCTTCAGCACTAGATCGAGCTACCACCGTTTGCTTTTTACTTCGCCATGTAACTAGATTTCCTCCTACAAATGTGCAGTAGCCGGTAGTAGATCTCCTATCTGAAGGAGAAACGGCCAGTCGGCATCTGTAAAACCTTCCACCCTGAGATGACCATTTGATTTATATAGTAACCCAAAACCTGGAGCTTGCTCGAGATATCGAAGAATCCGAAGAACAACAATCCAGTGTGGCATTCTAGGGGCTACCATGAACTGACTTACAACACTAACAGCATATGAAATATCAGGTCGAGTGATAGTGAGATAAATTAATTTCCCAACAAGGCGACGAAATCTGCCCGGGTCATTAAATAGATCACCCACATCAGCTACAAGTTCTGTATTTGAATCCATCGGAGTATCAACCGGACGACCACCTAACATACCTGTTTCTTAAAAGTCCAACACAAACTTTCGTTGGGATAAACTTATACCTGTCTTGGATCTAGCTACTTCAATACCCAAGAAATACCTAAGTTTACCCAAGTCTTTAGTGTGGAATCGATATTGCAGAAATAACTTCAACTTAACAATGCCTTCAGAATCATCACCTGTGATCACAATATCATCAACATACACCACAAGAATTATGAAGCTAGCTTTAGTGCGCTGGTGAAATACCGAATGGTCAGTCTGACACCTTTGAAGACCAAACTTTAATGCCGCCTCAGAGAATTTTCCAAACCAAGCCCGTGGAGATTGTTTCAAGCCATATAGAGCCTTTTTAAGGCGACAAACAGTGTGAAGATACTCCCCCTGAGCAACAAACCCAGGTGGTTGCTCCGTATAAACCTCTTCTGCCAAGTCACCATGCAAAAAGGCATTTTTAACGTCTAACTGAAATAGAGGCCAATGCCTATTAGCAGCAAGAGAAATCAAAACACGAATAGAGGAAATCTTAGCAACAGGTGCAAACGTCTCATCATAATCAATACCATAAGTCTGGGTATAACCTTTAGCAACAAGACGTGCTTTTAAACGCTCAACGGACCCATCCGGAAGATACTTCACAGTATATACCCAGCGACAACCAACAGGTTTGACACCTGGAGGTAATGGAACAAGTGTCCACGTGCCATTCGTATGCAAAGCATCCATTTCATCCTGCATTGCCTTCCGCCAACCCGAATCAGACAAAGCATCCTGCACAGTCTTAGGAACAAATGTAGTAGACAACTGAGAGGAAAAACATGAGAATGATGGTGATAAGGAATTATAAGAAACATAATGAGCAATGGGATGTTTAGTAGCACACGAGCGAGGAGCTTTACGAAGTGCAATCGGCAAGGAATCAGACACAGTGGAATTTGTCAGATCTAAAGACTCTGAAGATGATGGAGGAGGCACGACAGCAGATGGCTTTGGTCTTCGTTTGTACACCTGTAACGGGGTAGATGAAGGAACCAGAGATTGAGATTGAAGAGAAGGTGAGGGAAGAGGAACTGCAGAAGGAGGCGACTCAAGATTGATATCAAGAAGTGAATCAGTATCTGAAAAATACGGGATGGACTCAGAAAATGTGACATCCGCGCTAATAAAGTACCGTTGAGAAACAGGACTATAGCAGCGAGAACCTTTATGAGAGCGAGAGTAGCTAAGAAATACACACTTTGTGGCACGTGGGTCTAGTTTATCAAAACCAGGACCAAGATTGTGGACATAACATACACATCCAAAAACCCTAGGAGGAAGAGAAAACAAGGGAGAATCAGGAAATAAAATAGAATGTGGAGATTTGCCATTTAATACAGATGACGGCATACGGTTAATAAGATGACAAGCTGTAAGAACAGCATCACCCCAAAACCGTTTAGGCATACGCATATGAAACAAAAGAGCACGAGTTACTTCTAAGAGATGTCGATTCTTACGTTCTGCAACTCCATTTTGTTGTGGAGTATAAACACATGAATTTTGATGAATAATTCCTTTATCACTAAGATATGTATCAAAGGGAGTCGAAGAATATTCCTTAGCATTATCAGAACGTAGAATACGAATTGGACATCCAAATTGAGTTTTGATTTCTTTGTGAAATTTTTGAAAAATTAAAAATAACTCAGAACGATCTTTCATTAAAAACAACCAAGTCAGGCGAGAATAGTCATCCACAAATGTCACAAAATAATGAAATTTATTGATTGAAGAATGTTTTATTGGACCACATACATCTGAATGAACCAAATGAAAAGGACTAGAAACACGATTATTAACTCTAGACTTGAAAGACACGCGATGGTGCTTACTAAGTTGACAAACTTCACATGACAAGAATTTCAAATAACTAAGACTAGGAACCTGACGCTTCAAAACTTGAAGTGACGGGTGAGCAAGGCGACAGTGCCACTGGAATGGAGACAGAGAAGACTGAAGAGCCACAGGAGAAGGTTCGAAATCAAAATAATATAAGCCACCGGCTTCATGTACCGTACCAATCGTCCTCTTCGTCTTGAGATCCTGAAACACACAAGAAGTAGGATCAAATATAACAGAGCACTGGAGAGATTTAGTAAGCTTACTGATAGACATTAAGTTAAAAGGAAACTGCGGAACATGTAAAACAGACGAGAGAGACAATGAATCCCTAAGTTGAGTTGTCCCCAAACCTGAAACCTGAATGGATGAACCATTAGCAAGAGTAACACTTTGAGAAGTAGGTACAGAATGAAAATCAGATAGAAGAGAAGAACATCCGGTCATATGATCAGATGCTCCAGTGTCTATGATCCAAGGACTGCGAGTGGAAGACAATAGACATGTGTGTGCAGTACCTGACTGGGCAAAGGTAGCCGTGGAAGATGAATTAGATGCTTGCTTATAAGACAAAAACTGAGTATACTCATCCCGTGGAACATGAACTGTATCTGATTCAGCTACATTGTGCGATCCAGAAGCGACATCATTCGGAGAAGAGGAAACTTGATTTGCATAACTAGATGGTTTCCCATGAAGGTCCCAACAAAAGTTTACAGTATGATTAGAAAGACCACAATGAGTACACTTTCTTAATTCCCTGCCACGGCCACGTCCTCCACGTGAATCACGACCACCACGGGCGGAGCGTCCCCCACGACCTCCACGGTAAGTATTATGTTCACCATTTGAAACTACCAATGCTGAACGCTCACCACTCTGTCCAGTATTCAAATTTGAGGTATCACTTGCTAGTGTAGCACACTGAAGTCGAGAAAACACCTCAGCAAGAGATGGAAGTGTTGGACTGCTCATAATCTGTGCACGAAAAGGCTCATATGCTGATCATAAACCACTAAGAAAACGGACAACATTAAAGTCCGCACGCTGTTGTTGCATACTGCGAACATCAGCAGTGATGGGCTGATACATATTTAGCTCTTCACAGACTCCCATAACTTTGGAATAATACTCTTCTATACTTTGAGTACCTTGTTCAAGATTGAAGTACTGTTTACATAGCTCATAAACACGGGTGATATTACCTGTCCCAGAATATAACTGCTGCAATCTATCCCATATCTCCTTGGCTGTATCCAAATAAAGTAACGTTGAACTAATTTGGGGTTCAATACTGTTTATCATCACAGAGATGATCTGAGCATCTTCCTTTTCCCATTCATCAAAGGAAGTATCAGTTACCTTGAGTTTCTCTTTAGTCAAGTAAGAACCAAGACCTCTGCCTTTGAGAAAAATGGCAACAGATTTGGCCCACAATATGTAATTCTTCCCATTGAGCTTAACTGAAGTCATGGGAGAATTAAGACTGTTCGTGGGTGAAAGCAAATCTGAACTTGAACTTGAGGCCATGTTGAATCCAGCAAAACAGAGAAGAAAAAGGAGAGAAAACAAAAATTCTGTATTCTGGCCGAACCTGGAAGCAGGTCTGTAATGGGCCGGATTCTGAAACCGGGTCGGATCCTGGTGCAGGTTGGGTCCTGATGCGGGTCGGGTCCTGGTACGGGTCGGATCTTGGAACCGGACCGGATCTAGACTATCCCTGGTTTAGTAAACCGGGATTGGAATAGTACAATCGTGTTGCCAAACACGGGTCTTCTTCTTCACTCTGTCACAAACTCCGGTAAACAATACGGCGGAGGCGACGGCAACCCAACCACGAGCAGCGGCCGAATCAACTTCCGGTCGAAAACCAATCTCACCTCTGCAAATCGAGACGAAGAAGCTTCTGCCGGCGACGACGAAGAAACCAGAGACGACGACCACCAAAGAGGAGCTACCGGTGACGATGAAGAAGGCAGAAACGACGAACACACTTCAGATCTGATTACGGTGAACAAGAAATTGCCGACAGTTACATCAAAACCACATTCACGATCTGAATCACGATTTGAATCACGATTGGAATCGTGATTCACCACCAACCCACCTACTAACTCTCACACTCATGATCATTGTGCTCCGATACCATGTTCTTGATCAAGAGAGAAACAGAGAGAGAGCAAATCGTATTCACTTTGTATATCAAACACTTACCAAACCTAATAAGCCTATGTAGGCTTATATATGTTACAAGGTTTACATAATAACACAAACAGCCTATTAACTAAACATAATTACATAACGACCCACTATTATATATATAACTTCTAACCATGTATGAGCAATACTCACTTAGGATTTTATCTATTCCACTTTTATATGCTGTTAAATGTTCTCTTGTTTAGAAAATGTATTTAGCATACCCATAGTGCTTTTACCAATTCTAAGTGTGTTTTTCCTGTCTCATTTTACTCTCCAAAAACATATCCTCCATGATCTTGTGCATATCCTATCCAGTCATGCTTTGTTTACTAGTTGAAATTTTAATAGGTAGGAGTGACTGAAATTTTTGTCACAAAGCCTTTGTGGAGTTCTTACTTGCTACGTTGGCACCATGTATTTGCAGTACCTTAGCAGCCTCTGTAACCATGCCATTGGACTTCAGTATGGCGGTATGGCTATGTTTTTGTACAATTAGAGGTGAGGTACCTGTGCACTGATTTAATGTTCGCCCATCCCTTTGAAATTATTTATTTATTTATTTTTAAAGTTAAGCGTGGTTTTCTCTTTTGAGGAAGAGTAGGGAAACATCAGTTGGTGGATATAATTCTATTGGGTCTCTCATCAGTTGATCATGCTTGTTTACTTTTTATCTAGGATATTAAATTGGAATCTTAACTGAAAGAAGATAGGAAATAAACAAGGTTGACATTTTTATTGAACACGTTTACCCCCTTATTACTGACACAGTTAAGTTCTGGAAAGAAAGAATTGCCAAACCTAAATGGATACATATATCGATTGATGAAAGCACCATATAACTTTTAGTTATGCAGGATGTGATAGTTCATCCAGATAAATGCCATATTTGAGCTTTTATCACCATTGAATTGTGCACCTGTACATGCTGTAGATGGAAGTTTGCCAAATTTATTCGCCAAATAATAGGCGCTTAATCCATGTTTCTATATAATGACAACTTTTATTACGTAAGATGGAAGACGCTCTTGCACTACAGTAGTACTAATGTAAATGTCACACGAGGACTCAAATAATTCATGATTCAATATCTTCAGAACTATCTTTTGACCTGAGTAACATGTTAGCTGTTCTGTTTTATCAGATACTTCCAGTGGATTTGATATTACTTAATATATATGTATATATTTATTTATTTATTTAAGGACCACATAGACTGTTAACACAAGTGGCTTGCATTTTTATTCTCATTTTCATTTAGTCCTTGCATTAATCCTTGCCCTAATAGGTGCTTTTGTTAACTGTATCTTTTTTCAGGACCATAAAGCACGTTTGGAGAAGTTACTCACATTTTCATTTTCATTTTTAGTCCTCGGTTTGTTCCTTGTCATGATAGGTATGATTTTGTTAATTATATTTGTTCTCCATTTAACTTGAAGCGTTTGCTATTACTGAGACAAACAGACATGCAACCGCATGCATGCACACACTTGAAAAATAGAAAAAAATGAGGAAAATACTAGTAGTACAAACTTAAAAAGCATATGAGATGACCAATGGGCTAGTGGCCCAGCCGTATCAAGCCCCTACTTTCCAAATGGAGGTTAGGGGTTCGAGCCTCCATGGAGGCATGTGTGTGTGAGTACCAACTATGAAAAAAAAAGCATATGAGATGTTCCAACTCCAGAAATTCAATATCTTTTTACTTGGTTGAGAATATAGATTGCCCCTGGAAGTTCCTCACTGTGAAGACTCATGCTGTCAAATTGGGATATGTATTTAGTCTAGAAATGAAGGGCAAATCCAATGCACAAGGCTCCCGTCATTGCGGGGTCGGGGAAGGGTTGGATGGACACAGTCTTACTGCCAAATGCGGGGAGATGCTGTTTCCTTGGGTCACGATGGAGCAACCTTACCGTTGTGCCAAGGCTTGCCCTTAGATTGAACTCCAAAGTGGCAAACTTAAACATGGCAGAATACTCTGAATAAATACTTTTATGCTCTATACATGTTGGTGAGTATCAATACTGCTATTTTTGTCATTGGGTGGTTGAATATATGAAAATTCAGGAAATGCCCTATCAATATTTAGTTCATGGCAGTTTCTTAACCCACCTTCCAGAAATTATAAGGAAAGAAAAAGGAGAAAAAAAAAATTATTTACAATAATTAGCCATTTGTTTATGTAAGAAATATATTTTAAGGATTCATTTTTTTGTTAATGATCACACTATTTGTTCAATCAGATCTAATAAGTTTCAAATAATCTATGAAGTTAGTGAATCGCACTCAGATATGGATTTGAATTACTTGTTAATGTAAAAATGGGCAATGTGAAACGATAACTATCAAATGAAGTTTTTACCCGCAATACTTGCTTCTCAGTGGTTGCTTGTAGCTTCATATATGCTAATGATTCAGCTGTCTTGTAATTTAGTGCTGTAGACTTGCCATGTTTTATAGTTAAAGATTACATGTCAGAACAAAATATTTCATAATCTAATGAACATTCTTATCTCTGCTGCAGGTAGATGTTTATAATTACAGGCGCTTCGCTTTTGTTCTCGAGTGGATGGGAAAGCATTCTCCAGGTATTTTTGTTCTAATAACTTCCAACTTAAGCTGTTATTGCAATTCAAGAATTCTACTGGACTGCTCCGAGAATAACATTGTTAGTGTTTGAGGCTACTAATTTTTGACCCAGAACACAGAGTCACTCGTCCTCTTTCGATCATAAAAATTGCCAAGCTGTACCGAGGTGAAATTCCAAACAATAATGCCAGTCTACTCTTGCTGCACTTTTGTTCAAAAGATCCATTAAATCATTACGTGCTTTGTGCACACATGATATGGTAGGTCAGACTTGCAAAGGTGCGAGACACTGACAGGCTGCCACACTGGCGAGCTACGGGTGCACAATCCCACATCGCCTGGGAAAGGAAAAGGTGAAGTGCTTATATGTAGGTGTGTCACTATAATTGGTATGAGGCCTTTTGGGTTGAAGCACAAGAGCAAAACCGTGCGTGTTCAGGCCCAAAGCGGATAATATCATAGCATGTGGTGGAGTGGGTCATTACAAATGGTATCAGGGCCTGACCCAGCCAGAAGTGTGGTAAAGTGCTTATATGTAGGTATGTCACTCCAATTGGTATGAGGCATTTTGGGTAAAGCCCAAGAGCAAAACCATGCGGGCTCAGGCCTAAAGCGGACAATATCATACCATGTGGTGGATTTTATTCCTGTTTTTCGCTTTATGTTGTCAATTTAATAACATCAATGTGCTATACATTGAAGGAAACACCCTTAGGTCCTAAAGCATTTATCTTATTATTGTGTGTTCTCCTTTCAAACAACAAACTCAAGCTCTCACAGTATGTTGATTCAATAAAATTATAAAACTAATTAATATGATCAGAGTTCATACAATATTCACACGTGTTTCTTTTAGTCATAATATATGTAACCCGGATGTCTAAAATCATCATTTTGTTCAACTTCTCTCCGTGGTCAAATCATAAATCACTTGATTCAGCCACTAGGGCTTGCATCCATGACACACAAATCCTAAATTGCTACATCTATTTCATTATATTCTCTCTTGATTTTGTTTACAATTACCACCTTTATTTATAGGTGAATTGGGGAAGACTTGTAATAAAGGAATTACACAGAAAGTTAAATATAAACATGGAAAGAACTTGTTGCCCAAGTATAGCAACATTAACATTCTGTCAATGGCTTAAATCACTCATATAATTATTCTCCAACACCCCCTTAAGTTAGTACACGGAGATTTAACTCAAGTGTCCAACTTGAAATTAAATATGAAGTTGTCGAAATTCTGAAATGAGTAAATCTGCGATGAGTTGATCCGGAGGTCCGAGACAAATTGATCCGAAGATCCGAGACGAGTTGATCCAAGATCCGTGACGAGTAGAGTATAAAGTAGGGTATGATAAACCTACTCTGATACCATGTTGAAATTGAAGAGAGATATACAAAATGAAGAACACAAAGATATAACGTTGTTCAACCACTAGAGCTTACATCCACGACACACAAATCCCAAATGGCTACATCTCTTTCATTACATTCTCTCTCGATTTTGTTTACAATAACCACCTCTATTTATAGGTGAATTGGGGAAGATTTGTAATAAAGGAATTACACAAAAAGTCAAGTATAAATATGGAAACAGCTTGTTACCCAAGTATAGCAACATTAACATTCTTAAATCACTCCTATAATTATTCTCCAACAACTTGGCTATTAGGAATGACTCCAATCCTGAGGAAGAAGAGGAGGTCCGTAGAGAAAATGCATGGGTGTGCCAGTGAAACATGAAGCAATCTATGCAATGTCAATACCATGATAGGATTGCTATATTATAACATATTCTATGCAGATTTGTTTACATTGATAAAATACATGGTTTCTTTTTGCTTTGTGAGAACCTCTAACTTCCTTTCCAGCAAATTTTAACCTTCGTTATTGGCATGTTACGACATTGGCTCTGTGGTTGCAAGGTTTTTATACTAATGCTTTTTTTCTCTATGGTAGTAGTCTTGTTGTTCTTCTCTCAAAAAAGAAATATAGTGCTGGAAAGCTGAGCACTGGGGTTTGGGAATTATTGTAGAGAACCACCAAAAATGCCATGGCCTCAGTCGGGAAGGGTTGGAGCTGATTTCCAATCACCCGGGAGTTACAAGTGGTAGGATCTGAACCAGCAATTTATGAAACTCATAGTATCTATTTGAGCTTTGAGCCAAACATTCAAGTACCCAAAATCACACAGAAGAGTGGACCAACATTCAATTGTTGTAGTTCGCCGTGCCTATGCAACCATTTCACCAAAGGGTATGTTTGGCAGCACCGAATTGGAGCTTGGAATTGGTGGTATTGGAAGCTCCAAAATCTGCTGTTTGGATGTTACACACTAAGACCGATTTGGAATCGGGTTATAATCCCAAATATCTCAATTACATTATTTGAATCCCATGGGTTGAGTTGAGAATCGGAACACCAAATCAACGTGGGATTGATTCACCAGATCGAAACGTCCGGCTCTGGCTTCTATCGCTCCATCTACCAACCTAGCTCTAGATTGTTCATCTCTAACCCTATCTCTTCCATCCCAATCTGTCTTCAAAAGCAAACTCCAGATTGTTCTGTCTCTATACACTTGATCTGCCTTCAAAATCTAACTCCAAATTGTTCATCTCGAATGATCTGCCTTCAAAACCTAACTCCAAATTGTTCATCTCGAACCCAGTTCATCAATCATATGTTTCGATCCCTAGCTCAAGATCAACACACAAATCGTGCAGTTGAAGATAAAGATCGCCATTAGTAGTAAAGTATATGTAACAGTTCATTTCCTCCAATGGCCTCAGAGCAAATCCAATGCAGAGTTCCAGCAAATTTTTAGACTGTCTTTTTCTCAAGATGAACAAACGGATACCAAGTAATATAGGTGACATGTCAATTTCTCTCTCTACTGATTATTTTCTCTCTTCGACTTCTTCTGCTTTAAACCCTGACTGCGCATTTGCTACTTTGCAGAGAACCAAATTCACGAAAAATCTCTCTATCGCAACTTTTCTCTTCAGTTACACTTAAGCGGTCGAGGTCTTCATTCGTCATATAAAATACACCAAAACTGTTCTAGTGGCTTTGTGATTGAGGTTAGTATCTAGTGATCTATCATTTTTCATGGTGAAAGATTGAACAAAATTATGATTGATTTATTGGCTTTGTGATTGAGGCTAGTACCATTTTTATGTTGTGGTTATCTGAGCTTTTTAGAGATATTGTTACTGGGTGAAGCTGGAGATTGATGTGGGACTTGTTTTGCAGCAATCATGGTTTATGCTTTAGAGACCATGTAGAAAGAGTATTCCTATATAATTCTTCTCTCATCTAGTTCCAATTATGTTTACTCTTGTATGTGATGTTCTGTTTGTTTGCATACACTTTACCATTAATTGCAGTGCACTTTGCACTTCCTTGAATAAATGTTGCTATGTCACCACCAGTTGTGTTCTTATTAGTTTGCGAATTGCAAAAGTTGGACAAAAGAAATTCAATAAACCCAATTTGACTTCTGAAGTTTCCTTATCCTTTTTTGAGAATTAATGTTTAGAGGCACATCCCACCATTAAATCCGTGTACTAGTTCAGGGGCTATAATTGCAGTTAGACAAGCTTGATAAATCCCTAAACAGGTTTTAGAAACCCCAACGGTAAAAGGACTGGTTGGCTGAAAATCAGTCCATACTAAAATTTTAGGCCACGACTGATGCTTTAGATCACACTTTGTTTTCCATTTTTCTTTCTTTCTTTTTTATCATATAATAAGAGTTAAGAGTGAAGAGCAGGTGTTGGATGTGCTCGAGCATATGTGCCTTGTAAAGGAAAATTGAGCTAATGCCTCCCTTTTTCAGAGAATTCATTCTGCCATCTCATCAGTTTATTATCCACTTACAATTTTGTTGCTTTATTATCTATTAGAACTAATGCATTTTACAAATTACAATCTATGAGGTTGCAATTGAAAATTATAGAAGTATTTCATTTCCAAAGGTCATTGCTCAGTGCAATGAAAAAAATTCTGGTTATCAAGCTTGAGTGTGAGTAACAGTATGAGACAGCTATTTTATACAAAAATATTGTCAAAGCTCAGTATATCTCTTTATCTTTCTTTCAGCATTAGATGATGGTCCTTTTTTTCTATTTCTTCTCAACAGCTGCTTGGTAAATTTAGTTAGTTTAGTTGGTGAAGTCTCTGCCTAGTTGTATCAAATATTTTGGTTAATTCCTGCATAAGTGATTCATGAATAAGAATACTATATAAATTGGGAAAATTATATTTTATTTACCAAAATTTAAAATAATTACAGCACACTGATCAGTCTTTCTCATAATATTCTTTCCTTCATAGTCCCTATAAAAATTCCTATCCCTTTACCAAAATCAGTTTAATTATTACTACATGTTTGTATAGAAATGGAAAACCTCAACATATGACTTTAATGTTTACTCAATAATAAACATTAGTAGTTGTAATAATAATAGTTATAATGATGGTTTACTCTTGTCTGACGGATGAGATTCAATAAAACTGTTTATGTATGTAAAATTAGCCTTTTAAGTCATCAACCATTATGTTTCTGTGCTGTCCATAAAGTTTTATATATCTTCAACAGAGCAACAAAGGCCTATAGGGACTTGAGGAGTCATTCAGATCATAAGCAGGTGGTGTCTTTGCCCAAATACTTAGAATTTGGTATATTATTCTTTTCCCATTACATGAATTTTTTTTATTTAATTAGGTGTTATTGATGTTTGGGGTGTTTTGTAATTAGAAAAATGTTTGCATTCTCATCTACATAATAGATAAATATTGATAGCTGTTAATCTTGTCGTGACAAAATTATCCATCTATCTATACTTATGACAACATGAAGAGGAAGGACTTTTATGCAAGAAAGTATTGTTAAAAGAGTCATTTCTTCATCTTCTTGAAGACATCACAAAGTTGTGGTATTTTCAGCTCCTGCATGTGGTTGTTATGGGTTGTTTATGAACTCCAAAGTTCTTTGTGACCCATGAACAACCCATTCAATAACTCAAGCTTTTTTAATTGAATTTTAGTTTCCATCTATCTGCTTATGTGTACAGTTAATTTTTTCCTCAAATAGAATTGTTTAATGTACCTTAGTTGATCCATTGTGCTTACATTCAGATGCCTATGCTGAGTTGCCCTACTTTTTCATTTCAATTCTATGTACAGTTACTGCATTCTCTAGAAATGTTCGGCTTGTGTGATATTTTACTAAACAAGTTCAAAACTTCTTTGCTACTTACAACATTGACTTAAAAATATTCCCATTGATGATTTCAGTTGTGGTGTTTCCTGACAAATTTATTGCCCTTTTGCTTTAGTTGTGAATGTGAAACTGAGGTCCTGTCATTTTTTAGCATGAATGCACTGAAGTGGCCTGACATATTACTGAAGACGGTGTTTTTAATTATAGTAAGGAACTGTCTTGGATCAGCTTTAGTTAAACTGTAATATGCACATGTGTTTCTAGGAACTTCAAACCTTTTGACAAATTGAGTGCCACATCTATTATAATGTGTTTAGTAAGTTGCACCTTCCGACATTTCTCTATATCCTTCAATTCAAAGATATGAAATTTTGAAATATTGTTCCACTTGAGAGCAATAACAATTGTGCTCACACTATCACAATTCTAGGTGATTGCTGTTTATGCATATTATTTGGTAAAAGTGCAATGCTACTGCTTCCTATTATTCTTTAAAAAAAAAATTTATCATAACTTTGTATGGATGAGATTCATCATTTAACTCAGTGGAACATCATTGCAAAACTTGAAGCTCTATGTTACTTTTACTTAATTTTATATCATGTGTGAATAAAGAAATGGATGATACTAATGTGTGGAATATTAAACCATTTTTTTGGAGGAATCATTCGGGAATGATGGGTTGAATGACGATGCTACTAATGTGATTCAACGATACTACTAATGTTGTTGAATGCCAGCTTGGAAAATCTTAATCTTCTTCAGTTTCACAATCTAGAAAAATAAAATAATGCAACTCAGATGCACTCCATGCGGTTTTGGGACATGTGGCTAACTCCCTTGAAAAAGTTTCTTTGAACCTCCAAAGCCGAGTACCAAGATGGGGTTAGAAGAAGTCTTTAAGGTTCCAAATTTGAGCCAAACACAACTCTTGACTGGCAGTAGATGTATCGAGGTGTGATCAAATGGAAGTTTGAGATATTTTGTGACCTTACTGATCTTTGAAAAGACAATGGATAATGATACAACTTTGTTGATTCTAGGCTGTTGGTTCTCTTCGAGGCTGCTTTTGCGTACTGTTGTTTATAGATATAGTTTTAGATTCATTTTGATGTGATTGGTTGCTATGGGTCTTAATGCATTGATGATGTAAAAAGTTATTGGATAAATGTACTAGGATTTCAGGATTTGCTGCCTTGAAGATTTTCCTGTTGCTAATCTTTAGGTTGAACTGTGTAATTTGAAGATATACAATTTATGATTATCTTAATTTCAAATGTTATATGTATACGAGTTTGCCCTTCTGATGAGGGAAATTTAAGGAAATTAATGCTTGTTCCATCAGAAAATATATAAGAGAAAAAAATGAATTATAGAGTGCAATGGTTAGTTATCAGTTTTCCAGTGGTTAGTATTAGTGGGAGTCCATTGATGACTTTGAAGCCTAATTATTTCAGCTGTTGCTAGGCATGCAACCTGTATCATAACGGTACATACAATATTTCACATAAGTATTTATAAATCTATATATGTTTATGTAGTATATGTTAGTTATTTAAGTATGTATCTATATAAGTATGTGCACTTGTATATCACATATTTATATGTGCTTGTAATTCTATATATGTTTACAATAATTAATTATATTCCAAATCAATGATTCAATTCCATAAAATTAAAGTTGCAATTCAATTGCACTTGAATTTCAATATTTAATCAAGACAGTTGATTTGAAATTGAATTGGTGAGAATGCAATCCCATGAAATTTCAATCCCAATGATTCGTGCGTTGTCCTAAAATCTTTACGTCTTCCTACGTGCAAATTGTGACGACTATGAAAAGCTTCGAAATATAACTTCAGTGTCTTCTATGCACGCATTCACATAAGAACATTTATTAAGTTTTGTAGTGTTGCAACTCAAAGATAAGAATATAATATTATATATGGGTTGCAAGAAGAGAATAAATAAGGGACATAAGGATATAAGTTAATCATTAATTACTTTATTTAAGAGATCATATATTTACCTCTAGTTAATAGACACAACCTTTATCAGACACCTTTTCATATTTACTCACACTTCTTTAATTTAACCATAAAATGAAGTTTTAAAAACTTTATATGGTAAAAACCTAACACCTTCCACAACCATCGCCACCGTCTTACACCACCACCGCCATTGCTTTTCACCACCACCACTGCCACCATCACCGATGCCGCTACCGCCTTCCACCACCATTGCCACCACCGGAAATCTTTCTATAATTCACGAACTTAATTTTTTCAATTCACAAATTCAATTTATTAATTCTAGAATTTACAACGATTTCTCATTAATTAAATTATGAGCAGCTACATGCATGTGAGATTGTTTTTTTGAGACAATAACCAAATGTGCTTAATACTGAAAAAAAAAAAAAGATTAAAAAAGTGAATAATTAACCTACAAAGTTAAACAAGAATAACATGTCATTACCATATTGTTCATTTTTGTTTTTTTATTTAAGTTTAAAAATATTAGATGTGTGTACAGTATATACATACATGTATATTGGTTTTACTTTTAGTAGTTAAGATATTTATTATGTAATAATTCGTTAAAGTAATCATTTCTATGAAATGTTAAACAATCTCTTTTTTAAGAATCTAGAATAAATATATGAATTTTGGAAGTCGCATTTCTTTATAAATAAAAGATATGATATAGTTTTTGCATTTTAATTAATATTAATATTAATATTATATATTTTTTAATACAAAATAAATAATGTTACTAATAATTCAAACAGTTTTTTTATTTTATTTTATTTCCACTCAATACTATATATACAAATATAGAGATTAAATTTTGCCATTTTCGCACTCCAGCTCATTGTGACTTGGATTTTTATCCTTTCGAAAGAGTTTTGACATAAACAACTATGAGCTAAGCTCTCCATAAAAGATAATATTTCTTTCAACTAACAACTATTTAATTTCAGTAACTGAAGATACCAAAAATGGCTTGGGCCGGGTATAACCCATACCACTAAAGATTGGATCGGGAGAGAGCATTTGACTCAATCGGATGACAGCTCATCAAGACCAACATTCATTAAGACAATTTCCAAGCCCAATCTCAAAGCAAATGAAGTAAGCCTGTATCCAAAAAGGAGCCCAAGGGATCGGCCCAGCATAGAAGACGAAAGAAGAAGCTTCTAGGATACTTGTAAAAGTCTATAAATAGAAGGAAAATAGAGAAAAAAAAGGGTTAAGATATTTTGAAGTGTAAGAAATTAGCTTTCCAAATAGAGAGAGTATTTTCATTGCATTTTCAGTAACACTTTCCCTCTTACCTTTCAAAGTCTTAGCTGAATTGGTATATTTATACATATCCTTCCTCAATTATTAGAGGTACATGGAATTTCTGAGATAGGAGCTAGCATTTTCATTGTCAAGTTTATTTTTATTTTTTTCCATCAAGCAATTTGTATATATTGGTTTAATAATGTACAGTGGTGGGCCACAGGCCGAAAAACAGATAAAGCTAGTGTTGGATCAAAGTTCCATGGATCAAACGATGCGCCCAATTCAAAGCCCAAAACCCAACTCAGTTTAGATCATAGATTTGCTTTGATTGGTTAATTTTCTACATATATGTTTATTTATTTTTATTTATTTTCCTTCTTTTGAAATGGTTTCCACCTTATATGTTGTTTGTTGCTTTATTTATTTTTCTTGTGAATAATTAGTAAGCACAGTATTCTACAAGATACATACTCTTTTTCCCTCAAAAGTGTATGGCTTTAATTTTTCTCAAAAGTGAAAGAAATTTTAAATTATTAGCTTTAAAGTCCTTATTTGAATGGAAAAGGGTGAAGGTTTTAAATTCTCTTTAAAATTTTTTTAAAAGGTTGTGAAGCTCTGATTACACACATACCAAATCCACTTAACCATATGTGTTATTTTCAAATCTTTAATGTACAAGTATTTGTTTGAGCTTTCTATCTCAAAGAGTTTTTTTTTTTTTTTTTTTTTTTTTTTTTTTTTTTTTTTTTTAAGTCTTTTAAAAGACACTAATTACAAAATCTTAACAAAAAAGATGATGTAAATAATTATGGGTAAGGGTAAAAAAGGCAATGGCAATAATAAGTTTTTTTTTTTTAAAGGGTAAAAAAGGCAATGACAATAATAAGTTTTTTTTTTAAAAAAAAAGAAAAAAAGAAAAAGAAAAAGGAGGAGGATGGGATAAAGACGAGGTCTTGTCGTCAACAAGAAAAACAGACAAATTCGTCGCTTCTCATGCCAACATCATCATTGTCTCCTGATTCACTTTGGAAAATGGCGGGCCCTTGTGGGTCACAGCTCAGGCATTTAACGTGCGCCGATGGCTAGCTTCACCCGCCACCCCAACCTGAAAATAAGTGTGAACAATATAAAAGCAAGGTCCAAATTAACTACTTAACTTTTAAATATGAAAGTTAATTTACATATACAACCTTAAGACACTTAACTATTATTCAAAAGAAAATTTTAGAAGGAAGTTGACGAGGGTAACTTATGTTTTTACCCTTTTTTAATGGGTTCACCGTTATTTTTGGTTACGTGGACAATACTTGTTAACTTAAACATGTTCTTTTTTGGCCTCACTATGTGTATGGGCAGTAAACATGTGTATCAGTGATGTGGGCACCTTGTTTTGTAAATTAGTATGCATGGAACATGAATATGCTTATTGGCATTGGTACTTGAGAACTTATATGATGTAATATTTATGACTTGTTGGTATATATGTTAGTGAATTAGTAAGGATGATATAATATATTGTACTACACATTCAAAAAATACTACACCACGTTACAAATAAAAGTGTGAAAAATATAACAGTAAGGTCCAAATTGACTATTTAACTTTTAGATATGAAAGTTAATTTACATATATAACCTTAAGGCATTTAACCATTATTCAAAAGAAAAATTTAGAAGGAAGCTGATGAGGGTAACTTACGTTTTTACCCCTTTTTAATGGGCTCACCGTTATTTTTGGTTACGTAGGCAGTACTTGCTAACTTAAACATGTTCTTTTTTGGCCTCACTATGTGTATGGGCAGTAAACATGTGTATAAGTTATGTGGGCACCTTGTTTTGTAAATCAGTATGTATGGAACATGAATATGCTTGTTGGCATTGGTACTTGAGAACTTATATGATGTAATATTTATGACTTGTTGGTATATATGTTGGTGAATTAGTAAGGATAATATAATATATTGTATTACACATTCAAAAAATGCTACACTACATTACCAATGTCCCTGTCACTAGGATACAAAAGTATATAACATGATCATACCTGGAACACAAAAAATAAAAATGCTTCCAAAGACCATTGTCTTGGCTATTTCTAACATGACCTAAGTTGTGCAGTTACATACAAAAGTTTGATGGACCATTGATGTTCCATGCAAAATTTAATTCAAATAGTGGAGGAAAAAGTTTTGCATGGCTGGACGTAGAGATAAAGAGAAAGGGTACTTTTGTCTTTTTTAAATGATATAATTTCAATTTAACTAATGGACAATTTGGTTTTCTAACAATATCAAGGTTATTTATGTCCAAAAGTATAATTACCCAACATTGATTTGATGCATCACTCAAGAGTGAAACCACAAGGGTGGTTAATGAATATATCACGCATATTTCTATTTAAGTGTACAAAATGAAAACCTCATAAGTGTTAAATGTAATTTGCCCAAAAAAAAAAAAAAAATCTTCCTTTAATTATAATATTTTAACTTATATTTCTAAATACATGCATCACAATACTTTTAATTAATATTTATAGTTACGAATGCAACAACATGCTATTTGTTTAGCATATGTCTAACATATTTAAATATTATAGTATTCATTCCCGCCCCCCCCTTTTTTTTTTTCAAAAGAAAAGAAGAAGAAGAAAAGAGCCTATTATGTTATGCCATTCAATTAATTTTTTTTAATTAAATTCATTTTGTTTTATCTAATTTTTTATCAAATGCCCATCTCATATAGTTATATATATATATATATATGTATGTATGTATGTATGTATGTACACATTATATAAAATAAAAAAAATATAATAATGGTATAATAATATATAATGTGAGTAAACATATAAAATTTGAACATATATATAGTTGCACTTAGGGGTGGACAAACAATTCACAAATTCGATCCAGGCCGATCCGTACGGATCGATAGCGGATTAAAAAAATAGAATTTGTAGCTCACGGATCGAATCATGGATTGGGCTATTAAAAATTCGATCCGACCCGTGAATTGAATCCGTAAGATATATATATATATATATATATATATATATATATATAATATTAGTTAATTTAATTAGTTGATGATCATTTAATGGACTTTAAGAATGTATTAGTTAATGATCATTTAAATATCTTAATTAATGACGATAAATTTAATTTTATCTATTCAGTTATGGTTAAAAAATATATAATATTGGACTATTTAGGAAAATTTTCAATCGGATCCGATCCGTGGGATAACGGATTGGTGATAGATTCAGATTTTTTCAATCCGTTGGGAGCGGATCGGATTTGGATTGATGCCTAATCCAATCCGATCCATTCATGGCCACCCTTAGTTGCACTCATAACTATAAATTATATTTTTTAAATTTTCTTCTATGTTTTTTTTTTTTTTTAATTAAAAGTATAGTGATGCATGTAACAAAATATATAAGTTGAAATATTATTTATTCGAGAATGGAAAAGATAAAAAAAAAAAGAAAAAGAAAAAAAAAAAAAAACTAACTAAATTCACCAAGTTGGGCAAATTGCATAAAACCCGCTTGACTGGTTAGTGAAGGTATTTTTGACAAAAATTCTAAAAGTCACCCTCCTCAATTAGTTGAGAAGGTTTTTTTTATTACAAAAATAATAATAATAAAGGAGAATTTACTGTAAAACGTTGAAAGTTGAAGGAAGTTAAATGCACTCTGTCCTAAAAAAAATAATCCTAATAAGAAGTCAGAGACCGTGATTTCTATACTCTGCAGGTGTAAAAAAAAAAAAATGCAAGAAATTAGATGCATTATACATAGAGAGAAAAATTCAGGTACTGTTCTTTTGATATTTTATTTATTATTATTATTTTCACCTTTTGATATTTTACACCCTTCACTTCTGTCTTTTATTAAAAATAAAAAGACATAATAAAGTACAAGCATACAGAAGTTTGAACAGAATTTTCAGATTCAGTCCCTCCAAACAATTTCTTATTTAATTCGCTAAAATAATCATCTCTTAAACAAAAAAGTGAGAAAAAATAAAATAAAAATAAAAATCGTGTAGTGCTTTTTTATTGAGACTCAATTGATTTTGTAACTTGACTTGACTATAAGTTCACCTTCCTTTAAGTTTAAGGTTAAAGTCCAATTCATAAAGTTAAGGTAAAGCAATCAATATAGTGCTCCCCTCGATTAAATTGCCACCTTACCAAAGATTGTAATTGTAGTATATTTATCACGTCAATATATTGTAGGTTGAGAGGGTCGATTGTATGTTATTAAAAAAAAATATAAAAACAAATAAATTTCAACCCTAATGTCAATCTTTGTCAAAAAATTATTAGAAGCAATTTCATCAATAGAAAAGTTATATAATTATATAATTTTGGTCCATTATAATTTAATAAAAAAATAAAAAATTATATACTTATTTATTTATCAAATTGTGATAGACCGAGTATATAATCTCAAATCATGTAAAAATATTCTTTTTACTAATAACATAATCTGGGATTACGTACATAAACTTCACAAGTAACCAAAAAAAAAAAAAAAAAAATTTGACGCATTGTTTTTACATATAAAACAGATAAAAATTTAAATAAAAATAATACATTCATTTACGCGCCACTCCCTAGCATATAAAAATTTCTTCTCCTCTCAATGCCCTTTTGTGGGTCAATGATTAAGCGAGTCTGCCACACGAGTTATTGCGCGCGTGGGAGGATTTGTAATGAGCTTAGGGAGGTGGATGGGGTTTGCAGATAAAGATGAGAGGACAATGATAATGGTGGCCCATCCGAATGTCTATCTTTTTCAGCCGTGATCAATGCCAGCTGGGTGCCACATGATCTCCATCAGATGGGTCCAGATAGTTCATGATTAAGGGGTATAAAAAGACAACTTTGACCATGGTTCCACCTAATAAAGGGTAAGTTATCTTCATTATCACTGAATAAAGAATGTGTTTGCACATAGAACTGTAAAAGCTAGCACTACCAAAAAAAAAAGAAAAAAAAAAAAAAAGCTAAGCACTAAAGCTTGTAAAGCTAAATACTTTAGCATTTTTTAATTGCTAAGAATAAAGTTTGAGAAATATTATAATCTGAGCAATTGTTTTATTTTTTTTCCGTTTTTCCTTTTTAGTTCTAAAATAATACATGATGTGTCAGTGAGTGCATACAAAAAAATGAAAAAAATGAGTTAAAAGATAAAGAGTTCTTACTATAAAAAAACAATAAATAAAATAAAATTTGATTCAAGTGATATTGAACACTTAAATGCATAAATGTCACTGCACTAACCATATTATTTTGACATTAGAGTATTTATTGGATCCGACATTAGAGTATTTATTGGATCCAACACTTAGGGCTGGCCATTTGTGTTTGCGAGTCATAATTGTGCCGTGTTGATTTAAGGGTATTCTATTAAACAGTTCATCCCCAACGCGACCCGTTTAATAATCGTGTCATGAACCCTAAATACTAATCCGACCTATTTATTAAACGGGTTACACGTGTAACCCATTTAATAACCTGTTTAATAAAATCAAATATTTTATTTTTTAAATTATTAATAATACTCTGTCAAACATTAAATACTAGAAAAATATAAGGTTTAATGCAAATAAATTACTAAATAATGTCTAATCGACAAAAGAATAAATTATAAGATATTAGATAGTAATTTTGGAATTTAAATAGAATTTTGATTATGACACATATAGTTAAATGATTTATGCGGGTTGAATTCCTCAACCCAAATACGACATAATTAACTAAATGAGTTAATCGCGTCGGTCCGTTTACGACCCGAATTTATTTAAGATCAACCAAAATTTATTTAACTCGTGTCATATTCGAGTTGTGATAACGAGTCGTATCAAACTTTGTCAACCCTATCAACACCTCAAGTTGTATAAATGGACAAAACCCTTACAAATACGATCTTTCGCAGAATATTCATTATTCCTTGCAAATTTTATATTTGACAACCATTTAAAGGCTTTGAGTTTTGAATGAATCACTTAATCATTATGTTTAATAGCCATTGCCATATCACATAGATTTTTATTATTATAATAATAGTAGTAGTAAGTGACAACCATTTAAAGTCATTAGGTAATCAAATATGGAGATCTTAATTATTAGATTTTACCATAATCATAAGATCAGTGCTTTTTGAAGGTTCTTATTGAATAATGGAACTATGTTTAGAAGCATTAAAAACAACTTTTAGGTGAACCAATACAAGTGAATACATTAGTGTGAGAGTGTGAAACGGTGTATGAATTAATATTACTCTAGGAGCATTTTAATCATTTTATTTGTAAGATTTTGATTTTGTATTTGATAAAAATACAATACAAAATAAGAGTGATATAAGGCAGGAGGAAAAAAACAAAATGCATATTTAACAACCGTGTCGCTCACGTGACCCAATGATAGGGAGCGCCCCGGGGTGCCAACAGCTAAAAGGGATAGAATTGGAAATTTAGAAACAAACATTATTTTGTTTTTGGGAAGTTTCGTAACAAACTTTTTTTTTCGAGAGAAAAAAAAAAAGGTAAGAAGAAGAGACAACATGTAACGGTTATAGCGTGGTATTGGTTGGATGCCAGACTGACCATTCCATCTAGGCCCACAACAGTTCCCAAAGAAATCAGACGATCAGATCAGCCTCAGCCTTACCTTTCGTGGTCCCACTCTTAACTTTCTGTCTACAAAATGAAATTATTTCTCTATCTGTAATTTCCAAGAAAGCCCCTACATGATCCATAAATGCGTCATGTTTCAACGCTGCTCTCCATTCTTAAAAAGTAGTCACACCAGTGGCATTCCCTAAAGCTTCAGCGATCAAAGAGAGCAGCTTCTAGCATTTTAGAGAGAGAAAGAGAGTGAGCAACAGCAAAGATGTCGAAGGAATTGAGCGAAGAGGGACACAGGAAAGACTATGTGGACCCACCACCAGCACCACTCTTGGACATGGGCGAGCTCAAGCTCTGGTCCTTCTACAGAGCCCTCATCGCCGAGTTCATCGCCACCCTCCTCTTCCTCTACATCACCATCGCCACCGTCATCGGCCACAAGAAGCAGGCCGGAGACTGCGGCGGCGTTGGCCTTCTGGGCATTGCTTGGGCCTTCGGTGGCATGATCTTCGTCCTAGTCTACTGCACCGCCGGAATCTCAGGTAAAATCCCAAAAAACCCATCAAAACTTTTTATAATCCTTCAAACCCCTTTCTTCTTTTGATGTAATTAGTGATCTGTTTTGGGAAATTATACAGGTGGTCACATTAACCCAGCGGTGACCTTTGGACTGTTCTTGGCAAGGAAAGTGTCGCTGATTCGAGCTGTGGCTTACATGATGGCACAGTGTTTGGGTGCTATCTGCGGTGTTGGGTTGGTAAAGGCGTTCATGAAGCACTCTTACAACGGTCTCGGTGGTGGTGCTAACTCTGTTTCTCCAGGGTACAACAAGGGCACTGCTCTTGGTGCTGAGATTATCGGGACTTTTATGCTTGTTTACACTGTTTTCTCAGCCACTGACCCCAAGAGGAGCGCACGTGACTCGCACGTCCCTGTAAGTAGTAGCTGTGTCTGTGTGTAGTATTATTTGTTTGGGGGAAGGGTTGGTTACATATATGGTTTGGGTTTTGAATGATGTGTGTGTGGGTGGATGCACGTGACATGCAGGTGCTGGCTCCTCTGCCTATTGGGTTCGCTGTGTTTGTGGTGCACTTGGCCACCATCCCCATCACTGGTACAGGCATCAACCCTGCTAGGAGTTTTGGTGCTGCTGTTATCTACAACAATGACAAAGTCTGGGATGACCATGTAAGTTTCCTTGATAAATGTTTATGTGAATGAATAAATATTGATACATGTATGTACTATATGTTTTTATTATTATTATTATTATTGATACATGAGTTGTGTGATGTGTAGTGGATCTTCTGGGTTGGACCGTTTGTGGGAGCACTGGCAGCAGCAGCGTATCACCAGTACATTTTGAGAGCTGCAGCTATTAAGGCTTTGGGATCATTCCGCAGCAACCCCACCAACTAAGTACCATCAAGGAGAATAGAACACCTCAAGAAAAAGAAAAAGAAAAAAAAAAATGTTTTGTGAATCTAATTTCTCATCTATTTGTTGTATTGTGTGTGTATGTATTGAGATGTTGATATAAAGAGCACTGCTTTTTCTTTTCTCTACCTCATCTTTTCAGTCTAAAAAGAAATTTGGGAACACATTTTGGTGCTTTCAAAGTAAAATTGTACTGTTGATTATCAGTATGAAACTGTTAATTGTCAGTATAAAATTATAAATTTCTCACATTATCAACTTAAATGTATAAGAAAATGCACAAATGTACAAATTTGTGGTCAATTTTAACGGGTCAGAACTCGAGAATTTAACCTATTTGGGGTGACAACATTCTGAGCCCTGGACCAAAGATGCTTATCCATGGCAAGTGTTCTGTCCATCTCAGATAACAAGACAACAAATGACGAGGGACCTAATTGATAGCTCATGTGACATGCCACGCTAGAAATTTACGCATGTTGTGATGTGAGAGTAGTAGTGGTTGGAACAACTATGGCTGATCAAAAGTAATTTTCTCAAAAGCCGTACAAAAGAGAGCAAATTTTGCTTTTCATTTGCCTCCTTTAACAAATAAAAGTTATTCCCACAGTCAGTATTGAATGCGCTGGACATCATTAGCAAAAATATAATATATTATCTCATTACCCGTAATAATATAATATATTATCTCATTATCCCTAATATTACACCCAATGATGCTACATACCAATAATATCTACCTATCCAAAGCAGACTATGAGGGTACCATTTAACCATTGTATTGGCAATTTGGGGCAACGCACTTTGCTGGCATACAAGTTAGTAGATGCAATCTTCTACCAACCTCCACCTTTTGGAGGATAAAAGATATGTTAAATTCAAGCCTGCAACCAAAATATGACAAATCAGACCAGAAGGGAATTGCACTCAAACACACATTCTGATTACGATAAACAGAGTCAAACACACATTCTGATTACAATAAACAGAGTTGATTGGCCATCAGTTTCTCTATTTCTTAAATGATAAATAATGCACATTACAAAGAGCACTCGATTCGTAGGCCCAAAATTCACATACATAATATTTCAAAAGCTACTACTTCTTCAGCACTGGATAATCCTAATCCACCAAGTAGGTGATTGCAATAAATCATTCTTACTGTAGCAAAGCCAAAATTTGAGATAAACTGATCTTAAAGAAAAGCACCCGTAATTTACGATTCTATCATCCGTCACAAGACTAAGCAAATTCAGACGAACATTTAACTTAGGGACCACAAAAGTTGTGGAGTTCAAATCCAAGTTCAATTTGGATTGGGAGCAGGTCCACAACATTTGATTTCAGACTAAGGCATAAACTTTCAAAGATCACCAATCAATTTCAAGATAAATGCATGTGATGAATCAGCAATAAGCACAATATTGAACACAAACAAAAATAGCATTCGTTATTTAGCAACATGGCCAATAAATTCAGGGAAGTGCACATTGACGAAATGTTAACAAACATTGATTTATACAAATAGCAGGACGAGTAGAACTAACCCTCAACAAAAGTATTACATGAAACTAACACCCAAGTACGTTTAGTCAGGCAAGGCCGTCCCTCTCTCAAGGTTGTTCTTAATCTCCAAAGTGTATTTCCCGAAGGCTCTCTCAATCTTCTTATTGAAATGCTCATTACGGTCATTGATCGAGTCGATGTCCTTCTCTTCATGGAACTTCCTCCTCCTGCTAAATGACTTCCGCTTCTCGTCCCTGTCCGTGAGCTCCTTTACCATCCTTTCAATCTTGTCTTCTGATACCTTTGGTGCCTGTCCAATCAACAAGAGTAGAGTTTAAGGAATTTGCCAGAAGTTCCCAAATTTAGCTGGTAAACTTCAATTCCTCAACAAAATTGCTTACCTTTCCATACTGGAGGCTTGAAGCTTCCCTGTAGAATTCTGGATCTGCTTCTTTCATCTGATTGTATTCTTCAACGTCGACCTCAATGTTCTTTGTCCGTTTTTTGTATGCATTGTACAATGTTTTCTGATTAAAAACTGTTCAAACAACCACAATAACATGAGCTTCACTGTAGCACTATTTTTTTAAAAACCTACAACACCCTTTCTGAAGACCCAAATATGTATTACTATGCATAAAAGGTCGGTCAATTGATTTATATTTTAAAAAAAAAAGACAGAAGAACAAAAAGCAACAAGATAAAAGGTGCACACATTCAAAGAAAATCAAAACACAAAAATAATTTAAGAAAATCTTTATTCTCAAAATTTACTAGGGTTTATTTTAACGGAAAAAACAAAAAGCAAAAAAAAAAACAAAAACATTTCCTAGAGCAGAAAAAAAAAATTAGTGGGAAACTTTAAGAAATAATATCCCAAATCAACAATTTTGAAATTATCTTCATCATCTTTTTTTTCCTAGTTAGTACTCACACACACGTCTCTTCTGAGACTTGAACTCCTGACCTCCCTTTGGGAAGGTGAATGTGTGCAGTGAGAGTTTAAACCAAGAAGGATCCATTGGATTACTTATTGAAGTAACATCACATATACATACAAATGCATATGAATGCACCTATGTTACATGGACTCAGGTACGGGTGTGTATCTATAAGTCGGACGTGTCAAATCTCCAAACAGAAGGACACACGGACACGGCTAAATATTCATTTTATTAATAATTATTTTATTTTTTAGAGTAAAGTAATATTTTTATCTAAAATAATGTTCAATATAGGCATTTAACTCATTTTAAAGTAATAATATAATATAATTGAATGATTGGCTATACTTTTTAAGTAAATGTCCAACCAAAAGTGTCGGACACATATCCCATACCCATGTCCGAGGAATATGTGTCCGACACGGGTACTGCACTACTTTTGAAGAGTCCATGTAACAAAGGAATGCACATATATAAACATAGGAACTGAAGATTTATATGCCAATAATGCAGCACTATTTTAATCTATTCATTTGACCAGACTTGCAACAAATTTTCTTCCAGTTTATACTCCCAATATGCAAGTCCTCTTCTAAGATGATACAGTTCAAAATAGTAGCAACCTAAGTTAATGATGAATTAATCAGAATCTCACAGTTTTGAAAAGAATGATGCAAATTATTGGAACATAAATCAGGTCAAATTTTCTACAAATTTGGACACACTTGTGAAATGCAAGCCATTACATGCATACATGCAATCAAGACACATAACAGACTCCAACAAAATGAATCAATTACGTAAACTCATGACTCACGAAGTACTATATAAATAACTATATCAATGAACACCTAAACATACCATCCCAACCGAAAGGTGCAGGTTCCTTTTCCCATTTCTTATACTTTCCCTCTGCTGCTTCTTGTGTATCGAGCATATATGCCTTAGTCATATCCAAACCATTGGCATCTAGAAGTTTGCCAATTTTCTTCTTCCTCTCCTCAATCCATTTTTGCTTTGAAACCCCTCTAGAATCTGGTGGAGCTTCCATTCTTTTCTTCTCAGACACCATGGCAGTTTGATTTGCTTTTCGCGCCTCATTCTGTTTGCAGGGAGCCCAAAGTCGCAGATGATTAGAAATGTAAAGAAATGATTGAAATAACATCCTGACAGAGCTAACTTAACATAATGAAAAAGCTTGGCTTTTGCAATCCAAGCCAGCAAAGATAAAAAATAATTGCATTTCAAGGATTATCCATACCATCTTTAACCTTAACTCAAATAATTTTTTCTGCCTTCCTGTGAGTTGTGTGATGTCACCTTCCACATTCTCCTCAGCAAAATTGTCACTATCACCATTTGGATGACCTTCAAGATCATGTATTTCATCATGTGGATTTTCACCTTGATCAGGACTCACAACTGAAATAGGATGAATATTGCAACCACTGGCTTGCATAGCTCCTGGTAAAGTGTATAGGAAGTAGTTAGAAATTTTTAAAAAAAAATGCAAACACACACACACACAGAAAAAAAAAAACAGAATAGGGAGCAACACGGAAGCTATTAGAGTAAGGGGAGTTAGGCTGGAACTTTCCAGCACATTTGTAGGGATTCAATCAGTTTCAGTTTATATTAAAATAGTATGGTGATTACTGATTATACTATTAAGAACTTGTAACACTTTAGTATTTGCAGGACAAGAAATGAATTAAGCTGGCATCTTTTTACTTGGTGGCAAGTGTTATAAGAAATAATCATATTTTTCATTAAGGGCACTTCCATTTGGATATTATTACAGATTTTAGACGCCAATGGTTTAACAAATAGATTCTAGACATGTGATTTAAAAAACATTTGTTAACACTAACCACGGGACACTATTAACCTGAGAGCATCAGTGTAACTAAAGTTGATGCTAAAGTTGAAGGTAACAAAAGCGCAAATCTGTAAACAAACAACACATAGTATTAAGGTTTTTCTTTTATAGTCTTCAGCTAGGATTATGCAGGCTATTGGTAGTCTGGTTACCTATTTTGTCCTACTAGGCTACCACAAAATATTATCAACATCTTCGTCATTGCCTTTATCCAATATGAACTGGGTCGACCAAATGAATTTGCTTTTTTCATTCTTTCTTTTATAAGCCATTTCTCCTACTATATTTAATTTTTTAAAATCATTCTCTATGTTATTTTGTCCTACCACCAAATATATGGTAATATATTATATAACCCCGGTAGACATTTATACCTAATTAATGTCATTCAACTAAATAGCAGTAATTTAAAAAATGTTACCAATGAAGCTAGACTTGACAATGATATAAAGAAGGAAATGGGCATAAATACTGAGAAGTGTGCTAATTGACCAAAATAAGAGGAGCTAGCCTTTATTACCTCAGCTAACCATCCCCCTGACTCAGAGAGAGATCTTGATGGAAATAAAGATAATGCCACGGTGTTCAGGGAAAAGTAGAATACATACATGTAACTAACTTGGCATGCCACAGATATTTGTTCTGTAGTTGTTCAGATTACAGGATAGATGATATTGTATTTATATTTTGCAGAAATAAAAGGCTTTATAGTGACAAGCCTGTGAGCGGATAAATTTCTGAGAGGACATGGATAAATATAAAATTTTAGATGATTTTTAAGCATTCAGCATCGCCTTTATGGGATAGGAGAGTGTTCAAAGTTCAAACTCTTTTCACCGTAAAGGAGGGACCATCATTTGAGGTCAATCATACGATTCTAAAACTGATAAGAAATGTGGACACGGGCACAAGACAAGAACACAACAACAAAAAAAAAAATTAAAAAGGTAGGACATGAACGTGGCAAAGGAACAACATAAGAAGATGTACTTTATATATAAAAGTTAATTTTAAATATACACAGATAACATTACTTCATACTAAGTAAACAAAAAAATCTATAAATGTAACATGAAATTTGTATTACAAAAATCATAATCAAAACTGCCACATAAGGGAATACATAACAAAGACACAACAACACAACATATTTGTATGAATGTTCTTATGCAGGCTTAGTGGGAAAAAAAATATTCTTATGCAGTATGTGTATATATATATATATATATATATATTTAAACACATAATGTCATGACTCCTCTCCTACACCTGTGCCCACTCAATGGTGAAAACCTTCCAATACCATTTGCTTTTTCTAAATAGAGTCACACTTCTATTAGTTCTCATAAACTTCCAATTTGATGTCTAACACCTTTTCGACATGGACACGACTCATCATTAAAATCGTCCATGCCTCTTAGTTTTATTTTCCACCTAGAAACTGAAAAATGTCCAAAACTAAGCACTAGAAAATATTTTCAGTATGTTAATTATCAAATAAAAGAGAGATCAAAGGTGCATAGATACAAAATTATTTATCTACAGGTTACATGTCCTACAAAATCACACTGATATATAAAATAAACAACAGAACATAAAGTACCATAGTAATGAAATAGAATCATTTACCTTTGCATTACTTTCAATATAGCATTACTCAAGGAATATAATGAGAAGAAGCCCAAAAAATAGAACTAACCTTGGTTGTTTTTATCCATCCGAGCCTTGACTTCAGCAATTATCCTAAAGCAATACTCACTACATTCGTGGTAAGGGTTTGATGCATTTCTGCAGTCTGGATGCACTCTTCCCTCTTCAGCCATCCTTCCTCAATAACTACTTGGATACAGAACCTATTTTCAAACTGTGGTTTGTAAGTAAAAAATCCAAGTTTCCTTCTTCCATTTGGTTAATCATAGTTTTCATTTTAATTTTAATGCAAATAGTGTGTACATGAGTGTTCAATTATTATAAATCAGGACCTCAAAATACTAATTCTTGTGAAATCTATTAAATATTTAATTCCAACTGAAGATTGATGTATTATGAATATACTTTCAGAATTTTAAATAGCACAGACTAAAATCAATTAAAAAATCACTCAAATCTGAAACCCTTAAGGCACATAAATATCATCCAAATTAGAAATTTTGGTGTCAACAACCACCCTGACTACTAACACCATAGTTGTGCACAGAACTTCACAAAATCTATTTTCTGTTGCCAACAAAATTGTGACTTCACTTCATTCAGTAATTTAATTCCTACAGAAGCATAGCAAAACAAGTGTGTGAACGATAAAATTAAAACCTAAACGAGATAACTAATTCATTGTTTCCACCTCAACTCATCTTTCGATTAGTTCAATCACATCTTATTAATGTCAATAACCCTTCTTTTATTTCAACAGACAAATATATAAAAAGTAATAATTAAAGAACTTAAACAAAAACCCTAAATTTGGATGAAACCCCCTTCCATCAAATTTTACAAGTAAAACAAATTTAAAAAAATAAAATAACGGCGAAGGCAAAACCTTTTTCTTTCTGTTATTCGGTGGTCGTCAGTGGAGCAAAACGATGAGGTCGCTATCTTGATTCTTCTTTTTTTCTCTTGATAGATCCCAACCAGGGAACTTCAGGGAATCGATTTGACTTGTTATGTTATAGCCCGCGGTTAGTTGAATCTGTAATGAAATTAAGAAACAGGTGGAGTTCTTCTATTCATCGCTTCCGTTTCTTCCATCCTCTTATAGAGGAAATCTCGAACACAAGAAGCAAGATAGGTCGTCTTTGTGGCGGCCTCGAATGTTAGGCTTTGTTTGGAACCAACCATTTTGGGATATGGAAAAGGATTAGGAAATGGAATAGGAATTAAAATGAAATTCCATTTATATATTTGGAATAAATTAGATTTAAAATTGGATTTCGAATAAAGATAATATTATATTATTTTTGATATTGTTTAAATGAAAAATAAAATATTTATTTTATTATAAAATATATTTCAAAGTTACATTAAATAAACAAACAACGTGAATAGCTACGATAAAACTGAAACATAATTTTTTTTTAACAAATCATTTAAAAAGGGAATAATTATTTATTAGTTAAAAAAAATAACTTATTCAATTACTATCACCAACATACTTAAGCCAATGTATTAAAAAAAAAAAAATACTAAAATGTAAACATAAGCCTAAACATTGATTTAATTAATATTTTAAATAAGTTCATTTATTAAATACTAAGCAAGCTTAGTAAAGTATATTAATTACTTTGTAACAACAATAACATGTATATTAACAAAAGTTTATATAAATATTTATTGATAATTGATTATTATATAAATTACTCAGCATATCAATTACTAGCTAGTAATTAAAAATAAGCCACTTAGAAATTGATACACAACAATTTATATACTAAAAAATTAACAAGTATATTAATTGATAACTATATTTTCACTTATAGATTAAATTTTTAATTACTAATACATTATTTATTTTTTGTATAAAAGGCTGATGAACTTGGCTTATAAAAGTGTCATTTTTATTCGTTGAATCTATATCATTTCATAACTTTTGATTCTAAAATTCTGTCATATTTTATATATTTTTTTTAGGTATAAAAATACAAAACTGATGATGGATCATTTTACATGATGCAGTTTGAGACATTAGAGAATACCAAACATAGATATTTGATTACTAACTTCTCCAACCTCAACTGTGCCGTCTAAAGAGGGTGGATATCCGAGAGTAGGAGAAGAATGCGGAGCTTGTTTTCTATGAGGAGAAGAATTGGGATAAAAGGGAACGGAGTCAAATTACAAAACAAAATAACAAGGGTAAAACGGGGACTCCGAAATTCACTTGTGTCTTTAATAAAACCAAAGTGATAAAACCCTCTTCTTCCTTAAAACAAATAGATTTGAGATTTCGTGCTAAAATAATTTTACAAAAATGAAAATTTTGTGGGTATTGAAATTCATTTTGTATCTGTAAAAAAATTAAAATTGAATTATTATAATGGAAATAATTTTTTTGGTACAAATTATACAAGGTACTTTATTACTTTGACCTAGCTCCCTCCATTTTTGTATTTTTGTTTTTGACAAATATGAGGATTAAATTTTATAAAATGACAATTTTATCTTTTTTTTAGACTTCTCCTGATATTTGGACAAATTACACTCTGAGTTACATGAATTTTCATATTAAGAGCTATTTACAATATAATATATTATTATAATATAAAATCATTATTGGCTATTTAAACACCCTTCGAACTAGTTTACGAGAAATCAAAATATTAAACATGGAGCTGTTTATTAAACTTCAAGAGAGTTGGTGTAATTTATCCTATTTCTTTTAATATTTTATAAATATTAACTAGATTTGCAATCTTATTTTTATGAAGAGAAAGAAAAGAAATTACAAACTTGTCAATCAACCAGTTTATAAATGGGTTAAAAAAAAAAACATTTCTATACTTTCAAAATGTACATAAAACTCAGTAGAATTTAACAAAATCCTAAACTAACAAAACTTATCAAGTTACCCTCAAAACCGTAACCGACCGTTAAATGGGTTGTGACATATCAAATTTGACATTGCTATTTATATTAAATTATAATTATTATTTTAAAATTACAAAAATAATATTGGGATAACATCCCATCTAACATTTAATAATATATTATATAGGGGCTTTTTTAATTTAAAACAATAATTATAACTTTTAATTTAATATTAAATCATAAGGTCAAATTTGATATTTCACATCTCATTAAATGGTTTGATCATGAGTTTGGGGGTAATATATTTTGTTAGTTCATAAATTATTTTTTTAATTCTACTAAGAGTTGAATACACGATTTTAAAAGTGGATGGAGATTTTATAAATTTAACCCTTTATAAATCTCATCAAATATCACTAATTTCCTCCTTTTTTGAGAGAATCAAAATTCTTTTTAGGGATGGCAATTTCTTCTGCCCCGCTCCTAATGGGATGGATTTGGTAGGACTCTAAATGAATGTGGAACGAATATGGTAAAATAATTAAAAACCCGAAACGGGTTTGAGGCGAAATCGGATTTATTGATAAACCTGCCCCGCTCCAATTATACATGTACCTTTAAAATTTTTATAAATATATAATATATATTTAATATTTTTAAGACTTTGTTACTTTGCTAAAAGTTTCCGTTAATTTATTAAATATTCACTACTTTGTGATTTAAAAGTTGGGCCAACTTATTTATAAGTTTTATTTGAATACATTGAGATAGTTTTATTTTAATAAAATAATAAAAGTGGCATAACCCGCCCTACCCTGCAATTAAACGACGTACGTGAGGCGGAATTAGTACTTTGTCTTCCGGAATAAGAGTGGAGATGGTATACAATTTACAAACCCGTCCCGGAGTAGGAGTGGAGTTAATATAACAAATTTTATAATAAGGTGGAATAGGGTTTAGCCAAACCCGCCCTAACTTTGCCTCCGTGCCATCCCTAGGTGGATTCACTCCATATTGGTCCCAGTACAATGAATACGTGCACTTTCCATTTGAGCATAGATGGAGCTATGAATTTTTTATTTTTTTTAGTAATATATCTTTATTATTTGTTGATTTTCAGTAATATACCCATAAAATATTACATTCTCTGGGTGAAATTATTAAAAAAAAAATACAATGTTGCCCACCAAAATTCATTTTTGCTTCCCTTACCTTACATCCTGGCTCCGTCCCTGCATTTGAGAACGGTATATTTGAAATTTTAAATACTATAAAATAAATAAAATTTTATTTTAAATTCTGCATGTTGATTCATATATATATATATAGAGTAAGACAAATTATATAGAACTTTAATACATTACTTTATAATTTCAATATATGAAGTAATTAAATGACGAAATTTAGTTGCAAATGATCAATATTCATGTATGAAATTCTTTGCTAATGATCCTAAATTTTCCTTTCTGATTTCATGGTGCAGAGTGGTTTATAAGTGGAGTATATAATTCCAAACTGAAAATTGATCACCTCATATGACATCAAAAAATATAAATAATTGAAAGCAGTGAAAAACTGAGGGAGGTAGTTAGAGTTCTGTACGCCATCACAGGTCATGCAATATGCTCCTGCCATCACAACAACTCATATAATATTTCTTTTCTTTCCCACTCTACTTCTTCTATGCCTAACAAATCTCTCTCTCTCTCTCTCTCATGCATGCATTGCAGTTCAACTACCAGTAATATAGTAACAGCCAAACACACCACATAAAAAGAAACATTGTGAGATAAGATTGGCTCAATTGTTGTATCCTTAATTTGTTTCTTCTTCATTGATGATCAAAAGCTCCAAAACGTACACACAAACAAGTTATCATTTTTCTTGATCTTTTTATGAGATAGAGAGATATCTGGGATGATGTGTGTGTGTGTGTATAAAATAGGGTGAAGAATGATGGCGCAGTTAACAGTTGCTATCAATAAGTAGAGTTTGTATATGGATCTTTGGCTTCACTTTTTCTATTTCAGTTTCGTTTCTTGTTCCATTCTTGTTTTGTTTTACCTACTTTGTCCAGTCAAAAGAGTTTGCATCAGAGGGGTCATAGCAAATAAGAGAGGAAACTGTTTTTGGTCAGGTATGACTAGTACTCTCTTATGATCTAGACTTGTCACTTTGTGTATATATGTGTAATATTGTGTGTGCTTGTGAGTGTACAACATAAAGAGGATGAGTTTGATTTCATAAGCATATAAACTTTGACAACACTTTATGCTTTTAATATCTTTTGATTCGCTGACAAACTCTCTAGTGGTACTATTAATTGCTGAAGGAAATATAGGATATTCTGTCTCTGTAAATCCATTGGCTTTTGTCAATCACATGCATATGCATCATCATCTCTCTCTGTGTCTTAAGTGGACAAAGCTAATGTATTGCAGGAAACATGAACATCGTGCAATATCTGATGGAGAGACTAAGACCTCTTGTGGGCTCAAAAAGCTGGGATTATTGTGTTATTTGGAAATTGAGTGAAGATCAAAGGTTATTTTAGAAAGAAAGAAAAAAACTAAATTAAGTCCATATATATATCCTTCTCTTGCAATCCTATCCTAGTTAATTAATTACAACTCTCGATTATGTTTTCGATCTTCAATTATGGTTTAGGTTTCTCAAATGGATGGATTGTTGCTGTAGTGGGGCTGAGAACACTCAAAATGGTGGAGAAGAGCTTCTTTTTCCTGTTTCTTCAATTGTTCCTTGTAGGGATGGCGTGTTTCAGCATTGCAGAACCAAAGCTTGTGATCTTCTTGCCCAATTGCCTTCTTCTGTCTCTCTGGGCTCTGGGTAAGTACTCTCTCGTGCTTACTGGTATGGAAAGAATTTATCCACGAATAAACTGCCTTTTTAGCTATCCAGTGAGATCTAGACGGTTAAGACTTCACTCGTGTGTACATTTTTTTGCACACGAAAGAGCAAGTGAACATTTCTGTATATACAAATATATCTCACTATGAATACACATGTTCATTTACAGGATTCATGCACTGACCTTAATGTCAAACCAACCCAAATGGTTGAACTTCTACAATTCAGATTCAAATGTTTCAGAAGTGAGTCCCCAGAAAAAATCTCCCTTGCATACACTAACCACTTTATACAATTAGCTGCCACTAAATTATGATCTTTTGCAGGAAAGCGTCGGGACTAGAGTTTTGATTCCCTTGCTAGGAGGACTACTTGAGCTTTTTGTTGCTAAACAAGTATAACATTCTTGCTCGTAGTTTGTTTGATCATAACTTGTTCTTTTTTTCTCAAACTCATTTGGTTTAGTGATGTGCAATTATAATTTTTCTTGTAGGTACCAGAAGATCAGCATTTCATAGATTTTATTGCAGCCCAGTGTAACATATCACTTGAGCATCAAGTCATTGATAATCCAAGCCAAATGGACACTAGCTTCCCTGCGAATATGAATACAATTATCAATGGGGTCCAATCAAAGCCATTTCTAGCAGACGGAAATGATCACAAAGATCACAGTAATTCTTTCCAGCCACCGGTTTCGCCCGCAACAGCCTTGGAGAATCTGAATCTGCCATATGACATCTCCGTTGACCGGATCCAACTGTGCGATTCTCCCATGAACTTCTTGCAACAATTCAACCACACCTCAGAAAATAGAGCCAAGAATGATTTATTATTCGAAGAAATGAGCAACTATTTTAAGCCTTCGGTAGAGGATGGATCTCAGGAGATGGATGAAATGCATAGGCAAATGATGAACAACACAGACATGAATGCTTATGTTATGGAGCCTTTAGCAAACAAGGTGCAGCAAGGGAATGATAAGGATTCAGTCAAACACGAGACGGGTCGATCAGAGTCAATCTCTGATTGCAGTGATCTGAATGATGATGAAGATGATGCCAAGTATCGGAGGAGGACTGGAAAAGAGCCTAAATCGAAAAACCTGATGGCGGAGAGGAAGAGAAGGAAGAAGCTCAATGACAGGCTCTATGCTCTTCGATCTTTGGTCCCCAAAATCTCCAAGGTACAGTATCCAAGTCTACATAATAACGTGTGTGTATCATGTTTGGTGTCTTATCTTTACCCAACAAAGCAAATAAGTGCTATAAAGAAACATTAGTATTTACTTTTGATTGCGTTGATCAACCCTTATATAAAGAGTAATGATACATAGCTCGATCAATAGTCAGACAGCTCCGACTGTTTTTATATAATGATGTCTCCTCTTGTTTCAGTTGGACAGGGCTTCTATCCTTGGTGATGCAATTGAGTTTGTAAAGGAATTGCAGAAGCAAGTAAAAGATCTCCAACATGAACTTGAAGATCAGTCAGATGATGAAGGGACTAAAAACAATGGTACAAATAGTAATCACAGCAATGGCCGATTAGAGATAGTGAACCAAAATGGATTCCATTTGGGGCCAAAACCAGAACATGAAAAGGCTCCCAATGGATTTCTTATACAGACACCTGCTGGCAGTGGTGTCGTGGACTCGTCCAAACAAAACCAAGACTTGGAAATCCCTAATGAAAAGGCACGGCAAATGGAGGTACAAATTAAAATATTGTACACTAGAAAATTTAATGGATTTTTTTTGTCAATTTTATTCTCTAATCATATTTTTTAAAATGATTAAATTTTTGTGACAATTATAGCCACAAGTTGAAGTAGCTCAACTAGATGGAAATGAGTTCTTTGTCAAGGTATTCTGTGAGCACAAGCCTGGTGGGTTTGTGAGATTGATGGAGGCTTTGAATTCTCTTGGCTTGGAAGTGACAAATGTGAATGTAACTAGCTTCAGATGTCTGGTTTCGAATGTTTTCAAAGTAGAGGTAAGAGCCTTGAACAAAAACCTCAAAATATTATGCATAAGAGCAAAAAGATAGTGATATTTTCTTTTTCCTTTTGGTGATTGCAGAAGAGGGATAGTGAAATGGTTCGAGCAGATCATGTTAGGGACTCCTTGCTCGAGATAACACGAAACCCGTCTGGGGTATGGCCCGAAGAGATGGTGAAAGCATCCGAGAATGGCAATGACAATGGCATGGATTATCATCATCACCACCACCACCACCACAACCACCATCTCCACGGGCACCAAATTGGTTCTCACCACCACCACAACCTACATCACTTTCATAACTAAGCACTCCTGGAGTTGCAATGAAGATGTCATTTTTTTTCTTTCCCCTTTCCTAGTATGAAATTATGTATGAGCTTCATAGACATGGTCTACAATAAGATTATATTAGTCCAAGTTCATAAATGTTACTCTCCTTTGATATATCAATGAATTATTAGTGATCGATGCTCAGTTTTTATGATCGCTTTCGCGCTACTGTTTTTCCCCTTTTTTGGGTAAGATAAAATTGTACTAAAGAGATGGATGTACAACCAAAAGGCCAAACAGGACATTGATTCAAAAGGCTTAAGAGAGCAACAAAAAAAACTATATTTAATGGATGGTGAAGTGCAAAAAACACTGAAGTGTACTTTTCGTAACACTTTTATCTCCTATTTAAAAATACATGTAAAAAATACCCTTATTCTTTGCACATTATGCAAAAATAACCCCAAATAAAAAATTTGACATAAATTAAGACTATAATGCGCATTTTACCATTTTACACTTCCAAACAAGCCTATACCAAACTTCCCCACTCTCTAGAATTTCCAACTCCTCTTAGGATCTCCTCTCCTCATCACACACCTTCTGTGATATCCCCGGATCTTCAAATGCGGGTTGGCCAAGCCCACACCCGAATACCCGAAGATAACAAAACAAATCGGTAATAATCGAACACAGAATACAAATATGATCAATAAGAATAAATAAACTGCTGAAAAAAAACTAAAATGATAATCCAACAATTCTTCAAGATATACTTCCATTAATAAATTCCTCTAATACAAGTAATCCTCAAATTTAAAATACAACTCGAGAATCCATAATATGTGGACCCCTGGAAAACCAAAACTAAACAATCAACGGTTTACAACTAAATACAGAAATCACAAAGGGAACTCCTATGTAGACAACCCGGAAGAATGATGTAGACAATCCCTGCTCAGCTCGAACAATCCCTACTTTTAACGAATACCTAAAAAATGATAGTGGGTTAAGCCCACAAACAAATTCTACTCTACTACAATCCGAGCAGAAACCCGATACGCAGATATATCCTAGATAACTCAACAATTACTATATAGTCCATAACTGGACTACAAGGTGGTCTCAACCTGATTAGTAGGCAACATGCAAAACGCACCGAAAGTGGACATGAGTACCTAGACCTAATAGGGTACACCTCTACCATCATAGCCAGTTATGCATCCCACTGCATATATGCTCTTTAACCATCGATCCTAAGACTCAAGCTTATATCGTGGTACCATATTTATATATATATATATATATATATATATATATATATATATATCCATCCTGATACAAAACATAAAACAACCATCTGGTGTGTCATCCAACTGATTCAGCTGACCTAACATGAAATATAAGTAGGAATTAATATTTTAGTTAATCCATTCCCTTATTCCAGAATAGGTAGGATTTAGTATTTTGAACAATCCGTTCCTAATATGCCACCGTCCCATACCAATGCATACAATCCACAAAATCCATATAATTGACAGAACAGAATAAATAGTTCATCAATTAAAATCCAGAGAATAATATAATGGAAATCAGATATCTAACTGAGTACATTATATTAAAATATTCACAAGAAATTTATAACAATCCATTTAATTTGCTAGAACAATAACAAGCAATTAAATCCTCCATAAACATTGACAGCATGCAAATCAGTAATTAAATTTCATGTTATCCTATTATCTAGCATAATAGTATAGATGAATACATTTCTGGGATTTTAACATGCTTATATAAATCATTTAACCCCCCCCCCCCCCCAATTAAAGTCCAAAATTACACTTTAACCCCTGAAGTAAAAAAATATCAGAACTACACATACTAGTGTAGTTGCAGCATGAAGCCGCTTCCCCTAAAGAGGGAGTCGGCTCTCCCTCTTGAGGAGCCAGCTCTTCCCCTTGGGGACTCCTTAGAGAGCCAACTCTCCATGAGGGAAAGCCGGCTCTCTCTCTCCTGGAGCCGGCTCTCTCCATCTTAGAGAACCGTATGCTGAACCTCTTCGTCTTCTTCGCCTCCGGCGATGTTAAACACCTCTGTAACTCTTTATTTAGGTTCTTAGGAGTTCAATCTATGTCCCGAATTTATTCAGAAATTCATCCAAACCCCAGTATGCATCATTAAAACATTTAAACCACATAATATGAAGCGATTGATATAATAAATCAATTTCAATTAGCAACACATAATGTAAGTAAAATTTTGAATTACCAAGCATACAAGATCATTTTAATGTCCGATTAAGTCCTGGAGATTATCTAGGCATGCACAGAATACAAGTCTAAGGGAAAGAGTAAGATATAGAACTTGCCTCTAGGTTTCGGATTGAAACCTTAACCTCTACTTCCTAGTTTTTTCAGCGATCATTGGCCTCCGTCGAAGTCTCCTACTGCTCTGGTTTCAACCCTCGAACAGCCCTCAATCTACCTCATTGATCTGACCTTAAGTCCTAGGCCTAAACCCTAGTTTCTTCTCTCTCAAACACTCTTTGTTTTCTCTCAAACCTCTCTGTTCTTTATCTCTGCCTCCACTGTTACGTGAATAGGGTTCTAAAACCCTTGGCAGGCACAACTTTACATATATGTAGGTTTATACAAACCCTAATCCCAACCCAATTCCAAGTCGGCTAATCATAAAATAAAAGAAAATTAAAATGTTATTACATATACATACAAGGTCCTACACGTGATAACCAAATATATATACATAATTTATAATTATATATATATATATAACCTACTAACATACTATTACTATTATTAACATCAAAAATAAATAATTAATAATAATAATACCATATCCTCTTAAACATATATACTCAAGTACATATACAACCAACCATATATGGGTAATTATCCATACCCATAAGCAAACCTTATTCAAGTAGTTCATGAGATCTAACTGTTGGTCCATTACTACTATCCAAATCCCTCCTTTTTAAACTAAAAATAAAATAAAACACACATTTAATCAAGCAAATAAAATTACATTTAAACAACCACATCATCTTTTAACAAATAATTACATACAATAATTAATTTAAAAAAACACTTAAGCACAAACTTATAATTAAATAGTTAATTCATTTAAACATATAACATGAAGCCATATAAACACATAGCCACGTAAGCAACTAAAATATAATAAAAAATAATAATAATAATTAAATCCCTTTTATATCCTTTTGAAAACTAGGGGTATTACACCTTCTCACCATCTGTCCTTCCCCATGGCCTTCTTATAGTATAATACACATATAAAACACACTTGCTACACACACACACACACACATATACATGTGGATTTCTGGGTTTAAATTAATTTTTTGTGGGTTTGCGATAGGGAGTTCAGATGGTGGCTCATCGGGAAACATGGGGGTAAGGGGCTTTGACGTGAACCTAATGCCGCCGCAGTAGTGGTGTCATCTCCGAACAGTGCGGCGTCATCGTTTCAAATGGATTTTTGCATTTACAAAGGCGGCGGATCAGATGGTGGAAACAGGAGGGACGGCGGCGGGAAATGATGTAGTCGACAAGGATGAGAACGATCTGGCTTGCAAAAAACTCCGGTGACCGTGACATCCCGCCGAATGATGAACGACCACGCAATTCGCCGCCGAAGGTAGGTACGTACTCAATGTATCAGAAGTTTTGGTAATGAAATAATTTATAAATATGCTCAAGATAGCATAAAGGTATATTATAAAAAAAGACAGCATAATGGTAAACTATATATGCTGTACAATTATGCAGACTGCAATTATATATATATATATATATATATAATTGAAGGCACCTAAAAACTTGTTAATTTTTTGGTGTTTCAAGAAAGATTTTAATTTAGATGGAGAGGGAAATAAAAAGTTGAATATTTCCCTCGATTTGATTCGCACTCCATCTCATTGCAGCTTTAAACACCAAAGCGGGTGAAGTGTGTGTTTGTGTTAAAACTTAAAAGCTAGATTAATTAGAGCCATTTGATTTTGTTCTGTATTCATTGAATTTAACTTATTCAAAGCCATGGCTAGTCTGGGTCTGTTTGAAGAGTCTTGTTCCTACAAAAAACAGTGTCCAAACTGCAATCTGGGAAGTCCCCAGAGTTTTCATGCTGATCGTGAAACTGAAGCCCAAGAAACTGAATTGGGTTTCGCAGAGGTGGGCCGAAGTCATCACCGGAGCTTGGCCAAACTTGAGCTTTCCGTTGGTTAATCAAGTTGTTGAGTCTTTTAAGATTGCTGAACTTTTAAACAAAACTCTTGCCAGAACTGGATCAGTTCAGTCATGTTGTTCGTCGTTGCTGAATATTCAGTACGTGCTCACCCTTGAATCTTTTCTCGTCGATCCTCTCATAGCCATCGGAACTATTTAGCGTAATTTTGGTTTTCGCCGGCTTCAATGGAGATTTTAAGTGACCACAGTTTGGGAATTTTTTTTAAAAAAAGATGGTTTTGGGTACCCTTTTAGTCATTTCACATAATTTTATTTTTTTATATATATTATAAAATATGTAACTAAGGGCATTTTAGTCTAATTTTATCTTAAATGGGTAAAGAGGACCTATTTGCACAAATATCATAGTTTAGGGGCTTTTTTGCACGTAAGGGGTACAATATGCACTGTAAGCATACTTCAGGGGTGTTTTCTGCACTTCACCCATTTAATGAAGGGCAAATTTCACGAAACCCCCAATACTATCACTTTCTTTATCAAATACCCTCAACCTACTTTAGAAAACCCCCCAACACTATGAAAATTGATCACATTGCACCATGTCTGTGATAAAAGGACGAAACTATCCTTCTGATATACCAAATCAATTAAAAAAGCCAAAATAGGTATTTTACCAATAACTAAAATACCCTTGGTGACATTTAAGTCACCAAATCACAAAACGACCGCCTCTTGAGTCGTCTCCGGCTATAGAAGGTCCTTCGTCAATCAATAGGCCTTTGTCTGAAGAACCTGCAACTATACCTTCTACACCAAACAGCACTGCTTTCAACATACTCGACGTCAGATCAATCATTGTTGGTTTGTTTAGCGTCGCTTTGGTTGCCTTTAATTGATCGGAGGTTTCTCTCTAGACGTAAATCGCGCCGAAAGGTGGCGGCTCTGCCTCTTCTTAATGGCACTCATCCCCATCTCCAACTACCGGCAATTCCACATACTGGATGGCCGCAAGCAGTCCTCGTCGCTGATTGCGTTGCACCCACCACCAAAATCAGCAACGTTAAACCCTGTGGGGTGGTACTCCAAGCTTCGGAACTGAAACCCATCTTCGAAATTGACCTTCATCCGACCTAGTCACGACAGCCATCACCATGCCCAGCTCCCTGCCATCGCCACCACCGGTCATATCACAGTCAGCAGGAGCCATTCAAAGCCGAGTCATCCATGGCCGAACCAGCCGCTACCAACAGTCGAGCTCGCCGCTATTCCGCGCTCTCTGCTGTGAGCCGTCCCGTCATCTCTGATTGCCGTCACCGGAAATCCTTTTACGTCGCTCTCTGCCGCCTCTCTGTAGGTATTCTCAACTTCATCATTACACCACATACATTATGACGTCTTCACCACCGGCGCAGCCATCTGACGTCGCTCTCACCACCACCCTCTTCCGTTGCTCTCTGTGCATCGTCAACACCACCAAAGCCCACATACTTTGCATCCTCTGCCAATTCTCCATCGATCTCAGCTCCTCTCTTTCACCTCCCTGGCCGACGAAGTCATCACACAACGTTTACTTTCTCTCTCTAAAACTATTCTCTCTGTATACATATTGCTCTGTCCATATCAACACACAAAACACAGTCGTTTTGTGCTTTGGTGACTTAAATGTCACCAAGGGTATTTTAGTTATTGGCAAAATACCTATTTTACCTTTTTTAATTGATTTGGTATATCAGAAGGGTAGTTTCGTCCTTTTATCACAGACATGGTGTAATGTGATCAATTTTCATAATGTTGAGGGTTTTTTAAAGTAGGTTGGGGGTATTTGATAAAAAAAGTGACAGTATTGGGGGTTTCGTGAAATTCGTCCTTTAATGAATGATCGAAAATCTTGATTAGTTACTCAGGATGGGAAATCCCAGTCAGCTGCAAGAATTCTAAGAGAAGGGTTATGAGCTATGACTTGTGACTCGAGAGGGAATCGGAATCTCTCATGTGTCATAAGAAGTCTCGTGCCAATGCAACAACTTTACATCACTTATACAATAATTATCTTAAATCATTTATACAAAAGTTAACTTTATATTGTGTTTCGTAATATATGTATTATGTTCCTTATAGCAATACAGGACCCGTTTAATTAATCAGCAAAAATAGAGTAAATAAAATAAATTAGTGTCATACTTTCAAACCCAAGTAATTGCTTAACGGTAACGTTTCTGTTTGTTGAGCTTATTTTTATTTCAAAAACAACATTTTAGACACTTTCTTTCCTGTAAAAATTTAAATTACACTTTAGACAACTAACCAGCTCAACTTGTTCATACAAGTGAGAGCAGAATTGAAGACAATATATACAAATGGCTATTTTGTATTTTTTAAGAATCAATAAATTATTTCTCAAACCTTCAAACAAATATCAAGAAGAAAAAATACAACAAAAACATTATTTTTATTTCAGTGTAAATTAGGAGTACTAGTTTACCTTGAAATAAATGAATTGTGAATCCCAAAGGTTAATTTAAATGGATAAGTTATTTGTCCTGATGCCTCACAAAACATCACAATCTTAAAATTCACTTTCCTTGAATGCAAACAATTAGTGGAGAGGGGAGTCACTAGTATCCAATAGAGAAAAAAAAAATGTGATTCTAGAATTAGAATTTAAAACAATCTAAATATTCAAGTTTGAACTTAAATGTTCAAATTTGTGATTACTTAAAAAAATTCCTTCATAAAAAAATAAAAAGTCAAATACTTAATTTTTAATCTCATTAAATAGCTCAGGACGGTGTATTTCGAGATTGGACGTTATTAAGCAGACCACTTAAAGGGCCTACATCATATCTTCATTGACATTGTAAGACGGCCCACGAAAAATTAGGTTCAAGCCCAAGACTTGTACCATAAGTCGCACAAATTGACGCAGACTTGCTAGACATTACTGCTTGGACAACAAGTCCATTTTGCTTGTCTGAAAAGTTAAAATCCAAAACCCTAAGACCATAAATCAAAACCTCTGAAACCTCATCGTCCTCTCACCTTCGAAGCTCTCTCTCACACTCTCTCTCATTCTATATATATATATATTGTGTATATATTATCAATGGCATTTACTGGAGGGCGATTCAAGGAGCTATTCAAGAAATACGGCAAGGTCGCATTGGGCGTGCACTTCTCAGTCTCAGCAGCCTCTGTCGCAGGCCTGTATGTCGCTATCAAGAACAATGTCGATGTCGAATCGATGCTCGAAAAGGTCGGTATGGGAGGTGTCTCCACCACCAAAGCAGAGGAACCCAACACCCAGCAACTGCCCCAAACAAATTCCGAGATGACCAATGGGTACATTCTCGATGAAGCACCGCGAGGTCAGGAAACTACGACGGCGACTAAGAAGAGGAATCGGACGGCTGAGTTGGCTGCTTCTAGTGGTGGGGCTCTCGCTCTGGCTGTTCTTTGTAATAAGGCTCTGTTTCCGGTTAGGGTTCCGATCACTATCGCTCTCACGCCGCCGATTTCGAGGTTCTTAGCGAGGCGTCAGATTATCAAGAACAGTGTATGATATTGCCTTTTACTGTCTTAACCTCTCTTTTTTGCATTATATTGTAGTGTTTTATGATAGAAGTGGAAGTTGTGAACCTTATGGATTATCAAAGGAAAATAAGAGATGGGAACTTTATAATGTCCAGAAATTCTAATTATATGATGTTTTAAAATTGTTTAATTTGATAAGGGTTTTAGTGGATAATGTTCAATTGTTTATTGTATCAATTGTATGTTGAATCGCGTTATTTTGACTAAAACATGAAGATTAAGTGTTTGGTTGCCTTCAATTTGATTACCAATGAATTAAAAGGAGTAAGAACAGCTGGTTAAACAGATGTGTTTTGGCCCTTTGGGTTCCTACTAATATTGTCATTTTTTCTTAATTTTAAAATTTCTAAGTGTTTTAGTTGTAAGGAAATTGAGTAGTGAGGACAGAGAAAGGAAAAGGAGAGAGCATCTTCTTTACTTGTTTGATAGTTTTTGAGGAGGGAAAAGAAACGAGGGATGGTGAGCACTCTTCGGCCCTACTTCTGTTTTCCTCCCAAAAGTGGGAGAAAGTAAAGCAAAAACAAAAAATATGAGTTGCTTATTTCTGGTTTTGCATTTAGTTGTTATTAGAAGTGATTTTCTATTTTGCTTATTTCTGGTTTTGCATTTAGTTGTTATTAGAAGTGATTTTCTATTTTAACTTTCCTCTAACAAAATAAAACATCTCCGTTCATTTCCCTCCTTATAAACTCCCTTACGAGGGTTGGAGGAGGTTGTCACCTTCTCTTTGTGTTCTCTCCTAAAACTCCCAAAGAAGTGGAGGAGATATTACATTCCTTAACCTTCTTTTCTCTTTCCTCATATGATAAATGGTGTTCTTGTTTTTTCCTTCACTAAAAACCTCCCAAACAAAAGAATGAAAAGAGGGCTAGATTTTCTTATGTCTGAAGAAGTTATGTTTCTTGTTATGTTAGACTTCTTCATTTGAGGAGTCTCCCATACTGTTAGAATAGAGAGATCTAGGTATGTGGTTGTAATGCAACCCTTGGTGTTAACTTTGACAATTTGACCATTAACTTGATGTAGGAATTTCTGAAAGAAGTGTTAAACTGGTGTTGTTGTCCTCGTTCACACACATACTCGTCTCGTTGTTTTCATGGTGCATTTCACAGGGTGCACTCCCTGGATGGCTTTTGTCGTTTACTTGTATCTATTAATAGATATGTATCTAGTCCAATTTGATCCAAGAAAAACCCCATTGAATATGCAGAGTGTAGAAACTAGAAACTATACATTGGTTGGCAGTTGATTTTGTTATGTCCCAAAAGGTTTATATATATATATATATATATGCTTTGGTTAATAGAGCTGTTTAACCAAACTGTAAAGTCAATAAGTAAACAGTTTTTTAAGTTTTTGAAATTGTGAAAAGCACTAGCAACATTAGAGAGTTTCAAATTGCAAAATTAGGGTAATTTACTTATTTTATTCATATTGTACGTGTAGATTATTAATGATTTTAGCATATCTACTTGTATTTTATTTTATTTTTTAAAAACTATATATTGTGAGATGTTGTGCACGAATGCTTCTTCCTATTGAGAATTTTATTTTTATTTTTTTCATAATAATTGAAATTTTAAAAAATGAGGAGATGACTGTTGTTTAGTTTGCTGTAGAAAATATTAATGAGGCTGAGATTTTTTGAGTAATGTTTGGTGTTTGATCTTTAAAAAAAAAAAGAAACTTTGATTTTTATCATCAGTCCATACATTTGTGATGGACCAGAAAATTGATGCCTGTAGGTGTAGAGCACCCTCAATATCATCTATATTTGCAAGAACATATGTCTTTTTATATAAACATTCTTATGCATCTTATATTTAATTTTTGTTATTTTTATTTCAACTTTTATGCATTTATACAATGTATGTATCAAAAAATATCATCCATTGTCTGGACCCTGAGTTTTATCACCAATACTGATTTATCTTGAGAACTCTCAGAACTATGCACAACAAAAAATCTAAATCCTTGGTGCCATGTCCAATGCAGGAAGAAATCAGTTGGTTCGTAAACAAATTAGTAGCATGCTATTAGATATAAAATAATTAAATGAATAACATAATTTTCCTTGTACTGAAGTACATGAGTAACATAATTCTTATCAATTTTGTTATTTGCACAGATGTAATGGTGTGAGGGACAGGCCTTTATTCCCCTACTCTTCCGGTAGTATAATGTCGTGAATGAGTAATAGGGTTCATGTCATAACTTGGACTAATACCATAAGGAGAAATATTTTTGTTGGGAACATAGCTCTAGCTTAGTTTTTATCTCAGATTTTTAATAATTTGTTGAATGACATAGTATACAGCATGTTAACCTCATGGCTTTAATGGATATTGAATAATGGCATTTTTCAATGCATAACATGTAAAATGCATAAAAGAAGGGTCATTAAGCAGTCTGGTCTCTGTTAATTGAGGGTGCTGGAAGGTAATTCAAGCTATCTATCTATTATCCAACATATTATTACTTATATGATATGCTTATAATGCTTTTATATTTGTAGATACTATCCTCAAGTCAGTTTAGGTTAACAGCTCAAGACACTGAAATTAGAGAAGAATTAAAATAAGAAATCAGACACAACGACAACATACATTTAGTAATAAAAGGAAGAAAATATATTATATACTTGTGATGAAAATATTTTTGGATTAGGTTTGTGTTTAGTGCCTTACTTGTAAAAGAAAGAACAGGATGGATAAGGCCTTTGATTGTGACTCAGAGGTCCTGTGTTCAATTCCTGAGGCATCAAAAACCTTCTTCCTAGACTTACCTAATGCCCATGGTTTGGAATGATTGAGGGTATCCGAAGGGATTAGTCACCCCAGCGGAAGGGGATTTGGACACGGACAACCCTCCATAAAGGAGGAAGAAGATGAAGGATTCATAAAAGAATATCAGAGTAGTAGAAAAGATACAGAAGAAAGATTATAAGATTTGGGGGGTTTTGCTCAAATTACAGAAACTGACTGAAGCAATTACTTAGAAATGTATTTCTGTTTGTTGTACTGCAGCAGTACTGTCTGTATGTTGCTGTAGGAAACTGTTCATGCTACAGCAATTGTTATTTTTATGTGCTTTTAGATGTATAGCTTAGATTGTAAGATATTAATAGATAGTATTAAGGACTATTACCATATAACACACAGAAGTTAGGGTCGTCGTTTGGTCCAATGGTAAAGCTCGGATTGGCAATTCTGGTTTGAGTGTGAGAGCCACTTTGTTCACATGTTAGGTCTATCTCCACTCTTTCCACCCATAGGTAATACCAACACCGAATGATGGTTGTATGTATGTGAATATATGCATACATATATAAGTTATAATCAGCATTCTGAACCTGGTGAAAGGTAAAAAAAAATTATTGTCAAACGTGAAAAAAAAAAAAAAATTCACTTTGTGGAAACAATATCAAAGTTAGGACCGTACCTAATCCACCCCTTCCGAGCACTTTTGGTTGGTCGGACCAACACTCACTGAGTAATAGCTTTTCTTTTTTCCTATTTTTCTTTTACTTGTATGCTATTCTTTAAGGAAATAAAATCTCCTTTCTAGGCCCGTGGAACCAGAAGACCAGCACTTGGTTGTGTTTAAATCTTGTTCTTTCTCTTGGGAAGTTTCCTTCAATTTGACTACTGCTCTCTTAGTCCTGAAGAATGTGATTAAGATCAAGGCTAGGCTTCGCTTTGTAGATATTCTAAGCTTTGCTCATCAGAGCAATGCTCTTTCAATTTTCTTCCCAATCTTCATTTGTCCTTGTACCAGTAATATTATAAGCCTAGCAGGCCTATTTCCCCCAAATAAGCCTACCGCATACATAGCTTGGTAAAGACACCAGAACTTATCCTACTCAACCCTGGAATTCTTTTTTCTGCACTCTGGAGTAACTTCTAAAAAATGAACAATCATAGCAATTTTAGAAATCGTGATCCATCTGTTGATTGTTCCACATCAAATAAGCGTTCAAAGTTTTGTTGTTATGGCAGGGTATGGTTTAATTGATATTAAGACCAACGGGAGTGCTATGGAGATGCGTGGAATCATGATTTTGATCACTTGAAGCTCCATTTGCCAATGATTCAACTATGGAAGGATTAATAATGTGATCTGATGTTTACCTAATGCTACTTGTTTTATGTATGATCTCACAATGACTTGTCCCTTCCCATTGCCGCGCAGCTTGATCCTTTTTGAATCTCACAGCCCTTTATGGAAGTGTTTTTTTAATTTTTTTTTTTCACTAGAGCTTTTTGGTGCTTTCCATCTTCTCATCGAGACAGTGAGAGGTTGTGAAGCTCGGCGGACTACTATAATCTTTTTTGCTTGAGCCATCAGACTCAGCTATGGAATATGATATTTATGTGTTCATCATTTTTATTGTCGTTCATTTGCATCATGAGTTTGAAATTCATAGCTACACTGTTTGTTTGCATCCTTTGGTTTCTTTAAGTTGTGGTGGCATGTAGCGATGAATTTCAAACTTATAAATATATATATATATATATATGTAGCTATGCATTTCAAAAGTCCACCTTTGTTGTCATTGGTTGAAGAGTTCCGCAATATATGTGATTTTATTGAACCGAAATCCTTTTTTTTTCCTGCTAATTGAGTCATTTCACGGGCAAGCAAAAACTCTTCAACCATAATTTTGATTAACTCGACATTAAGGGACTTACTGCGGATAGCACAGGCCCGGGAAAGGAAGATAAGAGTTCCCTCAACAGAAGAGCAAGCTGGATATCCATTAGACGGACGTTTTTTAGATGGAAAAACGACCGAGGAAAGAGTCCATAAACGAACGAGAATGGCCATGGAAGCCATGTTTGATTTCGGAAGCTTTGTAATTGATTGGACTTGGAAATCTGAATGTTTTACTTTCACTGTAAAGGAGACTTAGCATCCAAATTCTAATGTTTTTACTTGAATCATCACCTTAAGAGATATTAACATCGGATTACAAATTGGAGGAGATAATAATACTCATGTTATAAGGTTCAACTCCAGTTGTAATTCAACTCATTTTATGTTTGGGAGGCACCAAATTGGTGCATGGTGCTTTGAAATGAAAATTAAAGACTTTAACCCTCAACCTTCGGTTATGAGATACCACTAGACCATACAACATATGAAAACAATTAAGGAAAGTATTAAAAAAAAAAAAAAAAAAAAAAAAAAAAATTACCAACTAATAATTATCAATTTATCACCTAAAATTTCAATAATTATAATTCCTCTTAAGGACTTAATTTTCAGTTTCATAAAACTGTTTAATTTTGACCATGATTTAAATGCTTCACATTAAAATACCATTTGCATTACAATGGCTCAGATTTGTAATCTCTGAGCCTTTCCCATTACCTCCTCTCATCCCCCTTCCAGACACTTCAACGAGAAATGCATGTAACATGTCAAATTGTTAAATCCATATCTATTCTGCAAGAGTCCCTAAAGTGAGAATGGTGCTTTCACAAAAACAAATCACAATTTATTTATTTTTTATTTTTTCTGTCAGTGGAATGTTAGTAATGTACACGAACTACATTTGAAGAATTTTGTGTCCTTTTACACGACGCAACAATAACTCACAACTTTGAATGCAAGAAAGTGCAATGCGCAAGTTCTTTGTGAAGTACCATTTGTACAACAACGTTTATAAAAGATACAACAAACTGCCATAAAAGAATTTGGAATGTACTTCGACAAAAAATTGATACATCCATTCTGAATGAAAGAGATAAGTTACTTATAAAAAAACAAAAAATGAACAGCCAATGCAATACCCCAACTGCCTTCTTAAACCCCAAAGATGAGAGAAAAAAAAAATAGAGGTTAGAATCCAAATTCAAGATAATGAAGTGTGCCCATTCCCAGTCTGCTGTGTTAAATGCTGTGAAATTTCGTGCGACGTAGCAGAGTCGGTAGACCCTGTAATTTTGTTCCAAAAGTTCAGGCTGCCAATTTTTTAAACAATTACAAAAGAATGTTTCTTATCCCAAGTCAAATTATAACACAGCTAAAGCCTGTACATTTGAGTACTTTAAAAATTGAGACATCATCAATAATTAAAAAGGCTAACCTCTTTGGCTTGACGAAGAAGTTTTGAGGTTGGCCCGTAAAGACCACTACTATGATTGCTGCAGATGCTTAAACTCGTGACAATCAGCTCCAATTTCATTGAGCGCCAAGTAAAGCTTCGGAACAATCTTAGCCAACATTAGCTTGAAACCAACTGAATTTGCGTTCGGTTTGCTCTTATCACTTAGAGAGGCATCCTTTGTAAGAGAGCCGATTAAAAAGCCTTTCATATAAGTATCACAGGCCTTGAGGATGTAATAACCGCGCCTCCTGAAATGTTCTCCAACAAGCTCTTCAAAGTCCTAAACATGTTATTAACATGGTCACAATTCAAAAATCATTAGTCTAAATTTTAGCAGCAGTGTGTAGGAAATAGAATCATCATATTAATTAAAATGTAGACAAAAACAATTCCAGACAAGACAACTTTTATTATTGAAGAAAAAAATAATAATAACAAGAGTTTGTATCTAACTCAACATCACTCCTTCACATGTCCACAACGCCCATCCTGAATAAAAGAATGAGAATGGAAGAAAAGTGCAAGAACCAAATATAGTACAATTTACAAGATTATGCTTCTTGATTATGATAAAATGCATGCAAGACACCTCATTCAAATTTACCACATATTATGCATTTATTATCAAGCAACTATTTGTTTCCATTATACGATGCCACTGACTATTAGAAATCTTTGTTGCATGGTTCAGCCGATCCCACATTCAATAGTCATATTAAATTCCAACCGAAACACAGAAGCATGCCACCGCATATCCAGACATATATGCACAATTGCAGTTTCAGTCAAACAAGACATGTGACCTATATATTGACATGTGATTCATGTGGGCAAGGGGCAGCAAACAAAAAAGAAAAAAAGAGAAAAGTACAAAACAAAATGTGGATGATGGGAGTGAAACTGCCATGGAGCTTATAGGCAGAGCAAATGGGAAACATATAATTTTATATGGTACACAAATCAGAGTTTGGTTCCTTCGGGGTGATGGAGGAAAAATGTACCCATCTGTCACCTTAATCGCCACTATGCATGAAATTTTCACCTCAAAGCCCAATATGAGAGAAAAAGGTACAAAGCACATTAATGAAACTAGAAGAAAACATGAGGAAACAGTAAAATTGATGGCCAAGGGATACCCAAACCTTCCATAATCTTTAGTGATCACTCATAAGAGTAGCTTCAAGATTTTGGCCATTAGAAGCACTTGATTGATGAAGCAGAGAAGTGCTTCAAGAGTCTAATGCTAGTAAAGATGAACAAAGAACATTTAATAGTAAATGGCTATATCACCACTCTAGACCTTTTATTAGTTAGTCCCCATAGGCCCCCGCACAGGATATTTTCTGAAAACAAGTCCTCGAGAATGCAAAATAAAAGACTCCTTATTCTTATTTATGTTTATTTTCCCTCATTCTTCTTTATAGTTAATTTTCATCTTTGATTTATGTTTACTTCTATTGAAATTTAATTTACCAAATAATGCCAGCTTTGTTTTATGGCACATAATGTTAGGCACCAAGAAACAACATGTTTAAGCATAATCAAAACAAGGATGTTGAGATTGACTAGAAAGGCAAAAGTAAACAAAATAACAGAATATAAAAGAAAATATCCATGAAGAGTTATAGGTGAGGGGAAGTTATTGAATAGATGAGATGAGGATAACCGCCAATGTACAACAGGAGTGATCTAATTTAAATTTAAGGTTTAACAAAGACAACTAGAACTCCTAAAAGATGCAAAATAGGTTATTAGAATGACCAGGAGGGCACGTGATCAAAATAGAGGATATAACTAAAACTAAAGCTGAATAGGAAGAAGAATTTGTAAAGCTGAAATACAAGCAATTTACTTGCAGGTTAAAATGATTAGAGTTAAGTTATTTTTTCATTTTCATTTATATTATATGTAGTAAAATCCAATGCAAAGCAACTAGCAAGCTTGTTGAAATCATCGTAGCTAGTATAGATTGCAAAAATAATCAAATAAATAATAAAATCAATTAAATATCACAAGTTCATAACCGATGCCCATCATAAAGTATTGTTTTGGTCATTAACAGCAACAGCAAAATGGCATCTCCAAAAAACAGAAAAAGGCAAAATATGAGGAGTAGTATGTCACCTTAGGGGGCTTTCGAATAAGATACATCATTGTTTTGCAGTTCAGCAAGAATGTATTCTCGTTATAGGACAACGAATTCTTCTCTCCCTCAGCCGTTCCAATTTGCTTATCATACCCAGCTTCATTGAAATATGGCTTGGAATTTAGCACGAGCCCCTGGAGTGAAACAAGTACTTGAAGGATGCTCGAGGACAAAGGATCCCAGACTTCATTTCCTCTGCCAGTCCAGGTATTTAAAAGGCTAAGGCACACCTTGCCTTCTTCGTACAAATTTGGATTTATTCGCCACCCACCAGAATGATAGTATGCAGACTGCAATATTTCAGAAAATATCCGGGGAAAAAAAAAATTAAAAGCGTAATAATCTTTATACCAAACTCAAGGGGATTCATGCAAACTGAGTAATGTAAAATAAGATTCTCAGGTTTTGACCATTAGAACTGATTGGCTCCAAAAAAGCAACATTAATATTTCTTACCGGTGGAACGTCAGGATACTCTGGTGGAAGGTGAAAGTCAAAGAAGAAAAGGCCATCCTGGTAAGGTGTCCCATATGCTCCAACTATCACCGCCCTCAAGAGATCCATTTGATCTTCGTAAACACGTACAAAAATCCCATCTGTTTAACAATTTTTAACTGTTTAAATCATCGCTGAAGATAATGGATAGTCACCAGAATATTAGAATTTAACATTAAGTCAACAAACTGACACAATGCTTACCAGGAAGATTATTCTGAAGGATACTCCAATCATTTTGAACCTTCTTGAGCCACTTCCTTCCAGCATTATTCTGCATGTGTGGTTAATGTGTGAAAGTCTAAATATTTTGCAGATCCTACAGTGCATTAACTTGATAATGGGACCAAGTTCAGATCAAGTTCAAAATTCCCCACCTATTTGTAATCACCTTGAAAATCTAAATCCTATTCAGACCTTCTATTAAGGAGATCAACTTGACACCAACCACTAACCTGATTCTTCTTAAAACCTTGAACACTAATAACCAATAAAAGTGATATGTCCTTGCCAATTTTGGAAGTGAAAATTACACAAGGATCTGAGACACTTCCAATTTATAAAAAATTAAAAGGCAGTAGATACTTGTAGAAGTCCACCAAATATGACAGCCTTACTACAAGTACAACATATTTTGTATGAAAGAATATAATGTTTGTACATACATATATGAGATAATGATATACCACCAAAGCCTTGGCTTGAATCAAATAGGAGGTTGAGCGTTTAAGCTTCATTGGGCGCATGTGTGTGTACGTAAATTTACCGATAGGGGAAAATTTTACATAAGCAAGGAAAAATTTTGATTACCTGTCTACTTGCACCAAGAAAATAATGGTCCAAAGGATCTTTAGTAATATCAAATCCTTTGAAACTGGAAGAGCGATCCTCAGAGCTTGCTGAAGTGCCATCTTTATTTGTAGCTTCATGCTCCATGTTGCTTTGAGCTTCTGCCACGTCCAATAAACCTGTGCCCTCTGCAACAGCATGTTCATCTCCTTTTCCATCAGAAGTTTGTGCTCCAAAATTATCAGCATCATTAGGCTTATGAAAGCTAGACTCATCTCCAGAATCTCCTCTCTCAGAGAAGTTGAGAATCCCCTGAGACTGAAGTTCCTTTTCACTAGAATCCAAACTTAATGGATCCAAGTGTTTTTTTCCTCGTGAAAATATTCCAGTGGCCAGTCTGGTTACAAATCCAAGTGCAGCTAAGGGAATAGACAGTGCTCCATTCCTTCCAGAACTTTCTCCAACCATTGTGCTCTCTTCTGACCCAGAACTGATGTCAGTAGCATTTTGTTGCCCAATTTCCTGAAGAGATACACCAATGACTCACACTATTAACTTGACCATAAAAAAGAAACAATTGATTATTGAGTGATTGAATAAATAGAAGCTATCATTCTAATAGAATTGAGGGGACAGTCTTTAAGAATTTTTAATAGCATTTTAATATATATGAACACACTGAGGGAGGAACCAACAATTTGATGTTCCCTTCAAGATAACCCAAGCTGAAACACCCCCAACATAATGATCACTTGGCCCGTGATATAAATCTTAAATAAATAGATATTTAAGATCACTAGACTAATGATATCTACATCAAGAGATGAGTCACCACTATAAAATCTTTTTTTTTTTCCTAGTTCACCTATAAAATCTTGCCAGACTATTTTCTGCAAATATTGATCCACATATCCAGGGGATGAAGCAACAGTAGGTCCAATTCCTGTTGCACACACCATGCATACTTGTGGCTAGAACACCTTCCTCTAGTAGACAATAAGCTTCCGATTTTTCCCTCTTTGTTCATAAGTGCAACAGTAAAAAATCCCTGTGGGGAAAACCCATGCGTAACACTATCCACTACCTTCCAGATGCCAACTGAGGCTAAGGGTTGTTGGTTAAGGTAAGAAAATTAGATATAAGGACATTCATAGTGCTGTTGCAAGCAGAAACAAACCTCTTTTGTGTTCTCAAGGGCATCCATCTCATCATCCTCAACTGTCTCCCAGCTAGCCGCATCATCACTAACTTCACTTCCAGCAGCAATTGACTCATCATCGTCGTCACGACCAACAACATAAATTGCTTGAGGCCCAACCTAATAACAAACCGAAGCTCCTGTTAATCAAGAACTGTGGCAACTTCCTTGTAAAGAAAATGAATAATAATTATATGAGCGGATATATTAACTGAAAAATGAATACGGAATTTCTTTCTCTTTTTTTTTCTTTTTTTTTTTTTTTTGAAAAAGAGAAGAATGTTTGCTCCAACCACCATTTCATGCCCGAAGAGTCATAAAATTCCTATTTTTCCTTAGCAACCAACGGCAATTTGAGGGGAAAAAAATCAGTGCCAACTATGACCTTTTAACATGTATCATTGACATCTCCTAAGCTTCTAATGTTACATCACCTACCTCCAATACATGAAATTAGATATATTAATTCAGCTTACAATTTGTTTCATGTAAGAATATAGTAAGAGCGAGCAATGAAATAAAAGAGACTACTGCCTTTAAGCTTTTCAAAGAAAGCAGCCAATGTCATTGGGAGGGAAGGAAGAGTAGATAAGTACTTGAATTATCAGTATATATAAAAACCAATTACTAAGCAGAGATTTAGAGGTAGATTATATTAAATTAATGGAACACGGTACAACCCCATGAGAGAAAAAGCAATTAATAGCTCAGAAGGCTTTGGCTAGTTAATATACCGTTGAAACCATCGCATCAGCCCATGTAACTTCGATATCACCATTTCTTAGACCAGTAATATTCCCAACCCAACCAAGATCTGAGAAGCCTGTACAAGCTTCGTCAATGGATGCACCCTCTTTCTTACATTCCGAAATTTTCAGATCTCTTTTAACCTCGTTTGGATCAGTCAGCTGCTGTGATTCCTCAACTGAGCTCCCAGGAGAAGCTGTTTGTGTATTTACAGAAACAGGTGACAACCGAACAACTACATCCCCATAACAATAGTCATAGTCCGGATGACCCTCAAGCTCATAGACGCTAACCACTTCCTCCTTATCAAACTCTCGGGGATCTTCTGCTCTGACAACTGGCTTTAACCACCTAACAGATGCTGTCCGTTCTTTCGCATTAACACTTTTCACAACCCCAACACGCCTAACTTCACTGGTGCAATTGCTATCATCAATGGCCTTCTCCACTACATACTGTTCTGCAACAAATTCATGATCACCAGGGCTATCAATTGGAATCAAAGTTGTGGAATCAAGTCCGCACTCTGTTGTTCCATCCTGCCATGCCACATCAACTCTTGTCTTAGTACTGATAATTAGAAGGGCCCTTTCAAAATTTTCCTCTTTTTTTCTAGCCTTCCTGTCTCTCCGAACCACAACTTTACGGATCTTTTTGCGATGAAGAGGCCACGGTTCATGGACAGGCTCCTTTGAAACTGACAATGAGCTACTGCATGAACTGGATTCTTGTGAGGCATTAATTTCTGTATTTTCGTTATTTCCATCAAATGCAGCCTCCATTTCAATGTCCATGGATCCACAATTCCCAGTTGATTCCTCTGCAGTGACAACTTCCGAATCGCACTCAAGTCTTGTTTGAATACAAACCAATTCATCATTTGTTGACAAACCCTTGTCCATGGAAATGGAGGACGATAATACAGGTGATGGAAGAAGACACCAATCACCCAATTGCCAATTTGCATGCGCAAAACAAGAAAGTGACTTTAAGTTCTTCGGACTCTGCTCTTCAGCCGGTGCAGTAGAAGAATCAGGCCCATATCCAGCAGATGCTATCCAATAAATAAAGACTGAGCCAACTGAAACTTTAGTTACTGTACCTTCCAACCGGTTAGCTTTCCACAAGCCAGTTAGCCACCTAGAATTCTTGAAAACTGATGAAGAGCTTGCCTTTACACGCTGGCCGGGATAGTAAGGGAAATGCCCATCTTCAAGGATATTCTTCCCAACTGGTTTCAGGCGCAGCGGATCAGCCTTCATAACTTTACACACAGAACCATCATCAAATAACACAGTCACATTATCCAAGACATCGTCAACTCTACCTAACCAGGGACCAAAGACTACATAATCACCCACAGCAAAATCTCTTACGCGTTTCACGTTTCTAGATGAGACATCTTTAAGAATAGATCCATCATTAGTTAATAAATCAACAGAAATATTGACATCAACCACAACACCCACTTGACCCGTTGGGTCTGAAGCAGCAGCAACGAAATCCCCATGTAAAAATCCCCTATCAACAACTATGACGTCATTAAGATTTTGTGATGTCTCAGAGTCGTCCATCCAAAGCACTCGAACCTGATCAGCTGGAAGAGGACCACTCTTATCATTGTTATCACTTCTGTTACTGTCACCACTCCTATTACCATTATCATTGCCATCAGTACCACTTTCCTCATTTACACCAGCCTCTTCATTGTCATTGTCATCGTCGTCGTCATCGTCATCTTCGTCATCAGTAATGCTGCTATCGGAATCCATGTCGCCCGCAACTTCAGTCACGATCCCAATCCTACCACTACTGTTGCCCCTTACAACATCTTGCCTATAAATATATGTATTATTCTGCAGATTCCTGACAACCTCGCTAGGTTTGCTTTCAGAACAAACACTTGGTTCGGATTGGCACAGGGTAACATCATCATGTCCAGTAGTTGTGGGTTCGCTGACTTTGGAAACATCACCGTGATACTCAGTTTCCATCTGTCAAAACACCAAGGCACAATGAGAAAATCATTCACAACCCTAAAGTTTAATCCAAAATATAAGCACAATGGGAAACAGCACAGCCATTCCTTAACCGGTATAAAAGATTCTACTATACAACAACATTTTTCGAATAATTTGGATTGGCCATGAACCCAATTGATATTCCACACAGTATAAAGGACTATGAATCAAATATTCAAGACAATTCCATATAACTGCTTGTCATCTTTAATTCCCTTGGACACCATTTTATATATAAAAGCCAGATTTACAATTGAAGTCAAAACCAGCCTTTGTATGAAATACAATCAACCCAAAAAACTCATATTTTGATATAACTATTCCCACATCATTACAAATTTACAATTATCTTTTATCAATTTCCTTTTTATATATTTTAAAGAATTTCATCTGTATCTTAACAACCTTGGGTTTCAAGTTACCAACAAGTAAAGAGGACATGAACGCCATACTACCTAAGACCTAAGGAACAGTAGTTTCTTCATCAGCAACTCATGGAAGTCATAGAATAAAGGAAAATCACCGGATAAAAGATTCCCTACCAAATTCACACCCACTGACAAATACCTCCACGCTGCTGTTTTATAATCAAAATAAAATACCATAATTAACCGAAATCTATCAAATTTTGTTTGGGTGCAAAACTAAAAATTAGAACAAAAAATTGAACCTTTAGACCTGATATATCGAATTCCTCCAGGACCTCCACTAAAATGTGTCATATCCAACTACTTTTTTGCCTTTGCCAACCACATACATAACATGTAGATTTAATCTTAATTTTCTTCCTTTTCCCTAAGCAACCAAACAGATTATGAACTAATCAATATTTCAAATAATGACAATCAGGACTCAGAAACCAAGTATTTCTATAAACAAAACCCTAGAGCAGCTCAAAAACTGCCAGATGAACCGACCTTCACTTAGAACCGATGCATCAACGAGCTCAAATTCACGCGATTCATTTGAATAATTATTTGAAACAAATGCATTAGATGACAGATTTGTGAACAGAATAAACAATCACGCCATTAATTGAAAAGGAAAATATATGCTACATATACACACGCATATATATGTATATATAATGATTGCAGAGATTGAAGAGAAATCTTTGGGAAAGAGAACAAATATGAAACCTTTGAAATCGTAGAATTTGAAGAAGCGACGGAGATGAAGACGCAAAGCTTCTCTTCTTTATTTATGGGAACGAACGGCTCTTCGCCGTTCTACTGATCGTAGAAAATAAAAAATATATGAAGGAGACGAGAGCTGAAAGCGGTGCAGGGGCAGAAATGTACTTTACGTGCCGTAGAAGTGTTTCGGCGTATATATACGCATATACGCGCGGGTTAGTGAATTACCCAAACTACCCTTGCGTTCCTTAAAATGCCAAATCAGAATCAATCTAGTGGATTCATCCGGACCGTCAAAACTCCAGACAGAAGAAGATGGTCTTCTCATATGCCAGATCATACTGACCGTTGATCGCTCTATTCAATTGTGTGTGTGTGTGTGTTTTGGTGGGTGTGTGTGTGGAGGAGGGGTTGGTTCGATGATTTAAAATTTGAAAACCAATCTCGATTAGGAAATTTTAATTAAAAAAATAAAATAAAAGATAGTAGTAATTTTGCTCGAATTCATGCTCATTTTGAGTATTTTACAACATCAATTTCATTTAACTATTTTGGTTCAACCCCTCAAAAAAAATAATTGTAATTGTCACAATGTCTCACTTATCAGAAGATTACAAAGGAAATAAGAAAAATATAATATAATAGAGAAGATCAGGTTCAGGAATTCATAGGTTAATCTTGTTAATATTTAGAATATATATATATATATATATATATATATATATATATATAAAATTAAAAAAAAATATTCCTCCTTATTTTAATCAAACATGTGATAAGCATCAATCCTTTTCTTTATTTTTCCCTTTTCTATTTTTAAATTAAACATACCTCCTTTCTTTTCATTTCCATCCAAATCTCAATTCAAATGCTATATGAAGAAAAGAATGAATCACAAGGAAATGACAAAAAGAAAGAAAAGAGAAGTATATGATTTGACCATCATATACTTTAAATTAATATAAGAAAAAAAAAATTTTCCCGGGGGGGGGGGGGGGGCGCGGGGGTGGGGTGTGGGGGAATGGTGAAAAATTGTAAAAGAACGAAAAATGAGGACCTCACCCTTTCCTCCCACTTTTGTAACGAAGGGATATGGACCTATGGAAGAGGCTTTCCAAGTATTTCATTCCAAGTTAAAATTTCATACTCAAGCAAAGAATTATGATTGTTTTGCAAAGAAAGCAAGCGGTTGTTATATAACCCAAGTAGATTTGAAGTGAGGGGAAGGAAAAAAAAAGTCTCTTTTTCAAAGGCGAGTGACCTACATTAAAATTCAAGTTAGGTTGTTTAAGGGTCACGGTAGCCCTACAAGATGCCACAGTGAAATCATACCTAATTGCTATTTAATACTAAATATTATACGGCAAAGATTAACTTGCTTAGAAACGATATGTTTAATAATTTGAAGAGAATAAAAAAATAAATGTATATTGGTTTTCTTTATTGGTCAAAGATTATTACAGTGTGATTTTGAAGTAAAACTCAGTTTATGATTAAGTGGGAGAAATTCAATTAAGATGGTTTGATCATATGCATCAAAAATCGAAGACTTCCCGTTGAGGAAGAATAATGTTACCTGACTATCAAAGGAAGACAAACAAACTCAAATCATAATCTTGGATAGAGTATATGATTCACACAACCAACCATAAATAATCAAAATTTATCTTTATCGAGTCGGTTGGAGATGATGAATGAATCAAGGGCTGGACCAGCGTCCAGAATAAAATCCAAAATAGCTTGACAGTAATTACAAACACCAAAAGGAGAAACAAATTGCATAATATAGAAGTAAAAGCAAGTGTTGTGGTTGATGACAGGTTCAGTCCAATAAAACCAAAAAATCCTTGTGGAAATTTTTTAAAGAAAACTGCTGCACCACCGCAAGAAAGCATTTCATAGTGCAAACCAGATGCCACTGGAGTAGAACATTACCCTGTCAAAACTCATCATCATCCTCCTCTGCTATATGCTTGGCAAGCTCTTGCTCCTGCTGTTGTCTCTCTCTCCTCTTTTCGGCACTTTCTTTCTCCTTGTGAGAATTAGGAGGAAATCGAAGAGCACGCACTGCCTCATTATGCATATTAAGGCAGAAAGCAATCCTTGAGTTAAATGCAATTTGTGGCTCGTTTGTAGAGTAGATGTCCCCAGTCTCCTTTGATACCATCCACCCATTTGCATGATCCACTGTGGCATCAATCGCACCATCTCTGATTGCCTTGGATACAATACTCTCAGCATCAGCTACTGGGTTTGGAGAGTCCAATCTCAGTTTTTTGGCTACATCAGCCAGCGAGATGCGGGAATAAGAGATGCTGATGTTGCGTAGGCCAGTCCTTATAACGTTATGACGCAGTCTAACAATCAAATTGTGGGTCCGGTCCAAACTGAAAGTACTGGAGAACTTCTCAGCAACAGTCTTGAACAGCTCCAGATCACCAATTTGAACAGCCTGAAAAAGCCCGCACATTGTCTTAATTGTTGGCAAAAGCTCGAGTAAATACCAGACTTGATGGAATGAATGATATGAGGAGATTCTATTTGGACAAATTCACAATCACAAGTATCATCAACCTATAATAATAAAAGTGCTACCCTTTCTTGACTAAGCAACTTCAAGAGACATTACCATCTCACTCCAAATTTCAAAATGACAAGTACAAATTAATCTATATTGAGACTAGTTTTTATGGTAAAACAAGCTAATCTTGAACCACTATTTTTCAGATATTGTTATTGGGGAAAGAATATACGTAAAGAAAACAGACTTCCATACTCACGTTTGTAAGCTCAAAGTAAGGCCTCAAAGCCTTTTCCATGCCTTTCTGCACAAACACAGTCCTCTCAGGGATTTCTCCTAACAGAAGGCGGACTATCACAGCCCACTTGTTGCATTGAACTCGGAAACCAAGAGCTGCAACAGGGGCTTTGCGAGCAGCTTGCAGGAGGGACTCTTTTGCATCTGTATACTCCAACTGAATTGTCCTAATCTTTCCAAGATAAAAGAGGTACCTGCAAAACTGCAAGAGAAAACAGCGTCAGAGAAAGCAGATAGCAAAATATAATCATTTTGACGTGCAAAGGCCAGGAGACATCAGAACAGTATATGATAATGAAAACCACCCCAAAGTGCACAAATGCACATATATATATATATATATATATATTGATCCTAAAATAATGACGGCAACAATAGTTAAGTTTTAGCCTCAATCTCTTTAAGTGAGCAATTAGAATGTTAAATCATATATGTTTCCAAACACTCAATGAAAACAAATGTATAGAACAAGAGATGTACTCCCTCTGTCCCAATTTAGATGTCGCTTTTGGGGAATAGAAATTTTTAAGGGAACATGTGGGACATGCCTTGTCTCCTTGGAAAGTTACTAATTTGCCCTTATATTCAAGTTTGAAATTTTAAACTCCAAGGACATATATGGAAAGATGTAAAATATATTGTTTGAAAAAGGAAAGTGGACAACTATTTTGGGACAGACCAAAAAGGAAAACATGACATCTTTTTTGGGACAGAGGGAGTATAACAAAAGTACCTTTGAATGTCAAAAGAGAGGATAGTTATGGCTTTTAGGCGTCTGAATTGAAATGGAAAAAAGAGGGAAAGCCAAAGAAAACAAGGAATGTATCTAGAAATAATTCAACGAGGAAAAGCCAAAGAAGACAAGGTAGGTATCTAGAAAAAAATTAATAAATCAATCTTTAATTAGAGAGATACTATCATAATGAAACACGATTCATGTTGCCAGCTAGCTCATCACATCTTTTTCTTTTTTCAAGTGCATTTTAAGAGCTTGTGTGGGTTTTAGCAGTCACTTATGGAGTTCCTCCACACAAATTTTATTCTCACTACATTCTTGACGATTCATATACTTTTATAAAAGATAAAAATTCTATTTTTAACATTTCTCAAAATATTAATATATTTTTGAACACTTCAAATGTTTATGCTCCCCAAAGTACACATGCATAAATATATTGATCCTAAAATAATGACGGAAACAATAGTTAAGTTTTAGTCTCAATCTCTTTAAGTGAGCAATTAGAATGTGAAATCATATATGTTTCCAAACACTCAATGAAAACAAAGGTATAGAACAAGAGATGTATAACAAAAGCACCTTTGAATGTCAAAAGAGAGTACAGATATGGCTTTTAGGCATCTGAATTGAAATGGAAAAAAGAGGAAAAGCCAAAGAAAACAAGGAATGTATCTAGAAAAAATTCAACGTGGAAAAGCCAAAGAAGACAAGGTAGGTATCTAGAAAAAAATTAATAAATAAATCTTTAATTAGAGAGATACTAGCATAATGAAACAAGATTCATGTTGCCAGCTAGCTCATCACATCTTTTTTCTTTTTTCAAGTGCATTTTAAGAGCTTGTGTGGGTTTTAGCAGTTACTTCTGGAGTTCCTCCACTCAAATTTTATTCTCACTTCATTCTTGATGATTCATATATTTTTATAAAAGATAAAAATTCTATTTTGAACATTTCTCAAAATATTAATATATTTTTGAACACTTCAAATGTTTATGCTCCCCCCCTCCTCCTCTTTCTCTCTTTCTCACACACAAACAAAGACCCACACAGAAGTATTGATGTAAGTGTATGTGTACTCTTTCCCTTTTCTGTAAGTTCTTACTACTCTTTATTTCTTAAAGCCCACTATCAGTCCTATCTGAAAACCAGTTCTGACCACTTGCATCAAGTATGTATTCTGACCATGTGTTTTGAAATTTTACCACACCAAATCTAATTTTTAAAATTATGCAGAGTCATATGTTGTTTATTTCATATTCAAGAAAAAAAAAAAATATATATATATATATATATATATATATTACATACACATATACATGTTAAACTTCAGCTCAGACAGTTCCACGTGTAGAAATGCCACTGCATATTCTTTAAAAATCTAACCATATTCAACAAGTGTCCTGCCTAAAAAGCGTAGGAAGTGATAATAGGAGTTGCCTGCTGGTTTGAATGGGCTTCAAAACGGGGTGCCTTTGACCTCAACTTCTCTGCCTGGTCATATAAGTTGTAGTGGAGGTAATTGCGAAGGAGCAGGTTGAGAAGTGTTTCCTGCATATCATCATTATATCAAAAGATACGACGCTGATGTTTAAAAAATAATTAATTAGTAATCCATTTGGAAAACAAACCTGACCCAACTCATCATGGCGCAAAGTTGCAATCCGGTGCAAAGCAAGGAGATTACTGTTAGAAAATGAGAAGTAGATTAGACACAGAATAGTGAAAGAAGAGGGAGGCTCTACATAGAAAGCATTTCGAGTAATCAGCTGAAGTAGCATTCAACTCTAATCCTGTTCTTTCTTCCTGTATTTTGTTGGAACATGCAAGTATATATTACTCTAGGACTTAGATAACACAAAGATGATTGCAGGGATAGGAATACATATTAATATCAAACTCACCCCCGAATCTCAGCTAGATCACCAGTAAGTTCATAGCTGAGAGAGTAATAGAAATAGAGCCTGGATGCTAGAACATCAACAGTTCGCCTATTCAGGTTCTTTAGACGGGCAGTGCTTGCTGAGGAACAAGCTTTTGCCTGAAGGATAGGTGGCCAACAACATAAGCTAAAAAAGAATTCACTAAACATTACTAGTTTTGTAAAGGAAATGCAATCCCTTGACGTGACTATATAATTCCGTACCTCATTGTATCGCTTCTGATCAATTAAAAATATCAGCACAAGCAAGTAGCAATAAATCTCAAGCTCGGGCAATGAGTGCTTTGCAGGAGATTGAGTGGCAGATGTTGCAGTATCAACTTCCATATCGTGTTCATCTCCCTAAAAAAAATTTAATCTTGTAAAGCTTGAGTGGTAAAAAAAAATGAATAATGGTATTGCCAGTAATAATATTAATACATATTAGCACAAACTTTCGAGTAAAAAAACACAATGAAGGCAGGCATTGTGAGCTTAGCCAGTGTACTTATGTATTGCACTACAATGTAGAGACTTCGTTGGGTTTATAAATAAGTTGATACTGTCTATAATCACATCAAAATGTAATTAGACATGACAAAATATATAACATTTAGTAAAATAATTATAATAATAATAACAATAAATGAATAAATAAAAAAACTGAAACACAATCAATCCTCATTCTGTTCTAAATCAACATAGCAGGCTTGCAATGAATTCATGATAAAATTCTGCAACTCCATGTTTAAAACACATTCTGGCCTCTATATGTAGAAGACACATGATGCATCAAAAAAAGATTCAACAATCCTATTTTTACCATAAAGGAGGATTAGCATGTGGATCAGGATTCCGGTTGCCAACTAGCATAGAAGCCCTGAACCATCTCTCTTTTTTTTTTTTCAAGTGCACTTTAAAAAGCATATGTTGGTTTTAGTACTCATCTAAGGAGTTCCTTCACTAAATTTTTTGATCATCTCCTTCACTCAATTTTTCAATTATCTCCTTTTTCATCTTCCAAACTCAATTTTTTTAAAGTTTTCTTCTCACTTCTCTCCCTTGAATATAGTGAAATTTTAATCTATACTAAAATTTGTCAAAATTTTGATAAACTTAACTTTTTCATTTTTCCTAAATATATATCAGCATATACCCCCTCTTTTACAAACATGCACAAAATTTGTCATTGTACAGACTAATTGGACAAAAACGGAAAGAAGATGCCTAGTTGTGAATTGTGATTGCATATAGCTTTGTGAATAAAAAGGATAAGCACCATTGGAAGCAAACAGAGCTTCTTTTTGTTTTTATATATCTCACAAGTATGTGACAAAATCACATCCCCTGATCATGTTTGTATCTATGTTTAACAACTTTAACCATACACACTTGTACACAGATGTGCATATATGTATATATACATTTGCTTATATTTTCACGGCATTTTGGGTTGTTTTAGAGTATGTTTTTGGACCACAATTCACATACATTTCAAATCGCTTTTTCCATTTTATACTTTACTATGATTCAGAGGTGTAATTACTTCATAAAAGCTACAGAAGCTCTCCTATAATGTTACCCTAACAGTTTTTCTACCAGCTACGAATCCCCTTTACAGGCAGGGCCAGCTCAAGCCTTGGGCGAGTTAAGCGGTTGCCTAAGGCCCAGCCAATAAGAAGGCCCCATAATTTTTTATTTCTTTATATTATAACTTTCCTAAAACAATTACAGTATTTTCTTAAATTATTAAACTTCAACGTATAGAGAAATTTGACAGTTGACCTAAAAGATTTCTATTCTTTAATTTTTTTTTGAGGGCCCCCAAATTTTTTTTTTATAACTTACCTAAATATTTGATTTTTTTTATATATTAAACCTCAACAAATACAAAATTTAATAGTGTGCAAAATATTTCTATCCTTGTATTATCTTCCTCTTTTTTTTTCTCTCTCTCTCTCGCATCCTCATTACATCAGCATATATACACACACATTAAAATTAAATATTAAATATATTTAAGTGAAAATTGCTTAAACTTTCTATATTTTTCTAAGACTCCTATTAATTTTTTTTTTCTTTTTTTTTTTTTTTCCTTATTCCTCACATATTTTTTCTCCTCTCTCATTATAATTTTTTTATTTTCATCTTCTCCACAGTTACAATTTACAATCTCACTCCCGAAGAAGGTTTTGAAATTTGAATACACTTATATTCTATTAAAGAATTTATTGGAGCATTAGACCAAATTATTCAAAATCATTTTTTATTATTCTGTAACTTAAATTAGTTTATAGTTTTATTAATTTTTGTTATCATAAAACTATATATTTTGTTTATAATTTTTATTTATATTGTTAAATATGACTATTAGAAAGCATATAGCCAATTAATTAATGATGGAACTAGAGTTTGGAAAACTTTTAGTCATAGGTTTAAAAATCACTAAACAAATAATCAGCTGGCATAAATATATGGATAGATCTAATTAAAAGGCCACTTTATTTTTTTTGCCTAAGGCCTCACATTGTATTGAGCCGCCCCTGTTTATGGGCTACCTAATTGATAAATACTTATAAGATATAAGTAGGATATACGACATAAGACATAAGCACACGTGCACTAAATACAGAAAGATCCAAACTCACTCTACTCAAGAATTACCTTGGGAAGATATGAAGATAACCGACCATGCACCTCTGATCCTGGTGAAAGAGCAAAATTCAGGAATGCATAAAGCACAGAGGTCTTCAGCTTCTGTCTTATTGCCATAGTTAAGCGAACAGCGCGCACAATTCGCCGAACCTCCCTTGCATATGCACCGGTCTCAATAACAGATGCAATCTCCTTCAATTCTGAAATTCAGTACGTCCATATAATATATATATATATATATATATATCAAAACAAATCAGAATTTATGTGCATATATATATATATACACACACACACAAACAGACATAGATGAATGCATATAAACAATTTTACTACTCACGCTGCAAAATAGAAGGACCAGTTGAAGAAACAGAATTGGAAGGAGCTGGAAGTTCTTTCATTTCCACATCTTGAGTCATTTTGTTGAAAATCTACCTAATCCACAAAAAAACCGAGATAAACTAATACTAATTGTCCATTCTTTAGACAGTCAGAAGCGAAAGATAAAGCGATAAAGAATCCAAATATCAAATAATTTTACCTCGAAAATCGAATTATCGGACAAAGTGAACGAATCGTGTTCGATCTGAAGCGATCCGCGACGGAAGAGCTAGGTTTTCACCCACTTTCTTTCAGTCAATTAATTTAATTCTAATTCTAAAGATACATACCATAGAAATACAGAGATAGAGAGGAGGAGGATAAGATTCCAACCTGCGATTTGTTGATTGTGAGTAGTGAAACCCTAAAATTATAGGGTTACGCTCTTCTCCTAGAAAGAACAAAAGCGTAGTGGTCGATGCGAGACTGATAAAGTAACCAAGTTCTCAGAAAGAAACTCTATAGGGGCTTTTCACGACAATGGACGACAACCAATGGGAAGTTGCTACGTTCGTGCAAGTAAGGGGCTTTTAGTCCGGATCAATTTCGTGTGTTTGTCAGACACAATTAAGGACATCTTGAATCAGGGAAAAAAAAAACATGGGACAGCTATGTTTGGAACTCTGAATTGATGGAAAATAAAATAAAATATAAAAGATTTGGAGGTAAATCTTTAATTTGTGTTTTTAAAATCTAACCTGGCGTGAAGGATGCGGATAACATATGTTATGTTTGATGTGCAAAAAAAAAATACAATGTAATGTCGATTATATCTATTTATTTGTTTGGTATATAATTTTACGTGAGAATAACTATCCAATTGAAATAAAAATTCATTTCACAACTAAACTTATGGAATAATGATTCCATTCCTCAGTAATGTTTTTTATAAAATCAAGTTCCCAAACACACATTCATGCTCTAAGTCTAAAAACCACCACAACCGCCGCGGACTTTCACCGTTGCCACCGCCTCTATTGTCTTCCACCGCGGTCACTGCCACCGCCACTATTATTGCCACCTTCAATCACCAAACCGCTGCCACCTCCACTGTTGCCTCTACCGTGGCCACTACCTTCCACCACTACCACCTTTGAACACTGCCACCTCCACAACCTTCTACTACCGTCATTTCCACCACCACCATCACCATTGTCGCGCCCTTCACCATCGCCGCCACCTTCCACGACCACTGCCGCCTTCCAGCACAATCACTACTGCCTTTCACCACCATCACTGCCATCGACACCACCGTAACTGCCTTCCATCACCATCACACCGTCGTTGCCTCAAGCCCTCAACTATCTTCCACCGCCTTAACTAACTTCCACCGCCACCTCCACCGACTTCCGCGGCCGCCACGACCACTGAATTCCATCACTACTGCTACCTTCCACCACCGTCGCTGTCACCTCCACCTCCACATCCACCTCCACCGCCACCAACTTCCATCACCATCACCACCTTTCACCGTTGCCATCATCCATCTCCATTGACTTCCATCACCACCACCACTGCCGCCACTTCCACCTCCACCACCACCGACTTCCATCACCATCACCACTTTTCACCGTCGCCGTAATCCACCTCCGCTGACTTCCATCACCACCGTCACTGCCGCCACTTCCACCTCCACTGCCACAGACTTCCACCATCGTTACCTCCACTGTCGTTTTCCACCACCACCGCCATTGTCACCTCCACTGCCTTCTACCACCGCCTACACCACTATCGTATTCCACCACCACCACACCACTACCACTATGCCTTCCACCATCATCACATACACCACCAACGTCTTCCGCCATTAGCACCACTGCCGCTACCACTACCACTGCCTTCTACCGACACTCTGTTACTTTTTGCCACCACCATCACCGCCTTCAAACACCTCCGCCTACATCACTACCGCTTTCCACCTCCACCACCATCAACCGCCGTTGCCATTTCTTTAAAAAAAATTATAAAAGAATGTTATTTTGTCAATTTAAATTATTTGTCACTTATAAGGTTATTTTTTATAATTCAATTTGAAATTCATTATTTTTTATATTTTACATTAGTCCATTCTTACATGTTTAATATTTGTAACCAAATAATAAAATGAGAATAACCATTCCATTCCATTATCACTTGTATGACATTTCATTCCTGCATACCGAAAGCAACAATAGAGAAAGGATAGAATTTCTACTTCCTCTTTTTATTTTTTAAAGGTAGGATAGGAATGTTCGTAATAACTGTTTTGTTCTTATTTTTCGTAATTCCAATTTTTTTTCCAGGTCAATTACAAAATAAAACAATATTTTTTTACTATCTTTTTCAAAAAATTCCAACACTTCAACTCGCGCTTATTCCAAATTGTAATATCATACTAATAAAATAAAAGAGACATAAATAAACAAATAATAACTATAAAAAATAATTTGAAAACTTTTGAAACTTAATAATAATTTGATTACAAATTTACCTTTCAAAGGAACACTTGGTTATCCCAAATTGTAATATCCTAGTAATAAACTAAAAGAAACATAAATAAACAAATAAAAATTATATTATTATAATTTGAAAACCTTTGAGACTTAATAATAATTTGATTACAAATTTACCTTTCAAAAGATCACAAGTGTTGATTCAATGATTCCCTTACAGCCTTAGCTTCAATAGTTATTCTTCCCATATAAATCACTTCGAGGTTAACCTAGGTGTAGAGATAATACCTAGTAGGAGAAATTCACCCACACGTAAGCTACCACACAATTCTAATTAAAATCATAAATATGGATTTGTGAAAACATTTTTTTTATTAAAATTCATTCTTATTAGAATTTATAAATAATTCAAGTCTTATGTTTTTTATTGTTTTGTTTCCTTAACTAAAGTTCAAATACTATATATTTATATTTGTAGTATTTTAAAATTTTAAAACAAGTGTGTTTAAATACCCTACTATAAATATAAAATTATTTATGAAACATATAACATTAAAAGTATAATAATTATACACTTTTCTTGATTTTGTTGGTTTATCAGGTTAGTATAACTTAGTCGTAAATCCCGTCCAAAATTAATTCGGGTTATAAAGTTTAAACTCAATCATGTCACCCGATCTCAAGTACCCTGCTTGCGGTGGTAAAATTATTAAGTGGGCCCACCAAAGTCCTTACCCTAGGTGGAGGTCTCGTAGCACCGGCTCCAGTGGAGTATTTAAGGGACTTGGATTCTTTTAAATTAAATATTATCCAAGTTATCATAAATTAAGTCACATCAAAATTTAAATTTTTTGAAAACAGGAACAAACATATTAAGAGCGGCTGAATATTAGTTTTGAATAAAATTATGACATATATATATTTTATATTTGTTTATTTATATAAATCCATATACAAATATATTTATTATTATTTATTCCACTAATGATATAGGTAATAAATAAGTTAATTTTTCTCACTAATATATGCGTGAGTTATTTGTAAGATTCTCCAATTGGGAAGTTTTTTTTTTTTTTTTTTTTAATATTTTCAAACATGTATAATTAATATATGTATATCGCAGTAACAGTGCCATACAAGACATAAGTGGAGTTTAAGTAATTAATGTATATATTGAGTAATAGTGTAAGTAATAAATGCATATATGGTAACATAGGTGTTTCATACCGGGACTATTATAAATTTAATTATATAGAGTGAATTTGTATGAAAATCGCAAATTAGGAAAATAAATTCGCGAATTGCAAAAATTGAATTCGCGACCAAATAACAAATTTGCGTGCAGAGCTTGAGAACAGGGACCTATTTGGGCTAATTGTGTGACTAAGATCCTAAGTTGAATCCCCTACTTATTGACGTTTAAAATCTATATACTATTGGTATTAAATCACGTCAACTAACTTGAAGAAAGTTTGAAAATTGCACCATTTTGAAATAAGAAAAAATTACCAAAGTTTAAAAACTACACCGTTTTGAATTAAGAAAAAAATCACCCTACTTTAACGACGTTTAACATCGTTATTTCTCCCTCATATTTTCAAAAAAAAAAAATCCTCCCTCTCCATCCTCTTGAAAAAAAAAAATCCTCTCTCTCCATCCTCTTGCTCATTCCCACAATTGGGGGAATATTTTGGACAAAAAATTAATGTTCTTTGTCATGAAATTAAGATGGACGAAAATGTGATTGCATAACATGCAACTTTTTAGGAAAAAGTACTGATTATAAAATAATATATGTGTGTGTGTATATATATAAGCATGTATATTGATGGAGTTAGGAAAATATAACCAAAAGCCCTATATTTGGAAAAATATGAGAGAGAACGTGAGATTAAAAGATAAACAAAGACCATCGCGACTTGTTTAAGATAAAAATAAAGAGGAGAGTGTGGGAAAATCTTTTTTTTTGTAAAAGATGAGGAAGAGATAACAACGTCATTAGAATATGATGAATTTTCCTTAGGGTATGCTTGGTTAGCAAGAACTAGCTAGCAAGAAAAAGAAAAGGAAAATATTTTAAAAAATTATGCATTTGGTTATGGAAAGTGAAATTTTTTGGGAAAGTAGGATTCTTGTTGTTGTGAATTCTTTTTTTTTGTATAAAATACGCGAAAATTTACTTTCTCGCAAAACTTAATCACTTTATATCTTAGTTTTCTTTTGTGCCCTTGTCAGTTGTTTCTTCCCTCGGTTTCTCCATGCTTCTCTCATTGATTCTCTCCACTCTTCAGTCTGTCACAAACTTCATGCAGATGTAAATTTCCTTCTGTAAATTGATATAATCCTAATTTAATTATTTATATTTTTATATATGCATGTAAAATTAATTTTTTATTATTATTATTTTGGGTTCTATAATTAATAATGATGGAGATCTATTGGTATACATACATGTTTTTTTGACTGTTGGTGTTGTAGGCAATTGGGATTCTTAGTTTAATTGGAAACTTATCTCCAGTTTTGGGTTTTACAATTGCTGTGTCCGTTAAAGATACAATATCGATTTTAATAGAAATAATTATATTATTATTTTACTTTCCTTTTATTTATTTTGTTAAAAATAAATATAAACAATTAGGTATAAAGTGGTTCATCAAACACGAAACAAAGTACTCTAATCTAAAGGCAGAGTCCTAATATATAAGGCAAACTTCACAAAAAAATAATAAATAAATAATTTAAAGAGACTAATACCAAATACGTATGTGAACATATATATTTATTCATAAATCCAATTGTATATATTAGTTTATTAGTTTTATTATTATTAGTTTATTATTATATTCATTAGAGTAATTCAATTGTATTTATTATTTTACTACTACTATTATTATTTAATTGTTTATATTATTATTTTACTATTAAATTCATAAGGGTAATTTTGACATGTAAAATCATTTTCCTTTCACTCTTTTGTTATCCAAACTAATTAAACAAAATTTTCTCACAAGTTTCTTCAAAAATATTTTTGATAACCAAATGCATAACAGAAAACTAATTTTCTTTTCTTTTATTTCACTTTCCATCATCAATTTATAGCTAATCAAACAAACCCTTAATTCAAAACAATGCATTTTTTAAATATTGGTAAATTTTTCTTTATCTCAAAACGGTAGAGTTTTCAAACTTTTTTTAAATTAATTGACATGATTTAATAAGCAGTAGATAGATTTTAAATGTCACGAAATTCAACTTATGATAACTTAGATGATTCAAGTCCGTATTTAAGTTATCTGCTTTAAAAAAAAAAAAAAAAAAAGCATTTTAGTTGTAGGGAAGGCCAAGAAGGGATGGACGAGGGGGGGAATAAAAAAAAAAAAATTTGTTTGAGCGAAAGAAAATGACAAGATAGAGAAAGCGAGGGATGCATCATTTGTAATTTTGTATTAGTCCAAAATTGGAGAAAGAGGAAAGAGAAAGCACGATAATAACCAATAAATTTGTAGTTTTTATTTTTAACCTTGTTGTTACATAATTTAGAATGGGTATATATATTTTAAATATTATATAATAAGGTTTATTAGTTAAAACAATATAAAACACTTATTCTCTTATGCTACGGGAACAAGTAGGGAGGGATAGTTCTTCATATTTTTCTGTTTACTCAATTTTGGGAGGAAGAGAGGAGAGAGAAAGTGAATAACTACGTACAAATATACAATTTACAATTTTAATATTTACAAAAAAATTCAAATGAATATCTACCTTTTATTATTTTACATGGTATATTGATAAAAAAAAATTATAAAAAGTCTTTTTCCTTTTCTTCCAACAAAAATAAAAAAATTTTACTTCATCCAACCTTTCTACTATCAATTTTATTCAACTAAACAAAAAACAACAGGAGAGACGCCTTCCCTTTCTTTCCTTTTGTTATGATCTATTACTCCCCTATCTCTTCCATATATTTTTTTTATACCTCTGACCAAAATAAACATTATATTATTATTAATAAAATATACACAGGGAGACAATATTGGTATTTCGCTTTTCTCTAATTACACTATACTTACCTTTTTCTTTTAAAAGAAATGACAATAACGTATTTCATATTCTGTTACTTTATAATGCCAAATAAATAATTTATTCTATATCGATAATTTTATTTTTGACAGTCAAAAGAAAAAATTTATTCAATATTGATTTTATTTTTTTCGTCTTACAAATCAAACACATAATTTATTCATAAAGATAATTATTTATTTATTTATTTTTTCAGTCTTGTCAAAATACCTAATTTTTTTTTAATCTTTTTATAAGTCCCATCAAAAGAAATATTTTATACAACAGAATATATATATATTGGGTTTTATTAAAAGAAATAATTTATTTGATAAGGATTTTTTTTTTTAATCTCGACAAAAAAGATAGTTTCGTAAACAAATATATATTTTTAGGGGGGGTTTTGTTTTGCTATAAGATAATTTATTTAACGGCTAATTTTATTTTATTATTATTTTATTATCTAGTTAAAAGAGACTATTTATTCAATATAATATCTTTTTGAATAATACTTGCATCCTGTGGAGGGAGGATTATCCTCCCCTACGGCCCAATGACGTGCTGACAAGTGTCCAAAACTAAATATTTAGGCTGAGATGGGCAATGACCCTTTTTGCGAGTTCAACCCGAACTCACCGGTTTAGTCGCTTCTCACTGACCTGGAGACGGAGTAGTCACTATAGCAACCGAACAGTTTGAGTTCTCGCCGCTTCACCGCCTTCTCGCTCTCTGCCGACCGTCATCTGCCATCACTGCTTCCTCGCGTGGCCGTCTTTCTTGCTCATCACCGTCGAATCTCGCCGGAAAGTTCAGCAGCTGGGACACTTCCTCCATCGTCGTCAGCAGGTTTTCATTGCTCACGACCAATTGAGGTGTCCACCGCCTTGCAACGTCGCTGATCTATCTCCGAGGTCTCCGTCTTTCCCACGGCATCCACCGTCGCCGCTGTGTCCTGCCACCTCCTCCGTTGTCGCAGTGCCGTCTGAGTCCCACCGTTCAATTTCTGGCCCGTTCAATCTCGCCGCAGGTATACGGTGCGATTGGCTTTGTCGTGGGTGTGATTGGCTTTGTCGTGGGTTAGATTGGGTGGCGATAGGCAAAAAAAAACAAAGAAAGATTGGGTGCTGATGATGGTGGTAGAAGTGATGGTGGTGGTGATATATATATGCATATATATATGATTCTATGGGTGGAAGGTGGTGGTGTGGTTGAAACTGGAAATTGGTTTGAGCGAGAGAGAAGAGGCTGACAAGTCCAAAAAGGAAAACGGGTTAAACGGAGCATTGCTTACGTCAGCTTTAATATCTATTGTTGGACACTTGTGACCCTTGGCAAGTATTATTCTAATTTTTTTTTTCGTCTTGTAATTTGTCTTGTAAAAAAAGACATAAAATATTAAAGATGAGTGATAAGTGCAGATAAAAAAGGACAGTTATGTAATAATTATTATTTATTTGTAAAATTAGAGTTAAAATTGCAATTTCAAGATTGTAAAATCGGAGAAAATTGGCATGCGACTGCCTCCCTAGTAAGGGTATAAGTCATTCTGTACCCGCTTTAAGTCGGAGACTGTTGTTTGCAGATTTAACGTATGTATAGAAGGTAAGGATGGGCGATGGCAACAGAGGCACTTCAGGCAACAACAATAGGCCTGAATGGCTACAACACTACGATTTGATCGGCAAGATCGGCGAGGGCACGTATGGTCTGGTCTTTCTTGCCAAGATCAAGTCCAATCGGAGCAAGTCCATCGCCATCAAGAAGTTCAAGCAGTCCAAAGACGGCGACGGCGTTTCCCCTACCGCCATCCGCGAAATCATGGTCCCCCTCTTTTCTCTCCATTTTATTCTGTTTGGTTGTCGAGAAAATACAAGAATAAATTTTGTGTGTTTTCAAAGTATCCGAAGTTCTAAATTTTAGATGGGTTGATGACGGACGTGGGGAACCGAATAAACCAATTAATTTATTCAAGAATCATCTGTTCTGTTTGGTTGCTGAGAAAATACAAGGAAAAGAAGTGAATAAATTCTTAATTCTCAAAGTTCAGGGTTGTTATTTTATCTATGTAAATTCTTAAATCTGAAGTTGGAAAGGTTGCTGGCCATGGGGGACACCGATTAAACAAATAATTTATTAAAGAATCCTCTGTTTGGTAGCTCAGGAACCCTGCGGACACACTAAACTAATAATGTGTGGAAATCACTTGTTTCCTGCTTTAGCTTACAACTCTCTTTTTATTGTTGGGGAACAGAATTTTAGGTTTTCATCCAACTCTTTGTTGTTAATTAGGATGTTACTGATATTATAAAATAAAACAAATTTTTAGTTAGTTATACAATTAATTACTCTAGATATAGATTTGTATTGGAATGGGTTATAATTAGGATAATGTTAGTCTATTTTAATTATGATAAGGCTATTCTTGTATTAGGCTTTGGTTGGTTTTTCTTCAATCAGGAAACTAATTATAAAACTTTAAGCATCAAATATCTGCTTACTTTTCTCTTGCTTTTCTTTTGTATTATTACCAACCAAATGAAGATTTGTGATGGAAAATCTCAGAAGGAATTTTTATTTCATTTTTGTAATGTTGAGAGCAAATGATGCAGTTACTTCGGGAGATATCCCACGAGAATGTGGTAAAGCTTGTGAATGTACACATTAATCATGCAGACATGTCACTATATCTGGCTTTTGACTATGCGGAGCATGACCTCTATGTAAGTGTATTTGTCCATCTCTTGTTTTCTGTTTGATTACATGCAAGGTTCGGAGATCACGGAATGATATATATTTGTGCAGTTCCAGTTTAGTATACATTTTATCATCCTATATATATATATATATATTTTCATTTATTACAAGGGAGTTGATATGCTAATATTGAAATCTCGCACACAAACACACACATGCGCATGTTCATGTACGTTTGGTTTGAGGGTTATATTTTGTCTATGATATTTTTCTTCAAACATTGAAGAAATGTCAAGTTTTATCTTAAGTACCTATCATTGGATTCCCACAAAGGAATCTGCAATCCTATAAGGAATTTTCATTGTTAAGAAAAATCATATTTGTGTTATTCATATTTCATGATAAAATATCCATGTTCTACTATTTTAATTACAATTTCGGATAAAATGTATATCATTGATTCACAAAGACTTCTTCAAATCCACAAGAATTGCTACTCCTACTCTGTGTTGTAGGCAATTATGTTTATGGTAGTAGGACTTGGACTCTAATATAGAGACATGAGTTCTGGTTCAAACATAATGCAAAATTGAAAGATGTCTTGCATGTTGTAGAGTGCATTACCTACCAGGAAATATAAAAATATTGGCTCTGAGTTATAAAAATTGCAAGTTATGGAGAAGTAAAATTACATTACTCAAACAACACGAATGTGGCTTTGAGTTAGCATTTGCTTCGTGAGCCATCATATGTTTCTGTTGATATGTTTTTAGTACTATTAGCTTTTTAGTCCTTTAATAGAACTCATGTTTTTTGTAGAATTTTAAGGATTTTCTTTTGCATAAGACAATATGATTGTGGTTTTGAGTTAGAATATTGCCTATTTTATATGTTCCTATTTCTTCCCCCCACAACCCCACTTTCCTCTCCTCTATTAGCTTTTCTAGTTGTTTAAAAGTATCTTATGCTTCAATACTACAGTTCTCTTGCATCTTAGTTTCAAATCTTGAAGAATTTTGTAGCAGATTGAGGCATTTTAGTTAAGACATTTAGAATGGTTTGAATATGATGCAAGGATCTTTCTGATAGGTTATTATTACGGTTATCAGAATCTTGATCTGAGTCGGGGAATCTTATGATTCTAAGATCTAAAATTTCAAATCAATTTGAGTTGCTAGAAAGCACGGACATTTCTCCATGTAGTGCCATGGCAGTATTGGAGACTCAGACATGTGTAGGACATGACCCAGACATGAGTCTGACACGGCTAGAAGTGTCTTGGATTTTGAATAATTTTTTTTAGGTTGGACAAGGTTGGACATGACATGGGCACACTTGGGACACTTTCAGGACACGACGGGGTAATTTTGTAAACATTTTTCATAAAAAAATGTATTTCCAATGCGCTCTTAAAATATATTATGGGTTAATAAGAAGAATCATATAAAATTTCTGATTTAGTGGGAACCTTAATAATCTCTCTCCACAAATAATACTCTTTTGATATGCATCTTTGGATCCCAAAAGATTCTTGTTATTCCCCTTGGATCACCAGGCTTTGACTTTTGTATTCATGTACCCAAGTATTCTTACAATAGAGTTATAATTCCTTATTTAAATAGTACTATGAATCGTTTTTTTGGGTAAGGGAGAATTTTATTGAAACAAAAGTGTATACTGAATACACGGGGCATACACCAGCAACCAGAAGGCAAACCTAATGGACAAGAAGGAAAGATAGCTACAGATTGAAACAGCTAAGACAAGAAAAGTAGAGATATGGCATATAAGGGAAGACTTCCAAAAATAGCCGCATAGGGTAAAGAACACAGCTGGTACTCTGCAACAGAGTATATGAAGGCAACTCTTTAAATTTTGCTGCTGCCAGGGGATTCGCTGCTGTAAACCGGGATTACTGCCATATTTCAGACCAGAAATGCAATGCATATAATTGAATAAGCTAGAGCAAACATATAGGTATATCCACATATCAATAAGACATTCCGGAGGTTGGAGTCTGGCAGCAGAGCAGGATATATTTGAGGAGCCTGGAGGAATACTGTTATTGTTTGCTTGCAGCTCTCACCTGCCATATCAAGAACACAGGGATATTGGTACATTGGCTGGTCAGATTGATAGGTACGGAATGCTGAGTGTGAATGATAACTCCAGTAAGGCCCCAGGATCAGAGAATGTGGCCATAGGATTGGCAATATATGAAACTAAGAGATGGCCGCCACCTTATGGTCATTAGATAATGTTTTACACTTGCTAAATCCTTGAAGCATTCTTGAGAGTCTAGCATTTTGTTTCTTCCATATGTAATAAACACAAGCAGCCAGAGTGGTTTCTTGGATCATCAGAGTTGTGGAATTGCCCTTTCATTGGGTTGTAGCAGAGGAAATATAATCAGTCCAGGGGCATGGGTTCCAAGGCAGGCCATATTTATGGGAAAAGTAAGTTCAAATTTGGCTTCTGACATGACAAGAGAAGGAAAGATGGTTGTTGGACTATATTGACAATCCACAGAAGACAAAAATTGACTCTGAGATTTGCTGGGTGTGAATCCTGTCCAAGGTGCTAAGCTTTTATAGGATAGCCAACTAGAGGATAAAGCTATATCCTGGCACAATTCTTTGGAATAAGGTAAGGTGGTTCCAAGGAATGAGGACTTGAGCGGAAGAAATGATACTGGAATTCTTGTCAGGGGAAGGAAGCCATTGGATGGCATTTTCATTGTTTCTATCAGTTAGAAAGAAAGAGGGAATGGTTGGTTTGATTTCATTGAACTCACCAGAAGTGGCAGAAGGCCAGTTCTGTTGTGATTGATGGCTAATGGATTCAGCTAAGGTGCATCTGCCCAAAGTAGCACTGTGAGTGATTCTTTCTCCAACACTGAGAATGAGGGGACCCAGAGGATCACTATAATTTAAATACCTAAATCAGCAACACAAGTTTTCGTCGTAGGGAAAGGTTAGCTTAGTTTGAGAACTTACTTTTTTATATATATATTTATATTCCTTAGGAAAATTTTAAAATTAGAAACTACTTTAAAAATTCAAGTAATTCGAATTTTTAACATGATGTGATTAGATATAAAGTTAAAAAGTTAGGGTGATAAAAGAAATTCCTTCTAAACAAAGTCTCTGTGCTGGCACCACCAAATGGTGTTCAATTATTAGAAACAGAATATCCGAAAAATTGGTTACTAGACGACGGTATTCAGATAAAAATCTTATTTTCTCTGTCTGAAACCTTGGTCCAAATCTAAGCTACGATCCTCTCATAAAGATCGAATTAAAAAGAAAGGAAAAGTGCAAAAAAATATGTTTTTTTTAACAGTTTGGGGAATGAAAACCCACCCTCCTTTTGGTTCTCCTCGAAAATGGCAAGAAAGATTTATGGGTCCTCTGATGGCGGAGGGTAAGGAGAAGATGTAAATTTTACTTGTTTTGGCATTCTTTCAGTAAAAGGTCAACATTAGATATCAAGTAGTAATGTGATGAGCAAATGGTGTGTGTGTTTGTGTGTTTTTTTTCTCTTCTTTTGATAATTTGATTTCCTTTTTGTGGTTCCTTTGTAATACAAATGTACAAGGATCCATTGGTTAGAAGATTACCGTGGAGCTTTTTTGCTTCACTTGTTTTACGTATACCTTATCCCAGTTATAAATTGAAGAGAAAACTTATTCACAAATGAACACGGTTTCTCCTACTTTCAGCAACATGCGTGATATACTAAAAGAGCTCAAACTCATTGGTAGAAAGGTTGTTCTTTGTACTAAGTTCCACAACATATTTATATATAATGTAGCTATCTGTTTTGTTCTTTCTTTATTACAGTCTTCCTTATTTATGCATGTTTGAAATGTTCTTTAGCAAATCTCAAGTTGTATTGCTGATACCCACTCATTAAAAAAAATTGTTCTGTTGATGCAAAGTCATATTGAGGCTCACTATTCAATGGAGGCAACATTTTCCACCACTAGAAATTGTGTTTGAAGAAGGCAAGAAAAAGAGCATAGAATAATTTAACCCTTTTTTTTTCATGCATTCGACAAGTTCTTGGCATTAAATAACTGGCTTTATATCCAAAAGCTATGCAGAAGCACTCTAGATGTAGCCATGCTTTTAATTTACTGAAAGTCACACCAAAGTAACTTGACCAATTGTTCCTTCTCGTGTGTGTCAGGAAATCATTAGGCATCACAGAGATAAGGTTAACCAGGCTATCACCCCGTATACTGTCAAATCATTGCTATGGCAGCTGCTTAATGGGCTGAACTACCTCCACAGGTAAAGTTTACTTTTTACAATCCTGATGGTTATTTTCAGTCTCAGTGTGCCAGTATTACCATTAACATATATTTGTGTATACGGGACATCTGTGCAGTAACTGGATTATACATCGAGATCTAAAGCCATCAAATATCTTGGTATAGTTCTATAATCATTACCCAATTGTTGTCATTCTTATATATAAAGTACCTCAAGATTATTTTCATTATATATAATGGAGAAATTTTCCTTTTCCTTGATTAAACCTGTGCACAATGTCCTGTTCTTGTGAACTTTCACTGACCAGGTTATGGGTGAGGGAGAAGAACAAGGAGTTGTTAAAATTGCTGATTTTGGTCTTGCTAGAATATATCAAGCTCCATTGAAGCCGTTATCTGAAAATGGGGTAGGATGCATCAGTTATGTTCTTTAGCTCATCTGCTAGGTTGCGTCATGGTCTCATATTTTTTATACATTTAGATAATGTAGAAAGATAGAATTGGTTTGCGCATTGTTGCATAATGTATGTCCTTGTAAAGTTGTAATACTAATTTTTCAAATGCATCAAAATTATCTAATTAGGTTGATTTTTGACTCGCATTTTATGATCCAAATAGTTCTCTTTGGAATACCCTGCAATGACACCTATTCACTGGTGTGGAGTTTTGTTATATGTGAATATCCCATTTGCACTATGCAAGATAATTTTCCAATATTATTGTATTGCTTGCTATTAGTCTCTCATGAGTCTGCGATGCTTACTCCGCAGAAGGAGGTAGTTTGAAACTGTCTTAATATTAAGCGACTATTTCATTAAGATTGTTAAATACAAATGCTGAAATCTGAATATTGTACATATTACATTTATTCCCTCAATATCTTCTACTCGTAACATTTTTATTAAAGATAATATATATATAAAAGCATATATAGAACGATAAATTTTACCCAAAGAAATATATCAATTTAACAATGGATATTAATGACAAAACTGATCCCATGTAAAATATTAATTCGAACTTAAATAATGAGCATTAGTCATTCAGTGCTGATTAACATTATTTTGAAAACGAATGTCTCAAAACTTTAAATTAAGATAGACATATAAAAATGTAAACTCGAAAACTAAATAAATAATTTGCAATTTGGTCACACAAATTAACCACCAACAGATCAGATCAAATTTTATTAAACAGCATATTATCCTAATTGAACTATAAAAAGATAGATAATGTTACCTTTACGTAATCATCCCAATTTTCTTCACTCCAGTTGTTGGTGTCAGTCACTTGATCATCCCCATGTCCAGTATTTCCCATCAACTTTATCCACGTATAGTACTTTTTCTTCGTATAATCTCATTGATTTTTCATTTGTCTTTGGTTAAGATCCACATTTTTTTTCTTTCACTTAGCTAATATTTTCTTTATCTTGTCCCATGACTCTTTTTCAAGACTACCACCACACTTCCCTCCTTTATTTGCTTTCAAGGCACAAATCTAAGAAGATTTATATAATTCTGGATCCTTTCAATTATATTATTAGTAGCCATCCTACCTAAATTCCAGCAACAGTCAAAATATCCACCTTGTATAAAATATCCTACTATACCAAACACTCCAACCATCCCATCTGAATTCCAACGACAGTGATAAGAATTCCGTGTAACCCGCCAATTGATCAAGAGCCTCGTGAGCCTCTCGATTATACGAGGGTCAGTTGGTTATTAGATATTTTATTATTTATTTATTTATTATTATTATTATTATTTTAAAAACCAAAACTTACTACGGACCGTGTTCTGCGATTAGCGACCTTCCTATCACTTATTTTTTTATTTTTTATTTTTTATTTTTTGCCTCTAAGTGAAGTGGTATTCTAAGTCTTTACCAAGCATGTTTAAATTTTAAAATCGCTGACCGTGTTCAGTTTTAAGTGCTGAACAAGGTTATCTAACTGGGCCTGACAAGGTAGGGGCAGGGCAGGACCGGTCGGTTGGAGATTCTAATCAGTATCAGGGCTTGGGGAACAACATAGTAGGGGTAGGGTGGGAAAGGGATTTTTGGCAGGGAGAGGGAGGGTGGGATCTTTTCTTACACGCGGCAGGGGTGGGGAAGGGTCCTCCTATCTTAAACCACCTCATTGCCATTCCTACCTGAGGCATGAAATTTACATACGACAATATGTTATGTTGTTGAGTTTCCCTGCTTGAGCAGAAATGCAAGAGCAAGTTGAGCTCCTGCTGGAAATCTTAGCACTAACTTTTTAGAAATATGGCTTATCCCTTATCCGTTTGTGGTTTATCACTTTCTCTTGCTGCTTGCTTTACCTGATTCATGAGCAATGAAGTTTGGAGCTGTTATTCCTTGCAATCTGTAGTGCTGCACAATTATTGACATCCTACCAAGTCTTAGAAGTTGGCACGACGGTCAAATTCAGATTTAAAATAACTGAAATTTGGCGGGTATGAAAAGAAAAGGAAATTAAGAATTGTACGTATAATTGGGAGTCAACACCACTACGTAACCAATTAAGAATTGTACATTTGAATATTGCTTCCCTATCTATAAGGTTTTTGTGTCATGACCACTGAATATAGTTGTATGGTCACCATATTTTGGCTACTTGAGTAGTAAAGTTGGTCTGCGTGCTGGCTAGTTGGTAGTGATTGTGTACATTCATAAGAGATTTTTTATATTTATGTAAAATATGTTTGTATTTACAATTACTGGCAGGTTGTGGTAACCATTTGGTATCGTGCCCCGGAGTTGCTCCTCGGGGCGAAGCATTATACTAGTGCTGTTGGTATCCTTGGCGCTAAATTATGTGTTATTTTCATAATCTCGTGGGATTGTTCTATGATTCGGTGTGTTTGTTCCTATCAAATAAAAGAAATGGGAAACTAATGTTTAAAGTAAAACTATTGTATTTCCTTAAAGCTGTAATCAGATATGTGGGCTGTTGGATGCATATTTGCCGAGCTTCTAACTTTGAAGCCTCTATTTCAAGGGCAAGAAGTTAAAGCCACACCTAACCCTTTTCAGGTAGATAGGAATTTCTGATATGGCGTTCTTTCGTGCTATTGCTTCCTTGTCTAATTTTTCGTCCTAAGATTTACACACTAATTTGTAATACTTGTATGCATATGTGAGAACAATTCTGTTTTCTAATATGAATTGCCACTTTTGCAGCTTGATCAACTAGACAAAATATTTAAGGTTTTAGGTAAGGAAGTCAAAATGGTGATTATACCTCATTCTGTATTTGTTGTGGAACTATATTACCGTCAGTCATCTCATTAGGTCATCCTACCCAAGAGAAGTGGCCAACACTTGTGAATCTTCCACATTGGCAATCAGATCTTCAACACATTCAAGGACATAAATAGTTAGTCCATTCTTATTCTCTTGTCTATACGATTGATAAGATATTACAGGGATTTTGTTATTTTCACTAGGTTTTATTTGCTTTTCCAATTAATTGATTGCTTTTCCTTTTATTTGCTTTATGCTGCTGACAGTGACAATCCTGGACTTTATAGTGTTGTTTATCTATCTCCAAAAACTCCTGCATATGACCTTCTCTCAAAGATGCTCGAGTACGTGTCATCTTTTAACTTTATGATAATTTTATGTTTACTGTATGAAAATATATATATATTTTTTGACTACTACTTGTTTGTAGCATGATTATAACTGCAGTTGAAATTGAAAGGTTTGCGATCGCATAAATTTGTTTCATCATATTGGAGTTTATACATATATGTGAATTGGTTAGGAGAGAGAAATACAGCATTTCTTCTTCCCTTAACATATATGATTCCCAGAGTTAGTTTAGATTATTAGAGAGAGAGAGAGAGAGAGAGAGAGAGTACATCTGTTGTAAAACTTGCAACTCTTTCAAATTAGAACCTTATGTTATATTCTTCCTAAAAATGTGAGTTTATGGATAAGATTGTGATCTCCTTTGTTACTTGGAGTTGTTGCAATGATGTATCATCACTGGTGGGCTTGTTGGTGCATAGTTACTGTAGGGTGTGAGATTGGCAACACCTGTGTCCATTTGTTCCCAAGGAATGTAGGACTTTGATAGAGAGTAGCGCAAGGCCCGTGATCTAGATCTTTAGGAGTGGTGAATAGGTCTTGCTAAGTTAAATTGACCGATTTTTAACAATAGGTCTTGTTATGCTAATTGATTAATGTTAACAATAGCTCTTGCTAAGCTAATTAACTGATTTTTTTATTTTAACTAAATCAACATCAACTTAAAGGTTAAACTTAACTACCAAACTTACAATTCAGTCCATCCATCATGTCATAAATCATACAAATAATAAATAAGTCAAAGCAAGCACACAATGGGTTCAGATTTCTACGTGGAAACCCCAATGGGAAAAACCACTTGAACTAGTCCAGGCAAATTAAAATCCACCAACGAGAAAGATTTTTTATTTTTTTGAGAAGCAAGCAAGAATTCAAAAAACGAAAAAGAAGTATTACAACTAGGTTGACCAGTTTTCTCAAGCTTTACAAAACCCCTAGTTACCTCTTGACGTAGATCGACATCAAACTCTCATCTTGAGTCTCCAAGCTCTCGGTTCTCTCAGCCAGTAGATCTGCTTTTCTCAAGATCCGCATCTCTATAGCACTTTGATCTCCTCAATTAGTTGTCCAATCCAAGTGTTCTGGGGTGAATACTCCTTGTTTGGTGCGAGTAGCTGGTCAACACCTTAAATGCGAACTCACTAGACTATATGGAATGATGAATATGAATAAAACCATTATTCTAGCAGAGATTTGCGAGATTGTTCTCTTAATTCACCCTATATGCTCCAAGTATTCTCAAAGAGAATAACATGAAGAATGCATAGCTTTTTAGAGTTTAGATTCATGAAATCATTAGGGTTTTAAGAGATTCTATCTCAAAAGGAAACTGCAATCTGCACACCTCAATCGATTGAAGCTAAGTGTCGATCCACTGACATCGAACCAGTGTCCTTTGAAAGTGCCGGATTTTGATTTTAAGAAGTTTCTAGAAACACTTTTATGCATCATACATGCAATATATGAAACCTTAATTGATGAATACATGTACCCTAATTGGTGTGTGCATATAAGTATGTTTAATTTACCTTTTTGCCCTTAAATGTATTTTTGAATTTTGATAATTCCCCTGGATAAGAAATAATACTAATTTTAACTAAAAATAGAATAAAATTACATGCTTGAGCTTTCGACATTAAATTTCTCAACCTGTGGAAATTTTTTTCTTAATGTTTTGTTTAGTTATATCTTGAAAATGATTTGGTTGTGATAAAGTGTTGTAGAGCTTGAAAATGATTTGGTGTACTAAGAAAGTGCACAGTAGGCACTGTTATTAGCATGCATTTATATGTCAATACAAGCGTTCATATTGACATCCAAATAGGCCAAGTATATCAAACGTATGTGTGTGAGTATATTTGTATGTGCATAGAAGTTTGTTCCTGTTTTTGTGTGTTTATATAATGGTGGGCATGATCAACTTACACTTGGTGTAAGAATAGTTAATTTTTTCTCTTATACTTGCATCAATTGGTATCAAAGCCCTTTGTGTTCTATATCAAGTGGTATTAGAGCAATCTTAATTGGTCCTATATCATTTTGTCAATAGAAAATGCCAATAATAGTAAAATTATAAAGAAAGAAGGGGATGGGAAGGAAGGAGATGAGATGTGACTAGAAGGAGGAGATAATAAGACATATTAAGGGGGTGAGAAGGCATTGAAAAGATAAGCTGGATAGATTGAAGGTGAAGGAGAGCAAGAACAGTGGAGAGAGGAGAACTAGGAGAATTTGAATCACAATTATATTCCAATAATCCAAAACTGAATTGCTTATTACATAAGAACCTCCTTTATACGGACAAAGCATAAACGAATTTAAGAAACACTTGAACAATAAAATACTAAAATATCCTTAAAATTAAATCGTTACTGAAATAAGAACAAAAATAAGCAAAATTAACCCTAATAAGATCAAATCCTAATTTCATCTATCTTTGCCCCTTATCCAAAAGTAAAGGCCAATAAATTGTGGTTCATGCATGAGGTTTCTAGAACTCTTGTACGGAGAGTTAAGCTGATAGTATCACATCAAAAGGCCGGGATGAGAAACACTACTCGATGGCTAAAAATTATCCTCAATCCATAGTGGCTGAAATGATGGGATAACTAGTTCTGTTGCTGAAGATGTAACTCCTGTAAGAACACATACTAACAAAATAGGAGGCTCAAAGATGCCTTGGTAGGTGACAAATAATTCACATGGAAATCTGGACTAATACTATTATCTAATGGCAAGTCAAATATATAGTATTCTTATTGAAATATCAGTAACCCAAGCCCAAGCCAAGCGCAAACTCATGTTTAGAAAGAAATGCCTAGTTGGGTTCGAGCTTGGGTTGAGAAATTTATACCTTAGGTTGGGCTCAAGTTGACCCCCCCTTAACCAGTGAGTTGCATTTCTTATTTTTATTTTTAATAAAATTATAATTTAAATTTAAAAAGATTTATTTATATATTATTGAATCAGTAACACCACCTACTTGTTGATTCTTTTGAGAGAATAGTTCTGTGTATATTTCTTCAATATGTTTACATCTTGTACGAGTATATAAAGGAATAAGGGAAAAACTATACAAGGAAAAAAAAGTCTAAAACAAAACCGTACAATCAGCTTCTAAGTTACAACAATCATAATAATGATATCCCTAAAATGAAGGATCTAAATATGGCAGCAACTATAGAAAGTCTTAAGGCTGGAAGGTCTGCTGTTTATAGAGCTGATATTAGCTGTCACAACTAACATCTGCCAACACTAACATTTACTGGAAAACTTTTAGATGTTATTCTAGAACAATTTGACCTTGACTTTTGGTTTATAATTGTGTGAAAGATCCTGTAATGAATCTAAATAAGCCTGAATTGGTTATCTCTTATCTGTGTGTGTTTTTATCTTTTTTGGGTTTAGTTTTATGTTCCTTTAATTTGGTTGGGTTCTCCATATTTATGCTTATGTTCTTTTAATCTTTTGTTTCCCTCATTCTATAATTCTAAACATTTTTTTTCCCTTTTCTTTTCTTTTATTTATTTATATATATATTTTTTTGTGTGGTGGGGGAGGCTAATGTTCTTCATTTCCTGATTTCCAACAGCATGAACCAAATTTTAATGTGAAATTCACAACAGCTGATGGGTCAGTTGTGACATTATGCCACTTCACCACAGCTGATGGGGCAGTTGTGACATTATGCCACTTCAAAATTGTACTGTGAATTGTACTTACGAGTCTTATTCTATGTAATTGCCCCATCGACGATGATGGCTTTGTTCTAGGAATGAAGCATAAGACACAGTGAACTAATGCTGGGCAGTCAAGCGCGCACTACTTGAATATTTCTAGATCAAAATTGTCTGTTTTTAGAGGACTTAATCCTCAAAGTGGCCTTCAATCATAGTGGATTCCTTCTTAGCAATCATTTGTTTGGAGACATATTTAAAGTATAACTCGTAAGCAAATGGTGTACCAATCAAATTATGTTAAATAGTTTTTGTTTTTTTTAGGGGCCATTGCTTGGTGCATTGGTCAGGCTGTCTAGTATGAGAATGTTTATTTTAGTCCTTCAAGAAGCAACTCTGTGCAAATAATGTCAAAAGTTAGGTAACTTAGGTTTGTATCCATTTTACACTCCTGGCACCCTTGATTAATGGGGATGACATTGGGTAATAACCCTTCAGTTTTAGTTGTATCTAATAAATGTACTTCATTTAGTTTTATTATGGGATGCTTTAATGTTTTCAGGAAGGGAATTCACTAATAATATGTTACAATAGTGGGTGTTGGGAAAATTTTAATTAGGCTTTATTTGTTTTAAGGATCTTATGAAGCTTGTAAACAGAATTTATTGGTGTAAAGTGGGATAAGTTGTTAGTCATAACCGAAATTAAAGGTAAATGTTTGAAAGAGCTTTAATCTCTCTCTTTCTCTCTTCACCTCTCTTATATTTGAGAAGCATTGGAGTACTTATTTGAATCTTCCGTTTGTAATCATCTCCTCTTTCTTTCTTTTCAAATTCTCCAGGAAATGAGAGGCTTGTAAAATATGTTGCAACCATCTCTCTATCTCTCCATTTTTTTTTTTTTTTCTCATGATATGTGTGTGTGCGTGTATATATTTAAAACGACTTAGTTTATCCAAGGCACCACTGTTTGAAGAATTTACTAAGAGAGTTAGCCTATAACACTTAATGAAGATGGAGATATGAAGTACACATATTGAATCACATATTTTATCTAGAATCATTTATACAATGGAGCACATTGAAGTATTTTTGCTTGACAAATGTTGCACCAACTGCAATTTCAGTTGCTAAGTCAGTGCCAGTGATTGGTTTCTTCAATTAGCTTATTTTGATAAAACTGTTTCTGCCACAATGTGATGAAATATCTTTCTTTCATTTTCTTATAGATAAAAATTAATTATGTCCACCAATTATAATCATTTAACAATTTAAGGCTAATCTTATTTGCAGATATGATCCTCGAAAGCGAATAACAGCGGCTCAAGCTCTTGAACATGAGTATGAAATCTTCCCTTCACTGTTTGTGGGTTTTTTTTATTTTATTTATTCTCTCTCATGCTGTTTAATATTTTCTCTCTCATTACTTTGTTGATGAAAATATATGGTGAGCTATAAAATTTGAATTTCAGATTTCAGCTAAGAAATGGTTGGACATTATATTTAATGAAGGGGTCCTTAATATATAAGCACATTGCACCCATACTTATTACATAAGTGTGGAACATAGAACACTTACTTTGGAATTTTATTGAGAAAAGCTATATCATTGCTTTCCTTTTTTATTTTTTTTTTCTGTTTAGTTTGACATTTTCTAATAGTCATGGAATTTGTATGGCAATAAATATTTTAATCTACTGTCTTCGTTGATTTATTATTTCATTAACTTGTTTTAAGCATCTCAAAATTTTGTTTCGTAGGTATTTTCGGATGGAACCTCTACCAGGACGCAAGTAAGTGTTTTTAATTGTTTGACAGATCTATATTCTACTTGAATTATGTTCATTTGTTGCTGCATATAGCACGACAATTTACAAGAAAATGATCTCCTAGTAGATTTCATGGGGAAGCATGCATTTCGTCCATATTTCCTTATATTTGACCAGGTAAATGTAACATCAATGCTCAGTGCCTTGGTACCTTCCCAACCTGGAGAGAAAGTTGTGAATTATCCTACTCGACCAGTGGACACGAACACAGATTTTGAGGGAACGACTAGCCTTCAACCTTCTCAACCGGTAAACCTACATGATTTGGAACTTGTTGGCTGTTGTATCAATCTAGAGCTGCATAACTTTGAACTTAAGTTCTTGGGTGTGCCTGTGTTTTTTGATGATATTATTTTCTGTAGTAATTAGTATAATTGTTTGCAGAAATATTTTTCACTATAATTGTGATGTATTTCAACTTATCATCTTATTCCGTTAAACATGGTATCAAATGATTACTTTTTTTTTTGATAAATAAAATTATAAAGAAGCGCTCAAAAGGGGAGTGGAACCCAAGAGAAATACAAAAGACCACAAAGGGCCTCTAAGCCTTCAGAGAGGCCAAAAAATCAACAATCTCTTCTAAAGATCTATGATCTCTCCCTGAAACCCAACAAAAAAGAGTGGAAAGAAATGAGAATTTAAGCACCGAAATCGACATCGCCTTCCCTTCAAAATATCTCATATTCCTTTCAAGCCAAATACACCACCGCACACAGAGCGGCGTAGCCCTCCACGCATCCTGAATGTGAGCCCCCACAGGGCAACCTCTCCACACCTAACCCAAAGAAGCCTAAATAAGCCAATCGTCAAATCCCAGCACTCTTTAGCCATAGTGCAATGAATGAGAAGGTGATCCACTGTTTTCTCATCATGAAGACACATATAGCAACGATTGACCACCACCTGGTTTCTCCTTCTTAAGTTATCCTGGGTTAAGATCATTCCCAGAACCGAGGTCACGCAAAGAAAGCCACCTTGAGAGGAGCCTTAGAGCGCCAACAGACTTCCAAGAAAAGCGAACTCCAGGATCAACTGAGAGACACCGGAAGAAAGACCTCACCTCAAAATGCCCCTGAGAGTTTGCAACCCAAGACCAACAATCTGAATCCTCAACCACAATCCTCTGGCGATATAACTCCAAGAAACGAATGGCCTCCTCGATCTCCCAGTCTTGAAACAAACGCCTGAATCGAACATCCCATACCAGTCTCCCACTATCAAGGTGATAACAGTTGACCACCATGGCTTGCTTATCCGAAGCAATCCTGTAAAGCTGAGGAAAAGCGAGAGCGAGAGAAACATCCCCACACCAAACATCATCCCAAAAACAAATCCTCCTCTCATCCTTGAGTCGAAACCGAATGTGTTTGGAAAAGTCATCCTATCCCTTCCGAATAAAATTCCAAACCCCTACCCCCTGAGGACCCCTCACTTCCAGAGAACTCCACCCTCCTCTCATCTCCCAGAATCGACAAGCCACTACCCTCCTCCAAAGCCAGTGTCTCTCCACACCAAACCTCCACAACCGTTTCCCAAGGAGAGCCTTATTGAAAGGCACCAATCTACGGAGACCCAAACCACCATTCCGAATTGGCTTGCAAACCTGCTCCCAGCGCACCAAATGAAACTTGAACTCTTCATCTCTACCCCCCACAGAAAATTATGCTGCAACCTCTCAAATGATTACTTTCTCTACTTCCTGCCCTCAAAGCTTCCTTGCGGACATCAACCTTGTGTATAATTTTCTCAACAGCGAGTTTTGTCTCTTTCACATAGTATCATAGTTTATATGGGGTTCGTCAAGCCCATAATGCAATTGATCAATCTAATGTGTACTAGTTTATTTTTTTGATAAGTAAGATTGTATTAGAAGCGTTCAAACGGGGACCGCATCCCGCAAAAGCTACACGAGGCTAGAAAGAGCCCCTAAATTCTTGATGAGTCCAAAAAAATTAACTACCTCCCCCATGGATTTACAATTTCTTCCGAGAACCCAACAAAAAGGGGAACTAAGTGTTGAGAAGGGCTTATTTGTTATTACTTATATAATATTGGGGCTTATGTGTAACTTCTGAAACTTATTAGTATAAATAGAATGTGATGGAAGGATGAAAGTATTCTTTCATTCTTTCCCCATCTCTCTCTTTCTCTTTCTCTTTCTCTCATCCCTTTTCTTCTCTTTTTCTTATTCTTATACTTTATTCTTGATTTGATTATATCTTAAAGTCAACGTAGTATCAGAGCAAGGTTTGTAAAGCTTTAGGTGTGTAGCCACCCTAGGGCAAGTTTGTGTAAACCCTAGTGGGTGTGAAGGGTTTTGAAGAGATTCCAAGATGGGGTAAGTTGGCTGTTTTTGATCTATTGCAGTCTCGATTGGTGTTATTTTCGTGTTCACGAGGCTTTGCAATGACGACTTTTTCTTCGTTGTTCGCGATTCTGGTATAGTCTACTTTGTTGCTTTCTAGGGTTTGTGTGGTGACTGTGACGTCTCTTTTTTATGCATCTCAGAAGACGGTAATCTTTCTAATGGAAGTTTGTGTGTAAGAGAGGTGGTTTTTTACGTATTTTGTTGCTGTTTTTGTTTCTGAGGATTAATACCCAGAAACTGTTTGATAAAATGTCTGGCTCAGATGTAACTTCAAAAGAAGTTGGGTCTTCCCCAAGTTTGACTCCAGTATTGGGAGGTAGTGGTGATCACCATCCAGGCTTTTGTATTATGACTGTTTGGCTGGATGAGATGAACTATATGGAGTGGGCTTAATCTACTCGTATGCATATCACTGGTCGTAGGATGATCGACTATATCGAAGGGACTGCCACGTATCCCTCCAAGAGCGATCCTGAGTTCAAAGAGTGAAGTGCAAATAATGCAATAGTTATGACGTGGTTGTTGCAGTCAATGCAGCTACAAATCAGCAAAGGGTTTCTGTTTGTGAAAACAACTAAAGAGCTATGATGGTTGTAGAAGAGCCGTATTCCTCGGTTGGTAATTTTGCAAAACTGTATGAACTCTAACAACAGATTTCAAGATTCAAGCAGGAAGACCAAACTCTTGCTACATATTACCACACTCTACGTGGTAAATGGGAAGATTTAGATCACTACCAAGACTACATACCTGTGTGTGCAGTTGATGTTAAAGCATTTCATGCTATGATAGAAAGGAATCGAATCTATGAGTTCTTGGGTGGTCTGCATCCGAGATATGAGCATGCTAGGGTACAAGTGTTAGCCAGGTATCCAACCCCTACTTCTATTAGAGATGTGTTTTCGTATATCCAGGCTGAGGAGAGTAGAATGAAGGCTATGTTTGCACTTATATACACTAAGTCTGAGAGACAAGTACCATTGTCTGAGAGGTCTGCTCTTGCCACACAACAATGGAACAAACCCAATCCTCTAAAAGGAGGGAAGCAGGATGACAAGAGTAAGTTGAGGTGTGATCACTGTGGGTGTACGCGCCACACTAGGGAAACAGGCTGGAATCTACACGGTCGTCCCACTCAAGCGAATGCTAGGCCAAGGCCTGGTCCATTAAGGGGGTTATCTACGACACATACTGCTGAGCGTGAGACTGCTTCTACTGGTCATGCCTCCTCAGGGCTACCGAGTGTTTTTGTTCGGGACTAACTTGATGCTCTCCGACATCTACTTGCACAATATGCCTACATTTCCACCTCCCAACTTTGCTCAGACAGGTACCTCTCATTCGGCACACCAGGTTTCCACATTATCTGGCGGGTCACCCTGGATCATTGATTCAGGAGCCACTGATCACATTACTGGTATGGTATCTGATTTTTCTTCATACATTTTATGTTCTGGTAAGGATTAGGTTAGAGTGGCTGATGGCACCTTCACCTCCATTGCGGGGAGGAAGGGCACTGTTTCTGCATCTCCTAATCTTACCTTATCATCTGTTCTTCATGTCCTAAAGTTTACCAATAACCTACTTTTTGTCAGTCACATTACAAAAGGCTTGAATTGTAGTGTAACCTTTTTTTCCATCTCACTGTGTGTTTCAAGACTTGGATACGGGGAAGACGGTTGGAAGTGGACGTGAGGACAATGGCTTGTATTTGCTAAACGCGAGGCCAACTTCTTACTATGTTACAAATCAATCTAGTGTTAGAAATACTAATATCAATAAAGATTTGTTAATGCGATGGCATAATAGACTAGGTCATTTACCTCTTCATGTTTTGAAGCATGTTCTTCCCTATTTTGCTTTTGTTGAATTTTTTGAGTTAAATTGTGAAACATGCGTTCTTGCCAAACAATGTCATGTTTCTTAATAAAAGTACAACTCCTTTACAACTTGTTCGTTTTGATGTGTGGGGTCCTGAATCTACTACTTCATTACTTGGTTTTCGTTACATTGTTGTGTTTGTTGATGACTTTAGTCGATATACTTGGCTTTATCTTATGAAAACCAAAGATGAAGTTCGTTCCATTTTTAAAACCTTTCATAGGATGGTATGTACTCAGTTTGGTTGTCCCCTCAAAATCCTTCGATCTGATAATGGAGGGGAGTTTATGTATGGTGGCCTTGCCTCCCTTTTTGCTGATAACAGGATTGTCCGTAGTGTCGATACACCAGAGCAGAACGGTGTAGCTGAAAGAAAACACTGTCATATTACGGAGGTTACCCGTTCTCTTCTAATCGGGATGGGAGTGCCTAATAGTTATTGGGTTGATGCAACCTTAACAGCTATATACCTTATCAATCACATGCCTTCTAAGGTTCTTGGCTATCAATCCCCCTTCTCTGTCTTACACCATAACACTGCCTTGTTTACTGTCCCTCTGAAAGTGTTTGGTTGTGTTTGTTATGTTCACATTCATCATCGCAAGGATAAAGGCAATCCGATGTGTCTTTATTGGATACTCCACCACTTATAAAGGGTATCGATGTTATAACCCCACCACTTGTCGTCGCTTTGTCTCCATGCATGTTACATTCTTTGAGTCTGTTCCTTTTTTTCCCATTACTCGAGATTCTCTACAGGGGGAGACTGCCATACAGGTAGAGAACCTGTCGTCCATTAAAAGGGAATGCCTGCTTCCTTTGCCTATTCCCATTCAAGGGGAGGTTCCCATTTAGGGGGAGCTTCTTATTGAGGTGCCTACGTCTAGTCCTCCTAACACTAATGATTTGCAGCAGGGAAAGCAACCGATTGTCTACATTAGGAGGGCAAAACCAGTCATTGACTCACCCCAGGACCAAGAAGCCTCCCTCAATCCAGGTAATTCCTCAGTTGACATTGATACTCCTGATTCTTTTCCCAAAAGCAATCCTGTTGATGTTGATGTCCCTATTGCCTATCGTAAGGGTGTTCATAGTTGTACAAAACATCCCATATCTCAGTTTGTATCCTATGATGCCTTATCTCCAACATATTGTGCTTTCACTTCGTGTATCTCCTCTGTATCTGTTCCTTCTAGTGTTTCAGATGCTCTCAGTCAAACTCTATGGAAGAAAGCCATGCTTGAAGAGATGAAGGCCATTGAGAAGAATGGTACTTGGGATATTGTTCCATTACCTAGGGGTAAGAAACCATTGGGCTGTAAATGGGTCTACATAATAAAGTATCATGCAGACGAAACAATTGAGAGATATAAAGCCCGGTTAGTTGCAAAGGGATTCACTCAGACCTATGGGATTGATTATTTGGAAACATTTGCTCCAGTTGCCAAGATGAACTCTATACGTTTCCTCCTTTCTTTGGCAGCTAATTTGAATTGGCCTTTACATCAGCTGGATATAAAGGATGCTTTCCTTTATTGGACTTGGAGGAAGAGGTGTATATGACTATGCCACCAAGGTCTAAGCTTGCCAATGGTCAGAATTTAGTGTGCAAGCTAAATAAAGCCTTGTATGGGTTAAAGCAGTATCCACGTGCTTGGTTTGAGAGGTTTAGCACTGCTGTGAAAAGAGTAAGGTACACACTGAGTCAGGTAGATCATACTCTCTTCATCAAGAAGCACTAGGGCTGCACCACTGCCCTTATTATATATGTTGATGATATTATCATCACTGGAAATGATTCAGAATAGATTCATCGAATGAAGTCACTCTTGGGGATAGAGTTCGAGGTTAAAGATCTCGGATTATTGAGATACTTTCTTGGCATCGAGGTTTACAGATCGAAGAAAGGGGTATTCATTTCTCAACGGAAGTATGTGTTAGATTTGTTGACTGAAATAGGCAGGCTTGGAGCTAGATCTATTGATATTCCCATTGAGCAGAACCATAGGCTTAATGATGTAGATGGAGACCCATTAGATGACGTGGGAAGATTTCAGCGATTGGTTGGGAAACTGATTTACTTATCTCTCACGCGGCCGGATATTGCCCACGATGTTAGTGTGATTAGTCAGTTTATCCATGCTCCACGTACACCTCACCTTGAGGCAGTTCACCATGTTCTTCGCTACCTCAAGGGTTCACTTGGTAAGGGGATATTATTTGGCCGTCATGGCCACTTACGTGTTGAAGCCTACACTGATGCTGATTGGGCAGGGTCTGTGACAGATCGACGATCTACTTCAGGATATTGCACATTTGTTGGAGGTAATCTTGTTTCATGGCGAAGCAATAAACAGTCTGTAGTAGCTAGATCTAGTGCAGAGGCTGAGTTCAAATCTATGGCACATGGAGTTTGTGAGTTGTTATGGCTACGAACGATGTTGGGTGAGTTGGGTTATCCTGTTTGCGAATCAATGGTGACAATAAGGTTGCTATTAGCATTGCCCACAATCCAGTTCAACATGACCGGACAAAGCACATTGAAGTTGATTGACACTTCATCAAGGAAAAGCTTCCTCTTGGGCTGATTTGTACTCCATAGGTCAACACACATGATCAAGTTGTTGATGTTTTGACCAAGGGTGTGAGTGAGACTTGCTTGCAAAACATGTTAGTCAAGCTGGATATGATAAATATCTTTTCACCAGCTTGAGGGGGAGGAGTGTTGTCAAGGGCTTGTTTATTATTACTTATATAATATTGGGGCTTATGTGTAAATTTTGAAACTTATTAGTATAAATAAAATGTGATGGAAGGATGAAAGTATTCTTTCATTCTTTCCCCATCTCTCTCTCTTTTTTTCTCATCCCTTTTCTTCTATTTTTATTCTTCTTCTTATACTTTATTCTTGATTTGATTATATCTTAAAGTCAACACTAAGAATAGAAAACTTCAGCACCCCAATACGAGACTCCACTCCCTCAAAGGATCTCCTATTCCGTTCCAACCATATACGCCACCAAACCCCTAAAGGCGCAGCCCTCCAAAAGACACGGGCTTGGGAGTTGGGCCCCACTGTACATCCTCTCCGAACCTCAATCAAACCTCTGAGGATAACACTCCCTGGGCAAATCAAAGATGATGAATTGTCTTCGTATTTGTCTTGCACAAACAGCACCAATTGACAACCACCTTGTTGTTAGGGGCTTATTTGTTATTGCTTATAAAATATAGGATGCTTATTTGTAATTTCTGAAACTTGTCAGTATAAATAGAATGTGGTGGAAGGATGAATGTATTCTTTTAGGGGTTTTGCTTTTAGAATTTTAGGGGTTTTGCTATTATAATTTGGGCCCTATCGTGTTGCTCTTCAGGTGCAATTTGGTATTAAGCATATTTTTGAGTTGAGTATTGTTTGTGTTTGGCAATGGCTGCATGTTATAGGTTGCTCGAGCTGGTGTTGACCTCCAGCTCCCTTACCCACATTGGTTGCAATCATAAATGATAAGCTGCCTAGTGTACAACATTTTCATTCATTTCTCTATTTTTATAAAATATTCTTCTTTCACTTTTTTGTTTCTTTTAATTATTATTATTATTATTATTATTTCTTTTTTAATTCTTTGGATGTGTGTGTGTGTAGTCATTTTATGGTTTTCCTATCATTCTTGGAGAAGTGATTATAATTTTCTCATTGGTTTTCCAAAACGTTGAGGCTGATATTCTAAGTTGGAGTAAGAGTGTTATACAATAATGCAGTGAAAAATGAAAATGTTCGGGTAAATATTTCAGAGAAAAATGCCTCGATTTCCCTATTATACCGGTCAGAAGAAGTAAGAATTAAACTAGATGTAGCTTCTCCACGGCTGAGTTTATAATGTTGTTCATGTGCATCTGGGAGACAGCGTTTTCTTCTAATATATAGGGTAGAAAGTTATTTCTAGTAGTGTTTTATAGTTTCCACGCAAATAATTAGATTTAGATGATAGCTCATCCTACATGTATGAAAAGTTGGGTAAGAAAGTAGTCACTGTTTGATTTTCTTATAAAAAAAAATTCACTCAGTTCCTTAATTGTAAATGATTTCATAGTTGAAACAAAGATTATTACTACCCGGATTCTTTCCTAGCTAGTTTGGTATTCTATAACAAAGATTTTGATTGGAGTCACCCACATTTTAAGATCCTTGCAACGGAGCGTTAGACTTCTTGTACTCCTATACACGAGGACCTGAGTCTCTTTCATTTCTTATATCGATAATAAATGATTATTTTTGTTCAAATTTTTATCATGTTGCCTTGTCTTTTGCCGGAACTCGTAAATGATATGCAGCCTGCCAGCTTGTCTCACAGACAATGATTCTGGAGTACAAGGAACACCACTTCATCTCTCTACATTTTCAATTAAGAGAACAAAAGTTCAATTTTCCATGTTGAAATGTGTGCTCAAGCATTTGTAGTCATATTTTGATTATTTTTACCAGGTATCATCTGGAAATGCAGTTTCTGGGAGCATGGCAGGTCCACATGTAGTGCCAAATAGATCTGTTCCTCGACCAATGCCAATGGTTGGTATGCAAAGGATGCAACCTGGCATGACAGCTTATAATCTCACTTCTCAGGGTGGGATTGGTGGTGGAATGAATCCTAGTAGCATTCCAATGCAGCGGGGTGTTGCAGCACAGGCTCATCAACAGCAGCAGGTTATGTCAGTTCAATCTGAACCTGTCTTGTCATGGATGTATTTGTTCCTTTTTCTGATGCATATACCATTATTCTGGAACAGTTGAGAAGGAAAGACCAAGGGATGCCTGGATACCCTCCGCAACAAAAATCCAGACGCTTTTGAGGTAACTCTTATTGAAATGCACCCATGTAAGCTTCTGAGAAAGTTGTTATTATATTTTTATTGGTTAAATATATGGGAAATTACAAATACTATTGGCATGGTTGCATGGAACACCTTTTTTCCTTCACCCAGAAGTTAATGCTAAAATTTATATTGTTATTTATCTTGAAAATGCCTAATGGACGTCATAATCATTATTTTCATTATTGTTCTTGGAAAATCTGTGATGCTGGCGTTTCATTTGCCTGTCAATTATGCATCTTGCCAATTGTCTTTTGACACTTTAGTAGCATGGACACCATACAACACATCAAATCCTAAAAAAATAGGACATGGATTTGTTTTATTTTTTGGAGGGCAATGTTGTACTTTTCCTTTTTTTTGTTAGTCAACCCTCTTTAGGGCATATTTTATTCCTTTGTTATTGTATTAATTCTGTAATCATTGATTGGGGAATATACAAAGTACTACTTCTCTTCTCTCTCTTCGAATCTGCGTTTGTTTCCATATACAACATGGATACGGCAATATAAATTATAAATTTTTATTTATAAACATCTACTGACTATAATAGAAATTTAGTTCATTTTAAATTGCTTTACTAAGAGTTACCCCGATATAATTTAGAAGATGTAATGATTATTATATCATAAATGCTACTTTTCAACTCCTTTGTCATTACTATTAAGTTCTTGTCCTATATGAAAAAAAAAATTGATTATATGCTTGATTTTTGAGATGTGTTCATATTATTACCAAGATTGCCTAACTCTAGAATCTAGATGTCTTTATGTTATATAAAACTTAAGTTAAAGATTATTTGTCAAGTGTCTGAAGAGTTGGTTAGGTATCCAAATTAATTAAATTTGTTTTTAAATTATAAACATGTCCACAAAGTGTCAGACATGTGCCTATGGAGTGTCCATGGAATGTTGGTGACCGACACGGATACGGCTCCTTCATATGTGTCTTCGTGCTTCCTAGTTGACAAGCAATATTATGGAAGATAACATGTACTTGAACACAGTACTGGTCCATTAGAAAGAATATGTGCACTGAAGCATTCCTTTTATTGGAATAGTTTAATTTTCTCCATCATTTTACTGGTTGGAAAAACTTCCGGGTATAGAAGAACTCAATGTCGTCTACCTCTTTAAACACATATGGAAAAGGGTGGAAGAGATGTACACGGGTTCATTTTAGGAAAATGCTACACCTCATGTATTATATTCATGATTTAGAGCTCGAATGATATAGCTGCTGATATGGCAATCATACATATTTGAGATTTAACGGCAAAAGAGCCAGTATGGTCAGCTTTTTTCACCAAAGTTGTCGGGTTTTCCAAGTCCATGATGCTGAAATATTCAGTTTTTCGACCAAAGTCTGGCTTCCTGACCTCATTTGCCTCGAGACGGCAGTAATGCTTCTATGTGAGGGTTCGTAAATATGTCCAGACCTTTGCTACCGACTGTGATTGATGGCAATCTCTACTTTCAAACAAAAACTTGCTATCCTTTCTAGAATTATTTGTTTTACTCTTCTGTGTTTGTTGTGCTAAATGTATATGTGCATATAAATATCTGTGTATATAGTTTCGATGGAAACTCAAGAAAAAACTAAATAACCACCAAATTCAGGATGGATGGATTAACATCAACCACAATCTTTGATTTTTAGATTGTTTCCTTTCTTCAATTATAGTGAGAGAAGAGAGGGTGGATTAGTTATACTTTGACCTGTGCTTCAATCTCACCCGACGTAGACACAAACTCTTATCTTCATGCAAGAGATGGAATCTTCTAGTGAAGTTCTTACCAAAGAAATAAATTCGATAGAAGTTTCTGTCACATCATTGCATTGTAGATGCCACGTCATAGCCACAAAGATTCGCGATGTGTATCCTGAAAATAACTCTCAAGTGTGCAGCGTTCTTCATTTTAAATATTACATTTTCAGTTATTTGTGGTACAATGAGTTATCCAAACAACATTTATAACCTTGTTAATGTTAACCATTCCCATTACACTCTCAGTACTTTCTTTGTGTTTGAGTAACTTCTGTCTAACAAGATCTTCGTTTAAAATCTCATTGTCCTGAATAGGCTAATGCAGGGAGATGGTGGATGTGGAAATTCGTGCATAAGTGGGGCTCAATCCCCGAACACTGAAATACATTCAGTACTCGCCGATTAGCAGAGTACAGGAGGAGGTTGTTTCCATGATTGCAGACGTTGGTTGCACGTCAGGAAGCCAATTCATGTTGTATGATGCATTTGAATCTGATTTCTTCTCTATCAGAGCCTGGTGTAACTTTATGTTAATGTCAAGTTTTATACCCACCATGGTGGATTAGTTATCTCTTTATCAGTGTAACAGATCGGAGTGTAGAATTGCGATATTGGTGTATAGCTATGTAAAATTAGTCTTTAGGTATTTATCGAGTTAGTTGTATTATCTAGGTAACCCATCTTCTTAATTTTTTGTTTCTTTTTATTTAAACAGTCGAGAATTGAAGTGTAATGTTTCTTTGACTAGAAATTTTGCAAAACCTTCAAGAAAGATATTTTCTGGTGCGGAAAACTACCTCTACTGTTCAATATATTTAAGACATTTTCCTGAAATTTAGTTCCATTTGTCTTTGCATCCTCATCGAATGTGACGAGTTTGAGGGATATGGGTAATGTTACATCAACCACAGTTGTGAATTTCTACTATATTAGCAACAAAACAGAGACCATAATCCGTCTAAACCTACCTAGAGTGATTATAAAAGTTCCATTTAAATTGTAGAAAAGTTACATTTATACAAGGGTTAAAATCTTAAAACCCCTACTACTTTTAAATTTTGGTTACAAAAATCTAACCTGTTTTAAAAAATCTCTACACTTTTAAAAAGTAATTACATTGCCCCAATATTTATATCCGTACCGGTGATCGGGCTATGAAATTACAAATTTAACCTTATTATTTAATGTTAAATTAAAAACTGATAATTATTTTTAGAATTTTTAAAAGTATCCTTTAATCTTCTTCTTCACACACACACTCTCTCTCTTTAAAAGTCTCACCTCTCTCTCTCTATGCCTAAAACATAATTTTTGTAATTTTAAAGGGTATTTTTGTAATTTTAAAAAATTATTTTTAATTTTTAATTTAACATTAAATAGTAAAATTAAAATTGTTATTTCATAACCCGGTTAATGGTCGGATATGGACATTGGGCAATGTGATCACTTTTTAAAAGGAATTTTCTGAAACAGATTAAAACTTTATGATCAAAATTTGAAGGTAATGGAGGTTTTAAGATTTTAACCCTTTCTATAATTGCATTTTTGAGAACCTTATTTTAATATTGAAATATGATTTTTTTTTTTCCCTATGAAAATGGTAAAAGAACTCTCAAGAAATTTTCTTAGGATGCATTAATCAGTAATTTTTTGGAAAGAGGGAAGATAATTTATCAATATTCTTTGATTTCCAAAGCGGAATATCAATGGATGTGCATTAGTTCATATGGTACAAGCTCTTCTTCTCAAATGGAGATATTGAGTGTTCTAGTCTCGGTGGAGGCATAATATATATGATGGGTGAGTGTATTTGTTTGAACTTTTAAAGAAAAATAACATAGAATTAACACTAAAATTAATATTAATCATCCTCAAATAAAGAGGCTATGAGTAGAGCAGCAGAGGAATTCAACATAGCACAAGTTGTTGAATCAAGAAATACAGAGCTTCCCACAATCATAATCAGCCCTTTTAAGTAGCAACCCAGATAGGAATGCAGCCAAGAATTTGTCTCTCAAAAAGTTTATCACCATCCCATCACTTTGCTGTATAAAACCCACCATATAAGCCGTGCTAACGAGCTCAAAGGCCCTCCATTTCCTTTCTTCAGCAAACTTTTTCAACCCCATCTCAATCCTCTTGCATTCATCTTCTTCTTCAGTAATATTTACCACGGTTTCGCGACTTGACTTCTTATACAAGGCTTCTGCCAAACACCTAGCTAAAACAACACCATCTTCCAACGCGGCGCACCCACCCTGCCCAATGTCTGGTGTCATGGGGTGGAACGCGTCGCCTGCCACGCAGACATTGCCTTTGCTTGTATTTCCCCATAATATTTCCCATGGAAGTCTGAGTCTCAATGGAGCACATATGATGGTATCCAATTCAGTGATCTCAACCACAGCCTTCACTTGGTCAGGTAGTTTTCCAAGTTTGCTCAACACAAACTCCTTCATCATTGCTGGGTTCTCTTCCATCTCTTTGTCTATATGTATCATTTACCAAATATGAGAATTATACCCTATGGTAGCAAAAAATAAATATGCACAAAGATTATGGATCCAAGCTGATAAATCAAAATTTGGGTGGTCATTACTTTGATAAAATGAGTCATTATTTATTGCTATATATAGTAAAACTTTGGCAAGTAAGAGGAAATCAATGATATATAAGAGAATAATGAGAAGTAGCTCGAAGTCAGGTGCATCTAATTGTTTTATGTGAGTGGAGGACGATGTCATTAAATATAATGAAGCCATCCCTTTCTTACTCACATAAATTTAGTTAGATGTGTTCGACTCTCAAATTCTGTATCACAACTCTATAAGAGGAAGTCATTATATACAAAACAAAATATAATAGGTCAATTTTGGGCTGATTACTTGTTACTTGCTATCCATATATAGATCATAACAAGCATTAATACCCATTTACATAGGGTATAGCATCAAGAGCATACCTTTGGGGGTTGGAATGTAGGTGAAGAACCAATAAACAGTATTATCATCACAGGGAATGAAACCAAATCGGACACCTTTCCCTGCACACTGTCTGTATCTGGGCTCAAAGCCATGGCTTCTCTTAAAATCTGCATAGCCCCTGATTGAAAATCGACCCGCGAAAGCAGGCTTCTTGAATCCCAGCCATTTTGCCACCACTGAGTTTACTCCATCGCACCCAATCAATACCTTTCAATATTCACACATCCATGGAAAATGAGATTTTATTAATTAATTTTCTTAAGGCTTCAGTAATAATATATATGTGTGTGTATAGCAAGGAAATATAGATAAAATCATGGATCCTAACTCCAAAGGAATGGTACTCAAAGTGTACATATGTGAACACATTCACTCAGTAATAATGTGTGTGCGGGGACAGTGGTATAAAGGAATAGTTCTACCTAGTGATAGGAAGGAAGTGGGGAGCACAATCAAATTTGCGGATTGTTTTGGAGGTTATTTTGGTATTTTCACACTTATAAGGTAGTTCCCAATTCTATAACAGTATAGTGAGCCAGGTTATTTATTTTGAATTTTTTTTTTGAGTAAAAAATTCATGCGACTCAAGTTGCTCTTTAAATTTTGAGTGAATCACGGAAATATTGTTTAATTATATCTTTAATTATTCGAGAAAGAGATGGAGAAAGACTTCTCTGCTTCCGTGGATGTGGCCCTGCGCCTTCAATGCTTCTTGTTCTAATGTTTGAGATTTGAAAACATGAACTCTTATTAACTTATTATTAGACAATCTCATAATTACATATCAAATGGGAATAGATTAAATAGTTATTCATCCTAATTAATAGTTTGTAAGTATGATTAATGTGTGTAATTGTATCAATATTACCTTTGTCTTGAGGATAGTTCCATCAGCAAGATGGAGAAGCTTGAAGTAGCCTGAATCCTCAATAGAAACCACCTTAGAGGAGTACTTGATGGTGCCACTTGGCAGCTCTTTTTCAAGGGCTTCCATTAACAACTTCCTCTTCACACATCTAACTTCAATGGGTGCCCCACTATAATTACATCACAACATTTTCACATCATCTAACGGTAAGAAATTCAGGAAACACAAAGACCATTGGAAAAATTAAATAAATATTCTATGATTTTGCCCATGTAAGAATTAATTACACTGCCCCTTTGGTCTCAAATGACACTTCTGAAGTGGAAAGTCCAGAAGTTATAGAGTTGGTCTTTATCCTGCAATCAGATACCCACACATCAGTTTCATGCTAACAATAATATTACTTGTTACACATCGGGCTGTAAATAAACCGAGTTATTTACGAATAGTTCGGGCTCGACTCATCAAGGACTCGTTTGTTTAGCAAATGAGTCGAGCTCGAGTCCAATTTCTAAACTTGTATATATATATTATGATTGCACCTTATACCCTCACTAAAAGACAAAAAAATATTAAACTAACTCCCTCACTAATAATTTAAGCCTTTTATATTAGAATAGTCGGGTGAACAAATGTAGAGACTTGATAAAGAAAGAAGGGGTGGTCGAACCCATTACACACACACACTAACTTAGGACCTGTTTGACCCTTAGGCGAGTTAGGCGATTGCTTAAGGCTCCAGCCAATAAGAAAGTCCCATAATTTTTTATTTTTGTATATATTATAACTTTCCTAAAACAATTATAGTATTTTCTTTAATTATTAAACTTCAATGTATAGAGAAAATTGGTGAAAATTTCTATATTTTTCTAAGACTCATATTAATTTTTATTTTTATTCCTCACATATTTTTTCTCCTCACTCACTATAATTATTTTTTTTATCCACAGTTACAATTTACAATTTCACAATCTCACTTCAGGAGAAGTAATAGAATTTATTGGAGAATTAGACCAAATTATTCTAAATCAATTTTTATTATTCTATAACTTAAATTAGTTTATAGTTTTATTAATTTTTGTTATCATAAAATTATATATTTTGTTTATAATTTTTATTTATATTGTTAAATATGATTATTAGAAAGCACCTATCCAATTCATTAACGATGGAACTACAATTTAAAAAAAATTTAGTCATAAGTTTAAAAATTACTAAATAAATAATTAGTTGACATAAATATATGAATATATTTAATTAAACCACTTTATTTTTTTCGCCTAAGGTTTGGTATTGTATTGAGCCGCCCTGCACCGACTGGCACTCACAAAGTCACAAGAAGCCGACGTCTTAAATGTGATGGAGAGAGGGAGAGAGAGAGAGAGAGAGCAGTCAAGTTTACCCACAGAGCTGTTGATGTTGCTGGCGAAGGGACTGACCGATGCCGATGGCATCCAACGCCCTCCAAGCGTTGGTCCAAGTTGTAAATGCAAATCCTGTAACTCTCAAACTATCTGATGATTCCAACACTAAGCTCCGGATTCCCAGCCTGCACAAAATTAACCAATTTTGGTTTATATAATATATATATATATATGTGTGCGTGTGTGTGTGATTTCGCATATTCATGTAGATATAAAGAATTAGTTGTATTTTGTTGGTTGGGTAGTACCTGTGGAGTCCTAAGGATGTGGCAAGGCCAGCTATTCCACCTCCAACAATCACAGTGTCTTCAGCCACTTCCATGCTTTTGGACCTTCTTTGCTGTTATATATAGTACTAGTATATATATATTCTACTGGCTTTTGATTATTGAGGCTTTTAATTGAGGAACGAATATATGTTTTGACCAAAAGAGATTGAGGACGTGGATATATAGGAAGATATATATCTTAAGGAGGATGAATGGGTGGTAGGAGAAATTGATGGAGCCTTTTATAAAGCCAAAGATGGGACAAAAGAACAAAGTTGATGATGTCACCACATACATATGTATTTGGTGCATTAATTAATTCAACTGTCTATTTGTCCAAAACTCCTTGGTTCTAGTTTGGGTTTGCTGGGCCCTGACATTGGGCCTTATGGTTCACCCGATTGACACATTCTTGATTCTTATATCCTCGTGGGCTTGGGCCAAGGTGCAAATATTAACCACTGGCTAATTGGGTTGACTTTATTGAGCCCACTTCTCTAGTGCGTTATGTCAATTTTTTTTTTTGGCGTGTCTTGAGTTATGTCTCTTATTCAACCCTAGGATTTAGTAGGGGACCATCTTGTGAAGTTGAATTTATGTCATGCGTATTGGATTACTCCTGAAGCTATATACCAATGTGCTTAGATTGCTGGCGGATTTTCGCAGCTTGCAATGACTCAAGCTTGGCAACGCCTTGACTGGGTATGGTGAATGGACAAGTGGATATTGGTGGTCTAGTGTAAATCTTGGCTCGAGGAGAAGGGGATATATTTGGAGCTCCTGAGAGCATCACTGTTGCTGTAATATTTTGGCTCCATCTCGCTCTGTTTTCAATTTGTTGTCAAGCAAGTTCTGTTAGCCAGGCTAATATCAAAGCCTTAGGGATTGATCTCATGTATGCTATGGTGGTTGAATATTTACATGCTGATATCTTTGCAGTAGCCAAGAAAGACTTGCGTAATCTTATTATGTAGTGGTCTTTTGGTTGCCAGGAAAAAAAAATCGTAATTTTACAATAGCACGGCGGACATGGATATGTATTATATTTATATCTTATGAAATTATATTAAAATATTGTATTATATAAACTTGAAAGGAAAGAAATAAGGAATAAACCTTTTCTATGTATTAGCACACAATTCACAAGTTTACACGGGTTCTCTTTATAGCAGAGAATACATGCACATAACTAGCGAGCCTAATTAATAATTTCCTAATTTACAGCATTTGACCAATATTCTATTTACAGCAAAGATCCTCCAAATATTATATTTACAGCTAATAATATTTGGTAGTATTACTACCGAATCTTTCCTTTTCAACACTCCCCCTCAAGCTGGTTTGAAGATATTCTCTTGCCAATTAGTCTGTCGAACTGTCTTGTAGGAAGTCCCTTTGTAAGCATATCTGCAACTTGCTCGGTTGTAAGAATGTAAGGTATACAGATCAATCCATTTTCGAGCTTTTCCTTGATGAAGTGTTTGTCTAACTCCACGTGCTTTGTTCTGTCATGAAGCACTGGATTGTGAGCGATCGAAATAGCAGCTTTATTGTCACAGTACAATTTCATAGGCAACGGATTAGAGACCTTTAATTCATTCAATAGTCTTGTGATGTTTCCAACTTTCGACATTTTTCATTTTTTGGGAATTTTGCCGTTGCAAGGGCATTTTTGTCTTTTGTCGTTTTGCGTACCGGACATTGCGGGGTGTGCCAGTTATGTTCGGGAGTTGTTTGGGATATTTCATTGAGTCCAGGACTCTTTGAAATGTAAGGGTGATCATTTTTCCATTTTTCAGTTTTTGGAACGGACGGTCCCGTGTGGGACCCGCTGTGGGTATTGTTGCATCTGGGGATTTTGGTTGGGATTCATTTGCATCATATTTAATTTATTTAATGTGTTACATGTGGTTGAGATTTAATATGTGCATATGTGTGTGAATGTAGTGTAAATTAAAGACAAAAGAAAAAGAGAAAAGAAAATAAAATTTGGTGGGACCCACCACCATCACCTTAAAGGCCTTAAGACCACATTTGGTCTCTATCCTTCATACACTCCCGCAGGTTCTTTCTCCCTCTCATTTTTTTTTTTACTTCAAATCTTCAAGTTTAGATCTCTCATTCTATACTTAGTGTTTTTAGAAGCCGTTTGTGGCAAATCAAAGCCCACGACAAGATCTTTAAGTTGATCGGAGCAATTTCTAGTTTGGTGCACTCCTTGATTATCAAAATTCTAGGGCATAATTGGGGATTTTGCACAATCTTGAGGTAAGGGTTCTTAATTCACACTTTTCTTGTTCTTTTGTGAGTCATCTTTTTTTAATTGTTGCAAAGCATGCTTAATTTTAAGTTAATTATCTTGAGAATGATATATTTGTTGTATTTGGAATCTATACTTGTTTGTGTTGATGAAATTATGTGAAAAGCATGTTTTGATGTTAATTTACATGCCTACGATGTTTATTAATTTTCTAGAAGATGCTATGAAGGAGCATGTTAAATTGTGTAGTGTAAATTTCTTTTATGCTAGTATTATTGGTGAAGTACATGACATGCATTTCATAGCATTGGCCATGAAAGAAAAGGGAAAGTGTTTTGAAATAAAAGTGAAAGGGGATTTTGGGGAGAAATTTTGATAAAGTGTTTTGAGAAAACCCGGTCGCCTCGAAGTCACCAAAGGGCCGGTGTGTTAATATAGCCTAGAGGGAATTAGGGAGATTGTCCTAGCGTGGTTGAGCTATCTAGGCCCAAAATGACGCTGCGGGGGTACCAAAGGTCAGAGACAGTAGCCAATTCTTCTCTTGTGTCGCTGTAGAGTCACCAAAGGGCGGGTTATATTAACAGTTTGTGAAGTGATAGATTTTCCTGAAAATGGGGAGTGACATGCATAACATTGCATTTATGGTATGACATTTAATTATTCTGAATTTGGGATTGATATGGTATTTTTACCCTGCTTCGTATGAACCCGTTTCTATTGATCTATTCACTATTTGGATTCACGAGGCTACAAGAGGTGTGTCTTAGGTATCACCTACTGAGCAATTTGCTCACCCCATTATTTAACATTTTTCAGGGCTCGGGAATGAAGTGGCAGATGATATTCCACCATAAGTTTGATGAAGACTTGAAATTGCATTTTATCATCTTTTGTATATTTCTCATTTTTTTGTAAAGCCCTATATTTTAGAAAAGTGTATTCATTTTGGTAAATCATGGCCATGTAATATAATTAAAATACTTGATGATCTTTTAGATGTAAATTTGATAGACTGTAAACACTTAATAATGAATGGGAATGGTGATCATATTCTAGTATATTATTGAGGTTACTTAATTGTGTTTTATCGTACTTTGATGCCGTGAATTCGGGAAGTAGTTGCAAGACAGGTTTGGTGTGAGCTAAAGGGGTAATAGACACTTTAAGAGATCATTCCAGTGAGGTACAGGGCCCAGAGACTTGTTTCGGCCGGCTGATCCTCACTATTAACCGACCGAAACCCCAGGTTCGGCCGACCAAACCCCATTGTCAGCCGACCGAAACGCCTACAGTGAAAAACCTGAGAGCACACAATTCTTCTCACCATTTCGGCCGCCTGATCTTGCCTTGTCGATCAACCGGTCATGCCTTGTTAGCTAATCGACCATGGGCTACCAGCCGGCTGACAGCCCCTCTTTAACCTGTATGTTTGGATCTCCTTGTGAGCTTGGGACTTGGAACATTTATGAACCTTGGATTGCCTTGTATGATGGTTATGGACCCAAGAAATTTATGGTGTGACCTAGGTGACCTCGGGTCAGGGTAAGGACCCGGGTAACGGTCCGGACCTACGGGTTCGGGTTGTTACAAAGTTAGTATCAAAGAGATGGTTCGAAAACCATTAGGACGATGGGTAGAGGCCTACATAGGGTTGCATGGGAAGTTGTTTGCATTGATTATGTGTCTATGTGTTACTTGTTATTACTTGAAGGAGCATGCTTAACTGTTTAACTGCTTATGTGCTTACAAGTTTATGCTATGTGCTTACAAGTTTATGCTAACTGCTTATGTGCTTACAAGTTTATGCTAAGTGTTAGTGCGGCATCATTTCATGTTAAGTCGCCCACGGTGGACCATTGTGTCATGTCATTGAAGTGTTTTCTCATTTTTTTTAGTACGATGTCACGATTTGAGGAACCAAAAGCAGTTGGCCCTAGGCCAATAAGGGGTGATGTTAGCGAAAGTTCCAACTCCAACCCGGTGGGGCCAGTTGATGAGGACACACTTTTTAGGGATTTGATTGCCCCAAGAGTTGTTCCTACAAGGAGGGATAATGTGGAAGCACCTATTGAAGAGGGTGAAAGCTCGGCGGAAGTAGTATTGAATCGTTTGTTGTAGAAAGCCTTGATGGCTACCATTGCTACTCATCCGCAGCCGATACCGCAACCGGTACCACAACGGGTAGTTCAGGTAGAGGAGACGCCGTCACAGAAACGTCTCAAGATTATAAAAGGGTTTTCTCAGTTTATGCCGGTAATGTTTGAAGGTGGTGCGGATCCAATGGAAGCGGATGACTATATAGATCAAGTTGAAACTCAATTGACTTCTATGGATGTGACGGATGATCACTTGAAAATCATCCTAGCCACTTACAAGTTTTCAAAGGATGCCAAGTTTTGGTGGAAGTCAGTCACAAATCAGTATAAGATTGAAGAGATGAGTTGGAATAGGTTCAAGGAGCTGTTCTATGAGAAGTATTTTCCTGCCTCCAAGAGATGGAAGTTAAAGAATTAGTTTATTGGTCTCATCCAAGGTAACCTGTCGGTAACGGAGTATGAGAACAAATTCATTTCTCTTTCTCGCTTTGCTCCAGAGATGGTGAAAGATGAAGTTGATAAGGTTCGGAAGTTTATCTCCGGACTTGACTATAAGATGAGACAGTTGTTAATAGCACATGGCATCAAGGTTTATTTTGAGGCCGTAGAAAGAGCATTGATGCTAAAGGCATAGGCCAAAGATAAAGATGCAAGAAGGGAATAGTGGAAGCAAAAGAGGAATGCAGGGTCATTTTCAGAGGGACTTTCAGGGAAAAGGAACAAGGGTGGTTCATCTCAGTTTCAGGGGTAGCCGTCTGCACGATCTGCTCCTACCATTCCTTTGCTAGCTGGGTCTGATAGGAGTAGAGTAGTTTGCTTTCAGTGTCAGCAGCCTGGATATTACAAGTCCAATTGTCCCATGAGATTGATTTCAGATTCTTCAGTTCCGAGGGCTTGTTATAGGTGTGGCCAGTAGGGCCACTTGATTCGAGACTGTCCGAGTCAGGGAGTAGGCACCACTAGTGGCAGAGGGTCACGGCAGCGGTCGTCATAGTCGGCTACAGTTCAGTCAGGTTTCAGACCACCGCCACTACCACAGCCTGCCATGTCTTCGCAGGGTTCACGACCAGCTAGGAGAGATATTCATACTGTGTCAGCGCGTCAATTTGGGGTTCAGGTTGGTAGTTCTCAGGCACAGGCACCGCAGGGGCGTGTTTTTGTATTTGCACCAGCTGATACATCTCCTGGTCCATCAGTCCTTCGAGGTATTTTTCCAGTGTTTAGTTCTTGGGCTCATGTTCTTTTTGACTCTAGTGCATCATATTTTTTTATTGCATCTTCATTTGCACTTGCATCGGGGTTAGAGGTCAGTTTCATAGATCAGGCGTTATCGGTTGATACACCAGTTGGGGTTTCAGTGTCTTTGAGCCGAGTTGTGCGGGATTGTTCCTTTGAGCCGAGTTGTGCGGGATTGTTCCATTGTGATTGCCGGGCAGATCTTTGTGTTTGACCTTATCCATCTGGAGATGACTAGTTTTGACGTCATTCTCGGAATGGATTGGTTAGCTGCGTTTCATGTTACGATCGATTGTTTTAGAGGAAGAGTCACGGTTTGCACTCTTGAGGGAGACTGTTTCTTTTTTATGGAAGATCGAAGTGATTCCCAACCTACAGCATTGTACGGATTTCGTGGAAAAGGTCAAAGTGATTACTTCTTGGCTAGTCTTTTAGCTGAAGAAGATGATGTTACGGAAACGGTTTATCCAGCAGTTGTTTGTGAATTCCTGGATGTTTTTCTGGAAGATTTGACAGAGTTGCCTCTACATCGAGAAGTGGAGTTTACAATTCATTTGATGCTTGGTACCGCGCCGATTTCTATTGCACCGTATCATATGGCACCAGTTGAGTTGGAAGAATTAAAGAGGCAGCTTGATGATTTGAGGATGAAATGTTTTATCCGACAGAGTGTGTCACCGTGGGGCGCACCGGTCTTATTTGCGAAGAAGAAAGATGGTTCTTTGAGGTTGTGCATTGATTACCGAAAGTTGAATCATGCTACCACCAAGAACAAGTATCCTTTGCCAATGATAGATGATTTGTTTGATCAGTTGAGAGGAGACAGTTATTTTTCGAAAATTGACTTGAGGTCAGGCTACTATCAGTTACGGGTTAGGGATGAGGATATCTCAAAGACAGCGTTCCGTACATGGTATGGATACTATGAGTTCTTTGTTATGCCTTTTGGCTTGACTAATGCGTCAGCGGCATTCATGGACTTGATGAACCACGTCTTTCACGATTACTTGGACTAGTTTGTGGTAGTTTTCGTGGATGACATTCTTGTGTATTCACGATCTCGGGAGGAGCACGAGATCCATTTGAGTATTGTTTTATAGATTTTGCGGGAACATCGATTGTATGCCAAATATAAGAAGTGTGAATTTTGGCTGTAAGAAGTGAAGTTTTAGGGGCATATTATTTTAGAAGGTGGAGTATCGGTTGATCCATCAAAGGTTGAAGCAATTTTGACTTGGGAGTAACCCAAGAATGTGTTTGAGATCTGAAGTTTTCTTGGTCTAGCAGGTTACTATCGGAGATTCTTAAAAGATTGATCCCGTTTGGCAGCGCCTATGACCCGTTTGACCCGAAAAGGGATTAAGTTTGTGTGGAATGAAGCCTGTGAGTCATCCTTTTAGGAATTGAAGATAAGGTTGACTACGGCTCCAGTGTTGGTGATACCTGAGCGTAGCTTGGGTTATGTGATCTATTGTGACGCTTCAAGTGATGGTTTGGGATATGTGTTGATGCAGGATGGTAGAGTAGTGACTTATGTGTCTCGACAGTTGAAGACTCACGAGCTTAACTACCCTACTTATGATTTAGAGTTAGCGGCAGTCATATTTGCCTTGAAGTGTTAGAGACACTACTTGTATGGTGAAAGGTTTGAAGTGTTTTCAGACCACAAAAGTCTCAAGTACCTTTTCTCCCAAAACGACTTGAACAACAGACAGAGGCGATGGGTTGAATTCTTGGAAGATTACAATTTTGACTTGTAGTATCATCCGGGTATAGCAAATGTGGTAGCAGATGCCTTAAGCCGAAAATCTCATAGAAAACTGGCCTGTTTGGCTATTCGGAAGTGGAAGATGCTTAAGGATTTGGCAGAGATGGGATTGTATTATTTTGATGACGATGTTGACTGTGAGCCATGTTTAGTCTTGTGGCTCAGCCTACTCTTGTTGTACGAGTGATTAAGTCACAGAGACAGGACCCGGATTTAGATGTCTTTCACGCTTTGATCTCCAGTAGTGAGACAGTGAAAGATTAGACCTTGCATGCAGATGGGGGTCTACGGTTCAGGGGTTTATTGGTGGTTCCCACGGTTTGTCGTGATGACGTCTTACGGGAGTTTCACACTTCTCGCTTTGCAGTTCATCCAGGTGGTACCAAGATGTATCACAATTTGAGACGTCAGTATTGGTGGAACGGGATGAAGAAAGATGTTGCTCAGTTTCTGGCTAAGTGCCTTACCTGTCAGCAGGTGAAGGCCGAGCATCAGAGACCAACCGGTTTATTGCAACTATTGCCTGTAGTGCAGTGGAAATGGGAACATATCACTATAGATTTTGTGACAGGTCTTCCAAGGTCACGGAGAGGCAATGAGGCCGTATGGGTCATCATTGACAGACTGACTAAGACGGCTCACTTTTTGCTTATTACGGCAATAGATAATGCAGAGGCACTTGGTATAGTATATGTGAAGGAGATTGTAAGGTTGCATGGAGTTCCAGTGACCATTGTATCAGATAGGGATGCCAAGTTCACTTCAAAGTTCTGGGAAGGACTTCAAGCAGTGTTTGGTTCAGCGTTGCATCTTAGCACGACATTCCATCCACAGACAGATAGCCAGTCGGAGCGTACTATCCAGATCTTGGAGGATATGCTTCGGGCATGTGTACTTGACTTGGGTGGTAGTTGGGAAGATCATCTACCGCTTATTGAGTTTGCCTATAACAACAATTATCAGGCGAGCATCGAGATAGCTCCGTTTGAGGCGTTGTACGGTAAACCTTGTAGGTCTCTAGTTTGTTGGACTGAGGTGGGCGAGACAGTAGCCTTAGGACCCGACATTATACTCGAGACCACTGAGAAGATTAAATTGATCAGACAGAGATTGCTCACAGCTCAGAGCCGACAGAAGAGCTATGCAGATAAGCGGAGACGACCGTTATCTTTTGAGGTGGGAGACCATATTTTTCTACGAGTTTCTCCACGAAAAGGATTAATAAGATTTGGGAAAAGTGGCAAATTGTCGCCACGATTCATCGGACCGTTTGAGATTTTGGACCGTGTAGGAGAGGTTGCCTACAGACTTGCTTTGTCACCGCAAATGGACAGAGTTTACAATGTTTTTCATGTATCGATGCTACAAAAGTACGAGTCAGATCCATCTCACATTTTGAGTTGGGTTGATGTGGACATTAATGAGGATGTTTCCTACGAAGAGGGACCAGTTCAGATCCTTGACACACGACAGAAGATGTTAAGGGATAAGACGACACCTTTAGTGAAAGTTCTTTGGAGGCACTATGGAGTTGAGGAGGCTACTTGAGAGCTTGAGCAAGAAGTTCGCTCCAAGTACCTAGAGTTGTTCTCTTCCCCAAGTATGGCTTGATTTCGGGGACGAAATCCTTTTAAGTTGGGGAGATTGTGATGTTTCCAATTTTTGGCATTTTTTATTTTTCGGGAATTTTGCCGTTGCAGGGGAATTTTTGTCTTTTGCCGTTTTACGTACCGGGCATTGCGGGGTGTGCCGATTATGTCTGGGAGTTGTTTGGGACATTTCATTGAGTCCAGGACTCTTTAAAATGTAAGGGTGATCATTTTTCCATTTTTCAGTTTTTGGACTGGACGATCCCATGTGGGACCTGCTGTCGGTATTGTTGCATCCGGGGATTTTGGTTGGGATTCATTTGCATCATATTTAATTTATTTAATGTGTTGCATGTGGTGAGATTTAATGTGTGCATATAAAGACAAAAGAAAAAGAGAAAAGAAAATAAAATTTGGTAGGACCCACCATCATCACCTTAAAGACCTTAAGACCACATTTGGTCTCTATCCTTCACACACTCCCGTAGGTTCTCTGTCCCTCTTATTTTCTTTTCTTTTTCTTTTTACTTCAAATCTTCAAGTTTAGATCTCTCCTTCTATACTTAGTGCTTTTAGAAGCCGTTTGCGGCAAATCGAAGCCCACGACGAGATTTTTAAGTTGATCGGAGAAATTTCTAGTTTGGTGCACTCCTTGATTTTTGAAATTCTAGGGCACAATTGGGGTTTTGTACAATCTTGAGGTGGGGGTTCTTAATTCACACTTTTCTTGTTCTTTTGTGAGTCATCTCTCTTTAATTGTTGCAAAGCATGCTTAATTTTAAGTTAATTGTCTTGAGAATGATATATTTATTGTATTTGGAATCTATACTTGTTTGTGTTGATGAAATTATGTGAAAGCATGCTTTGATGTTAATTTACATGCCTACGGTGTTTATTAATTTTCTAGAAGATGCTATGAATGAGCATGTTAAATTGTGTAGTGTAAATTCTTTTGTGCTAGTATTATTGGTGAAGTACATGACATGCATTTCATAGCATTGGGCATGAAAAAAAAGGAAAAGTGTTTTGAAATAAAAGTGAAAGGGAATTTTTGGGAGAAATTTTGATAAAGTGTTTTGAGAAGACCCGGTCGCCGCGGAGTCACCAAAGGGTCGGTGTGTTAATATAGCCTAGAGAGAATTAGGGAGATTGCCCTAGCGTGGTTGAGCTATCTAGGCCCAAAATGACGCTGCGGGGGTACCAAAGGTCAGGATAGTAGCCAATCCTTCTTTCATGTCGCTGCGGAGTCACCAAAGGGTGGGTTATATTAACAGTTTGTGAAGTGATAGATTTTCCTGAAAATGGGGAGTGACATGCATAACATTGCATTCACGGCATGACATTTAATTATTCTGAATTTGGGATTGATATAGTATTTTTACCCTGCTTCGTATGACCCCGTTTCTATTGATCTATTCACTATATGGATTCACGGGGCTATAAGAGGTGTGTTTTAGGCACCACCTATTGAGCAATTTGCTCACCCCCTTATTTAACATTTTTCTGGGCTCAGGAAGGAAGTGGCGGATGATATTCCACCACAAGTTTGATGAAGACTTGAAATTGCATTTTGTCATCTTTTGTATATTTCTCATTCTTTTGTAAAGCCCTATATTTTAGAAAAGTGTATTCATTTTGGTAAATCATGGCTATGTAATATAATTAAGATGCTTGATGATCTTTTAGATGTAAATTTGATAGAATGTAAACATTTAATAACGAATGGGAATAGTGATCTATTCTAGTCTATTATTGAGGTTACTTAATTGTGTTTCATCGTACTTTGATGCCGTGAATTCGGGAAGTAGTTGCAAGACAGGTTTGGTATGAGCTAAAGGGGTAGTAGATACTTTTAGAGATCATTCCAGTGAGGTATAGGGCCCAGAGATATGTTTTGGCCTGCTGATCTTCACGATCAGCCGACCGAAACCCCAGGTTCGGCCGATCGAACCCCATCGTCAGCCGACCGAAACGCCTACAATGAAAGTCTTGAGAGCATACAATTCTTCTCACCGTTTCGGCCGACTGATCTTGCCTTATCGGTCGACCGGTCCTGCCTTGTCAGCCGGCCAACCATGGGCGACCAGCCTACTGATAGCCCTTCTTTAACCTGTATGTTTGGATCTCCTTGTGAACTTGGGACTTGGAACATTTATGAACCTTGGATTGCCTTGTGTGATGGTTATAGACCAAAGAAATTGACGGTGTGACCTAGGTGACCTCGGGTCAAGGTAAGGACCCGGGTAACGGTCCAGACCCACGGGTTTAGGTTGTTACAAGTCTCTTAATCCATAACACCTCACAAATTCCATGAGCAATTGATCTAAACTCGGTTTCTGCGCTGCTTCTTGCTACTACATTCTATTTTTTAGTCCACCAGGTGACATGGTTACCTCCAACAAAGATGCAATAGCCAGAAGTTGACCGTCTATCAGTAACACTTCTAGCCCAATCCGCATCAGTATAGGCTTCAACTTGTAAATGCCCACGATTTTTTGACAGTAGACCTCTTCCAGGGGTCCCCTTTAGGTATTTGAGAATTCTGTAGACTACATTAAAGTGTTCTCGTCTAGATGAGTGCATGAACTGGCTAACCATGCTGACTACAAAAGCTATATCTGGACGTATATGTGACAAGTAGATCAGTCTTCCAACAAGTCTTTAATACTGCTCTCTATTCAGAACTTCTTCATCTTTAGAAGGCTGCAGCTTAAGGTTGGGCTCAATGGGTGTCTCGGCTGGTTTACATCCTAGCAGACTTGTCTCACTAAGTAAATCAAGAACATATTTACGTTGATTCACAAATATACCTTCTTTGGATCTAGCAAACTCCATTCCAAGAAAGTGTTTTAATGCACCCAAATCCTTGATCTCAAAGTCAGTTGCAAGTCTTTTTTTCAGTCTCTCTAATTTTTCATTGTCATTACTTGTCAAGACTATATCATCCACATAGACAATTAACATTGCAACCTTACCTTCTCTATTGTGTTTGTAGAATATGGTATGGTCAGCTTGGCTCTAACAGTAGCCACAATTCTTCACAGCTCTCCCAAATCTCTCAAACCAAGCTCTAGGGGACTGTTTGAGACCATATAAAGATTTTTTCAGTTTACAGATTTTATTAGGTCCTAATTTTCTCTCAAACCCAGGTGGTAGATTCATAAAGACATCCTCCTTAAGATCTCCATTTAAAAAGGCACTTTTTATATCTAACTGGTGTAATGGCCAGCTGAAATTCACAGCCAAAAATAACAAAATTCTGATTGAGTTTATCTTGGCTACAGGAGCAAAAGTTTCCTGATAATCAATTTCATAGGTCTGGGTGAACCCTTTTGCTACTAGTCTTGCCTTGTACCTCTCTATACTACCATCAGCTTTACATTTCACAGCAAAGACCCACTTGCAGCCTACTATTTTTTTCTCCTTAGGTAAATCAACTATCTCCCAAGTACTACTTCTTCTAAGTGCATTCATCTCTTCCATCACTACTAACTTCCAATTCGGATCATCAAGAGCTTCCTGAATGTTTCTCGGGACAAACAAGTGTGAGATTTTTGAGGTAAAAACCCTATGAGTATCAGAGAGTTTTTCATAAGAAAGGTATTTGGCAATGGGATATTTTGGATTTGGATATTTGATTTGAATACCTTTCCTAACAGCTATAGGAATATTAAGGTCTGATGGTTCTTGGTTAAGAGAATCAATATGAATTGAAGATGAGTTAGGAACAGAATTACTTGTGATATCTGGAGGTCCAATTCCCGGAGGTTGAGATTGATCATTTCGAAAAGGAATAGGCTGACTTTGACTTTTTTGATGAGGTATTCTCCGAGTATAAACCAGAGGCTCAGTATTGGGAACTTTTGTTCCCGGTTGTAGTGATTCTTCCCCTGTTTTAGATACAGTAATGTTTAGCACTATATGACTAGGATTCCCTTCATTGTTTTCATTGGTTTGATCACATTGTTGCTGACTTTGAATTTCGGGAATAACAATAGGATGAGGTGAAGGAGTCAAAATCACATTTGGTAAAGGAGTAGGAAATAAATCCCAAAAATGTTCTTCTATCACCTCATTCTCTTCCTGAAGAGAATTTTTAGGAAAGTATGATTTATTTTCAAAGAAAGAGACATCCATACTTATATAAAATTTTCTTGTTTGGGGATTATAGCACTTATATCCCTTTTGATTAGAAGCATACCATATGAAAACACATTTTTCAGCTCGAGGATCAAGTTTGGACAGAGTATTATTGGGTATATGAACAAAAGTTATGCAGCCAAAAACCTTTATAGGTAAATTCGAGTATATCCTTGATAATGGAAAAATTCTTTTGAAACATTCTAATGGCGTGCTATATTTTAAAACACGTGAAGGTATTCTATTAATCAAATACGAAGCTGTTAAAATAGTTTCCCCCCAAAGATATTTTGGAATATTCATTGAAAATATTATACAAAATGGATTCCTGAGTTGTAGTTTTAATTAATTACTGGTATCAGAGGATTGGAGGATTTTAGTATGGGATTTTTAATTATTATTTATTTGAGGATTTTAAAATAAGGATTTATTATTTAGTTTCATTCGGCTTGTTATTTATTTATTTATTATTCTTTTTGTATTCAAATGCTTGTTTATATACTTAATAGTTTGGTATCCCTCGGATCTGTACTCGGACTTGATCATCCTTGGTTCTAGAAACGAGGGGTATCATAGTTAAGCCCAGCAAGGAATTTGTAAATGCAATGAGCCTCCACAGTCCATTTGTAGTGATTGGCATCTTCAATGGATTTCCATTCATAATCATTAAACAGATCTATGTCCTGCCAAATGCGTTTCAATGAATTGAAATACTTGGTGATCGAGTCTTCTCCCTGCTGAATTTCACCAAGTTTTAGAGTTAATTCATAAATCTGAGACTGATTTCCCAAATAAGAGTACATCTGATTCACATTGTCCCAGAGCTCTTTGGCCGTGGAGTAACACATATAGTTGGAGTTAATATTATCGTCCATGGAGTTCACAAGCTAAGTTATCACCATTCAATTTTCTTCATCTTAGGTTACGTACGTTGGGTCCTCCGATGCTGGTACCTTCTTGTCTCCTGTCAGGTACCCGAACTTTCCCCGCCCTCTGATGTACATTCGAACGGACTGGGACCACCGTAAATAATTGTCACCATTAAGGCGAATATTGGTGATCTGAACTGAGTGAGAATCGATACTGGGGGCTTGGGTTGTCGGATTGGTTGACTGGGTTGTGATAGGCGAGGTTGACATGGAAGAAACGTCAAACATGGTTGGTCAGCGAAGAAATTGTGCAAAAAAGAAAATTAGGATTTTTTTTTTTTTCCTTTAGGGTGGCTCTGATACCATATAAACTTGAAAGGAAAGAAATATGAAATAAACATTTTCTATATATTAGCACACAATTCACAAGTTTACACGAGTTCTCTTTATAGCAGAGAATACATGCAAATAATTAGCTAGCCTAATTAATAATTTTCTAATTTATAACATTTGACCAATATTCTATTTACAGCAAAGATCCTCAAAATATTATATTTACAGCTAATAATATTTGGTAGTATTATTACCTAATCTTTCCTTTTCAACATATTATATTACTAGTAAATATTTATGATGACCAAGGATGAAAATGTAATCGGGAGGGTACATATTATATTACTAGTAAATATTTATGATGACCAAGGATGAAAATGTATTCGGGAGGGTACATATTATATTACTAGTAAATATTTATGATGACCAAGGATGAAAATGTATTCAGGAGGGGGACCCTCCTCAGCAAATTAAGCAGCCAGCCTGTGGTCTACGGTCCTAAAGTTCAATCTGGCGTCCCCCTTAAAGAGGTTTGGAACTTTACTATCAAAATTTGAAAGCAACGTAACCCTTTCAATAATTGCATTTTTGAGAACCTTATTTTAATATTGAAATATGATTTATTTTCTTCCTGTGAAAATAGTAAAAGAACACTAAAGAAATTTTCTTATGGTGCATTAATCAGTATTTTTTGGAAAGAGAGAAGATAAATTTTCAATATTCTTTAATTTCATATGGTATAAATTCTCCTTCTCAAATGGGGAGATCGAGTGTTGGAGCCTCAGTGTAGACATAATATATATGGTGGGTATGTGTATTTGCTTGAACTTTGAAAAAAAAAACAAAAACACACACACACATGTAATTAACACATACACATGGGAGAGCCGCTATGGTATGTCTACAAATAACTTGAAATTAATATTAATCATCCACAAATAAAGAGGCTATGACTAGAGCAGTAGAGAAATTCATCATAGCACAAGTTGTTGAATCAAGAAATACAAAGCTTCCCACAATCAAAATCAGCCTTTTTAAGTAGCAACCCCGATAGGAATGCAGCTAAGAATTTGTCTCTCAAAAAGTTTATCACCATCCCATCACTTTGCTGTATAAAACCCACTATATAAGCTGTGCTAATGAGCTCAAAGGCCCTCCATTTCCTTTCTTCAGCAAACTTTTTCAACCCCATCTCAATCCTCTTACATTCATCTTCTTCTTCAGCAATTTTAACCTCTGTTTCGCGACTTGACTTCTTCTTATACAAGGCTTCTGCCAAACACCTAGCTAAAACAACACCATCTTCCAACGCGACGCACCCACCCTGCCCAATGTCTGGTGTCATGGGATGGAACGCGTCGCCTGCCACGCAGACATTGCCTTTGCTTGTATTTCCCCATAATATTTCCCATGGAAGTCTGAATCTCAATGGAGAACTTATGATACTATCCAATTCAGTGATCTCAATAACAGCCTTCACTTGGTCAGGTAGTTTTCTAAGTTTGCTCAGCACAAACTCCTTCATCATTGCTGGATTCTCTTCCATCGCTTTGTCTATATATATCATTTACCAGATATGAGAATTATACCCTATGGTAGCAAAAAAATATAAGAGAATAATGATAAGTAGTTTGAAAGCCGGGTGTATCTGATTGTTTTATGTGAGTAGAGCACGATGTCATCACAATGTCATTAAATATAATGAAGTCATTCCTTTCCTAGTCACATAAATTTAGTTGGATGTGTCCGACTCTCGACCTCTGTATCACAACTCTATATATAAGAGGAAGTCGGTATATACAAAACAAAATATAATAGGTCAATTTTGGGCTGATTACTTGTTACTTGCAGTCCATATATAGATCATAACATGGATTAATGCCCATTTACATAGGGTATAGCATGAAGAGCATACCTTTGGGGGTTGGAAAGTAGATGAAGAACCAATAAATAGTATTATCATCACAGGGAATGAAACCAAATCGGACACCTTTCCCATTACACTGTGTGAATCTGGGCTCAAAGCCATGGCTTCTCTTAAATTCTGCATAGCCCCTAATTGCGGATCGACCCGCGAAAGCAGGCTTCTTGAATCCCAGCCATTTTGCCACCACTGAGTTTACTCCATCGCACCCAATCAATACCTTTCAATATTCACACATCCATGGAAAATGAGATTTTAGTAATTAATTGTCTCAAGGCTTCAATAATAATGTGTGTATAGCAAGGAAATATAGATAAAATCATGGATCCTAACTCCGAAGGAATGGTACTCAATATATTGGACAGTGGTCTAGAGGAATAGTTCTACCTAGTGATAGAAAGTGTGGAGCTTAATATTAGTGTAATAAAATTTGTGGAGAGGTTATTTTGGTATTTTTACACTTAAAAGATAGTTCCCAATTCTATAACAGTAGAGTGGAAGCCGGGTTATTTATTTTGAATTTTCTTTTTAGTCAAAAATTCATGCAACTCAGGTGTCAAAAATTCATACAACTCAAGTTGCTCCTTAAATTTTGAGTGAATCACGTTAGTCTTGTTTAATTATATCATCAACTATTAAAGAAAGAGATGGAGAAAAACTTCCTTGCTTCTATTAATGTTACCTTGACCTTCAATGCTTCTTGTTCTAATGTTTAAAATTTGAGAGCATGAACTCAATAAACTTATTATTAAGCAATCTCATAATGACATATCAAATGGGAATAGATTAAATAGTTATTCATCCTAATTAATAGTTTATAAGTATGATTAATGTGTGTAATTGTATCAATATTACCTTTGTCTTGAGGATAGTTCCATCAGCAAGATGGAGAAGCTTGAAGTAGCCTGAATCCTCAATAGAAACCACCTTGGAGGAGTACTTGATGGTGCCACTTGGCAGCTCTTTTTCAAGGGCTTCCATTAACAACATCCTCTTCACACATCTAACTTCATTGGGTGCCCCACTACAATTACATCACAACACATTCACATCATCAAACGGTCAGAAATTCAGGATACACAAAGACCAATTGGAAAAATTAAATAATTATTGTGCATGATAAATATTCTATGATTTTGCCCATGTAAAAATTAATTACCCTGCCGCATTTGTCTCAAATGACACTTCTGAAGTGGGAAGTCCAGAAGTTATAGAGTTAGTCTTTATCCTGCAATCAGATACCCACACATCAGTTTCATGCTAACAATAATAATATTACTTCTTACACATACATACATACATACATACATATATATATATACACACAACTATATATGCTAACAAATAGACTCAGAGGTATTCGTATCAGACTCTTACTTTTCATAAAAAAAATTCAAAAAAAAAATATATATATTCACTAAAAGACAAAATATATTAAAATAACACCCTAACTAATAATTTAAGTTTTTTATATTAAAATAGAAGTGTGAACAAATATAGAAGGGGTGGTCCATTAGATATCTTATGGCTATGTTTGGTATGGTGAGAACAAAAAAAAAAAAAATAACATTAATTATGAAAAAAAAGAAGAAGAGTAGAATAATTTTAATTCCCTATCGGATTTGGTTAATTAGTGAAGGAAAAGATAATAAGAAAGGAAATGATAGTATCTTAATAAATTTACTATTATACTCTCTTTAAATGATAAATTTATAATTTTTTTATTTATTTATAGATTTAACTATATAATTTATAGATTCATGGATGATGGGCCAAAAGAAAAAAAAAATATTTTTAGGGCAAATCATTTCAGCCACCCCAATTGCCTATTGTTCAAAAAATCAAAACTCGTATCTTTCAGTTTCCATTGCCCCTTGTTCCAGTTCGGGTTCACCGTTCGTAAGCTTTAGCCGCTGGCCCACTGTCTCTCAACTCTCTGCATAACTTGTATGTATGGGTTTTGTTTTAAATTTTTTTCTAAATCAACTAATCAAGGTCTGTAATTCTTATTTTGCAAACTAAAAAGTGTAATCTTGATTTACCTCTCCGTCTCTCTGTTTCCATTTCCTCTCATTTTTAAGAGGATACAAAAGTTACTATTTAAGCCTTGACAACCTTTCAACCATTTATGCCAAATACATGCAATTTTTTAATCACCCTCCATTACCTTTCCTTTCCTTTCCACCCTTTTTTCATTGCACCAAACTGACCCTAACAGAACAAACACATTACACATATATACACACAGTGACCGGCACTCACAAGTCACAACTAGCAGACTTCATTAATGTGATGGAGAAAGAGAGAGAGAGAGAGAGAGAGAGAGAGAGAGCAGTTAAGTTTACCCATAGAGCTGTTGATGTTGTTGGCGAAGGGACTGACCGATGCCGATGGCATCCAACGCCCTCCAAGCGTTGGTCCAAGTTGTAAATGCAAATCCTGTAACTCTCAAACTATCTGATGATTCCAATACTAAGCTCCGGATTCCCAGTCTGCACAAAATTAACCAATTTTGCTTTATATATATATGATTAGGTGCATATATTCATGTAGATATAAAGAATTAGTTGTATTTTGTTGGTTGGGTAGACCTGTGAAGTCCTAAGGATGTGGTAAGGCCAGCTATTCCACCTCCAACAATCACAATGTCTTCAACCACTTCCATGTTTTTGGACCTTCTTTGCTGTTATATATAGTAGTAAGTATATATATATATATATATTATACTGGCTTTTGACTATTGAGGCTTTTAATTGAGGAATGAATATATGTTTTGACCAAAGAGATTGAGGATGTGGATATACATAAGATCTATCTCAAGGAGGATGAATCTTGGTGGAAGGGGAAATTGAAGGAGCGTTTTATAGGGCTAAAGATTGGACAAAAGAACAAAGTTGATGATGTCACCGCATACGAATGTATTCGGTGCATTATTCAACTGTCTATTTGTCCAAAACTCCTTGGTTCTGGTATGGGTTTGCTGGGCCCCTGGACATTGGGCCTCATGGTTCACCCTATTGGCATATTCTTGATTTTTATATCCATTCGCAGTGGGCTTAGGCCTAGGTGCAAAGATTAACCCACTGACTAATTGGGTTGACTCTATTGAGCCCACTTCTCTAGGTTATGTCTCTTATTCAATCCTTGTGTGGGCGGATATAGAAGGGCCATCTTGTGAAGTTGAATTTATGTCATGGGTATTGGACTACTCTTAGAAGCTAAACGTCTATGTGCTCAGATTGCTGGCAGATTTTTGCAGCTTGCAATGACTCATCAAGTTAGGCAACTGCTTTGGCTGGGTACGGTGAATGGACAAGTGGATTTTGGTGGTCTAGTACGAATCTTGGCTCAAGGAGAAGGGAATGTATTTGGAGCTCTTGAGAGCATCGCTCTTGCTATAATACTTTGGCTCCATCTCGCTCTGTTTTCAATTTGCAAGTTCTATTGGCCAGGCTAATATCAAAGCCTCAGGGATTGAACTCATGTATGCTATGGTGATTGAATATTTGTATGTTGATATCCTTGTAGAAGCCAAGGAAGATTTATGTAATTTTGTTATGTGATGGTATTTTGGTTGCCAAAAAAAAAAACTTAATTTTACAACAGTAGTGGCGGACATTGATCTGTATTATATTTATATTACTAGTATATTATATTTATATCTTATGAAATTATACTAAAATATTGTATTATATTACTAGTATATATTTGACCAAGGATGAAAATGTATTCAGGAGGGGGGCCCTCTCAGCAAATCAAGCCGCCAGCCAGTGGCCTACAGTCCTAAAGTTCAATCTGTTCCCCATAAACAAGTTTGGAACTTTATGATCCAAATTTGAAAATAGGAAGGGTTTTATAATTTTAACCGTTTCTATAATTGCATTTTTGAGAATTTTGATTTATTTTTTTCCTGTAAAAATAATAAAAGAACTCTCAAGAAATTTTCTTAAGGTGCATTAATCAGTATTTTTTGAAAAGAGGGAAGATAATTTTTCAATAATCTTTAATTTCAAAGCGGAATATCATTAGCTCATATTGTATAAATTCTCCTTCTAAAGAGGTTGAGTGTTTGAAACTCGGTGTAAACATAACATATATGGTAGTATTTGCTTGAACTTTGAAAAAAAAAAAAAAAAAACATGTAATTAACACATACACATGGAAGAGGCGCCTTGGTATGTCTACAAATAACTTAAAATTAATATTAATCATCCACAAATAAAGAGGCTATGACTAGAGGAGTAGATCAATCATATGTAAAGCGGAAAGAGCAGTCAGACTGTCCTCAAGGCAGATTATCTTATTCATTTTTATTATACGGCCTATTTGATCTCAAAAGAAGCCCTGTGAAATCTTTAATAGGGACCCGGACAGAAAAGAAAAATGAATCAAGAAATACAAAGCTTCCCACAATCAAAATCAGCCCTTTTAAGTAGCAACCCTGATAGGAATGCAGCCAAGAATTTGTCTCTCAAAAAGTTTATCACCATCCCATCACTTTGCTGTATAAAACCCACCATATAAGCTGTGCTAATGAGCTCAAAGGCCCTCCATTTCCTTTCTTCAGCAAACTTTTTCAACCCCATCTCAATCCTCTTGCATTCATCTTCTTCTTCAGTAATATTTACCACGGTTTCGCGATTTGACTTCTCCTTATACAAAGCTTCTGCCAAACACCTAGCTAAAACAACACCATCTTCCAACGCGGCGCACCCACCCTGCCCAATGTCTGGTGTCATGGGGTGGAACGCGTCGCCTGCCACGCAGACATTGCCTTTGCTTGTATTTCCCCATAATATTTCCCATGGAAGTCTGAATCTCAATGTAGAACTTATGATACAATCCAATTCAGTGATCTCAACAAAAGTCTTCACTTGGTCAGGTAGTTTTCTAAGTTTGCTCAGCACAAACTCCTTCATCATTGCTGGATTGTCTTCCATCGCTTTGTCTATATATATCATTTACTAGATATGAGAATTATACCCTATGGTAGCAAAAAATATAAGAGAATAATGATAAGTAGTTTGAAAGCCGGGTGTATCTGATTGTTTTATATGAGTGGAGGATGTATCTGATTGTTTTATGTGAGTGGAGGACGATGTCATTACAATGTCATTAAATATAATGAAATAATCCCTTCCCTATTCACATAAATTTAGTTGTATGTGTCCGACTCTCGACCTCTGTATCACAACTCTATATATAAGAGGAAGTCGGTATATACAAAACAAAATGTAATAGGTCAATTTTGGGCTGATTACTTGTTACTTGCAGTCCATATATAGATCATAACATGCATTAATGCCCATTTACATAGGGTATAGCATGAAGAGCATACCTTTGGGGGTTGGAATGTAGGTGAAGAACCAATAAATAGTATTATCATCACAAGGAATGAAACCAAATCGGACACCTTTCCCATTACACTGTGTGAATCTGGGCTCAAAGCCATGGCTTCTCTTAAAATCTGCATAGCCCCTAATTGCCAATCGACCCGCGAAAGCAGGCTTCTTGAATCCCAGCCATTTTGCCACCACTGAGTTTACTCCATCGCACCCAATCAATACCTTTCAGTATTCACACATCCAAGGAAAATGAGATTTTAGTAATTAATTGTCTCAAGGCTTCAATAATAATGTGTGTGTGTATAGCAAGGAAATATAGATAAAATCATGGATTTTAAATCCAAAGGAATGGTACTCGATCAAAATATTGGACAGTGGTCAAGAGAAATAGTTCTACCTAGTGATAGGAAGTGTGGAGCTTGATATTAGTGTAATAAAATTTGTGGAGAGGTTATTTTGGTATTTTTACACTTATAAGATAGTTCCCAATTCTCTTACAATAGAGTGGCAGTCGGATTATTTATTTTGAATTTTCTTTTTAGTCAAAAATTCATGCAACTCAGGTTGCTCCTTAAACTTTGAGTGAATCAAGTTAATTTTATTTAATTATATCTTCAACTATTAAAGAAAGAGATGGAGAAAAACTTCTTTGCTTCCGTTGATGTGGTTTTGGCCTTCAATGCTTCTTGTTTTAATGTTTAAAATTTGAGAGTATGAACTCAATAAACTTATTATTAGATAATCTCATAATGACATATCATGTGAAAATAGATTAAATAGTTATTCATCATAATTAATAGTTTATAAGTACGATTAATGTGTGTAATTGTATCAATGTTACCTTTGTCTTGAGAATAGTTCCATCAGCAAGATGGAGAAGCTTGAAGTAGCCTGAATCCTCAATAGAAACAACCTTGGAGGAGTACTTGATGGTGCCACTTGGCAGCTCTTTTTCAAGGGCTTCCATTAACAACTTCCTCTTCACACATCTAACTTCATTGGGTGCCCCACTATAATTACATCACAACACATTCACATCATCAAACGGTCAGAAATTCAGGATACACAAAGACCAATTGGAAAAATTAAATAATTATTGTGCATGATAAATATTCTATGCTTTTGCCCATGTAAAAATTAATTACCCTGCCGCATTTGTCTCAAATGACACTTCTGAAGTGGGAAGTCCAGAAGTTATAGAGTAAGTGTTTCTCCTGCACTCAGATACCCACACATCAGTTTCATGCTAAGAATAATAATATTACTTCTTACACATACATACATACATACATACATATATATATACACGCACCTATATATGTTAACAATAGACACAGAGGTACCAGTATCATATTCTTACTTTTTATAGAGAAATTCAAAAAGAAAAAAATATTCACTAAAAGACAAAATATATTAAAATAAGACCCTAACTAATAATTTAAGTTTTTTATATTAGAATAGATGTGTGAAGAAATATAGAAGGGGTGGTCCACTAGTTATCTTATGGCTATGTTTGGTAAGGTGGGAACGAAAAGAAAAGATAACATTAGTTATGAGAGAAAAGAAAGAGACGATAATTTTAATTCTGTGTTTGGTTGATTAATGAAAAGAAAGATAATAAGAAAGGAAATGATAGTATCTTAATAAATTTACTATTGTACCCTAAGATAAATTTATATTTTTTTATTTATTTATAGATTTAACTATATAATTTATAGCCTCGGGCCAAAAGAAAAAAAATATATTTTTAGGGCAAATCATTTCAGCCACCCCAATCGCCTGTGGCTCCCCCCTCCCCCCCACCCTGGCGGCTACAAGAATCAGAAGTTCAAAACCCATATATTTCAGTTTATCTATCTGTATGCAAGAATCAAAAGTTCAAAACCTATTACCTATATTATCGGCATACCATTTCAGATTGTTCAAAAAATCAAAACCCATATCTTTTAGTTTCCATTGCCCGCTGTTCCAGTTCGGGTTCGCCATTCGTAAGCTTCAGCCGCTAGCCCGCTGTCTCTCAACTCTCTGCATAACTTGTATGTATGGGTTTTGTTTTAAATTTTTTTCTAAATAACTAATCAAAGTCTGTAATTCTTATTTTGCAAACTAAAAAGTGTAATCTTGATTTGCCTCTCCGTCTCTCTTTTTCTATTTCCTCCCATTTTTGAGAGGATACAAAAGTTACTATTTAAGTCTTGATAACCTTCCAACCCTTTATGCCAAACACATGCAATTTTTTAATCACCCTCTATCACCTTCCTTTTCCTTTCCGCCCTTTTCCATTGCACCAAACTGACCTAAGTGAACAAAAACATTACACATATATACACACAGTGACTGGCACTCACAAGTCACAACTAGCAGACGTCATTGATGTGATGGATAAAGAGAGAGAGAGAGAGAGAGAGCAGTTAAGTTTACCCATAGAGCTGTTGATGTTGTTGGCGAAGGGACTGACCTATGCCGATGGCATCCAACGCCCTCCAAGCGTTGGTCCAAGTTGTAAATGCAAATCCTGTAACTCTCAAACTATCTGATGATTCCAACACTAAGCTCCGGATTCCCAGCCTGCACAAAATTAACCAATTTTGCTTTATATAATATATATATGTGTGTGTGTGTGTGTGATTTAGTGCATATATTCATGTAGTACCTGTGAAGTCCTAAGGATGTGGTAAGGCCAGCTATTCCACCTCCAACAATCACAATGTCTTCAACCACTTCCATGTTTTTGGACCTTCTTTGCTGTTATATATAGTAGTAAGTATATATATATATATATATATTATACTGGCTTTTGACTATTGAGGCTTTTAATTGAGGAATGAATATATGTTTTGACCAAAGAGATGGAGGATGTGGATATACATTAGAAGATATATCTCAAGGAGGATGAATCTGGGTGGAAGGAGAAATTGAAGGAGCATTTTATAGGGCTAAAGATGGGACAAAAGAACAAAGTTGATGATGTCACCGCATACGAATGTATTCGGTGCATTATTCAACTGTCTATTTGTCCAAAACTCCTTGGCTCTGGTATGGGTTTGCTGGGCCCCTGGACATTGGGCCTCAGGTTCACCCTATTGGCATATTCTTGATTTTTATATCCATTCGCAGTGGGCTTAGGCCTAGGTGCAACTATTAACCCACTGACTGATTGGGTTGACTCTATTGAGCCAACTTCTCTAGGTTATGTCTCTTATTCAATCCTCGTGTGGGCGGATATAGAAGGGACCATCTTGTGAAGTTGAATTTATGTCATGGGTATTGGACTACTCTTAGGCCATCCGCAGTGGGCTCGCGGAAGGCCCTTTCCGCGAGCCCAATCACCTTCGGGTCTGTGCAGCGGGGTCTTTATAATGGTGGGGCCCAGATTAAGATCGCGGGCCGGCTCGCGGTATTCAGCGAGCTGGCCCGCGATCGTGATATTTTTTTTTTATTTTTTCTGGATTAAAATGGCGCCGTTTGGCTGCCTATTTTTGGGCCCTTCTTGCAACAGCTACAAACAGTAGCCAAACAGTGCCTTAAGTAGATATTTTTTATAAAAAAAAAACCTTAAAATAGGTTATTTAGAGATACTTTTTTTGGGAAAAAAATAAAATAAAATTCATTAAATAAAAAACATATTGTTTAGGCATTGTTTGTTCAAAAAAAAATTTGGGCCAAAAATATATTAAAAAACCTTCTTCTTTTTTTTTTTTTTTGTTTTTTCCCTTAAATTTTGTTTTTTTTTTTAAAAAAAAATTTACTTTAAATTGTAATCCTTATTTTCTTATTCCAATTCATTATTTTTAATCCTTATTTTGTAATCCTTAAAACAAAAATTATTTGGGCCAAAAATAAATTCAAAAAGCTTTTTTTTTTTCTTAAAATTTGTTTTTTTTTTTTTTTTTTGTTTTTGCTTTAAATTGTAATCCTTATTTTCTTATTCCAATTGATTATTTTTAATCCTTAATTTGTAATCCTTATTTTGTAATCCTTATAGTTGAAATTTATTTGGGCCAAAAATAAATTCAAAAAGCTTTTATTTTTTTTGGTTTTTTGCCTTAAATTTTTTTTTTTTTTTTTTTGGTTTAAATTGTAATCCTTATTTTCTTATTCCAATTCATTATTTTTAATCCTTATTTTGTAATCCTTATTTATTTGGGCCAAAAATAAATAAATAAAACTTTTTTTTAACACTTTTTGTAAAAAAAAATAAATAAAAATTACAAATTCTTCTACTTATTCCCATAGAATTTTCTAATACTTATTTTCTTATTCCAATTCATTATTTTTAATCTTAAAAAACCATTACATAATAAAAATTCTAGTACACGAAATGTCATAACATCTTAAAAGCAAATAAAATGCAACATAAATTAAACATCTTCATCAGCAGAGCGGTTCCACAAATTTTCCATCAAATCATTCCTCAACCGCGTATTTGTCTCTCTATTACGAATCTGAAGTTGGTGAGAGGATATGTGTGTCGCTAAAACTGATGGGCATCGACTTAAAGTGGGAATTGGGATTACATCCTCCGGTGGCGGACTCTATCTTCCAACATTTGCATGACGCTCATCTTCAATGATCATATTGTAAAGGATGATGCACGTTTTCATTATGAGGTGCAAGTCATCTTTCTCCCAGTAACGCACTGGTCCTTGCGTTATTGCTCACTTGATCTGCAATACCCCAAAAACCCGTTCCACATCTTTTCTTGCTGCCTCTCGTCGTTGAGCAAATAATTTTTCTTTTGTAGTGGTTGGGTGCGGGATGGTCTACATCAAAGTTGCCCACTTATAGTATATACCATCAGATAGGTAATACCTCATTCTATAGTGATGTCCATTCACTACATAATTAACCGAAGGTAATTGGCCATTGATGATGCCGTTGAATACCGAGGAATGATCCAACACATTTATATCATTGTGTGAACCCGGCATTCCTAGGAATGCATGCCAGATCCACAAATCTTGTGAGGCAACTACTTCCAATACGAGAGTATTCTTACCAGATCGTCCTCTATGTGTGCCTTGCCACTCCACTGGGCAATTCTTCCACTCCCAGTGCATACAGTCGATAGAATCAAGCATACCCGGAAAACCTCTCTACTCCCTTTCTTCAAGCAACCGTGCTATGTCGGCTTCGTTGGGTGGGCGCATATACTCCTCTGCATACACAGCAACAATAACATTACAAAATGCCTTCAAGCATTTAATGGCAGTGCTCTCGCCGATTTTAATATACTCATCATAGTGATCGGCTGCACAACCATATGCGAGTATACGAACAGCAGTTGTCATCTTCTGTATAGAAAACAACCCCAAACGACCAGTTGCATCCTTTTTTTGGACAAAATAGTCATCATAAGCTTAGACATCATTAAGGATACGAAGAAAAAGTTCTTGTCGCATCCTCCGTTGGATATGTGCAATTCTCGTTGAAGGAGTCTTTCATTAGCTGATAGTGGCTTCCCTCTCGGTCATGATGAATGTACCGCTTCTTTTTACGAACTTGAAATACTTGTTCGACTATCTCTGGCCTCACCGAATTCATAATCTTATAGAATTCGTCTTGATCCTGTTGAATCAACGCCCCAAAAGGATCACCTTCCGAAGAGGATAACGAGGAAGATGAAGAATTAGAGTCTGCCAAAGGAAAAGCTTGTGATGACTAAGCCATTCGAATTTCGAAATTGAAAAAGATGGATAATGATATTTTGCTACAATGGAGAGAGATGATTATAGTGATGATTTTCAAATGAGCAAATGAGTTTCATTATATAAGATGAAAATATAGCAGTTTAAAATTCAAATTTTAAAAATATAGCCGTTACAAATTCAAATTTTAAAAATATTGTCGATAAAAATTCAAATTTTAAAAATATAGCCGTTACAAATATAGCGGTTAAAAATTCAATTTTTAAAAATATAGCCATTTAGGAAAAGTAAAAAAAAAATTAATAATTTTAATTTTTTATTATTATTATTTTTGGAGAGCGAAAATTCGGAGAGCCTAATAGGCTGCATGTTTTTAGAGAGCGAAAACTGCTGAAGTGGCTCTTGGAATTGCTGATGTGGCTCTTGGAAAAGGTGATGTAGCGTTTTTAGAGAGTCAAAATTCGAAGAGACTGGTGCGAATGCTCTTAGAGGCTAAATATCGATGTGCTCAGATTGCTGGCAGATTTTTGCAGCTTGCAATGACTCATCAAGTTAGGCAACCGCTTTGGCTGGGTACGGTGAATGGACAAGTGGACATTGGTGGTCTAGTACGAATCTTGGCTCAAGGAGAAGGGGATGTATTTGGAGCTCCTGAGAGCATCGCTCTTGCTATAATATTTTGGCTCCATCTCGCTCTATTTTCAATTTGCAAGTTCTATCGGCCAGGCTAATATCAAAGCCTCAGGGATTGAACTCATGTATGCTATGGTGATTGAATATTTGTATGTTGATATCCTTGCAGTAACCAAGGAAGATTTATGTAATTTTGTTATGTAATGGTATTTTGGTTGCCAAAAAAAAAAAAAAAAAATCTTAATTTTACAACAGTAGTGGCGGACATTGATATGTATTATACTTATATTACTAGTATATTATATTTATATCTTATGAAATTATATTAAAATATTGTATTATATTACTAGTATATATTTGTGATGACCAAGGATGAAAATGTATTCAGGAGGGGGAACCTCTAAGCAAATCAAGCAGCCAGCCAGTGGCCTACAGTCCTAAAGTTCAATCTGTCCCCCATAAACTAGTTTGGAACTTTATGATCAAAATTTGAAAGTAAGAAGGGTTTTAAAATTTTAACCGTATCTATAATTGCATTTTTGAGAATCTTGATTTATTTTTTTCCTGTAAAAATAATAAAGAACTCTCGAGAAATTTTTTTAGGATGCGTTAATCAGTATTTTTTGGAAAGAGGAAAGATAATTTTTCAATAATCTTTAATTTCAAAGCGGAATATCATTAGCTCATATTGTATAAATTCTCCTTCTAAAGAGATTGAGTGTTTGAAACTCGGTATAGACATAACATATATAGTAATATTTGCTTGAATAAAAAATAAAATAAAATAAATAAATAAATAACAGGTAATTAACACATACATATGGAAGAGGCGCCATGGTATGTCTACAAATAACTTAAGATTAATATTAATCATCCACAAATAAAGAGGCTATGACTAGACGAGTAGATCAATCATGTGTAAAGCGGAAAGACCAGTCAGACTGTCCTCAAGGCAGATTACCTTATTCATTTTTATTATACGGCCTATTTGATCTCAAAAGAAGCCCTATGAAATCTTTAATAGGGACCTGGACAGAAAAGCAAAACAAAAAGAAAAATGAATCAAGAAATACAAAGCTTCCCACAATCAAAATCAGCCCTTTTAAGTAGCAACCTCGATAGGAATGCAGCCAATACTTTGTCTCTCAAAAAGCTTATCACCATCCCATCATTTTGCAGTATAAAACCCACCATATAAGCTGTGCTAATGAGCTTAAAGGCCCTCCATTTCCTTTCTTCAGCAAACTTCTTCAACCCCATCTCAATCCTCTCACGTTCATCTTCCTCTTCAGCAATTTTAACCTCTGTTCGGCGACTTGACTTCCTCTTACACAAGGCTTCTGCCAAACACCTAGCTAAAACAACACCATCTTCCAACGCGGCGCACCCACCCTGCCCAATGTCTGGTGTCATGGGATGGAACGCGTCGCCTGCCACGCAGACATTACCTTTGCTTGTATTTCCCCATAATATTTCCCATGGAAGTCTGAATCTCAATGGAGAATTTATGATACTATCCAATTCAGTGACCTCAACAACAGCCTTCACTTGGTCAGGTAGTTTTTCAAGTTTGCTCAGCACAAACTCCTTCATCATTGATGGGTTCTCTTCCATCTCTTTGTCTATATGTATCATTTACCAGATATGAAAATTATACACTATGGTATCAAAAAAATATAAGGGAATAATGATAAGTAGCTCGAAAGTGCATCTGATTGTTTTATGTGAGTAGAGGACGATGTCATCACAATGTCATTAAATATAATGAAGTCATCCCTTCCCTACTTACAAAAATTTAATTGGATGTGTCCGAATCTCGACCTCTGTATCACAACTCTCTATATAAGAGGAAGTCAGTCTATACAAAACAAAATGTAATAGGTCAATTTTGGGCTGATTACTTGTTACTTGCAGTCCATATAAAGATCATAACATGCATTAATGCCCATTTACATAGGGTATAGCATGAAGAGCATACCTTTGGGGGTTGGAATGTAGGTGCAGAACCAATCAATAGTGTTATCATCACAGGGAAGGAAACCAATTCGGACACCTTTCCCAGCACACTGTATGAATCTGGGCTCAAAGTCATGGCTTGTCTTAAAATCTGCATAGCCCCTAATTGCGGATCGACCCACGAAAGCAGGCTTCTTGAATCCCAGCCATTTTGCCACCACTGAGTTTACTCCGTCGCACCCAATCAGGACCTTTCATTCACACATCCATGGAAAATGAGATTTTAGTAATTAATCGTCTCAAATCTTCAGTAATAATATATGTGTGTGTGTGTGTGTAGCAAGGAAATATAGATAAAATCATGGATCCTAACTCCAAAGGAATGGTACTCAAAATATACATATGTGAACCCATCACTCAGTAATAATGTATGTGTGTGTGTGGACAGTGGTATAAAGGAATAGTTACCTAGTGAGTAGTGATAGGAAGTGTGGAGCTTGATATTACTGTAATCAAATTTGCGGATTGTTTTGGAGGTTATTTTGTTATTTTTACACTTACAAGTAGTTCCCAATTCTATAACAATACAGTGGAATCCGGATTATTTATTTTGAATTTTCTTTTTAGTCAAAAATTCATGTAACTCAGATTGTTCCTTAAATTTTGAGTGAATCGCGTGAATCTTGTTTAATTATATCTTCAACTATTGGACAAAGAGATGGAGAAAAACTTCTTTGCTTCTGTTGATGTGGCCCTAGGCCTTCAATACTTCTTGTTCTAATGTTTGAAATTTGAGAGCATGAACTCAATAAACTTCTTATTAGACAATCTCATAATGACATATACAGTGAAAATAGATTAAATAGTTATTCATCATAATTAATAGTTTATAAGTATGATTAATGTGTGTAATTGTATCAATATTTACCTTTGCCTTGAGAATAGTTCCATCAGCAAGATGGAGAAGCTTGAAGTAGCCTGAATCCTCAATAGAAACCACCTTGGAGGAGTACTTGACGGTGCCACTTGGCAGCTCTTTTTCAAGGGTTTCCACTAACAACTTCCTCTTCACACATCTAACTTCATTGGGTGCCCCACTATAATTACATCACAACACATTCACATCATCAAACGGTCAGAAATTCAGGATACAGAAAGACCAATTGGAAAAATTAAATAATTATTGAACATGATAAATATTCTATGATTTTGCTTATGTAAAAATTAATTACCCTGCCCCTTTGGTCTCAAATGACACTTCTGAAGTGGGAAGTCCAGAAGTTATAGAGTTGGTCTTTATCCTGCACTCAGATAACCAGACATCAGTTTCATGCTAACAAAAATATTACTTGTTACACACATACGTATGTATATAAACATACTAATACTTATATATCTCAACAGTAAATTTAACGATATTAAATTTTTACTTCTTTAAAAAAAATTAAAAAATATTAAAATAACACCCTCGCTAATAATTTAAGCCATTTATTTTAGAACAGACGGGTGAACAAATGTAGAGACCTTATAAAGAAGGAGGGTGGTCCATTCGTTATCTAACGTGAACACATTACACATATAAACACACAGTGACTGGCACTCACAAGTCACAACAAGCAGACGTCATTAATGTGACGGAGAAAGAGCGAGAGAGAGAGAGAGCAGTTAATTTTACCCATAGAGCAGTTGATGTTGCTGGCGAAGGGACTGACCGATGCCGATGGCATCCAACGCCCTCCAAGCGTTGGTCCAAGTTGTAAATGCAAATCCTGTAACTCTCAAACTATCTGATGATTCCAACACTATGCTCCGGATTCCCAGCCTGCACAAAATTAACCAATTTTGCTTTATATAATATATATGTGTGTGTGTGTGTGTGTGATTTAGTGCATATATTCATGTAGTACCTGTGAAGTCCTAAGGATGTGGTAAGGCCAGCTATTCCACCTCCAACAATCACAATGTCTTCAACCACTTCCATGTTCTTGGACCTTCTTTGTGTTATATATATAATACAGGCTTTTTATTATTGAGGCTTTTGATTGAGGAATGAATATATGTTATGACCAAAAGAGATTGAGGATGATGGATATATATAAGAAGACATATCTTGAGGAGGATGGAGAAGTGAAGCTAATGAACTTTTTATAAAGCTAAAGATGGGACAAGAGAACAAAGATGATGATGTCACCACATACATATCTATTTGGTGCAGTAATTCATTCAATTGCCTATTTGTCAAAACTCTTGGAGGTAATCGTAATTTGAAACAGCAGCCGGACAAGGATATGTATTATATTTAGAATTAAATTAAAATATTGTATTAGTACTATCCTAATGTTACAATTATATCTCTCTCACCATAATTCATAATTTTATAATCCGCTGCAAGTTGGCCAGCAGAGGCCCTCCGCCACTAGCATGCATACAACACTAAAGTTCAATCTGGCCTCCGACAGCCGCCTTTCTATCTTTTTCTAATCCTTTATAATTAAATAATAATGTTTTTTTAAATGAAAGAAAGATTCAATAATATATGTTTTTTTTTCTTATTATTTTTCTTTTTTGCTTTATTTCTATTTTACAATGGTGTTTTTACTGGGCAGTAAGCGCCCACCAACACACCCACCTTTTCCGACTGACGATGGAACTTAACTACGGATACACACTTTATAATGAACCAAACTGAAAGCATCGAGCTAATGCCTCAGTCGTGTTCAAGCACCACACAAAGTCCAAAAAAATTTATATTACCTGCTCGCACTAAAGATGATATATAACAATTTGGTGAATTATGATTATAATTTGGTTACTCTAAGAGGACCCAAGAGTTGTGTGATTTTCCTCTGCAATCCTGCTCAGTCCCACTGCTATCGATGGCATGCTTAGTTATATAATAAACATCACTCTCTAGAAACCATTGTCACTTTTACACAACTCTCATTTCTATGAGAGTTGCACGGATCGGACTTCATGGATTAAAAAATCTCAATTAGGTTAAACCCACTTGCGGAACGAACACACAAGTAAGGCTGCAACTTGGGCGGGCTAACCCAAGCCCAATCCAAAATTTTGGAGAAAAAAAAAAAAAAACTCAAACCGTCAACCAGACTCAACCCGTCTGAAAATATTCTGTCTGGGTTATGACCATAACCCATATTCAGTACAATTCGGGCTAACCCAACCCAACCCGCTTCGAATTGAGGCTGGGTTGAGACTGAGCTGGATTGGGGCAGCCCAAGTTGCAACCCTACACACAAGTCAACATCAAGTACATGCTGGTATTATACATATGTATAATACCATAAGGAGGATGGAGAAAGTGAAGCCAAAGAACTTATGGAGAAAGTGAAGCCAAAGAACTTTTTATAAGGGAAATTTACATATAAGTAGTAGCAAGAAAGGTATATTACCTATAAAAGAACGTAGTTTGCATATTTACCCTAACATAAACTAAAAGTCAAAGTATTTTATTTGAACTCTTTAGTACGTTAAATTTATATTTTCACCCCTAGAAGTTTACTTTATGCACGATTTACCCAAAGAACAACTTGTGCAAGTTTTAGAATTTTGCTAAATAGCACTTAGGAACTGCTACATAACACTAGAATTAGGAGACACAACGCGTAGTCTACAACGAAGAATAGATGAACTTAGATCTAAAATTCTCTTAATACATAATATTTTAGAAGCTAGACGGCAACGATTTTAGTTTATAAATAAAATAGACTTTAATAATTTAGATAACTCTATAAAATGACTAGGAGAGAATCTTGATTATATTAAAGAACAAGTAGTACAGAATTCTAGTCCAAATAATTTGGATAACGAGATAATATTAGTCGCAATTAAATATATCAATAGTGATATTAAAAATATTGCTAAAAATCAAAAAAAAATTATAGACTACTTAAAATCCCTTAAAACCGATATCCAGAGGTTATTACAATAGTTTTGTGAGCACTAATAATCCTGATTATTTAAGTGCGTTAGCTGAACTTTACAAAATTGATAAAGAACCCATAGGATTTACAAGTTTTAAAACAGACGTGCAATCAACTAATATACATATTAGACAAAATAATTTTTTAATCTAGTTATTACTACAATTATCTGATAAAGTTAATAAACTTGAAGAGGAAATAGAAGTGATACAAGAAAGTATTCCCAGAGAATCCTCTAAAGAATTATTTGAATTATCAAATAAAATAAAGGATATAAAATTGTCAAATCAATACTCACCTGTAACCACCAAGCGAGTAAATTTGTTACAACCTCATAAACAAATATTACAATGGCCATTATCCTTAGAAAAGCCAAAGAAATAATGAGAGTAGAAAATTTATATGATAATGAACATGATGCTAAAAAATATATAGAACACGAAATGAAGAAGGTAAAAAATAAAGTTAATCCTTATTCCAATAATTTATTAGATTTTCAGAGTAAGATATATAATCATTTTAGCCAAAGAAAAATAAGTGCAGTTAACAATCAAGTTATTTTAGACCTTATAACACCCGAAGCATGTCAAGAATTAAATGATAATAATTTAGAACTCATGCATTTAGGCGTCATAATGATAGGATTAGTAGAATTAAACAGAGCAGAAATAGGAACTCGAGCACTTGCTTATATTTATAATGACCGATGGAATAACCATCAACAAGCACAAATAGCAAGCGCCGAAATAGATTTAGCCGACAATGCAGCAATAGTAGGATGTTTTCCCAATTACACAATGACTACTAGAGAATTCAGTAAACATATTAAGATAGTCATATCCACAAAAGGATACAATATGACAGGACAATTTGGTATCAGACTTCGGTCGACAAAAAGATCAGATATATAGATTTTATTTAGCCAGACAGTGTAGATTTTAAAATTTTCTTGAATCCAACCAGTACAAACAGCCTTAGAATTAAATTGGCAATTTCTTCTGTGAGTTGACTCGAACTGTTGGCTTGTTGGCTCGTTCTTGCCGGTGTTCAGGCATTTTTACAGGGTGTTATCAGAGTCGACAATGCAGCAATAGTAGGATGTATTCTGTTATACCTATTTTTTCCTACGATTTATACAAACAGGAAACTCGACTCAAACTGTTGGCTTGTTGGCCCGTTCTTGCCAGTACTGATGCATATTTGGCCCGCATACACAGAGATAACAGCCCACAACTTTACTAAAGCTTCATCTGGTACTAAATGTTTTTGAATTATGTTTTTAGATGCTCCAATATCAAGTATGGCTTAGGTTTGATAGTCATATCCACAAAATGATACAATATAACAGGACAATTCTGGTACTAAATGCTTTTGAATTATGTTTTTAAATTGTACTCTAAAGCCTATAGTCAAGTTAACTCAAGCTACAACAAATAGTTATAACGGGTTCTCTTGGGTGGACTATTGTTTCTGAGGTAATTTTTGATATCAACCCATTCCTTGATACCATCAGACTTGACTTCTTGAAGGATTAGATCTTTGATGTCATCAAAAAAAAGTTCAACTTGTTGTCTCAAGATTTCTCTGTAGGTTAGAGAGAACATGGGTAATAACCTGGCATACTTGGTTTGTACCTGCAAAAATTGAACTTTTTGAAGATTTTCATCTTCATCAGTCCTTTGTTCAGAAATAGTTAGTTCTGTGGGTTTTGCTGTCGTTTTTTGATAAGCTAGATTTAACTTTTTATAATGAGATATAAGAGTCTCATGTTCTTACCGTAGACTCTAATATACTTTATTAGATAATATAAAATATTCACTTAAAGTATTTAGATTTCTAACGAGGGTTCTATCGGGGTTGTTTCTAGAAAACCAAATATTATCTAAAATAAGTTTTTAGTCAGGAAAAAGATTATATCTAGCGCGGAACTGTTGAGCTGGGTTTTGGATAATCAAAAGAGGATTAGAAGTGTCTGGTATAAGGCTATTGCTGTTATTGCTCTTGATTTCCATTCCTGCAAAATTTAACAATCAATTAGTAAACGGGATAGAATATCTGCTAAATAATTGTCTTTTCTTTTGACATGCTCAAATATGAGTTTAAAACCTCTTCCAGTAATACAGTCAATAAAGAAAATCCATTTTTTTGCAGACATCCGTTATTACTTTGCTTTGTTTGTAAATTTAACTATTTTATCACAATCTATTCTTATAAGAAATTCTTTATCAAGAAATATCTGAAATTTTTCTATAGAGTTGGTCACTCCTAAAAATTTTAGATCTGTTGAGGGTAAAGTAGATTGTGCTTTATTAAAAGTTCCGCTAGTATGGCGACAAATTTGTTCTGCATCTCGAGAAAATTCTTTTGTAAGTCTTTGAAGAAGTAAACCTCCCATCCTTGAGCTGATGCGTCTGTCTGGATTATTTTATAACTATTTTCAAGTGGGAGTTGTAAGGGTTCTAACTGGGTGACTAGAGATTTGATTTTCTTAACTAATTCTATGTCTTGAGTATTAAAATATTTTTGTCCATGCTTACCTAGTTTTGAATAAAATGGTCCAACTAGCTATCCTAATTTAGGAATAAAATTGCGACCATAATTTAATAGTCCTAAAAATGCTTGTAGTAATTTAGTTTCTTTTATTTTATCTAGAAAGTCTAAAATCTTCTTAACAATATGAGATTATAATTCTACTTTTCCGTTCTTTATGTATAAACCTAAAAACTCAATGTCTTGTTTTTCTAATATCATTATTTTACTACTTATAATGAGTCCTTATCTTATGAATTCGTTGAATATAACTTCAAGATGTTTTCTATGCTCTTCTTTAGTTTGACTAAAGATTAGAATATTGTCGATGTAAACACAACAGAATTTTGAGTGTTTATTAAATATGGTATCTATTTTTCGCTGGAACTCCTGTGATACATTTTTTAATCCAAAAGGCATAACAAACCATTCATAATGTCCCTCAGGACATGTAAATACAGTCTATTCAATAGATTCGTCAGCCATACGGATTTGCCAAAATCCTGATTTACAGTCAAATTTAGAAAATTATTTTCTATCTTGTATTCAATTTAATAAAACATCTTTATTAGGAATTTTATAACTGTCATTATATGTGTTATCATTTAATCTTTTATAATTCATAACCATACGAATTTTTTCTCTTTTTATTTCGGTATGATTTCTAACAATAAAAACTGGACTCCTATGTCTACTATTACTTTTTCGTATTACTTTTAGCAATAAAAGTTCTTTAATTTGTGTTTGGAATTCTTACTGATCATATAAGGTATGAGGATTATCTTGTGTTTTTATAGTTATGAAAGGATTTATTATATTTAATTTGGCTTAAATTTTATTTTTGTACCAGTGTTTTTGGGGATCTTTTCCTAATATTTCAGTAGTTTCAGCTAGTCTTATAAGATTATCAATGTGTAATTTGAAATTTTTTAATATAACTTTATTATTAAGTAAAATCTTGGGTTCATCTGAGTGACTAAGAAACATTAAAGCTTCAGAAAAATCTTCTAAAAATTCTGTTACATCAAATAAATTTTCTGTAGTTTCTTCTGTCATAGGTAAAGTATTATCCTAAGTAATAACTCCTTTTTCTTTCTGATGAATATAAGGAGGGTAAGATGGAATAAATGTTCCTTTTTTAAAGAACTGTAAACCTGTAGGTGTATACATAAGTCCTCCGGTGAGTGAATTTATAAAATTTAATCTTAAGATAAAATCATAAGTGCTAGAAATATTATTAACTACATAAGTTTGAGGTAAGACAAACTATTCATTATTAATTAATATAGGAATGTTTTGGACACAATGGGTTATTGGAAGTTTTTCATTATTATACTGGCTCATGTTAACATTATAATTTAACTTTACTAAAGTTTTGTCTGGTACTAAATGTTTTTGAATTATACTTTTGGATGCTCTAGTATCAAGCATGGCTGAGGTTTGAACTAATTTTTCTCTAAATTCTAATGTGACCGGAATTGAATTAGACTAGATGGTATATATATTGAATTTATAGATTCGACTAGAATATCTTCTTACTTGCCTTCATATTTTGTATAGCAATCATGACATAATAAAGTTTTACAATGGTTTTCACAGTAACGACCCTTTTTAATAAATTTATTGCACTGTTTATAATTATAGGAAGAAAATTGAAAACTAACTAACCTATACTGACATGATAGATTACTTATAGTATAAACGAAATCTTCCATTCAATGTTATTATACGTGTAGACAAATAGATTTTCCACCCCAATATGGTTGTATGCCTCAGAAAAATTATAATTATAAGCGTAATAAACCTAAAAAATATAATCTACGCAAAAGTAAGACCTACAAAAACTATCGTAATAAAAAACCTTATGTCAAAACTAACCCTAGGCAATTTAGAAAGTGGCCTTGGTATAAAAAGCAAAAAATAAATAAAGATAAAAAGGATAATAAAGACAAAGATAATATGGTAAACACTTTACCCACAAAAGAATGACATTGCAAATGTTTTATTTGTGAAGATCCAGGACATATAAAACCAAATTGCCCTTATCGATACAAGCAGAACTCTATCAAAAGGATACAAGAAAAGATCAACATACTTGAAGATATTGAAAAACAAATAGAAGAATTATATGAACTAGAAAGTATTTTAAAGTATTATGATTCTGACGATGATAATGAAAGTATATATAGTATCGAAAGCTTAGATAGCAACTTTGATAATGATGAAGACTTTGAACAAAAGCTTCATTCAATGGAAGATTTCGTTAAATTATTAAAGTCTACTCTATTCATAAACTAATGGCCATTGTGATATTTGTTTATGAGGTTGTAATACTTTATTTATGAGAAAAGCAGTTAATCAGTATAGCTGCCTTTATCTTTATATTATGGAGAATTTGTTTTTTCTTGGCTACTCTAGAATTCTTGCATATTGGACAAATTTCTGTCAATTTTATGTCCTTTATTTTATCTGATAATTCAGATAACTTACCCAACTTTGACTTCAGTGGGATCAGAATGAATGTAAATTCGATGTTATCCCAGAATTATAGCTCCATCTTTTACCCATTCTGGGAGAGTACTGTAAATTTGAAGGAGAATTGGACTTTCTGGCATAAAATTTTGAGTAAGCTTTTGTTCAAAAACAATGACTTGGTTTAATCGGTTAGGGAAGTTACTTAAAGAATTTAGATATTCTAATGGCATATCTTTTGGTATGGTGACAGTATAGGAATTATTACAAATTTGTGATTTTAGATACATAAGAGATTATACCAATAAGTATTTTGAGTATTTTGCAGCTACTAATAAGACAGGCGATAAAACATTACTCGATAGATATCATCAGAAATTACCAGGAAGTGTAGGAACTAAAATATGGGAAAAATGGTTAAAAAAATCCTAGATGTGATACGCTAACCATAGGAGATAAAGTTAATCATGTGTATAATATGTTAAAAGCAGAATGTAGACAACGTAAAGAATCCAAACAAATCAAAAAACAATTTCCTCATAAACAATAGTCCACCCAAGTATACCCGTTATAACTATTTTTTCCTACGATTTATACAAACAGGAAACTCCGTACCTATGGCCATTATTTTGTTAGACGTAGACATTGTTTTCTTCTATCCTTTTGAAATAACCAGAAAAACCCTTTTCTCTACAAAAACAACTATCTGTTATTTAAGCAAGCTGTTACAACCCTGGTTTCAGACTCTACGACCATAATTTTAACATGAAAATTTTTGTCAAAGCAAGAATTCCTCACGTTATTAAGTTTCCTCCAGAGATTGAGATATCTCCAGAAGTTGAAGAAATAATAAATGAAGAAAAGATGTTGTTGGAACAATTTGATCTCGCCTATAGAAATGAAGAAACCAGCTCACCAGATAGCACTGATGCATATTTGGCCCGTGTACACAGAGATGACAACCCACCAAATAGTGTTTTTGACATAAATTTGTCCAATATGCAAGAATTTTAAAGTAGCTAAGAAAAAGCAGATTCTCCACAGTATAAAGATAAAGGCAGCTTCAGCAATCAAGAAAAGTAGATTCCCAACAGTGTACAGATTAAAGCAAATCCACCAAAAGTAGATTCCCAACAGTGTACAGATTAAAGCAAATCTACCGAAAGTAGATTCCCAACAGTAAAAGTTGATAAGACTCTCCAGAGGCCGACATCAATAGTTTAGCAATAATTCATGCCATCTTATCTCTAAAAAGTATCTTTCATCTCAACCGTCTATACAGCATCTTCAAGCTTAGCCGAAGATTCATCGTTCTCCTTTCCTATAAAAAGAACTTCTCGTCTAAAGTAAAGGATCATCGAGTTTTAGAGCAGTCAAGTTTAGAACCATCAAGCATTCCAGCCTTTAGTTTCTAGTGTGTTTTGTGACTTCTTTCAGTATATTTCCTTTGTAAAATATAGTGTGAGAGTGCATCCATGTATATATAAAATAAATCATCCAGTTTGTTCTTATTCAAAACTTCCTAATCCCAATTTAGTATTTTAAGTACTTTGGGGCAAAAGACTTCGGTTGACAAAAATATCAAATATATAGATTTTATTTAGTCAGACAGTGTAGATCCTAGAATTTTCTTGAATCCAACTAGTACAAACAGCCTTAGAATTAAATTGGCAATTTCTTGTATGAGTTGACTTGAACTGTTGGCTTGTTGGCCCGTTCTTGCCGGTGTTCAGGCGTTTTTACAGGGCGTTATCAGAGCATTATCAGGTTCGGTAGTCATTTCTGTGATTTAATTGTTAAATTTATTTTATGTTTATTTTGCATGCTTCTATTGTTGGATCCAACTCAATTTTGGTATCAGAGCCTACATTGTTTCGTTAAATTTAATTTATATATAAGATCTTTTGTCTAAAGAAGTCTACAAGTCCATATTAATCTATTGCGAATTTTAATATTAAAACGTTTGTTCCAGAATCTTTCGGAAAGCTTATTTTATGTTTTAAAGCTTTTATGATATAATCATATATTATGTTGGGTCAAAGTGACAATATAACTTGTTGTGTGGTCTAAAGTCGAATATCATTTCATTTTAGAGAAATAATTGTGTGGTCCTTTCGTTTGTAAGAAAAAGTTTGTGTGGTCCCCTCATTTTATTGATAAATCAAGAAGTTGACATCATTGCACTGTAGTATTTGGGCCTTAAGCCCATGTATCGGTAAAAATCTCTTTTTATAAAGCTAAAGATGGGACAAAAAAACAAAGTTGATGATGTCACCACATACATATGTATTTGGAGCATTAACTAATTCAATTGTCTATTTGTCAAAACTGTTGGAGTTAATCGTAATTTGACAACAGCAGCCGCGCACAAGGATATGTACTATATTTAAAATTACATTAAAATATTGTATTGGTACTATCCTAATGTTACAATTAAATCTCTCTCACCATAATTCATAATTTTATAATCCGCTGCAAGTTGGCCAGCAGAGGCCCGACAGCCGCCTTTCTATCTTTTTATAATCCTTTATAATTAAATAATAATGTTTTTTTTAAGTGAAAGAAACATTCAATAATACATGTTTTTTTTTCTTATTATTTTTCTTTTTTGCTTTATTTCTATTTTACAATGGTGTTTTTACTGGGCAGTAAGCGCCCACCAACACACCCACCTTTACCGACTGACGATGGAACATAACTACGGATACACACTTTATAATGAACCAAACTGAAAGCATCGAGCTAATGCCTCAGTCGTGTTCAAGCACCACACAAAGTCCAAAAAAATTTATATTACCTGGTCACACTAAAGATGATATATAACAATTTGGTGAATTATGATTATACTTTGGTTACTCTAAGAGGACCCAAGAGTTGTGTGATTTTCCTCAGCAATCCTGCTCAGTCCCACTGCTATCAATGGCATGCTTAGTTATATAACAAACATCACTCCCTAGAAACCATTGTCACTATTACACAACTCTCATTTCTATGAGAGTTGCACGGATCGGACTTCACGGATTAAAAAATCTCAATTAGGTTAAACCCACTTGCGGAACGAAGTCAACATCAAGTGCATAATGGTTTTTAGAGCGGTTCCTACAACCCAAAAGGAGTGGAAAACTTGATGAAAACCTAACAGTTCTGTATTTGAGGATATCCGACACATGTACAGGGGCCAAAATTGGATGTTTACATGTTTGATAAATTGATATACATATCCAGCGGGTACAGAAGCATATTCATTTTATAATCCTTGATAAACAGAGAATAAGCACAAATGCTATATCATTCGACAATGGGCCACTATCATCATATTCATCTCATCAGCTGCTCATCCGTTTTGTGTAAATCTTCTTCCCAATCCATTATGATTGTTTCTGTAACAACGTACAACAAGAGGGCAACAAACAATAAATATGAGACATTCCCTCGCTAAAAAGGAAAAATATAAAAAACACTAGAATTTTTATGAAATAAGTAAGCCACTTGGTTCTTTTGTCTACAGTCATTTGTTGCTGCCACTGAGGATAACTATCATTCTGTAACACAAAGCCACACCCCTACGATACCACAACACAACAGCTAATGTGGACAGTGGTACAGTATATTCAATAAGTCACGTAAATATGCAATACTTATTTTGGACGACAGTTACATCCACAATCTTGCATCCTATCTGCTGTCAGGAAATTTTGCCTCGTAATTCTGGGGCAGCTGCATGAATACAAATTATTTTTATTTCCATTGAAGAATAACAAGAAAAATGAACTAAGCACAAAAGTGCATTTATATGAAATTACCATAAACGTTGCAGTGATCATTTTCCCAGCAAACCATCTCCCGTGGAGGGAACGTTGGGCACCCTCGGCAGGTTGTGTATTTTCAAATCGCAGGTATACAAACCCAGCACTGTTCCTGTATGTCAAAGAAAAGGGGAGCAACAGTACATCAATTTATGCTTATCAATTCTGAAAGCAGGTATTTTGGTTTTTAAACGTGTTGATAGTTGCCACTAAACATGTGACTAAACCACAATACTTGCTAAGTCCAAAGATCCTGTGGGGGCTGGTACCAAAGGGAGGGGAGTCAGCCCAAGGACCTTTGCTACATGAGGCTCGTTTCCAGCCGATTGTCCTAATCCCCTTGGGGTCTCCCACTTATTTAAACACGGAAAGGATGCATCTGCTAAACACTAATTAATATCAACAGCCTCTTCTGGGCTTAAAAATAGTCAAATTCCTCAAAACACTTAATCTAGGAAACTTCTACGATGTACAAAGGAACCATGCATTTTCATAGTAATATATAAAACACAAAATACTGGCCTACTGGGTGTTCTAGGTGTCATCTCATCAAGTATAGGTAGCCAAGAAGATTTAATTTTGGGATCACAAAAATCATTATCACTGATAAAAGAGTTCAAAAATAAAGTTGTTACTGGAAATGATGAAAGATAAGAAAATCACATAATGCTCACCAATAGCATAAAGTAATATGGTTTAACAGCCATATTGAGATATTTAGTTGGATCTAGGATGAGATACTTGCAAGAACAGTGGATTCAAAAAAAAGTGTTTCTTAGTGAATGTCTCAAAAAAGCTAATGGTACCATGATGTAACATAATTAGTATAGTCGATACCATTTACTAAGCTGTAACTAATGCATTGCATAAAAGTTTTGCTAAGACATCTAAAATATAACCCAAAAGGAAGTAGGAACTGAAGTGAGACCAACAGGCCAGTGGCCTAGCGGTACCAGCCTCTTACCTCCCAAAGGGAGGTTAGAGGTTCAAGTCTCAGAAGAGACGTGTGTGTGAGTACCAACTAGGAAAAAAAAAAAGGAACTGAAGTAAGTTTTTATTTTCCTTATATCTTGAACCATCAACCAACCTGTTGGAAAATAACTGAACAACAGAAACTTCATAAGAGGGAGGAATCACAATATTTAGTTTTTCATTCTAGTTACGAACGCAGTATCCAATTCCCAGTCAGTAATTTTATATTCATTCAATATCATGTGCTCAGAAATATTTGATCATATAATAAATACAGTTATAAAAGGAAATTATATTTATATTCGTTGCAATATGCATACACGTCCAGTTGAACATTATTTCACTTCTATAATATTTCAAATGCTACCAATTGTAATATCGGAACCAAGTTGTATCAAATGCCCATTGGCACCGTACTTGAGACTACTAACTAAAATCATTTAAATGCACTAAAGTAGGATTAACTCAAAAGGACGCGTCCTCTCTCAGAACCTATGGAAATTGTGCTGGTATGCCAACTTAAAGGCATAAACATTATACTCACACCAAGAACAGCTTTGTATAAGGTGCCCCGGAACCTTTTTTTTTTTGGATGTGTTACAAAATTTGAGAAGAAAAAACATTCCATGGAAAAGGGTTGTCCAAATTTGGCTGGTATAAAATAAGAAAATAGTAAACTAATAACTTGGCATATTTCTGGGAAGTGGCAATACAATCTGGGTCCCAACTGAAACGTGAGGAATGAAATATGGGCAGGTTGACCCAAATTCGGCCCCAACCCATCCAATATTTTATGGGCTCAGGCAACCATTATTACAATTAGAGTTAAGCTCAGTGTTATTAAAGGCGCTAGGCGCACTACGGCGCTAGAGTTCCCTTGGAGCCTAGTCGTGAGGCGTACGGCAAGGCACACGCCTGACTGATGTGAGGTGCACAAGTAAAAATTTAAAACAATAATTCTCAACAAAAAAAACACAATTAAATAATAAACATCCAGTAATATAAATACTAAATATATCACAGTTAAACCAATAAAGCAGCAGGCAAAATAGCACAATTAAAACAATTAAGCTCCATTAAGAGAAAAGCAGCAAATGGAAGATATTTAGTTTCAGTTTTGAGTCATAAAACCAAACAATCTCAAGGGACCTAAAAAATTCAGCAAACAACATTCAGCAAACAACATGCAGCAAGATGCATTCAACATTTCAAATAATCTAGCAAAATCCAGCAAACAACATTCAGCAGAACTTAGCAAACTGCATTCATAAAAATAAAAAAAAAGGCAGGAATGGTAAATTCATTCAGGAAAATGCATTCAAAATAATTCAGCAAAATACATTCAGATAATTCAGGAAGGAAAAAAAAAAAAAAAAAAGCAGGAAATTTTAAACTCATGCCACTAAGGTCCCCAAACAGTAAAACGCCATGAAAATGCAGCTGGCAGCACTCCGGAGCAAATGAGAACAAAGCAAATCAAGACATACTAAGAAGTTGTCTGGCTAATCCCTTTTCTTTTCTTTTCTTTATTTTACTCTTTTATTACACAAGAAGACAAAGTTCACTGCAACAAACTACTTGGCTACTCCCTTTTCCTTTCTTTTCTTTATTTTATTCTTTTATTGCACAAGAAGACAAAGTTCACTGCAACAAACTACTCCCTTTTCTTTCTTATTACACAAGAAGACAAAGTTCACTGCAACAAACTACTTGGCTACTCCCTTTTCTTTTCTTTATTTTATTCTTTTGCACACGAAGACAAAGTTCACTGCAACAAACTACTCCCTTTTCTTTCTTTCTCTGCTTTTGGTCTTTCATAATTTGTTCCACTCTCTCACGTTTCAATGTTGTATCCATCTTTATTTGACCATTGCTTTTCTTTTCTTTATTTTATTCTTTTATTGCACAAGACAAATTTACAAAAGCTCCTTTTTATTCCAGCACATGGCAAAAGCTGAACAGAACAAAAAAAAAAAAAAAAAATTTAAAAAACAACTTAAAAGGAAGTAAGTGATCAGGCGCGCCTGAGTAAAAGCGAGAGGCGCATCCCAGGCGCGCACATAATGAAGGTCACTGCGCCTGGGCTATCATGAGGCGCAATTCATGCGCCTGTAGGCGCCTAGTGCCTAGGCACGCCCCCAGGTGCACCTTTAATAACACTGGTTGGGCTAAAAAAACCTATAACCCGAACTTAATTTGGGAAGGGCTCAAGTTGATGTTGGCAACCCAAGCCCAAACCTAAATTCTAACATGAATTTTAAATATATAATATTTACCTATAATCGTGATCAACCTTCCTCTTTTTCAGTTTATTTTTCTGCACATCCTGATTTATTGTATACTAATAATTCGGAAAATTGATTTCTTGTCACACTGTGTATAATGTTTTATATATTTGCATTCAATGTTTAGTATCTTTACGTAGGAGTAACCAAACCCGAAGCTAGCCCAAGATCAACCTAATTTTCAGCCCAATTTCTATAACCTGAGTTCAAAAATTTTAACATGGGTTGTGATTGGGTTGGGGAATTCAGACTGAAGGTCAAGTCGGGTTTAGGTTGAGTGTTTTATTAATTAGTTTGGGTCTAGGCTTGCCCCGCAACCTATACAACTCATGAAGGTCAAGTCAGGTTTAGGTTTGAGTGTTTTATTAATTAGTTTGAGTCTAGGCTTTGCCCCAGAACCTATCAACCCATGAAGTTCCACACCTACTGAAACGGAAGGAGTGTCAACTGATATAAAAAAAGGTAAAAATTGGATGAGAAACCACAGTTAATCTAGACAACCCATAAAGTTCTGATCGGCACATGAAGAAAATAGAAAGTATATAAGAAAATAAACAGCAGAGATACTCACTTGTCCACATAAATATGTTTCAGACTTCCAAACTTCGAACATTCATGTTGAACATCGTCTTTAATATCCATATCAAAATCAGGTTCCATCTGCAGAAAATAATATAGCTTTATCATAAACAGTAAAATAAGGATGAAATTGGAATTTCTAAAAGAAGGTTTGGGTACCAACCTCTAATTTTGGATCAAACATATTCTTCAACAATAAGCATTCACTTGGGACCCCAATGGTATCAACTGAAGGTAGTGTGACAGTTGGAACTGAAAGACCTGCACCTGACAATCCTGCAAGTCCAGGAACAGAAGACTGTACAAGAGGAGCAACAAGGGAAGGAACTGCAGGTGCGGCGCCAAGAATTGGTGCAGTTGGTAGCGCAAGGCTAGGACTACTAACAACATGGGTACCTAAGGGACCACCAATGCTGCAGATGATGGATGAAGGTGTAAGATCAAGCAGATTATTATTATTTTCATGAAGTAATTAGAAACTAGGAAGTGCAAACCTTGTAGCGAAGCCACTCCGATCCAGCTTCTGCATGAGGAGTGCTCGAGAGCGTGCATTCAGAGACTGAAAATAGCAGTGTGTCAGCCTCACTTGATAGTCAAAAGATGAGTACACTAGACCCTACTAACTTGCAACAAGAAGCATAAACTTGTTGCAGGTAATTATATACCAACATTAGCGGATATGAGAAAGGAAAAACAAATAACACAGGAGATTAGACCATGCACAGAGTAGGTTGTTATTGCGACCATCTTGTTACTCTGTATAACGACAATCATTATAATTACCAAAACAGTAACAACTCTGTTTGAAAAGAGTCATGGAAGAAAGCATCTTATCAAATGCAATTGAAATTCAGTAACCATGTGCTCGAAAGGGATCTTCCTTTGCAATAATTCTACTGGCAAAGACCAAAGATTTATGATTAATTTCAATTAGGGGGTCTGAATACAGAAGCATCCTACTTAAGAAAACTCCCTATCACAGCCTGACAAGCCTAAAGATTTCACCCTAGTGTAGCATCACACTTGCATATGACAAAGTTGGCAGCCATTTTATTCTCCTATGATACACTGATTCTCCAAAAGTGCGTGAAGTACCCACATTGTATACAAGACACTCTAACAAGGGTATGAGAAATGTGTCCAACACATATAGCTTAAAAGGCAGCTAACAAACATATCCGGTAATTAATGCAACTCTTCTACCCCCAACACCCACCCCCGCCCCCACACACGCACAAAAGAAAGAGAGAAAGAAAACAGAAGGAACTTTGTGGGTCCAGCCTGTGCATTACTGAATTAAATAAATGAAGAAATTATATTAATAAATCCACCAGAAAATAAAAAAAGAGCTTCATTGAAACACTCTTAGCCAAGTATCTTTCTAATAGAAAACTACATGCATCAGAGGGGAATAACTAACCAAACCACCGCCTTCATCATCATCAAAATCACCAGCATTTGCCCCAAAATCTTGCATCCCAGGTTGATCAGAAACAGCTGAAACCTACATAAAGAGAGAAAAACAGATAAAAGATCAAACTCCACGGAAGATGTAAGAGAATTTTTTGGTAAACCTACCAAAAGAAAAGGAAGAATATTTGGTACAATCAGCATTTTTGAAGGTGTAACATGAACCAAGCGAACATACGGGAATGACAGAAGAATGCAACCCAAAACAAAAGAGAAGTACACGTCACTCATGTGGAAAGATGAAGTTGAATGGACTTCCAGGCTTGATCAACTATGTGACCCATTCACAAAACCGGTTACCCAAATTAACAAATAAAAGAAGTGTAGTCTTATTGCTTGGGATTGTTCTGTTGCTCAAAGAGTGATCCAAGACGGTGATTTCAACTTGCACATCAACTTCTCTAAAAGCAACAGAATTTCTCTAGAAACAATATTGTCCTACAATATATAAAGCAACCAACCAACCAACTATGAAAAACACAGCATACCAACCATCAGATAACTACAACTGATTAGCAGTATACATCAGTACAATAGATGAGTAAATTGTAAATTTCATGATGTAATCTAATTTAACTCGTAATGTTTGTTTTGTATTAGTCTATCAAACTGCAGAGACATATGGCCTAAGCCTCTAAAACTACAATTTCGCTTGCTCTTTGTGGGCGGGATCTGGAGAAAGCATTACTGTCATTTGCTTATGGCAATACCAACAGTTAGGATCCTCTTTTATAGAACATTATCCAGCATGGTCAATTGGGCAACAAAATTTACAAACAAGAAAGTATAGCTTTAACTTGTGCCTCTTCACACTTTTACTACATTCCCCATTCAGTATGGCATGTTCCAGTAAACACGTAACATGCCTGCATATTAAAACTATGGAGTCTACAACCAATAAACCTGTATGTCAGCATTAAAAAGAATTAAGACTCAACAGCCAGAGGGAATACCATTACTAGCATTAGATGGAATCAACTTTCATTGGATGAGTCCCATGTACAATCATGCGAGTCAACCTAATTAGGGCCTCCAATCACCGATGTCATTTAAAGATAAATGTCAAAATTTTGTTATTGATTAGAGGATTCAAAACGCACCAACTAATAATAGGCCTTCAAACTTTTTTTAGCCTATGTTCTCAGATTATTGCACAAGTTAATAGCTAGTCACTGCATGCCACAATGCCAAACTAGGTTGTATAATTCGCAACATATTTGCACTGACAACACACGTTTCAATCAAGGCACAATAGAAGTAACTCATCTAAAACATTGCCCTATTACCTAATTTGTGATAGTTTATTCACAATGGATTTCGTCATTACCAATATGATAGTGGATGGAGCATATCATTATTGCTCAAAATCAACACGTAAACATGATATCAATCATCAATTCCAGAAAGGATATGGAACATTTTAATCATCTAAGAACCATATAACTGTCTTTTTTTTTCCCCTTAATTTCAAATTATGCCTCAGTGGTAAGACTTCTAAATGTTTTTTTTTTGTTTTTTGATAAGTGGTAAGACTTCTAAATGTTTCCATAACTCAGCTGAATTTCACTACATGTTCCAAAGTTCTAACTAAAAGGAAAACCTGAATGTCGAATACAACCATATTTCCATATGAAAATTTCAACTGTGTTATGTGTGTGTAAGTTGGGGGGTTTTAGAAACAACTTCCTTACAATAGATCCCTATTGTGAGCCGATACAAGACTTGATGAAGCATTAGACTTCAGAAGCTAGATGTATAGACCAACAATAAGGCATATATGAAAAAGAATAGATTGTTAAGTTACCTTGATAAGTCGGCCTGCAATCTCCAGTTGTCCATTCAAACTCTGTGCAGCCCTAGCATCTTCAAGACGTGCGAACTGCAACCAAAAACCCATAATGTTAACCTACAATCTGAATTGGAACCTCATAGAGCATTTATGCGGGTCATTTTGGAATGGTTTTGGTCCTTTCTATGGCTACTCTTTTACTGCAGTTGTATCCTTTTCTGATGTTGCGGCCATTGTCAGGTCTCACTGCAGCCTTTAAATATTTTTTCCTGAAGTATCTATATCCATTAGATACTTTGCTTTGCTCTTTGATCAGCAAAATTCAACAGGCAGCTTGGCAACATTCTTTTCAAATTGCTCCTACAGAAGCTAAATATTGGAAACCGTACTTACCTGAACAAAACCAAAACCTTTGCTATGTCCCGTCTCAGGGTCACTGGGTAACTGCACCAACTCCACGATACCAAATGGTTCAAAAACCTGAATGTTGAACATAGATAAATTACTTCTCCTTGTGGGAGTAAAAAGAAGCACAGAAATCAATGATCCATACCATCTATATGAAGATAAAAATTGCTATCTCTATTGTCCCAAGTAAAAAATGGAAACTACAGTAATAAAAGCAGGCCTTGCCAGTTTCAATTATTTTTATTATATAGATTAATTAGTAACGGGGCTTGGTGCACTTGTAAAAAAAATTTAGGCCAACAAACAGGCAAGTTCAAATTTGAGAGCAGCCCCTTTGTACAGAATCATTTTGACGGTTTAATACTTTAATCTATCTCTAGTCCACCACTTCCAAAACCCTGTAGGCAGGAACAACACAGCATATGGCTTTTCTACTCAAATCAATTTATAATTTTATTTCAGATTAACCTTCTACATCACACCCCAATAATTGGGGAAAAGCTTGGCGGTGGTTGTTGCTGTATTAATCTTCTACATCACATTCAATTTGCCTTTTCTTTAAAATAAAGAAAAGAGTGCCAAAAACTTTTTTTTACCAATAAATAAAGAAATATCATTAGAAGCACCTAAGAGGGGGCACAATCCAATAATAAAGGCAGTATATAAAATAAAAAATAAAAAATAAAAAATAATTGATAAGTCAATCAGTATATAAAATATGGCCTATTTTATATGGCCAGTACAACTTCAGAAAACGACTAACCGCCTGTAAAAAACACTGAATTTGATCGACTCACCAAGAATGCACTAATACCATATAGCTGGTTTTATCATATCAATTCTTTTTGTAATTCCAGATCACAAATTTGCAACCTATCAAAATATGTTTTTGAATTTATTATTTTGCTTTTATTTTTAAATATTAGGATGCTATGAGATCCGATGTCACAGCTCAACAACCAAGCCAGAAGGTAAAACTGGTGAAGCTTAACCCAGTCATATACCGCATGATGCATGAACTGATTAAAAAACCCATCACGATCAATTATATAGTGAAGTTCAGGGTCATTCAATGCCCTAAAGCAAAAGATGAAAAATTAACTTCTGAGTTCTGATATAGATAGGTAGATTATAAATCTGCTTAGCTAAATAAATAAAAATAACGATCTAAAGACCATGTTCTTACCTGACGAAGTTGGTCTTCTTTTATATTGAAATGCAGATTGCCGATGTACAGCCTTCTAGCTCCCCCCGAATAAGGGCCGATAAGCCCACCAACCCCACCAGCCACAGATGTAGTCGACTGAACCAAATTCTTTTCAGCTTCTGAAGGTTTAACCATCACTGGTTGCCCAAGAAGAGGCTGACCAGAAAGAGCTATTGCCATAGGGACTGACATTGAATCAAAAAATTCAATGTACCTGCAATGAGACATGTTAGCATCAAGATGCACTGATAAATGGGATGAACAAAAACTGGAAGAAAGTGAAGATAACTATGAAATTAGCAAATTCTATTGCACACTGCCCTTCACATTTTCAGTTATTATTATTATTTAGATTTTTTCTTTTTTTTTTAAGAACACCCAAATGCCACTAAAAAGGAAATATTATCACGAATAACTGAACAACTATCCTTTCCTTTTTTTTTCACAATATTCACTTTAATCAATTCAGAACCTCAAATAAATTGCCAATCTATTGCCGCATTGCATACAACCAAAAATTTGACCAATTTATCTGAAGGAACATCGACCAACCACCAACTAAGCTTCAGAACTATCAAATTCCAATTAATGTGATGTTTGTAGTCTTCTGATAACTTTATCCTCAAATTACCTTCTATTGAATTACTAGCACATATCCTAATCTGATTCTCTCCCTCAGTTGACTCTATGTTATCCTGAGGTTTAACAGATTCAACACTACAATATGCAATGCAAACAAGGAGAAAAACTTCGGGGCTGTTTGATTATGTTCTGTGAAACAGTTCTCTTATTAGAGAACCAGAAAACAGAAAAGGCTCGAAAATTCATTTTTAAATCTATTATCTAAAATATATATATATATATATATATATATATATTACCCAAGCCAACATTCTATCTATTCTTTGAAACTCTCTGTCTTAACTATTCTTGAAAAATGTTTTCAAATACTTAACAAGGAAAAACAAAAATACTGTTTTCAAATAACAGAATGCGTTACTGTATCTCCCCTCTTTGTTATTATGGCTTTAGAGTTTATATATTACATAGTGATGTCAAGATATGATCTTCAAATTTTATTTCAAGATGCAAAATCCTACACAAACTTGATGGTTAGTATTACATATATGAGTAAAAAAAGTCATTCAAATATTAAATAATTTACAAGTTCATGCAGGAAGGGTGAAATTTACCCGACTCCCTTGGAACGTCTTGAATTGCGGTCCATTATGAGGCGTACATCTCGCACCTGAAATTGTAATTTAGAAGAATTAGGATTATTACAAATGATATTACCAATTCACAAAACAATAATTCTTCATACAGTACCATCATTGCCAGTACATTTTCATTTATCTCATAAATATTTCATTCAAATTAGTCCAGATTTTTCAATTTCTCATATAACATTTCAGAATTTTAAACAGTGATAAAATCAATAATAAATTTCATTTGACCCATTTGCAGAAGTTCTTTTTATCAAATCAAGTAGTCAGTTTCTTGTTCACAAAAGCTATGATGATGGCAGTAAGAAATACCCAGGGGCAAAGGTAAGCACCCAAAAAAATACCAGCTCTGTTGAAGTGATAAAATCAATAATAAATTTCATTGGACCCATTTGCAGAAGTTCTTTTTATTAAATCAAGTAGTCAGTTTCTTGTTCACAAAAGCTATGATGATGGCAGAAAGAAAGACCCAGGGACAAAGGTAAGCACCCAAAAAAATACCAGCATTGTCGAATGGAGAAAACCCCGACAAATTGGCGAGAACAAATTTCACTTGTGAACCGGCCCAGAACCAATCAACGACTCAAACCAACAGGTTCAACCAGTTCACAGCTGATTCTTTTTTAAATGAAAAGGTACCAAGCTACCATCCACTCTCAGTGCAAGTACTTTACCACTCAACCACACGTGACCCTAATTAGTGCAAGTCTTCTATTTAAACAATTCAAAAACTTGAGTTAATCATTTTTGTAAACAAGCAAGCCAAATTCAGGTTCTTCGGAATCGAAACTGTGACCAATCCACTCCTGCTGCAGGTACTTTACCACTCACCCACGTGCAACCCTATGTCATTATTAATGCTATTTTTTTATTAACCACTAATGTATATAACTGAGTGCAAAGGTTTGATTTCAATTCAACGGTGAGTTCAATTCATTTCCTCCAAATCTGTCTTTGACAACGACTTCCATGAATTAGAGTCGGTGTACAATTAAATCAAATTAAAATTGAGTCCAAAGGGAAAAAGGATACTTAGTATCATTGAATGTGTGGTCCTAAAGATTACTAATAAAGTTGAGGGTCCATCTTAAACACTGACAATTTTTTTGTTGCATTCTATGAAAGTGACTTCAAGGGGTAACATAGTGCAATTTTAGACAAACCCTAATATAATATTACTCCCTTTCTGTGACAATTTTTACCACAAATTCAAACACTATATAAGGCCACCATATATGATATGAAGCATCCACGATCAGAATGGATAAATAGTGAATAATTGGAACATCAGAGTGGAAAATGTCTAAACATTCCATTTCTATACTAAATCTATTGAGTCCTAAGGGAAGAAGGAACCCTAGTTTCATTGAATGCGTGGTCCTAAAGATCACTAATGAAAGGTTTGGTCCACCAACTTTCTGTTAGAAAATGAGGATCCATCTTAAACACACTGAGATTTTCTTTCCTGCTTTCCAAGAAAGTGACTTCAAGGGGTAACATATTGCACTCTTCATGTGGCGCATCACTTCAACTTCTTTGCGAACTAAGCCAATTGACATTAAGACTGATATTTTTTGGAATTCTAAATGGGGTTTCCGCTGGTTTTCTCAACTTAAGCCTAGGATTTAACTCCATCGGCTTCTATCAGGTGCACTCTGCTACCTTACAATGTGATTAACGCATTTATTTGTAATATGATAATCATTAAGAAGATCAAACCCCTCATATAATTTTGTTCTTCCTAGAAGTAAATTAAATCACAAAGAAATAACGTGTCTAGAAAATTTCCGAATATTGTATAACTTTGATGCTTCAAATATTCACTATTTATCTATTCTGATGGTCTGCATCATATCATTTACGATGAACCCATTTAGTTTCTGAATTTGCGGTAAAACTTGTGTCATACAAAGGGAGTAATATTATAATGGGGAGATGAGAGGAGGGTGGAGCTCTTTGGAAGTTAGAAATCCTCGGGGGGTGGGAGTTTGGAAATTTATTCGGAAGGGTTGGGATGATTTTTCCAAGCACATTCGGTTTTGTCTTAGAGATGGGAGGAGGATTTGTTTTTGGGCGGATGTGTGGTGTGGTGATGCTCCTCTTGCTCTTGCCTTTCCTCAGCTTTACAGGATTGCTTCGGATAGGCAGGCCTTGGTGGTTAACTGTTATCATCTTGATAATGGGAGACTGGTTTGGGATGTTCAATTCAGGCGTGCCTTTCAGGATTGGGAGATTGATGAGGCAATTCGTCTCTTGGAGTTGTTATATCGCCAGAGGATTGTGGTGGAGGATTCGGATTGTTGGTATTGGGTCGCAAACTCCAAGGGGCGTTTTGAGGTGAGGTCTTTCTTCAAGTGCCTCTCTTTTGATCCTGGAGTTCGTTTTCCTTGGAAGTCTGTTTGGCGTTCTAAGGCTCCTCTCAAAGTGGCTTTCTTTGTGTGGACTTCGGTTCTGGGTAGGATCTTAACCCAGAATAATTTGAGAAGGAGAAGCCAGGTGGTGGTCAATCATTGTTATATGTGTCTTCGTGATGAGGAATCTGTGGATCACCTTCTTATTCATTGCTCTTTGGCTAGAGAGTGTTGGGATTTGATACTTGGCTTATTTGGGTTTTATTAGGTTATGCCAGGATCTACTAGAGAGTTGATTGAGATGTGGAGAGGTTGCCATGTGGGGGCTCTCAGTCAGGATGCGTGGAGAGCTACGCCGCTTTGTGTGTGGTGGTGTATTTGGCTTGAAAGGAATAGGAGATACTTTGAAGGAAAGGCGATGTCAATTTCGGTGCTTAAATTCTCGATTATTTCAACTCTTTTTTGTTGGGTTTCAGGGAGAGATCATAGATCATTGGGGGAAATTGTTGATTTTTTGGCCTCTTTGAAAGCTTGAGTCCTTTGTGCTCTTTTGTATTTCTTTGGGTTTCGCTCCCCTCTTGAGCGTCTTTTAAAAATATTCTTTTATTTATCAAAAAAAAATAATAGGGGTGTCACACAAAGGGAGTAATATTATATCAGGGGGCATCCAGTAGAGAACAAGCAGGTGGGAAAGAGCTGGAGGTCCTTTTTAATAAGGTCAATGATTTAAAATTCATAAATAGATCAATTGTCTTTAAAATTCATTAAAAATCACTATAATTCACAGAAAACCGATTTTTATTAGATTATGTTTTAGAAGTAGACTATTGTGCATTTTGGGTCTTATGTCCAAGGTAGAAAAAAATTCCCAACTGTGATAAACGATTCCGTTATGTTACGCCGATAAGAGCCCGTGTCAGCAACTGTGAACCATGTTATCCACTCTAAAATGTACAAGCCATGCTTATAATAATTCATACAGACAAGATAATTTTGATAATGAAGTTAATATCAGATCACAAGCCATATAAGGACTATAATTAAACAAGAACTCACCTTCCCAGCCCGTGAGAAGAAATCATACACGTCTCTTTCATCTGCCTTCAAACTGATCTGCAAAAATCATATGCAATAAAATTTAAGTTAAAAAAAACTACAAAAGATATACTCAAATAGAACAATTCAAAATCAAACTCCAATCGTATTTTTGCCATTACCTGATAAGCAAAAACAGTGCGCTGATCCCGCTCAGGATCAACCTCTGGCTCTGCCACTTCTTCCTTTTTCTCTTTATGACGTCTGAAAGACAACAAAAATCACAAAGAATATCCTGAATTTATTGAACAGTAATAAAAATAATTATGTGAAAAGTATGAAGTGGAAAAGACTGGAACATTTATAAAGCAAACTTGGATATGAATGTTCCCTGAAATGAAATAAATATTCATGTTGCAAAAAGCCTCAAATTACTAAACAACAAAAAAAAGAAAAAGAAATCCCAAAATGGCAGCAAAATTTTCTCCAGTATGTGTATAAAGGCCGAACCCATGAAAAATAGTCCTGCAGGGAACTGCACGAAGTTAACTGATGGGACCAATGTACACAATTGGTGAAATTAAGAAACATTTCATTTCAAATTTAATGAGAACCAACCTGGGAATGAAGTAGCAATTAAAGGAAATGGGTATATTGAGACCAAGTAGTGAACTATGTTTCCAACTTCAGGCATTGTATTAACAACAGGTTTTGTCCCCTTCTATACACACAACCTAATCTAAATGGAAACAACATCATGAAGTCATATAATTGCAAGTACTAAAGAAGGATATAATTAATTTGAAAATGCATCAATTGAAACCTGATATTCCATGATAATCATATTCACATAAAGATGAGAACATAAAAGGCTTAACATCCATTGACCCATTTGGCTTATCAGTTATCACCACTATGACTAAGTAAGAAATCACAGTACACGGCTAGCATAAACCAGAAGGTGTTCAGCAGCACGAAACAGAATTAACAATCATGGATATGATTTAAAAAGTTAAAAAATGCATTTACGGTCTTGTGAACAAAAAGAAAACTAACTTGAGAAAGATCGCATATCTGCAAGACATTATTGCAAAATGAGAAACTGCTGCCTCTAAATATTCAGACTGTATTATTATATTCTTTTGGAATTTCAACTTTGTACTCTGATGACCACATAAATCCGGTGTACAAAATGAAAAATAACAAACAATGCAAACTGCTCTGAAGTTTTTGGTTCAACATTACAGCATTACACTGGAAACAAACAAGAAAAATCACAACAGTTCCTCCAAATGTAAATTGATGCTGAAAAAATTTGCAACCGACTGTCCGGTTGCATAACAAGTAGACTCCAGTATAAAAAGAAACACAGAAGTAGTGCAACTAAAACTATTCAAAAAGGCCTTAATTGGGGGCAAGCATTGGCATCAAGAAACCTGTAACTTTATGACAGGGAATGAGACAACATAATTATGATATTTAAAAAATATGCTGCAAAAAAATTGTGGCCAATCTTGTAGCCAACTGAACACTGAATTTCCACAAGCATCAGAAGATGAAGTGCTTCTGTTAAGCAAAGCCCATCACTCCCTCACCAGCATTTCTGCAACAGAATAAATATAATTAAGCAACTAAGCTCAGAGGTGGAGAATAGTGAAAATCATAAAATGACATCACCACCCCGGTTTAGACCTCCAACATTGAAACCCCAAATCTTGCAATGCAAGCATTTAAACAGATCCCAGAGAGTTCAGGAAGGAACATTTAAACCCATGACCTGAGTGTTCCTGAGCCTGGCTCAGTTGCCAGAATGACCATCTGAAGATTGCTCTAGCGTATCTGCGAGTTCCCAGAATCTACGTTCAATATTCAGAAATTCTAAGACTGTTAAATAACACAAGTAACTATACAAAACTCGAGAACTACTCGGGAAACATTTTATTTAGATAATAGTATGAGGCTCATTAAGCAAGCAAGGAGGATTATATGGGTGAAAAGAAGTGGATTAAAAAAATCGTCACTGACAGTGTTCATTATCCATATAATTCAGATGTGCTTCCACATACAAAAGGAAGATCAGAATCGAATGGGAGTCGAGGATAAAAAATAACAAGAAAAAAAAAAATGAAACCTAAATGTAGGGAACTGGGACTCTAAATAACCAATGTTTTAGCATCAATAATGCCTATGGTACCACGGATGACGGAAAATGATCATATCCAATAAATGAGCCTTCTATTGAGACCGCATGCTTGTTTAAAATTAATTCACTTTGGTTCTGAGATAATATAAAAGCCAACCTGATTGATACTATAGTGCATATGATTTCCTTTTCTCTCATTCACCTTTTTGGCAGTCTTTACAAATTTGCTTTTCATCCTAACTAATACAATAATTATATGACTTGAAAAATTATGGACTATTGCACCACTCAACAATTGTACACCATCGGTCAAGAAAATTGACAGTAATACCAAGTGCAGTATCTGAGAGGTGCCTCGGGGTTTCACAGCCAAAATTGCCTCAACCACACTTCTCCTATGAATTGTGTTGTCCATAATTTTTTTTATCTTTTTGTTAAGTAGCAATTACAATTACTTTCACATGTATTTTATTTAACTGGAATACCTTACAATGGAACTAAGATAATGTATAGTTTATGCCATGAAATAGGCGGAGGCGGAGGAGGAGGAGGAGGAGAATATGAAGAAGAGGCAACCTAATGAAAGAATCAAAAGACACAAAATATGCTGAAATTACAATGATCACTGTCCTTGGGAAGCCCCAGTAAGGAAACTCAAGGGTCAGTTGAATGATTGGATCACTTATCTATCGGGATCAAGGGTAGATTCTCCTTCTGTTATTAGTACCTACTGCTCCTGCAGGTGTTACTCTCCTTCCCACTTCTTATTGATTATCCAACTGCGCGCTCAAACAGAGAATTGCCATATGGATATATTTAAGACACTGACACGAGTAATTGATATTCTTTAATGTAATTGGCAATTGCTAATGTACACAGAATGGGGCATATCCCGAGTAACTAGAGTCTAGAGTGAGATAGAAGAGCGAGAGTAGGAGATCTTTGCCTCCACTCATGGTTTTAATCATGCATATATGGATATCATTTACATAGATTATATAGTAAATGTATAAGAACAATAGTTTTATCTGCATAAAAAATTCAATGTTGGAGGAATCATCATATCCGTGACGTCTTATTGCTTAAAATTACCTCTGAACGGTATTATATAGTATTAATAGATTACGTTACCCAATTTCCTTCTTTTGTAGCTATTAAATGGATATTTTGAAGTTGAACAGATCATTAACACGGAATTATGAAACTCGTACAACCAACACAATCTCAAATTGCAATTAGTCCAATAGCAGACACGTATAACTATCAAGTGCATGCCAAATTAAACAATTAATCAACTTTGAAACACCAACTGAAACGATATCTACATGAAAATTTAACATTGCAGGTTTTGAATATGTAGGCTGGTGCAAGAAGTTATATAACTTAAATTGTTAACTTCAAACTTGAAATAAGAACATAACCACAAGCAATACCTGCTTTCTCGTTCGCGTTCCCTTTCTCTTAATTCCCTCTCCTTTTCTCTTTCTCTTTCTCTCAACTCCCTGTCCCGACTCCTCTCTCTGTCTATCTCATCCCGATGCCTTTCTGAATGACTTCTGCTTCTACGTGACCGCTCTCGCTCTTTTTCCCTCTCTCTCTCCTTGTCCAATTCACGATCAGGCTCTCTCCGGTCCCGTTCACGATACCTTTCTCTGTCTCTCTCTTTTTCTCTTTCTCTGTCTCTCTCCTTTCCGTTCCTATCCTCCTTGTCCCTGTCTCTATGTTCACGGCTACTCCTGTGCCGATCCCTCTCACTCCTCTCTCCATCTCTGGGAGATGAGCGATGACGTGACGAGCCCCTTTCCCTGTCCCGATCACGAGAATCATCCCCAGACTTCGAGCGCTTTGACCGGTGATCATGATCATCATCGTTCTCATCACTCCTGTGCTTTGAACTCCGTCTCTGGTCTTTCTCCTCAGATTTAACAGGTTCTTCACCACCATTTGCTGTTCCCTTTGATTTCTGAGGTTCCGGATTCTCTACTGTCTTCTTCAATACTGTATTCTCCAAATAATCATACTCATCGAAATCCATTGGACAATCTTTAAATCAAACAATACAAAACAGACAAGATATTAACCCTTGTGGCTGATAAGATCTGCAACATAGTTAAACAGTCTAATAAAATTTCATAACAACTTTTAGCGACAGCTAAAGGAAAGAAAATAATTATGAATTCAAATTCAGTCTTTATAAACAGGAAATTTTAAATTGAACTTTCCAATGTGAATAAAAATTTTATCGCAAGCAGTAATTATCTAAAGCCTCGGGACCAGAACACAAAGAGGTTAAATCCAGTTGAAATCTAGATCATGTCTCCTAAGGTAGCTACAAGATAATATAATTATCCATGTATTATAAATATTTATAAATATATATATACACAAAAATATTCTACTTCACGACTCAGATTTCACCTTTATCAGACAAACAATAACTCAATTGAGTAATCATAACTATCAATTTGCAACGCCAAACTAATCACACTTGTTGTAATGTATTTGAAAACACAATTGACCACCAAAGAAACATAATTGCTTCTGAAATCTTTTCAAACCCCAATTAAAATAATCGATCGAAAGTGGCTTACAGTGCCGTATAAGTATTAATCCCAAAACCCTAGAACAAGAAATCATGAAGGAACAAAAAGAATGTGTTGCCTTTTTACAGTTTGTGAGATTTACCTGAGAGTATGAACAGCGAAGAGAAGAGTCCGAAACGTGGAATGAATAAGAGATATCTACCTCACTGCGTCTGAAGTTGCTGCTTTAGGGCAAGAGTTTCGACAATTTGGGGTCGGCGGGATTTTATTTATAGTATACTGGTTTCGGGTACGGTATGTGAAAGTTAAAACCGAGTGGGATCCTATTCGGCTTCGGTTTTGAACCAGGGTTGGTGAATTGGATCCAATCTGGGTCAAGTTATTCAATCTCAATAACCTCTAAAATTAACATCAAATATGCTCTAAATAACCAGTTGGATAAAAGCATGACTAATACGGGCCATGCTGGCTATGGTTTTTTTTTTCTTTTCCTTCTTGCTATTCTTGGTTGTCTTCAAATAATTTATTATTCTCTACAATAATAATAAATAAATAAATAAATAATTGCATTGCATTGGTTCAATCAAACTCTGATTACTAGTAATTGGAATATATATATGTAAAAAAAAAAAAAAGTAAGTTTCTTTCAAAAGAAGCAATTGTTTATTTATTCTCTTAAAATTTGGATTTTTTTATAACGAATAATAAATCCCTTTGCTACATTAAGTAAACCAATAATAATAATAAAGTTAACTGATCATATAAATATATTCAAGTAAAATGATAATATAAATTAATATGAAATAAATATGAATCAAGATTAACAAATAAAGATAGAGATGTTCACCAATATTTTTTTAAATGTCTGGATTTATTGAAACCACAATAAAATAGAACATATTTTACAATACAAGAACAAAGATGGTTTTCTCGCGGGTGAACAATCTCAAAATCAATTCTACAAGATGTAACTCTTATGGCAAATGAAGAGAAAATAAAATTACAATAAAGAAATTTAACTTGTCTTCCGTTTATCATTACAATATAAAATACGAAGACCATATCTTCATATAGATGACATGTCTTAAAATAACACTTATTACTTTAATATATATATATATATATATATATATATATATATATAATGTTGTTGTTCTGAGATGAAATCCACATGAAATTTAACTAGTACTTGTCAACCATGTAACGTACAGCCCTTTGCTTGAAATATTGTGATAATGAAATCTTGTTCCCTCATCTTATTTATCTGTTTAGGTACTCGTATTTATTAGTCCAATAATTGAAAAGGAATTAAAAAAGAAAAAGAAAAAAATAAGAAATAATTACACTTATCTCTTCCGAGATTGCCTAGATAAATAGAGATTTTCTTTCTAATTTCAAGTATAACATTGCTCACCTCTCTTTTTAGGTTTAAGTAACACTAACCTGTCATAAAATTTGACACTTCAATCTATTTATGTCGTGCTGAAAATTTATTTAGAACTCAAAAATATAATTAGAAAGTTAGAAAATGTTATTTGGTTTATATATTAAACTAATAGAAGTACTCGCAAAAATAATAATAATAAAAAAAAAAAAAACTAATAGGATTATTTAACATATTTAGGTCAGTGTTATTTTTTTAAATCTCAATATTGGTTCCTATTATTTAGGCAATCTAAAAGAAAAGTAAATATAATTATATTAATATATATAATAATAATAAAAAAGTAGTGATACTAGCACAGAAGACTTGCAGTGAAACGCCTAACTGAATAATTTACTTCCTTATTTGTTATATAATTGACCAACTAAAAGAGTAGGTTCCGTAATTCATGTAACTATTCGATATAAAAATTATTTTTCATAACAAAATAAAAATAAACTTATTTTTAAAATATTGTGTGGCGGTGTTCTCACATTGGAACCCACTATGGCAGCCCAAAGAAATATAATTTGGGCTTACTGGATCAGTTATTTTTAAATTTATTACATTATATGGATAGCCCAATGGCCTATAGACAAATCCGTTTGACCTTTTTTTAAGTCCAAACTAAATTTATTTATTTTATTTTATGCAAAATATTATAAGTTAGATTAGTAAATATAAAGAATCCAAGCTTGAAACTCCAAAATTCATCGGAGGTACTAACCCAATGACATATCGAAACATCTGCTTAAGTCAGGGATTGGATTTGCAAGTTACTATTTATTTCATAATGGTCTCACATGATTTTCTATATATATCTTTTTTTTTCTTCTGATAAATGGTCTCAAATTATCATTACATAAAACAATAGTTAATCTTTAAACTAGATTGTTCTTGTAACCAAACATTACCATGAAAATATATATTTAGTCGTCACTTGTCGGTCTCAGTGCCTTAGAATTGAAATAGTCCAAATATGTAAAAGCCCAATTGCCAAACCGAATCACTTATAGTTTGTTTGTTGGTGCCAAAAAAAAAAAGAGACGAATCGAATCACTTTTAAGTTATAACCAGATACATTAAAGTCCATCTTTAGCAGGATTCGACATATGATGGTGACAATTATTTGGTCAGACAATTATATCTAAAAAATAACCCTAAGTATTATTACGTAAGTCACGTTATCTTCTTAAATGGGTGTCACTCTAATGTTTTGTACCTTCCCGTTCTTGCGCTCCATGTGTGTTCTTGCTCCATGTGGCTTAAATTTTGCCACTTTTACGCTCGTACTATTGCATTTGTTCTCGATCATGCTATATGTGACTTGGATCATTACTCTTTTATAAATACAAATTTTTTTGGTAAATTCCACTAACCTCCGTTGATGATTGGGTAAATTACACTATAGAGTGTTTTATCTTTATTTCTCTAATCCATAAAAGTGTGAAATGTATTTCTTATCATTTTCCAATTTAATATTAGTATAATATAAAAATATATATATGTCAAACCAAAAGACAATATTACCCTTTTATTTTTTCTCTATCTAATAAACATTATATTATCCTACCTTTTTTTTAAAAAAAAATTTAATAAATAAATAAAAACCTAATCAAATCCTAAAATAACTTGAAAGAACAGACAATTTAGTAATTTTTTTACATTTTATTAATGACAAAGAGTATCGTAGATAGGGATGGCAATGGGGCAGGGATCTCATTCCCCGTCCCCATCTAATTGTTCACCTCTACAACCAGCCTAAAACCTGTAGGGTTTTTCAAAGCACCCCCCGGCCCCCATCCCCGGCCATCCCCATTTATACAATCAGTTTCTCAAAACCACTCTAAACGGGATAGGCCCCGTCGGGGTAAGGAATTTAATTTACATCCCTAATATATATACTTAATCTATTTTAGTAATATATCATAATACGTAAAGGGTAATTTAATAAATTTATATTATATTCGGGTCAGGGCGAGGCAACCATCTCTCGAAATCGCCTAAAACTCGTCGAATTTTTCAAAGCAGCCCTCATCTCCGTCCCCATTTACATAATTAGTTCCCAAAAACTGCCCCCAAACAAGGCGGGGCCCCCCGGGGTGGGAATTTTTGCCATCCCTAGTCGTAGAGCATACATGCCAAATCTTAGGGAGGTCAAAGTAATAAAGAACAAATATTATACCTATATGTAATTTGTCTAAATATGAGAAGAGGGCAGAGTAATTTACCCTTTTTAAAATCGAATTTGGCCCCATTTGGGGGCGCTTTCTCATATTAAAAGTCCTTTATTGATGGGACCTTCGTGAAAGAAATTTTGTTGGAAGAAATTCATAAGAAAAATATGTTTAGCAAGCACATTTATTAAATTTACTTTAATTTTTAGATTATTTTTTACTTGACAATAATATCATTTATCCTTAACAATTATTGTAAGCCTTCCAATAAAAGGGCGAATGCGGCAGTGATGGAAGGCGATGATAGTTTTGGTGGTGGTGGTGGCAAACGGCAATTGTAATAGTGTTGGTGGTGGTGGTGGTGGAAGGTGGCGGTTAAAGGTGGTAGCGGTGGAATGTTACGATGTCGGCTGTGGTGCAATGGTAAAAGGTCACAATTAAGGGTGGCGGCGGTAGTGGGTGGTAGTGGTTGAAGGTGCCGATGACAATGGTGGTGGTGGTGGTGGTTTTAGTGTTGGTGGTAGTAAAAGGTCACAGTGGTGGCGATGGTTGTTGGTAGTGGAGGGTGATGGTGGCAATGGTAGTGGTGGTGGTGGTGGTGGAAGGTCACAATGGTTGTAGTGGAAGGTCACAATGGTGGTGGTGGAAGGTTGTGGTGGTAGAAGCTGGTGATGGAATGGGTGGTGGTTGGTGGCGGTGGCGGTGAAGGGTGATGGTGGAAAATGACGGTGACAATGGTGGTGGTGGAAGGTAATGATGGTGGTGGTGGTGGTAGAAGGTGGCGGTGGTTGTCAATCTATGAAATATACATGGGTAAATTAGTAAAATAACAAATTTATTCTTTAAAAAAAAATATTAAAAGAAGGTTTCAAAAAAAACATTATTTTACTTATTTGAAATGATTTTTTTGATTAAAAAGTCCTTTACATGCGCAAAAGGCCCTGTTTGGCTAAGCTTTCTGGGGGCTTCAAATGGGCTTTCAAGCCCAAAAAGTCTATTTGTGAAAAATTTGAGTGTTTGGGAAAAAAATTTAAATGGGCTTTCAAAGAAAGTGGAAGTTAACAAAAGTCCGTTCCAAAAAAGCCTAAAAAACTTTCTTTCTAAACTCACTTCTCAGAAGCCGGTACCTCATTTTAAGTAAAAAATTGCATAGACAATTTTGTTCCCTTTTATTTCCTGAAACTAGTCGATGCTGGGTACCCAAGAAGAATGATGTTATGCAAGAAGAGCGAAAAATTTGTAGAGAGCTCTTCACTCCCCTTCAAATTCCAATCTTGAAACAATTCTTACGAGACTTTCATAAAACAAAGTCTTGCTAAATTTATGTGAAGTTAGGTATATTTTATTTGAAATTGGGGGAGAACCACACAAAGAATACACTCTCATGCTATCCTCCAATTCCGTATATTAATATGTATTTGTAGTTTTGGAATGAAATTTAGCATTGGTACACTCCTATTCATAATATTATTCTTCATTTGATTCCAACACTTGCCTTATTTGTCTTTGCCATATAGTTGTGTCTAGATCAATGTTTCGGGTATGTTCCTCTCTCTCTATAGAATTTCGTAGACCAATAAAGAGATTTGTTGCGTAGAAATTCACTAAAAGTTTAATACTAGCAATTCCATTCAACAAAAGTCTCAAGCAATTACAATTTTAACGGGATTCTAATTCTCTAAACACCATAGCTCTCTATATATATATATTTTAGTCTCCTCAGTCAATTCAACTTTCAAAACCCAGATTAATTTTCAACACTTGCAAATTCTCTATACTTTTCGTAATTCATGCTCTTTATACTGATGTATAGTCTGTTCGTATAGCTGTATTGTGTATTGCTTCGTTATGTTTGTTTATTTTTTTTAAAGAAATTTTTTTGGGAAAGTTTTGTGTTACTTTAATAGCATAGTAGTAGTTTATAATTCTCTAAAATAAAAACCTCTATATATTCCTACTTTAACTTGCCAAAACAAGAAATCTCTGTACTTGTCATAGCTCTTTCAAAATTTTCTCTCAAACGTCACAATTCATACTTTTTATGCTGATGTATGTATGATGTGGGTCCCTTTAATGTTTTTTATTTTTTATATCGTACTAACTTATGGATGCACTTTTAGTTGTTTTTTTAAAAACTTAGATGATTTGAAGATAAATTATCATTTGAATAGCTTTTTAAAAAGTGTGAAGCATGAATATGTCACCTAAAACCAAATGATCTTAGGTTTTGTCAATATACTCCATAACTTAGCGACATTACTTAAATAACAGTCTCTTAAACTTCTTTCTTGGCGTATATCTTCTTTCTTGGTGTAAAAGTACAGGGCAATTTCCACAAGAAGTCCATAAACATATAGTACATCATTAGATTCATACAAGCTTAATTAGTTAAGTTTAAATGCGTCGAAAGAGCCTTAAACTAGTTATACTGTTGATGTTTGCAACTCCTTATTAGATAAATAAATAGTGAATTATGTTTTATATATATATATATATATATATATATATATATGTTTGTGGGGCCCATAATATTAAGTCATCCACGATGACATTGTTGGCTTATGGAGGAAGCTCAATTCTTTGCTTACAGTGAAAGCCTTACTATGTGGTGTGTCGTCGGACTAATGCCTAAAAATGTACTAAGAATGTGAATGTGCAATGTGGCCAAGTTTTAAATTTATAAAAGCTACTACTACCTCTAACTAAAAATATAGTTAGGGTGAGTAGGGATCATCCCAAGGGATTGTGGGCTTGTTTGCAATGAAAACAATATATAGGGTTAGTAGGTCGAGTGATCAAAATATGGTTTGTTTGGTTGATTAAACTACAATGCAATTGAAATTAAAGCAAGTGAAAGATAATAATTTAGAAAGTAGGGAAAAAGATATAGAGGAGAGGACTTGGGGTACTAGAGCTCACCACTAAGTTTGACTTCACTAGACACTAGCAATTGTATATTAATAGGAAAATTGAATTGTAACTTTTGTGTGTGTGTGACATTAATTGAAACTAGGCATGGATGGCAAATAAGTATATATTGTCTAGCCAATTCAAATGGAAAGCACAACCTATCAAATGAGACCAAAATTCATTCAATAAAACCACAATTTATGCACACACAACTATCTAGAAACATACACCATTTGCATTCATAAGTATGGAACACCAAGGAACAAGAATAGATTGTCCACCTATCTATGAATCTAAAGCAACTACACTGCATCTACACTAAAAACATGGAAATTAAACTAAGTAAGCTAAAGGTGTAGCACAATCCATCAAGAAACAAGTATGAACCATCAAATAAATTACAAGAGTGTTAAGCACTATGTTTTGATCATCACTAGATTAACTCATCCATGCACATAGACATGCATAAATTCCATTAAATCTAGAGGAAAGCACATGAATCATCCATTCTAGTATACATAGACATATGATAAGAAATAGATAATCAATTTAAAGCATTAATCCTTACACATCAAGTAGAAATCACAAGATATATATATAAATCCAAGATCAAAACATTTATTACAAGTAAATCCCTAAAAATATACAAAGCACTAGGTCTAGGAAGCAAACTTAGGGGTTACTCTAGCCCCAAGTAGATGTCTAGCCACTCATTGAAGTAGTCATCTAACCCTCAAGGGCTATCTCCATGGTAGGTATGATCTCATTCTTGATAGAAACCCTAGAAGAATGGAAGAACTCCCAAAATGTATAAAGCTCTCTCAAGTCTCTAGCCTCTTCTCCAAGATACGTGATATATGATGTGTAAGTACGATGAATGTTGCTCTTAAAATGGCTCCAAATCCTTATATAGGAGGCTCAAGTGTTACACCCAATGGTCTGAACTCGTGCACTAGGGCCCTTGCAATGATTGCACCACGAGCCAACTTTTAATGAGCTGGAATTTGTTTTATTTCGGACTTGAGGAAGTTCGATCGATCGAACTTAGGTGAGATCCATCGAATGTTGTAGAGATCAATTATCCTTGGCGGCACCTTTTTGAATAAAGACAAATCTCTGAGATATTTTGGGAAAAAGACAAAAGTGGTAGGTGGGGTGGTAGGTGAGGATAAGATTAAATAATTTCGATCGATCTAAGAAAAGTTGGATCGATCCAAGGTAGTGGAATCTTTTAGATAAGGACAAAGGTTTTGATCCATCTTGAAATGTCTAGATCGATCACCTCCAGATCGATCGAAGAATTGTTGAGATTGATCGAACTTGCTGCTTTTTCACTACTCTGCTTCCACTTTGCTCATTTCTTCCATTCAGCTTGAGATAACTTCTTTAATGCTCTTATTTAGCTGAATTAACTTATTTTTGGGATAAGTGCCTGAAAAGGGCAATAACATGAAATTAGTTTAAGACGAAAAAATAAGATAAATAAAGGTCCTAGAATATATAAGTTTAATGGGTTTAAATGCGCACTTTTCAATGCTCATCACTATAGCTTATAAGGAAAGCTAAAAAACTGAGCCTATATAAGGCAATGTGCATGTACTGCTTTTGTAGATAAGACTTGAATAAAAGCTTTTCACTATCTCTTTCTCTCTTTTTCATTCTTTCTCTCTCTGAAAGTTTTCTTTTTATCCCTCACATAAATATTACACTATATATATATATCTATATATACACATATATTTATTACACGTTATTAGCACGATCTCTATCCATCTGAGATTTGAAGGATAAGTTTTCTCTCCTTCTTTATATCTCAACTATATATTTATTTTGTAATATTAGTTTTGATAGATTGTTGGGTTTGTTTGATTTATTGAAGACAATTGTATTTCTGACTCCAAAGGGTAAGAAAATTGATTATTGTTCATAAAATAAATTCATTCACTTAAATGATATATGTGCTCACACTATGGTCGGTTTTACCACCTTTATTATTTAATGATTTATAACCGATTTTACCACCTTTATTGTTTAATAATTTATTCAAGCTTTACCACCTTTGTTATTTAAATAATTCATTTTATGTTCTTATGTCACTTAATGCCATTTTATTTATTTATGTACTATGCTAAATTGTATTTTTATATTGTTGTCATATCTAGTTATTCTGAAAATGTCAAACTTGACAAAGCTGAAATTCGTGGCCTTGGACATTTCTGGCAAAAATTATTTATCTTGGATTCTGGATACTCAGATCCATTTAGATGCCATGGGCCTGTGAAATACAATTAAAGAAGAGAATGATGCATCATTATAAGATAAAGCGAAGGCCATGATATTCCTTCGGTGCCATATTTCGGTGTCATATTAGTGAGGAGCTAAAAACTGAATACCTCACTAAAAGAGATCCACTATGTTTGTGAAAAAAATTGAAAGAAAGATATGATAATCAAAAACAGTTATCCTCCCAAAGACCGAGGCTGATTGGCAGCAACTGTGGTTGTAAGATTTCAAAACTGTGACTGAATATAACTCTGTCATATTTAAAATCAGCTCTACATTGATATTGTGTAGCCATCACTGATGAACTTTAGTTGGAAAAAACATTCACCGCATTTCACACCTCCAATGTACTCTTGCAACAACAATATCGAGAGCGTAGATTTGAAAAATATTCAGAGTTGATATCATGTTTACTTGTGGCAGAGCAAAATAACGAGCTTTTGTTAAAAAACCACCAGTCTCATCCAACTGGATCGACACCGATCCCTGAAACATATATTGCCTCATCCCGTGGTCGTAGACGCGGATGTGGACGTGGTCGTGGTGGTAGAAATGACTATAATAATGAATATGGTCGTGGTAAAAATAACTACCACAATAATGAATATGGTCGTGGTAAAAATTATTCTTATTATTGTGAAGGATATCAATCCTCACATTTTCGCAATCAAAGATCCACACTATATTCGCAAAGGAGAGATTATAATGAAATGAAACAAGTAAAAGGGAAGGATGTGGCTCAACCTCCCAAGGCACATGATAATACTTGTTATTAGTGCGGCATGATAGGGCATTGGCAAAGCATTTGTCGTACACCTAAGCATCTGGCTGAATTTTACCAAGCCTCAATGAAAGAAAAGGGGAAACAAAAGGAAATGAATTTCATTGATCATGATAAGCCAGTTGACATCACAAATCTGGAAATGAATTTCATTGATCACGATAAGCCAGTTGACATCACAAATCTGGAAATGAATTTCATTGATCATGATAAGCCAGTTGACATTACAAATCTGGATGTATCAGATTTTTTTGAGGACCATGATAGAAAGATAGACTTCCTGATTGGTGATGGAAATGTCCACACCAATTAATCCTATTTTATTTTCATGTTCTGTCTACTATGTTTTTATTTTCCTTGTATTAAAGTTTTTATTTTCTAGTTTGTATTAAAGTTTCTTTTGTTATAAATGTTTCTTTTCTAATAAAGAAATTTGCATGAATATGAATGGATCTGACTAGTTCAAAAATAAATGGTGAAGACATATGTCTTGCAGATAGTGGAACAATACATACAATCTTTCGAGATCAAAAATATTTTTCTCACCTAACTCTGACAAACACTAGTGTTAGTACAATATCAGGTTCCACCGACTTGATTGAAGGCTCTAGACGAGCCAACATCATTTTACCACATGGAACAAGATTACAAATCAATGATACCTTATATTCTACAAGATCTCGAAGAAATCTGTTGAGTTTTAAAGACTTGTGTCGTACTGGGTATCATATTGAGACCGCAAATGAAAGAAATGTGAAAAATCTCTACATTACTTCCATTACCTCATGCAAGAAACAGATTTTAAAAAAACTCCCTGTTTTCTCTTATGGGTTATACTATACAACCATTAGGACAATTAAGTCCAATGTTGTGATACATAAAAAATCTTGTGACCCAAAACTTTTTATGCTTTGGCATGATCGACTTGGTCACCCAGGAGTACAATAAAGTGTCGAATTATTGAAAATTCACATAGACACCCACTAAAAGATCAAAAACTCATCGTACCAAACAATCATCTATGCACCGCCTGCTCACATGGTAAGTTGATTATCAGACTATCCCTTTCAAAAGTCATTATTGAGTCTCCCCCATTTTTACAACGAATTCACAGGGATATATGTGGGCCAATTCATCCACGTTGTAGACCATTTCGCTATTTTATGGTATTAATTGATGTCTCAACATGATGGTCACATGTTAGTATGATTTCTACTCGTAATGTTACATTTGCTAGACTTCTTGCTCAAATTATCAAATTACGGGCACACTTTCTTGATTACCCAATTAAGACAATCCGTCTTGATAATGCCGCTGAATTTTCTTCTCAAACTTTTGATGATTATTGCATGTCAGTTGGAATTAATGTTGAACATCATGTTGTACACACTCATACTCAAAATGATATGGCTGAATCTTTTATTAAAAGACTTCAGTTAATTGGTCGTCCTTTACTTATGCGAACAAAATTACCTATTTCTGCTTGGGGACATGCCATATTACATGCTGCATTATTAGTCCGTATACTACCAATTGTTTATTATAAGTATTCACCATTGCAACTTGTTTTTGGTCAACAACCAAATATCTCTCATATACAAGTTTTTGGTTGTGCTGTATATGTTCCAATTGCACCACCCCAACGTACTAAAATGGAATTTATGTTGGTTTTGATTCTCCTTATATTATTAGATATCTTGAACCCCTGACAGGTGATGTCTTTAAAGCACGATTTGCTGGCTGTCATTTTGATAAGGCTGTTTTCCCACCATTAGGAGGAGAAAATGCACAGCAGCAACATGATATTACTTGAAATGCCCTGGAATTGTCTCATTTTGATCATCTCACAAATCAATGTGAACGAGAAGTTCAGAGGATCATTCACTTGTAAAATGTTGCAAACCAATTATGTGATACCCCCGGATCTCCGGATGCAGGTTGGCCAGGCATACGCCCGATTACCCGAGGATACCAAATCAATTAGCAGTTAACGAACACAAAATATAATTAAGAAAACAGGAATAAATAAATTGCTGAAAAGAAACTAGAATGATAATCCAAAAACCTCAGAATAAAATTTTATTAATAAAGAATTATTCTGATACATCCAAATTCTCCATTTCTAATACAACTCGAGAATCCATCTAGCGGATCCCTAAAAATCCCAATTGAAATCAACATAGCTGGGAAGAATCCCAAGCCTAAAACATAGAAATAAATCATACATCATCGGTGGAGTGAATAACTGTATCTGCTCAGCACGATCAAGCTCTAAGCTGGAACTGTCGAACTCCTGTAAAAATAAGAGTGGGTCAGGCCCACATGCAAATTCTATTATAACTGTCATCCATACAGTGACCCGATACGCAGATACACCCTAGATATCCCAACAATATCTATATAGTCCATAATAGATAAATATATAACCACACTACAGCACTCTCACTAGACTATGCTGAGGGTCTCAACCTGAATAGAAGGTAACATGCAAAACGCACCTGAGTGGGCATGACTACCTAAGCCTAACAAGGTATACCTCAACCAACATAACTAGTTACGCATCCTACTGCATATATGCTCCCTAACCGTCGACTATGAGACTCAAGCTCATGTCACGGTACCATAACAATATATATAAAATCCGTTCACATTCATCCATAAGAAATCTAGTAAGTCGTTCGGCATATTCAACCGCACCGACTCATATATATAAGGAGGATTTTATTTAACAACTCGTACCCTTATTCCAAAATAGGTAGGAATTTAGCAACTGGTGCTAATCCAAACCTAGTATGCCACAGTCCCATACCGGTGCATACAATCCTCCATATCCGTGTAAATTACAACAATTACATAATAGTTTAGCAATTTACGGTCCAAAACCATTCCAAATAATTGCAGAAGAGTATTTAGTATTTCAGCAATTTAAATTCAAGAGTTAAACCATATAGTTGCAGGAAACAATTAATAATTCAGTAACTACCATCCAGAGCATGCATAGATCAAATCTAATATATCAATGACTCTATCATGCATTTAAAATGAATTATATAATCATATTATAGTCCAATAAATCGCTACATTAATTTAAGCAATTTAATTCCTTCCATCCGGTAACAGCGTACTAAGTTGTATACTTGTATTTCGTCTTATCTTTTAGCACAGAGCCATGCACTATGCCCCAAGTCCAATTTATTAATTTAAAAGATTTCACTGTACTTTTAAACTTAGTTTAGAATCATTATATAGCACCCTAAATTGTCAAATTAAAACTAGACAATAAACTTCCTTCCAGCCGTTAACCGCACGCAAAGTTGTTAATTAGCACACTGTTAATTCCATTCACTTAGAGGTCAACCTCACTCAATTGAAAGATTTAATAACACCCTAAACCAACCTTATAATCCCTCTGTAAAACCCCAGAGTCAACAAAACAGTTTCCATGCTCCAACAGTAACAATACAGTTCGTAATTTTTTTTTTTAGAAAACACTATTGAAAAGAGCCTGCTCTAAATTCCAAGAACATGGTCTTTTTGAGCCTGGATCCGGCTCTATAAACTTTAAAGCCGGCTCAATGAGTGTGGGAGCCGGCTCCCACTTCCATCGAGCCGGCTCTCCCCTCCTTTGAGAGCCTCTGTCCCCGTTCTGCTCCGTTTCAGTCCGTCTACTCCCTCTCTGATCAATTCCTACCATTCTATTGGTTTCTAAAATAGATCTTAAGCATCTTATTAACAACCAGGAGCATCCCAAAGGTTTGATAACAACCATTAGAATCAATTATAGAGATTAAATTTGCTACCGAACTAACATGCGTTAGGAACAAATTTGAAACTATTTTGCAATAACAGTTCTATTCTAACCCCTCTGTTCCTCTTCACTGCTGAACTTAGGAGTCTTACAACCCCCATTAACATCCCCAAAGTTTGTTACAGTAGATAAAAGCAAGTAGAGTAACAAAACTCACAACAGAATTTACATACTTTAAGAAAAAATGAAACTGAAAACAGACATGCACATGTTGTACAGATTTGATTTCAACACAAATCGATGATCAATATAGCATATATTACACATGTAAATTCCATTTACTACTTAATTAAACCTTATAGACTATCTAGATGCACAGAATATAAGCCAAAGGGATGGAGAAAGAAAAGAACTTGCCTTTCGATTTTGGTTTGAAACCTTTCAACATCGTTTTCTTCCTAGACTTTCCGACGATCGTGACCGCCGTCAAGGATTCCTCTGCTCCAGTTCTAACCCTCAAACATCCCTCAAGCTTCTTCCTTAGTCCGGCTTACAATCCTTGGCCCAAACCCTACCTTCCTCTCCTTCAGTTTTTCCCATAAACTTTCTGTTTCACTATCTGTATTTTCACTATTCGTGAATAATGTTTGTGCTTACAACCCTCAATAGACTTATAATAGTATATATATATACTTAACCAAAACCCTAGGCTTTGTATAATTAGAGACAAAACCCTAACCCTTATTGAAATCCAAACCGATGAACAGAAAACCTAATGTCGTAAGATATAATGATTTATATATATATATATATATAAAACCTGCTAAAACCCTATTATTATTATTATTATAATTAACAATACTAATGAAAATCCAATTAATTTCATTTAATCTATTAAAATAACTAATAAATCCTTAAAACAAATAAACTAAGAAATTCCAAAAATAAAAATACAATTAACATAAAAAAAAATATACCATTAATTAAGTCATTTAATTAAATAAAGCATTCAACACAATAAATACTTAAAACAAACAATTTAATTCAATTCAAAACACATCATGAAAATCACCAATTACTTAACCACATAAGCACCCAAAAACAATAAAATAAATAATAAAATTTCACTTTATCCTTTTTAAAACTAGGGGTATTACAAATTACTTGATGCATTTACTGATCCAAATAAAGTAATAAAATCACATATACCAGCTGCAAATATTCCAGCACGAATTGATGTCCCTAAGGGACTGTAATACCCCTAATTTTACAAAGGATAGTCCTGGAATTTCATTAAATTTTTAATTGTAATTTTTAATGGTTAATTGTTTAATTGCTTAATTTGTTTGAATTACTTGTTGTTATTTGAATGATGTGTTAGTTTACTTGATTATTTGTGTGATTGTTTTTATTTGCATTTCATTGTTTAAGTTAATTAATTAATTAATTGTTCTGTTTTAATTAGTTGTCTCAATTGTTTTAATTTAATTATTTTAATTGAATTAATTTTGTGGGATTTAATGCTTTAATTGTTTTAAATTAATTGTGTTAAATGACTGGATTTAGTTACATGGATTTAGTTTTTAACGTGACTGTTATATAGCCTTTCATGGGCAGCCGTCATTATTTATCACCTAGGTTTACCTATGGGCCGAGTTATATATGAATTAGGGTTTAATATCTAAACCTATATATATATATATATATATTACGTTGGTTTAGGGTTAGAAACAAAACCCTTTTCACCCTATTCACTTATACCGTGAAACAGAGAGAAACATAGAGGTATTATAGAGAGTGAGAGAACGAGGAGTGAAACTTGAGAGCGTACTGAAATATGAGGAGGAAGGAGAGGTTGCTCGTAGGAGAAATCAAGGGCAACAGAGGTGGAACTGCAGTGACATTAACGGAGCATTCAGAAACTGTGGTTTAGAGTTTCAAATCTGAAACTCAAAGGCAAGTTCTATCTTTCTCTTTCCCTTTAATTTGTGTTATGTGCATGCCTTGCTAGACTCCAGGAGTTTAATTAATACTAAAATAAAATAATTGTGCATGCTAAGTCAGAATTAACAGAGAGTTTCATGTCTGTATATGTTTATACGTGATTTATTTATTTTAGATCTTTATGCATGAACTATGGTATAAGTTTAAATCTTTGCATGAAAAAAACACCTAAAATAACTTAGAATGGACGTATGGGGCTTAGGTTGAAGCTTAGAGGCCTTAACAATGGAGTTTTAGGGTTTACAGAGGCTGAACAAACGGAGAACAGACGGAGAAGACGAGTCAGCACGAACTCAGCCGACTGAGTTAGGACTCAGCCGACTGAGTTGGCAATCCAGCCGGCTTAGTTGGACAGCGACGTGGATTTTAGTTTTTAATGCCCAGATTTGTTTTAAAACCTATTTTTAATTAAATCTAATGGGTTAAATGGACTATGGAAGGTTATAGAGTGTATAATACACCTCTTAGGCCTAAGGAATTGGACAATATGGATTTGAGAATAATTTTTATAAATTATTGAGGGGTTGTTTAAATGGATCCAGTGGCTAAGGATGAGGAATTTGCTTGTTACAGACTTATGAATACTATTGGAAAGTATGTTGATGCTAATAGGCTAAAGCATGTATTAATACAAGGTAAAACGATAAACCTGTAAGTGGAAAATTGGATAATGAATTGAAGTTCTTTACTGTGGTTCTAAAACGGTTTGGATGCTTTGCATGATTTAAAATTGTTAATCATGTCTCCCTATGTTATAAGCATATAGTTGTTTATCTACAAAGAAATAAGTATGCTTAGATGGAAGTTAATTGATGTTTTGAATTTACTTTACACTGCATCAGTTATGGTACTGTTTGGAGGAGTTATATGCGTAGTCCTACTTTATAAATTTGAAGGACTGGAATAAGATTTTTAAGTCTTATATTGGATGTATAATTTGATCATACACATGTTTGACTGTATGTATGCTTATTCTGGAGTATGATTGATGAGTATTTATTCTTATTTTATCAATTATACGGACTTGTGTTATCTGGAGGATTGTATACACCGGTATGGGATGGTGGCATACTAGGTATGGACTAGTTCAAACACTGTGTTCTACCTAACCTGGATTGAGTCATGGATTAACCCTAAATGTTAAGTCCCTTTCATATTTGTATCATGTCAATAAAACAATTGAATGACTTACTTGGTTTCAGGATGGATTGACTATACATATATTAAACCACTACACAGATGGTTGATATTTTGTATTAGGAGTACGGATTTTATATATTTATGATATGGTGCCATGGTATGAGCTTGAGTCTCAGGACCATGGTTAGGGCGCGTATATCGCCTAGGATGGATAACTGGGCAGTAGTTGCTGTTCCCTGGTAGGTACACATGACCATATTATGTGCGATTTGTATGGTATCTCTACTCAGGCTGAGACAGACTTATTGGACTAGCGAGCGTCCTATAGTGTGTACTATATATACATATAAGAACTACTCTAGATATTGTTGAATCTATTTAGGATGTATCTGCGTATCGGATTACTGTATGGATCGTAGTAGAATAGGACTTGCATATGGGCCTGACCCACTTTCTTATTTTTCAGGTATTCGTCAGTTCCAGAATTAGAGCTTGGACGTGCGGTGCAGATACAGATATTCATTCCTCCAACTACGTAGGAATCTTTTCTATGTTTAGCTTTAGATTCTTTCTCAGTATTTTATTTACTTTCAGTTTGGGATTTTTATTAGGGGTCCACTAGAGATGGATTCCCGAGTTGTTAAATTATTGGAGGGTTCTATTTTAAGGAAGTTTTGGATTGTTGGATCTTAAGTATTCAAATTTTTAAGGATTATGTTTTAGTATTATTTTCAGCTTTTAAACTTTTATTTCTTAAATTCCTTTTGTATTCTGTGTTCGTTATTATATATTAATTGTTTGATATCTCTTGGGTTTGGGCCTGAGCCTGATCAACCCGTGTCTCGGATCCGAAGGGTATCACAGGGACCTTATGTCAGTAATATAGCAAATGCATCTAAAATAGCTTGAAACGTGATAGACCAGTCGGTGCAAAAGATATTGTTCCTAGTAAGAGGAAATCACAAAGAAAAGTTGGTACTCCTGAAGAGGCCACAAAATGAGCAACAGATATTATTGATCAATCTAAGATAATAGTCTTTGATAAGGTAAAGGCTCTTGATGAGTCTCAGGTACCTAAAAATGATGAAATAATAAATATTGATGAGGCAAAAGTAACAGATGATAATATGGCCCTTGATGAGGCACATGCCCTTGATGAGACAAAGGTACCTGAAAATAATGAGATCTCACTAAATTATGAAACGAGATGGAATAGAAATGAAATTGTTGTCGACAACATATTCTCATATGTCGTTGCTCTTGATATTGATAATGAGGATCCGAAACCTCAAAACATTGAAGAATGTCGACGAATAAATGATTGGCCAAAATGGAAAGAAACTATACAAGCAGAGCTAAATTCATTAGCTAAACGGAAAATATTTGGACCTGTAGTCCAAACACTTAAGGGTGTTAATCCTGTTGGATACAAGTGGGTATTTGTACGAAAGCGTAATGAGAAAAATGAAATCGTGAGATACCAAGCTCGAATGGTAGCTCAAGGTTTCTTACAGAGACCTGGTATTGATTATGAGGAAACATACTCTTCTGTAATTGATACACCCACATTTAGATTCATAATACATTTGATAGTCATAGAAAGATTGCATATGCATTTAATGGATGTGGTTACAACATATTTATATGGATCACTAGATAGTGATATTTATATGAAAATCCCAGAAGGATTTAAAATGCCTGAAACAAAACCACGTAATATGTACTCGATAAAATTACAGCGATCCTTATAAGGATTGAAGCAATCTGGACGAATGTGGTACAATCGCCTTAGCGATTACTTACTCAAAGAAGGATATCTAAACAATCATATTTGTCTATGCATTTTTATTAACAAATCAGACTCTAGTTTTGTTATTGTTGCAGTATATGTTGATGATCTGAATCTTGTGGGAACATTGGACGAGATCGAAAAGACGGCCACTTATTTAAAGAAAGAATTCGAAATGAAAGATTTTGGAAAAACAAAATTCTGCCTTGGGCTGCTGGTTGAACATTTTTCGAGCGGTATTCTCATCCATCAATCAACATATACAGAAAAGATTCTAAAACGTTTTCATATGGATAAAGCCTATCCATTGAGCTCTCAAATGGTTGTCCGATCACTTGACATCAAGAAAAATCATTTTCGTCCTCGAGAGGATGATGAAGAACTCCTAGGTCCTGAAGTGCCATATCTTAGTGCGATTGGGCTCTTTTGTATCTTGCAAATTGCACAAAATCTGACATAATTTTTTCAGTCAATTTATTAGCAAGATACAGTTCTGCTCCAACGCGCAGACATTGGAATGGAATCAAACACATATTGCGATATCTTTATGGCACAATTAATATGGGATTGTTTTATTCAAATGCACCAAATTCTCAATTAATTGGATATACAGATGTCGGCTATCTCTCTGACCCACATAAAGCTTATTCACAAACAGGATATGTGTTTACTTGTGACGGCACTGCTATATCATGGCGATCTATGAAACAAATAATGATTGCAACTTCTTTAAATCATTTTGAGATACTCGCAATTCATGAGGCAAATAGGGAATGCATTTGGTTGAGATCAATGATCCAACATATTTGAACAACATGTGGTCTTTCATCAATAAAAGAAATCCCAACAGTATTATATGAAGATAATGCAGCATGCATTGCACAAATGAGATAATGGTATATTAAAAGTGACAGGACCAAACACATCTCACCAAAATTCTTTTATGCACATCAATTCCAGAAAATGAGTGATATTGATATTCAGAAGATACGTTCATGTGAAAATCTAGCAGATCTATTCACTAAAACGCTTCCAACTACAACATTCAAGAAGCTGGTGCACAACATTGGAATGCGTCAACTAAAAGATCTTCAAAGTTGAACTAATGAGGGAGAGCAATTAATCGAAGAGGTATTGGCATACTGTACTCTTTCTCCTTCGTTCAGGTTTTGTCCCACTGGTTTCCTTGGCAAGGTTTTAATGAGGTAGTTTTAATCTATACAATACCATTTTCAGATACACAAGAATACTGTACTCTTTTTTCTTCGCTAGGGTTTTATCCCATTGGGTTTTCTTTAGTAAAGTTTTTAACAAGACATATTCTTAGTGTAGTATTGTGGACCCCAAGGGAGAGTGTTATATATATATATATATGTTTGTGGGGCCCACAATATTAAGTCATCCATATATATATATATATGTTTGTGGGGACCCACAATATTAAGTCATCCATGATGACATTGTTGGCTTATGGAGGAAGCTCAATTCTTTGCTTACCGTGAAAGTCTTATTATGGCTTATAAGGGAAGCAAAAAAACTGAGCCTATATAAGGCAATGTGCATATATTGCTTTTGTAGATAAGACTTGAATAAAAGCTTTTCACTCTCTCTCTCTCTTTTGTTCTCTCTCTCTCTCTCCCTCTGAAAGTTTTTTTTTTATCTCTCAAATAAATATTACACTATATATATATCTATATATACACATACATTTATTACAATTTATATATACACATATATTTATTACAAATTATATATAAAGTTCAAATTATCAGCTCATATTCTCTCTAACATTCCTATGAAATAAAATTCTAGTGATTTTGATCCCAGTATTTGGTCAATGCTTTTGGTGTTGTAATTTTTACATTATTGACTAACAGTTGTGCAAATTGTGCTTCCCTTCAACTCCATTTTCTTAACATCACATCTAGGAGAGGAAATTTTATTTTACCACGTTAGTTGCATGTAATTAAATTGGAAAGTGCATTGGATAAGGACCAAGCCCTACCAACACAATGATAAAACCCTTACTCATTTGTGAATGTTGGCTGAAGTCGGCCAAGTTGCATCTGAATCCAAGTATCCTAGAAGGAATTATTCCCATGTTTTGACTTGTGAGTGTAATTCAATCCCTCTGTGTGTTCTTGATGTTCATCAAATAAAAGAGGGGGAAGGGCAACTATTTTACTCTGTCTGAATGCATGAAATGAAGTTGTGTATAATTTACCAAAATTTTCTTTCATCTTTTTTCTCTATTTTTCTGAGGTTGGTTGCATGATTTTTTTCTTTTTTTGAAGGGTAAATGTTCCAAGAGCCAACGGGAGGCATGGTTGCATGAATTTTGTTAATAGGAAAATGACTTGTTTATCATGTATATTAATGGAAATACTTTATATGGTTTTTTGGGATGACAAAATTAGTGCTAATATAATGATTCAATAATTCTGTTTGGTGTAAGGTAAATAAATATTATGTAAAGGTATTATTGCAAATTTATAATTATTTAATAGTATAAGTACTTTTAGGCATATTGTTACCAAATGTATGATCATATGAGGAAAATTACTTTTGCAGATAAAAGAACTTTTCAATATAATGTTAACCAAACGATTTTTTATTTAAAAATTTATTTTTACAAAATCATTCTTGTAGAAGTACTTTTAGGCATATTGTTACCAAATGCATGATCGTATGAGGAAAATTACTTTCACAAATAAAAGAACTTTTCAATATAATGTTAACCAAATGATTTTTTATTTAAAAATTTATTTTTACAAAATCATTCTTGTAAGTCCCTTAAAGTGGAAGGACTTTTCGAATTAGGAAGGTTTCAAACACAACCCAAATATGACACAATTTTTAACTTTTTAAACTTGCATCAGGGCTTTGGTATAGGCAAATCCAATCCAAATATGACACAATTTTTAACTTTTTAAACTTGCATCAGGGCTTTGGTATAGGCAAACCCTCGCAAGAATGAATGAATGGATCCCACGGTATGCAAGTGGGAACCAAGTTGTTGGTCTTATGATTGCGTGACAATTTGACTGTGAAAGTTTAATTAGGAGCTACTAATTTCTTCTAGAAGAGTAAAAGTCTAATTACAACACATTAAAATTTAATTTCAACGGTCCTTTCCTGCAACCGCGACATCCATCAATTTTCAAACCTTGACATATGAACCACAATTTTAATCCATTATTGATTTTGATCACGTTTCCTTATATATATATATATATATATATATATAGTGTATAGTACAAGATTCCTTTCATCTGAATCATAAAAGAGACAATGATGATTATCATGCTTACTGTGGCAGCGAACCCTTGATTTCTGAATTAGTGGACCCACGTCAGAATTGTTCACTTTTTTAGAATAGAATTATTGATTAAACGATGCACTGTGCCTTGTATATTATTGGAAGTTCAGACAAAGCATGCACAATATTTTAGAACTCCTTTCGAAGAAGATACCATATCTTATGGACTCATGCTCATTAATCGCTTAATAAAATATAAGAGTGATAAAATAAATAAAAAATTATTTAATCACTTAATTTGAAGGTCAAAAAATCATATTTAACTCATTTTTCACCCATCACATAATAAAAACACTATACACATCTATTCTATATTACACTTAGCTCACTTCTCCTCTCTCTCTCTCTCTAAATTTGTTTTTTTATCAATCCCCTCTCTCTAAGTTTCTCTTTCTAGAAATTTCTTATAAAAATAATTTAAAAAAATAAAAAATAAAAAATTTTAAAACCTTTAAAAAAAAATTATTTAAAAATAAAAAATAATTAAAATTTTTAAAAAAAAATTTTCGTGACAGCTCCCAGAAACGTGTAAGTTAGGCCATCCTTTTTGGAAAGTCAAACTTTTTCCAGTTTAGATTTTGAAATTTTAAATCAAAATTTTCTACTAATTTATAAATATAATGGAATGGATCAAGTCAAATAATACTAGATCTTACAATCCTTAATTAATCGTAAGATGATACCAAAAAAAAAAAAAAGAAAGAAAGTAATGATCTATTGATATTGATTCAGTCCTACAGAGTTAAAAATAAAAAACTATATATATATATATATATATATATGAATGATGTATTTATTTATTTATTATTAAGGAGAGTCCACCTCCACCACACAAAAACGAAAATGTATATAAGAGTCTCATTTTTTAATCAAATTCGATTTGAGATAAGTCGTCTAATATTTTGGCCAAAAAAAATAAAAAAATGTGTTGCACATAATTAAAAAATAATAATAAAAGTATTTCTTTAGTGTTAAAATAATTTTAAATAATTAAAAAAATAATAATTAAAAATAATAATTAATGGGTTTATAGTTCATAACGAATTGATCCTTTCCATTTCAATCCATTCTGAACGGATTGAATATGGATCCTGACCCATTTTAATCCGCCTATTTTCAATCAACCCAAATTCAATCCAACCCGCCCATTTGCCGCCCTTAATAAATTATGTGCTTATTGATAAACCTTTTGTATGATCTTTGATCAAGAAAATTTCCTGACACGGTGACACCATATATATATATATATATATATATCAACATGCATCATGGCATTCGTCACTAGTCTCACATGTGTGTATATATATATATGTAGTCTGTAGAGAGAGAGGAGGAGGAGAGAGATGAGAGATTTGGCTTTGACATGCAAATTCTTCAATGTGTAGCCGTTTTGGAAGTTTTGAGGAAAAGATTGATCCGATATTCCAAGTGTTTTTTTTCTTTTTTTCTCGGTTATAAATATTCCAAGTTAGTGGTCAATGTGATGTAATGGGACGAAAATAAAACAAGATATTAGAGACCCCATTACCTTATAAACGTTTCATTTTGAATTATATATTGTTCAAAAGATGACTTGTAAACAAAGTCATTCTGAGGAAGGCTTCAACTAGTACTTTACGGTCTTTCCTTCTCAAGTTCCATTTTCAAATAATTCCCTCAAACCGTTCCCCCATTTTAACTCTGAAAAAAAAAAAAACAGAAAGTTCCATTTTCAAACCTGGAAAAAGTTTGGTAATTTTTGCACCTTTTTTCATGCATGGTTTAATTTATAACACGTATTCTCTCACTTACAAATTTCCAAATTCAATGTATGAGCAATTCTACCATTTTAATCATAACTAATTAATAAGCATGACAAGGCTTTTTTTTTTTTTTTTTTTTTTTTTTTCTTCAAAAAATTAACATATAATTGAGGGACCACGTATTATATACTCCGTATATAGTAGACTAGGCCAAGCACATTGCTTTCATTCAAGACATGACTTTCCATGGATTCAGTTCCAACAACATATTCGGTTATGCCGACTTCTTGGCGGTCAAGATAAGGTTAGCAAAATTGATAGATTGTCCCATGCATTTATTGACAAATTTTTATATCTTTTTTTCCAAGAGAATCATATCTATAATTATGTTTCCTTTTTGTACAAATGAAATATATATATATATATATATGGTTGGAAGGAAAGGAAAAAAAAAAAAAAATTGGAGGGTAAAGGAAACAAATTTCGTTACTTTGATCGAGTGAAATAGATAAAGAAGATTCACTGCAAGATTAGTTTGACCAATATATATAACCTTCATTATTAATATCTATATTATTATTTTTTATTATTAAATGTGTAAAGAGTTTCTGTATTTCAGTATTTATTTATAAATATAAAAATATTTATTAATTAATATAAAAATAATTTTTAAAAGAGTTTTTATAAAATTCTAACACAAATTACCTATTTAGTAAGAATTTTTATTTTTTCAATTAATATAAGTTGTTTAGAAGAGTTACTATAAAACTTAAATTACTTATTTATTATGAGTTTTTTTTAATAAAATAAAATCTAATTAGACAAAAAAAAATATAAAATAAATAAATAATTTAGTCCCTATAATTATACAAGAAAATATATAAAAGAAATATATACGTCTTAGTAGAGTTAAGAGTTTCTATAAAAATTTAAAACAAATTAATTACTTATTTATTATGAGTTTTTATTTATTTTTAATTAATATAAGGTGTTTAGAAAAGTTTCTTTATGAGTTTTTTTTAATAAAAAAAAATCTAATTAGACATGGAGATATATAATTTATTATTGTAAAATTTTTGTAAATTATTATCATTATTTAATCTTCAATTTGTTTATCTTAATTAATATATCAATGTAATTATTTTAAGAAATTAATTTTAATTACCATTGGGAAAAAATATTTAATTACTTTATTTAATATTAATTTTAAATTAGACTCACATGCAACGCAAGTAGGTTTATTTTTGTGAAAGAGTGAAAAAGTTGAAAAAAAAAGAGAGAGGTAGTCATAAGTTGCACGTATGACCTATCCTGTGGCCATAAAATTGTGTGTGTGTTGTCATAATAAAAATAAATAAATAAAGGAGGAAGAAGAAGTGGATCTAAATTATTTACTAATTTCTTGATGACCTAGATATGCAAGTGCGTGTGAACAGGGCGGAGCCAGGATCTTGAGGTTGGGTAAAAACAATCACCTAGCTAGAACTTTTGAAAATATATATATATATATATATATATATATATATATATATTATGTAGGCAAAAAAAAAATTACTATTTATTATATTCATACAAAAATATATCCATTTAAAATTTTTCCAATTTATTTAAATTAAAAAAAAAAATTATCAAACTTTCTAAACAAACTTTCAATTAAATAACTCTCTTTGTTTGCCAAAAAGAAAAAAAAAACAAAAATATCTTTTTTTTTTTTTAAAGTAACAATTGAAAATTTAACAAAACAATAACAATGATAAAAATATTAAAAATAAAAAATAAAAAACACAAACAAATTAATAAAATAAGAATTTAGATTCTTAAATCATCGATTTTGTAAAAATTAATTTCTTATAAAAGCATTCCAATAAAAATAAAAAATAAAAAGAAAAAATTAAAAGTGATGGAAAGAATCATGTATGAGATGGAATTTTAGGATAATAAGGTTATAGAAAGAATCGTTGTAACGATCCACTATAACGACCCTCTCCACCACATAGTATGATATTATCCGCTTTGGGCCTGAGCCCGCATAGTTTTGCTCTTGAGTTTTACTCCAAAATGCCTTATATCAATTGGAGATGACACACTTACATATAAGCACTTCACCTTTCCTCTACCCAGGAAATGTGGGACTGTGCACCCGTAGCTCGCCATGTGGTAACCTGACATTGTCTCTCGCACCCGCCCACAAGGTCATCATAATCCACCCCCCTTGGAGGCCCGACGTCCCTCATCGGCACACGTCCGGCTGGGTCAGGCTCTGATACCATTATCAATTCATGTGTTATAACTAAAGCAATTTCCATTCTTTGTAAAATACAGAACTCCAAACATTTATTCTTTTTCAAACCACACAATGACTTATACTCCATTAAGACAACATTTGTTAAATATGCTGCGAACATGGTCCTATAACCCATAAACCAGTCCTTAATTGGTTAAAAATAATCATTTCATCTTGGTTCAATATCTCTTTTGCTACTGACTATACAGGTTCTGAAACAAATTCTTCTGACAATAATTTATATTAACGACAACAAAACTAGAAACCTAATCTATGTAAATATAGGTACTGTGTCATCTATGAATACATATGCACTATAATGCTCTACTACAGGCCACACAAAAGTCCAATACATGTAATCAATTTAACTGATATATAATTCCTAACCCCTGCAATAATATCAGTCTCTCTAAATCATGATTATATAAATACAATTAATAAATCAAAACAATCTACCCAAGCTTATCACTAGGATAACCATTGTGAGATAATAAAGGAATAATAACGCATAAACTATGTCAAATTTAAGATGCGTCATAAACTCAAAGCTAATTCTATTGGAGATTGACAAAATTCCAAAATGACTTGTAAACATCACCAGTAATTCTCCACAGTATCCTTATACAAGAATAATCCAGAAGTACAGAACATAGCATCATACAAATCTATAACATTATATTAACTCAAGTGCTTCTATATGCAATCTCCACCATTCTAACCAAATCAAAATTCATGAATTCTATAATTAAATCATAAGTAGTGATCTTAGCACAAATATATAAAAGCGGTTAGAATTAACTTGCCTGACTTTTCTTCGCTTCACAACAACGAACGCGTAGAATCCTCGGATAGCAACGTATGTAAAAACTTAATACAACTAATTATAGACATATACATATATATCCAGTGGTTGGCTTATATAAATAACTAACGATATATATATATATATATATATATATATATATATATATATATATATATATAGTCAAATTATGGAAAGAACGATGTTTGAGTTGAAATTTTAAGATTGCCCCATTAAATTTTTATAGAAATTATATAGTTGTCAATTAAATTTCACGTTCTTTTAGATTGTATATAAACTATCTTTTGTTAAATGCTAATTAAAGAAATAATTTTTTTTTCTTAAGGGGGCCAAGTATAGATTTTATATCATATATGTTATACTATTTTATTTTTAGTATAATTTTACCTATACTAAAAAAAAATTCCAAAAAATTAGAGGGGGCCATGCCCCTGCCAGACCCCCTTCACTCCGCCCCTGCGTGTGGACTTGTTTTAGGGTTATTCACTCAATCAATGTCATTAAGCAGGTGGGGAAGAAAATGGAGGGTACGCTAGGTGTGTGTGTGTGTTTGTGTAAATGACAAGGAAATGGTAGGAATATATGCCAAAAGTTGATTATGTAGTCTTAATCTACTTACGTGGCCTATTATTTTTAAGCTTCATAGCTTACAAATCTGGTGAAGGCACGTGTATAGGCATGTGTCAATCTATCCACCTCCATTTTGTATTCTACTTTAAATTTTTTCATTTTTAACTCGGATTCTTTAAGTTATAATAGAGCAATTTACCAGTACATTAAAATTCATTTAAAAAAATGATTGGATCCTCAAAATTGTTTATTTTTGTTGGATAGATGAAAATTGGTGGATCAATTTTACTATTTTTACTAAGGATGAGAAAATGACTTTTGAAGTAGACCCAACATCGCTCTCACCTTGGAAACAAACAGTATAAGGTAGGTAAATCAATTGATCATCTTCAAACAATATCCAATGCATGGATGAAAAGGACCATTCATATTTCATGGTGGCACTATGCACGTACACATTAGATTCAGTGATACATGTCAATGAACAACTGCATATATTTGATATATATAATTGATACCCTTGGCCTTGTGGTGATCACTCATTTTGATATTCTATGGAATGATCGATGGGATTGTGCCCTAAAATGCTGTAGGCTGCTAATGGGATGCATAGTTTGGAATATTGAGATTAATTTGCCGACATACAAATATTATTTCAATATATGTATATATGTTTGTGTAATACAAGAGAGAAGACCAAAAAAAAAAAAAAGGAAAAAAGAAAAGAAAAAGAAAAGAAGATATAGTCTAATTTAGTATAAATATGACTATATGAGATTAAGGCATGGTGATGATGATTATGATGTAATTTAGTATACATAAAAATTAATTAATTATAAGAATTTTGAAAATAAAATTAAGGTTGTAACTTTTTACTTTGAGACGTGTGACATATATATATTTTTTATTGCAAGTGCAAGCTAATGATCTAAAATTCACACTTACATCCTCAACATCATGACTTAAACTTTTATTAATGCATAAAGTTTTTATTTAAAAAAACAAAAAATGCTTTAGCCAACGAGCTAAAGTGAATTGCTTAACTAATTAGTTTTGATTGGTCATGTTTATCTCTTATTTCATTGTATAGTCAAACATCAAATAATTCTTTTAACATTGGAGTCCAGGTAGGCTAGGTAGCACTACTACACACACACACACATATGGCTATAGATAAAAAAAAAAAAAAAAATGAAAAAAAAAAAAATCTCATAAAAGAATACCAAAAACACTAGGGACCAAGATTTTACTACAATATTGAAGCTTTCTAAAATGGACAAAAGGAAAGTCAAGTGGAAGTGCACTACATATACAAGATCGATTAACCTCAAATACGTCCAAATTTTGGCTTGTGAGTTTACGAATCATCTTCATTTGGCTTGAAAATGTTAATAATATTTTTTTTATTAAATTCGATAAATATTTATCCATCATTTTTCTTTAAAAAAAATAAAAAATCCTATTATCAAACATATAAAGAAAAACCTCTTATATCCGTTTATTCGAAAATAAAAGAGAAGCTCTCCCTCTTCATTTCCCTCCTATCCTCCCATTCCCTCTATCCAAACACGGTGGTCCATCTCTATCCTATTGTTCCACGTGTACACACGTGAATTCGGACTCACGGAAATTCCATAAAATGTTCGTACAGTCTATCATAATCCAGATAGCTTTATTGACTCTTCTTTTTCTAATATCGTTCTAATGCCGCTGTGAGTGTGTGCATTTTTTCTCTCTCTAAAGTTTCTCTCTCTACCCTCGAAGCGATTGTGGAGCCCAAATTGGTCCTTTGCTTTGCTGGCTTCAAGCTCTCCATTGCTGTGTTCTTAATGGGGTTTGTCGACTGAGAGAGGCCAGAGTTTCAGTTGGCCCAATCAACAAATTGTTGTTCATTGACAAGTTGTTTTCACTTTCTCTGTCATCCACTCCGTTCTTCAATCACCTCCATACTCAGAGAAGAGAGAGAACAAAAACAATCAAAACCCAGTTCAATTATTCTCTGATTTGATGGATCCAAAGATCTAGCTGTCTCACTTTCAGATCTTCCCTCCCTTCAATTGCAAAGGTAAGATTGTACCATTTCCTAGCATATAGTCATGTACGTGTATGGTGTGCTGCTTAATTTGAAAAATTTATTGAATTATTGTGACTTTGAGTTTTGGGATTTCAGGAATTAGGTTTTTGTTTTTCTACATTCAGAGTTGGACCTTCTGGATTTGAGTTTGCTGACCAAACAGTTGCTGAGAAAAAGTGAATTTGACCACTTTCCGCTAGTGTTGATTTTTCATTATTATCGGCTGTTGTCGTCATCAATTTTCTGTTTCAAGAAGATATAGAGATGTGTTTTCACATACAAAGCCTATAGTTTTATTGTCTGCTGACTTGACCAAATAGGGTGGATTGATTTTGTATATTTTTCTATACGATCCGTTAGGTTGTGATTGTTACAAATTATAATTTTGTGCGGTTTCGTGTGTGTATGTGTTTTTCTGTTAGTTAGTGCTGCTGTTGTCGTCGTAGACTCGTAGTATATATATGTATTTTCTTGTGGAGTAGAGGAAGGAACACTTTCCAATTGAGGTTTGTTTGGGTCAAAGTTATTTGGTATTATTAGATGTGGAAATTTGGAGGGTGGTTTGGGTGAAATGAGGTATGTTCTCTGCGTTAATGAACTTTTTGAGGGCCTGTTTTCGACCAAGTTCGGATCGGCATGTTCACAGGGGGACGGATACTGGTGGTCGTCAAGATGGGCTCCTTTGGTACAAAGATACAGGACAACACTTTAATGGTGAGTTTTCAATGGCTGTAGTTCAAGCTAACAATTTGCTAGAGGATCAGAGTCAAATTGAATCAGGCTGCTTGAGCACACAATACTCTGGGCCGCATGGCACCTTTGTTGGGATTTACGATGGGCATGGGGGCCCTGAGACTTCACGTTACATCAATGCTCACCTCTTCCATCATCTCAAGAGTAAGTTACTTGAACTTGGAACTAGGGTACTTTTGAATTGGCTATATATTCATTTAGAGTAGATCAACTCAAAAAAGCATTGTCCCAACAAAGCCTTCATCACTTCAGCCGTAGGTAAAAATGACTTACTCTTGAATCAACTCAAGAGTAAGTCACTTGTTTTATGTTGTTTCATCTTACATTCAATGAAAAAACTTTAAATTGAGCCAAACAGGTATTTTCAGCCAGTTGATTCGAGTTCTCTTAGGTATTTTGATTCCAAATCTTGAATAATCTAAGATTTTAAATTTAAGATACTTACCTTTATTAGTTTATCAATATTATCTAGTGCCAAGAAGATATTTAAGGCTCTTAACTTTAAAACCTCATCGTTACCCAACTATTCTGATTCATATGGATTAGATATCTTATAATTACAGCTTTTTGGTGGCTAGAATTCAATTACATGTTATTAATTGTGCAGGATTTACTTCCGAGCAACAATCCATGTCAGTTGAGGTAATACGGAAGGCATTCCAAGCAACAGAAGAGGGTTTCAGCTCTCTTGTTACTCAACAATGGCCAATGTCACCACAGATTGCAGCGGTTGGATCATGCTGCCTGGTTGGTGTTATCTGCAATGGCACCCTTTACATTGCCAATCTTGGTGATTCCCGTGCTGTTTTGGGGAGACTTGTCAAAGCAACAGGGGAGGTTCTGCCCATTCAGCTCTCAGCAGAGCACAATGTGGCTATAGAATCCGTGAGACAGGAGCTGCATGCTTTGCATCCAGATGACTCACAAATAGTAGTTTTAAAGCATAATGTTTGGCGTGTGAAGGGCATTATACAGGTAAGTCATTATTTGCTGAGGGATGATTTGATTTTAGATTTTAACAGCTATTATATCTGTAGACTGTACATTATCTCGTTGCTTCTATTTTCTGTATTACTGTATGTTGGCATTTCAATTGCATTTTTTAAATTAATTGTTTATCAGTGACTGGGAGATAAATGTCAACTGATGTGGAGTGGGCTGAGACCCTACCCTTTTCTGGGGAATAGTTGGGCTAAAGGTTTGGATAGCCCGGTCAGCAAAAAAATTAAAAGGTAATAAAAATAAGAATAGAAATACCAGAAGAGTTGGAATTTCCTTATAGTGGGACTTCACTACAAAATTTTCCTGATCGTGAACTATTTGGAGTTGGACCAAATTGTAGTTTTATTTATGTTTTCAGGGTAATTCCAATCTCGGGCTTTCGTGTTAGGTTGAGTAAGACTGCAAAACGTATAACATGTCAATTATTAATGTTGTGGTTTGATTTCATGATTCTCCCACTTATGATCAGGATTGTTAGAGAAGCATATTCTCAAGTATTCCTTTTGTTCTTTTGCTCATACCACTATTGTATTAAAATATTAAGTTGTAACCTGGAAACTCATAATATCATAGAGGTATACATCTGATTCAAATTTTGTTTCCTCTTTGTTAACAAATGACTTCTGTAAAACTTCAAACCACTAGAGGGTGTAATTTAAATAGTTATATTATCATCACACCTCCTCAAGTGTAGCTAGTGTCCCTTTCTTAAGTGTGTAAAAACAGGCATGTCTAATAATTATCTAGTAGGTTTGAGCTCGAGCCCTACGTCTGATATCACATCATCGACCAACAGCTCAGAAAGCTCGAACTATTAAAGAGGGGCAGCTTAATATTTATATTATCAGCAATCATAGTAAATAATAATGTATAGTGAAGAATGATGCTCCTTCGTTATCGTGAGGACTTTATTGATAATTTAACAAATTTACAATTTTAGAACTTAAATTGTTAGGGAACTAGTTGGATGCATTTATTGGATGTTATTTGTAGTGCATTGTTGTGCCCTTTGCTCGTGGCAAGGTAATAGGTGACTGGTTAGCTGTAGTAAAAATTGTGTCCATGTGTTTAGGTCTATACATTCTTGTTTTTTGGTCATTTAGCAAAAAGAAAAAATAAAAATAATTTTGGTCAATGTGTGGATTTAATTCTTCATTGCAGTATTCTGAGGTGATAAACTGCGTGATAAATGTTCCTATGGCTCCAGTAAAGAAAGTCTTATATAAGAACCTATTCATTTTTATCGTTTATTTTATTTATTTATTGTCATATCCTCAGGCACCCAACTCACTCCCGCACCCAACCACTAATGCCCCAATGGGGACTTCAATCCTCATCCTTCTATATGCGAGGAGGAGATACCACTTGAGCTAAAGCCTTAGAGATATATAAGATGCAAACTAAATTATGTCAAAGACAGTTGACGAGGAATGTAAGGTAGAAGCTCTTACATAAGGATCCAAGGCTGTGCCAGACCTGAACCTGATATGAAATCATGCATGATCTGTTAATGAAGAAAAAGAGAGCACGGTTTTTAAAATCACCTGACTTTACAAATCAAAAGTGCTTATGGTGAATTGTGGAGGCTGGATGCAGGTGTGAAAGCATGAAAACACTTTATGAAAATAAATAACCCTTGAACGTAGGTGACTGTTTAGGTGTGGGGAAAACTTCTCCTGGAATTTTTAGTTCTGCTCTAGATATTGGTATCATCAACAAATGTTTACATCTGTTTCGGTCAATGTGTTGATTTAAGTCTTCACTTAAATACAGTATTCTAAGGTTCTCAATTGTGCTGGAGAATATACTAGGGCACTGTAAAGAGAATCATGTACGGACTTCATCCTAAGTTATGTAAGAGAGTTAAAACTTAGGGAGGAATGCCAGTAGAAAAAGGAGAGAAAATTTGGACTGTTTTCTCAACATCTCTTGCCACTTCTGCTCGTCTATTGGGATCTAAAATCGCGCTAGACATGAAGCTGAGGTGAAATCATGGAATTGTTGCAAAACATTGAATTAGGATCCAAGATCGTGCTAGACATAAAGCTGAGATGAAATCATGGAATTGTTGCAAAACTTTGAAGGAATTAAAGAGGTTACAATGGACTCTGGGAGCTGGATGTGAGGTGTGGATGCAAGAGCTAGAAAATAATGTGACATTAAATAATCCTGATGTATAAGATTCTTGGGAGTTCATAATATCCATGTATAAGTGGCTCTCTCATAAGTGGTTACAGTGGACTTTGGGAGCTGGATGTGGGGTGTGGATGCAAGAGCTAGAAAACAATGTTACAATAAATAATCCTGATGTATGAGATTCTTGGGAATTCATAATATCTATGTGTAGGAGCTCGTATGGGAAATTCAAGGTATGGTATGATATATGTGCCAAGTCCTAGAAAAGAAGGGGGAAGACTTGAAGTCCTATCCTGAACTTCAGCAAATTTCTGCATGAGGCATTTAGACTCTAAGCCAAGCCACTGTATTACTTGTTACATGTTTGTTCAAAATGATATATGAAATGCATATCATTTGCTTTCAGTTAATGGGTTTCATAGGACATCAATGTGACAAAGGTTCAGTCAGGGGCTCAGGGCTCACTTGTCATTACAATGGTGGGTACCTGCTTATCATTAATGTTGGATTATTCTGGTTGGCTGTGTTCCTATATTTCTTAAATTTCTCATCTGGTCATTACCTTTTGTATCTTTTTCAACTGTTGGGTTGTGACTCAAAACATTGATCTGTTTGAGTGGTTGCATGTCAAAACTTCGATGTTAAGAACTTTATGGCAAAAGATTCTTTGCAGCTATTAAGATGCCCTGCTCTTATGATCTTATCTATCTAATACTCTTGCTATTATCGATGCATAGCCACTACGGTTATTGTGATACCCCACCTACCCTCTTTCACTTAACCTTGTATAAACTAGATCATTATTTTCTTTGAATTACATTTTTTTTTTTTTTTTTTTTTTTTTTTTTGGGATCATGGGAAAATCTGTTATCCTAATAAATGATGCGGTATATTAACTTAACAATTGGTCTTGGTCATAACTTCTTCGGTGCTTCCATATTGGCACGTCGATTTTTGCAGATATTAAAGTTATTTGGAATATTATTTGCACTAATAAATTGATAGTTAATTTGTTATTATAAATCTACAAGTTAAAAACAAGATCAAGGTGCCAGTATGTTGAACTTTTCTTTTTATTTATTTATTCATTTATTTTAACTAGTAGGAGTATTAAACTTTTCTTTAGCTAAAGGTTTTCACCTTTACAGAATATTTTCATAGGGGTCATTCTTTGTATGACATTATTGGGCGTGATGCATCATCTTGGGTTTTGACTTTTTCATGTCCTCTGATGGTCAGAATGTTATTATTTCTTGCAGATTTCAAGATCTATTGGTGATATTTATTTAAAAAAAGCTGAGTTCAATAGAGAACCTTTATTTGCCAAGTTTCGCCTCCGCGAACCTTTGAGAAGGCCAGTATTGAGCGCTGAACCATCAATTTCGGTGCACCAACTCCAGTCGCATGATCAATTTATTATATTTGCATCAGATGGTCTTTGGGAGCACCTTAGCAACCAGGAAGCAGTCGATATAGTTCAAAATCATCCACGCAACGTAAGAAACTTTAACATTAAACATTTGTACACTTTTTTACTTAAATTATCTTCTTAGGTTATATAATGCACCAAAGGGGGCACCGATTTATTTTGGCCTAGTTTTAACTAACAAATCTCCTTTCTCGCTTTTTCAAGTCAAATTGTTGTTTTCTTTTTGGTGGGTTAAATTGTTAATGGAGCATTATTGTTCCTCATTTTGAGGGTAGTGAAAGACCCTATGGCATATTCAAAGTCCAACCATGGCTTTTGGCATTTGGACAACTTTTTTCATTTATTGTTTCTCCTCTAGATTTGCTGACTATCCCAAGTGGTAGCTTTTACTTGCTCCTTTAATTGATAATATGATTTTGTTTTCATAAATTCATGGCACAGCCATGAATAAGGTAATCCAATTGTGCATCAAAGATTAGCAATTGGTGATTTAAGGAGCAATCTGAATATTTTGGTCATCCTATTGACGAACTCCATTTAAAAAATTTGTGCGCGCACTGCAGTTCGTATAAAAGTGGAAGGAAAAATAAATAAGTGGTACTTTGATTTTCCTTCATGCAGGGAAGTGCTAGGAGATTAGTGAAAGCTGCACTGCAAGAAGCAGCAAAAAAGAGAGAAATGAGGTATTCGGACTTGAAGAAGATTGACCGGGGGATCCGTCGGCATTTCCATGATGACATCACTGTGATTACCGTCTTTCTTGACTCAAATCTGGTGAGCAGGGCTAGCACAGTCAAGAGTCCCAACCTATCTGTGAAAGGGGGCGGAGTAAGCCTGCCTCACAACACTCTTGCCCCTTGCACTACCTGAGGAAGATTTTTCTAATGTTATTATTATCTGTTGTACTATTCTCTTGTGTGAATACCAGGTAGCTTCTAAAAGTTAAGAACACCCTTCAATTCTTTAATGTACACTGTAACCTGTAACTGAGATCTAACACTTGGCTTTTGTCTATAAGCCCAAGAAAAGAGAACTTCACGATAACAATCATGATAGTTATGCCCTTGGGGCAATTAATTCTTTTGATTTCTTTGTTTCCTGTTGTTATGCCTTTTCTTTTGTAGTATCAGCTTTTGTAAATAATCAATTTGGTAATCTAAAAATCTCTTTGTTTGGTCCTTATGATTATTTTTGACTGGTTCTAACATGAAAATTTCCAATAGTATGTCGTGGAGTAGGTTTGTCAAAACATGGAATAGCCATGGAAGGAATTCTGTGTTTACTGGGCAACAAGTGATTGCTGGTGGTTTACTAGCGGTGAAGTGCTTTCCAGATTTGTCTAATTAAATTTGCAGTATTCCAGATTTGTCTAATTAAATGTCTAATTAAATTTGCAGTATTCCAGATTTGTCTAATTAAATTTGTAGTTTACCTCGGCGATATGTGGGATACAGTCTAGATATGTGGGATACATTCTAGATATACAGCTGAAGACTTTCAAGGACCAGAGGTCGGTAATGCACATCATACACTTCTTTTTGATCATGTTTGGTTTCAGGTTCTTGGTTTACACCTGCATGTCTTGGACTTAATTTCTTGTTACATTTTGCTACTTTTTGAAGTGCATATGTTTGTTAAGTTGAAGGTATGTTTGTTGGAATTGCATTGATTTTTCTCCTTTCAAAACCTGTGCAGTGTGTGATATTCCACCAAAAATTAGATTCGAGAAATGTCTCCAATATTTCCTTTGTTTCTCATTTTGGTTTGGTTTGGTTTGGTTTTGTTTTGTTTTGGTGTTTGTGATACTTAATATTTCAGCTGGAACTCGAAACAAGTGCGAAGATGTTTTGTTTGTTTTTATTTAATTTTTTATCAAAAGGCAAAGATGTTGCTGCATTTACCCTAGTGATGCATATATATATGTATGTATGAGACCTTGTATTTGGATGTGACACTAATATAGATTGATCAACTATGAAAACGTGGTGGTGTTATTTGGGGCATACAGTATCCGACACTGTCGAGATAAAAATCTCATACGCCAGCATTTGACTATCTAAATTCCTTATTCTTCGCAATCTGTGGACTTGGAACAGAGCTATTTGATGAATTAAATGTCAGGTTCATGAAATAGCAGACAATTGATTATGGGTCTCTGTCCCGGAAATATTGGAGTCTTGACTATGTGAACGAAGTGCAATGCAAAGTAATTGTATGTACAATTATTGTGGAAGACATGAGTTTCGAGTGCCAAACGTAGCAGGTGATATGCCGACATAATTCAAGTGGTCGATTTCATCCATACTAGAACAGACAAGGACGTTGACGATATTAGTATCCACTTACGAGTCAGGTTTAATTTAAAATATAATTGTGAGTAAATTTTAAGCGTGTCCAGAATCGTAATTTCAAAATTGTAGGAGTACAAAAGGATTGACTTTATTTTTGAACTAAACGAATGACAATATGTGAGAGAGGGAAGGAAGTAGATTACGAGGTAAGTGTGTGTGTGTGTGTGTGTGAGAGAGAGAGAGAGAGAGAGAGGGTACTGTTTCTCTCTCACTCATCAGACTGTCAGGCATATTCTCGCTCGCTTTCCATTTTTTTAGTAATTCTTATTAATTGTAATTTCTCTAAACACGAAACGAAGGTTACATTTTCGATGGCAACTATGGCTTTTAACTTTTAAGAACGGAAAAGGTTAAAAAAGGAAAGTGCTTCTCCATAGCTTGTAGGCCCACTCGGTTGGTTTACAATTCTAGTAAATTAATACTACTCCGTAATTAAAAAACATAAAAAAGGGTTTTTTAAAGAATTAGTGTATCATTAATTAGAATTAGATATCAACAACAATATAATATATATATATATATATATATATATATATATATATATATATTTTTTTTTGGTAATTGTGGGTGATATCAACAACAATATTATTGCATCTACATGGAAGAAAAATGAATAACATTATTAGGAATTGAAATAGACTGGCTCTGTGCAGATGATTAATATTAAAATATGGAACCCAAAGAAATTCTAGAGGCTACTTTCACAATTATTTTATTTTATTTTTTCTTTACATGAATTTAGTGATCGAAACTGAGATGGTCTAAAAGATTGACATAGCAATAAAAAATAAAACTAATAAAAAAATTATAGTTATTAAAGGATATCTTATAATCAATTTTGACAGAACCTACCGTGATAGAGATAGAATATTTAGATTAATGTTGTTTTTCAAGAGAAATATAAGTATTATGTAGTATATATCAATCTTGCAAATGTTCCATTTTGCATCACAAAGTTTTATGAAATTATTTCATTATTAATCAAAAAATACTCTTGACAATAAATAAATAAATAAGTTTTAATGTTATCGTTATGAACCAAATGCTCTACTTTACAACAAGCACTACTATAATATCTCATCCTCATTCTCCATTCAACCTCATCCATTGAAGTAATCATCATCAGCTATCTTCTTCTTTAATTCTTACTCTCACTCTCACTCTCACTCTTCTTCTTTTTATTTTTATTATTTATTCTCTTCAAAAAATTTACATTATCTTTATTCAAATTATTATTTTTTCCCTTCAAAGTTCTCTCATCTTTTCCATTATTTATTAATTTTTAATTCTTCTATGTTTTCCCTTTTTCTTTACTTGCTTATGTTATTAGAACTAAACAACTGTAATGAGATTTGTTTCTTTTTTTTTTTTTTAAAAAAAAAACAAAAATAGTGTAAATACTATTTTTTAAAGTAATTAAACACTTTTTTTTGTATGAAATTGTGCGCAACAAATTTTTGGAATAAATCATTGATAAAAAATTATTGTTTTTGTTTCATATCAAATCTAGAGTAAATTTCACTTATCATTACTTGAGTCTGTCATTTCAAAGGGCAAAATGGTCATGCGAGGGGAAATCGGTTATATAAACTAAAACTTTAGAGGAGGTAAGTAAGATTGTAAAACGTAGAAGGGTCTATGTAAAATATTGACAAACTTCAAAGGAGGTAAATAAAATTCACCCTAAAATCTAAAATGCAAAATATAACTTGTTTTCAAAAGGACTCATAGGGTCTGTATGGAATGTGTTATGATATTATTTTTTTTAATATTGGTCTTCAAATTTGGGTCTATATCATGTTTGGAATGACTGATATTGGTTTGTAATAGTTCATAACATATCAAATTTTTTGACCTAAACCTATATCACCAAATTGATGACATTGTGTGTTTTGATACTATAGTGGAGGAACTAAAATAAATTTTTAAATTTCCTAAAACAAATTTTCATTACCAGGTTTTGATTTTTACACAAAATACTCCTATAACAAAACGATTGTTTTTGTATTGATAAAAAAAACATAACGGCATACTCATGCCAAACGAACTCAATGTCAAAATTTTATGTTTCCAATTTTTTGTTTTTAGTAGAAAATATTGCATTGTTAGTATATTTCTATTTATAAACTTGTTGTCTTGTTGCACCATTAATTGAAAAAAAAAATTTATTTAGGTTCCATTTGTTTGGAAGTAAAAGATATTTTAAATTTTTGGTGTTTACTTGTATTTTATGAAGAAAATAAATATTAAAATTTGATAAAAATATTTTATTCATTAATTTTTAATAAATTATTTTAAGCGCTTTCCTGGATAGCTTTGAAATAACAGTCAATTTAAACCTTTATCAAACACCAAATTAGTCTGACATGGTGCCCGTGAATCGAAATCGAATTCATAACTCTCTGTGGTAGTTCATCAAATGAGGGAGGTTTAGATAGATTCGTGAAATCCAGTAAACCAACTGAATGTAATGTTTGTAGCAATGCAATTTAAGTGACACCAGTGAAGTACAAAACGGTACCACAGGGGATTGATGGGAAAGAATCTATAATTTCCCTTCTATAATTCGTCACCTCACGCACACCACCAAGTCCAAAAGCACAATTGCAAAATCTAATGATTTCCCTTCTAAATAGGCACCTTCTTCACAAGGATAGGGTTGTTTTTAACATTATGGACAAGGACATTTATGACATTTCATTTCATTGTCATAAAGGACCATGACAGTTGTGACATTTCATTTCCTTATTCCACTTTAATATCCTAGACAAATACTATATATTATTTGAACTATGATACCAAGTTTAGCTGTTAGAACAGTGACAAACAAAAACAAGGAGGACTGAAGACACTGAATATATATAAAAAAAAATTAAAACATTCTTTTTTTTGGGCAAGTATAATTATGATGATTTAGTTATGATATTCTCCTAATGACAATAAATTAGCTGTTACAATAGTGACAAACAAAAGAACAAGCACAGAACCTCTCTCTGTAATCTATATATCATTATATCTATATATATGTGTGTGTGTGTGTGTGACACTATTATATGGAGTACTACTATATATCATGGACTACACTTTTACCAGTAATTTATTAATGTTTGACTCCTCTTTTCTATCAATAGTCAGTGTATTTATCTGCCTTTAAAATCTCTGCTAAATTGGCAGTAACTCTATAGAAATGAATTGCTCAAGCTGAACGCCAAGTTATTAGTAGTAGTCCATACAGCATCAACTTGCCAAACACGAGGACACCATCATCTCTTCCTCGAGCCCCTACTTTCTCTTCTCACTTCCCTTTGATTCTGCCTCTCTCTCTCTCTCTCTCTCTCTCTCTCACACACACACACACACACACACACACAGAGTTTAATCACCATTAAATCCTCTGTTTAGGAGGGTATTGTTTTGCAAAATAAAGGAAAAAGAAGAAAAGAAAACCTCATCTGTTGCAGAAATACAGGTCTTTTACTGTCTTCTTTCTCAGTTTCTCTCTCTTGTGTGACCAACCATCTCCATTTTCAGCAGAAACTCAACTTTACTCTTTTTTTCTGTGTGCGCGCGCGCGCGTGTATGTGTCTGTCCACCTCCATTTTTGACAATAAGCCATCTTTACTTCTCAGGCGATGAAATGGCCAACTGGGTTGCTTTGAAGCTTTGCCCAAGACCTACATTTTTAGCAGGAACCCACTTTAGATATCAGAATCAGTGATGGGTTGGTTTAGAACTTCTTTAGATTAGCTACATTTTCCCCTCATTTTCTCTAAAATATCAATCAAAACCCTCATTTTGGCACTACCCCACTTTTTTTGTATCAGGGGGAAAAAATGCCCACATTCCTCCAAAAAAATACTACCTTTTCAGTCTTCTATTGAACCTGTCTTTAAAAGGCAGACCTATTTCTCTAACTTTAGGGAGAGAGAACAGTATGGGGTGTGTTGCCTCCAAGTTAGAGGAAGAAGAGGAAGTAGTGTCCATATGTAGAGAGAGAAAACACCAGCTAAAGTTGGCTGTAGAGAGAAGGTATGCTCTTGCAGATGCACACTGTAGGTATTGTCAAGCGCTCTTTGGTGTATCAGCTGCTATAAGGCTATTTGTTGCTCGCCATTCTTCACCTTCCTCACCATTTCTCATCACCTTCCCACCACCTTGTCAACCATCTCCGCCCAGAGAAAATGAGGTATCCAACCCATTATTCCTTCAACAAACAGAATCTGAGCCAACCCAAGAAGCCATTGGTTGTGAATCATGCGATTCTTCCACATCTTCAGACTCCTCCGAGGAACAAAGAGATGAAAAATTAGAGAAAAATGAAGAACAACCTTGTGGGTATTTTTATATGGAAATGCCTCAACAAGTGCCACTACCACAGAGAGATATTGGGTGGGATTTCTTTAATCCATTCGACGGCATGAGACCGGAGATAATAAGCGGCTATAATCGCATTTCTGAGGAGGATTTGAGGGCGGTAAGGGAAGAGGAAGGAATTCCAGATTTGGAAGAGGAAGGGGATAGAATGGAGGAAGAAAATACGGTGGTGGTGGCTGATGAAAGTGAGAATGTAGAGGAGAGTGGGGTTGAAGTTGTGAGTGTAGTGGATGGTGCCAATGTGAGCCAGGGAGACCAGAAGGGTTTAACAGTCATTGATACACCAGTGAGAGGGAGGGAGTTGTTGGAAGCATTGAGGGATATTGAGGACCATTTCATTAGGGCTTATGATTCCGGCAAAGATGTGTCCAGAATGTTGGAGGCTAATAGGGCTCATTTGCAATCTGGTCTGGAGGAAATAAAAGGTGGGTATTTATTTATTTCTCATTTTCACTTTTGATGGCTTTTGTTACAAATCATTTTCTCTCTTTGAATAGATCTTCAATTACCACTCAATTCTAACTTAATCTGCTATCTGTAAAATCAGGACATCTCTATTTACCATATCCCAAGCATTTAACATTTTTAGTATTATTATTTTCACATGCTTGCTCTGCTTTGCTCTTAGTTTGACCCAATTATATAAGGTGGTGTCTTATTTCCCTATATTATCCTAAATCTTAAAACTTTTTTCCTCTGCATGAGTTTATTTTAGTTGCAATACTGTGTCTAATAGCTCAATAATTTCCCCCCCTTTTTGCTATTAGGTATTGGTTTGTCCTTTCAGTTGTTCCATTACTGTAATTTCATTTACTTTTATTTTTTTTATTTTTATTTATACATATATATATTTTGATAACCATAATATTTAGGGGCCTTACCTTGATTTTAAAAAGATGAGATTTTTATTTTTATTTTTATTAATTCTAGCATGAAGCTTTTTCTCTGCCTTTTTTCTTTGTGGGTTCTTAGAAATTATGTGAACTGAGCTCCCAGATTGTTACTTCATCACATTCTTGAAACAAATCTCTGACCATTTTTATTTGCTTTCCTTTAGCTTTTGGTTCTGCTTTTTAGTTCTTTCACTACTTGTCTTCTTTCCTCTTTATCTTTTAGAAAGATCTGAAATGGTTGTTTTTTATGGTTCTCATAAGCTCTTCTTTTGCTTAATTTTGTCAGTGTTTGCATGTAATAATGCAGACAAACAAATTTACTTTTGTCTAGTTGCTGTCTTAAATTACTTTGGATGTTGGATTACTGTTCTCTTCCACGTTCTTTGACTTCGGCGAAAACAAACATGGTGAGAAAATTAGCTTGCAGACTATGTTACTTATTGTTGCTTTGGATTTATTATGACCTGTGTCTTTTTCTCAAATCATTTCACGAGATTCGATATAGACTTATAGTGGCTTCGTCATTATCCTTTTCCGTTCGAAAAGATGAAACATTTATGTGAAGCTAAACCATCTACCTTTGTGTGGGTTTAAAATTAGCTTCTGCCTGATGATTGTATTGATAGATTGGTCTATGAGTCTCTTCAACATTTATTTTTGTGCTTTTCATGCATAACGACTCCTGTGAATCTCTTCAACATTCATTTTTGTGCTTTTCATACATTTTAACTCAAAAACTTCTCTACTCGTAATTGCCTTTTTGCCCATCAGTTTCCACCAGACATGTTCCTTCACCCATTTCATTTGGATGCAGAGAATTCTACAAAACTCATCCAAGCTATCACATCGCGGTCCACTTCCTCTCGGTCTTCATCCTGTAAGAGTCTTGTAGTATCTAGTTCCAAAAGCTCAGCAACATGGACAGAGTTTACGAATGATCTCTTTGATGATTATGGAGGAATGGATTCAGGAAGCCACTCACTGACACTAGGAAGGCTCTATGCTTGGGAAAAGAAGCTTTATGAAGAGGTTAAGGTAAATTATTATCACCCCAAAGTGTGTTACCTACCCCTATCTTCATGACTTTATCCTACTAGTTACTACCTGCAATATTTTGTGTTGAGATCGCAACTAGACGAGCACAGGAAGTGAAACATTGCTTATGCATGTTATTTCCTTCTACCTCTGTTGCATAACACGTGCTTATGATAATAAACTTTGGCACATTTAGTAGAGATTTATATATGAAGAAATCCAACTGCTTACAGTCTGCTATTTTGATTGTGCCTCTGAAATTTCTATCATGCGACGCTGACAGGAAAATGCAATTGTATCAACAAGCCTAGCCTTCTCAAGTATAATTATATGCCTAACTGAAGTAAAGAACATAACGAATAGTTCTTGTGCAAAAAGTTCACATTGGATCATGGAATTGCGAATCAATTCAAGCAATTAAGTGCAAACAGATGACAAAATATTTACTACCCACTTAAGAGATGGCCTATAGCTGCTGGAGTCATGCAGCAGAAAACATATCACCGACCAAATAGGTTCGAGTTGCTGGACTTTCATGACAACTGATACTATCGATTTTGTTGATATAGGTTTAGATTTTTAGGGCATAATAACTTCTCAGAGTGAAGTGCATCTCATCAATCATGAGCTTTAGGTTGTATAGAGAATAGTTCTGAAATTCCTGTATCAAGAAAATGCTTTATGTACAGTTTTTGGCTAAATTCTTCATTAGTATCTTGTTATGCAATTCCGTCAGGGAAATAATATAGACTGCCTCCTAAAAATGAATATTCTAGCTATATTCATTGCTTCTGGGAAGAATATTTACACAATTTCACCGCCAGGTTTCTGTTTCGGTGGCTCAATTTACTGTGCCAATTTGGCCATGCAAAGGATAGAATATGATATTCGAAATTACATTTTTATTAGTAAATTTGATCAACACTGAAAAAGGTATCATGTGTTGAGAAAACTCAGTTTGTGTCGTGACTCAGGTAAGAACTCTATTCATTTCATTTCTCAGAAATAACAAAAACATTGATCTGCAAGTATGAAGGCAAATGAAGATGGAAGTCTACACGAGATTTTTTGGTGGGTAATGTCTAAATGAGTTAGATGGTATTGAAGGCTCTTGCAACTGCCAATGGCAGGAAAGAAATTACATTTCTCACCAGTGTTATTTAAAAGTTAAAACTAGGCATACTTTTTTGTCACCAACCGAAATTGTTTACTATGCTCACCTTGCTGTTTTATGTGAGGCTCAGAGAATAACTAGAACCCCATGAACCTACCTTTTTCCTTTGATATTCTTTTTACTTATTTGCTTTTAGTATTTCACTTGGAGACTTATTTGTTCCTTAGGCTGGAGATAGCACTCGGAAAATTTATGAGAGGAAGTGCAATCAACTGAGAAATCAGGATGTCAAAGGGGAAGAAGGACTTGCTGTGGACAAAACCAGGGCTGCTGTAAAAGATTTATATAGCAGGATAATAGTTGCTATTCGAAGTGCCGAATCAATCTCAAAAAGAATTGAGAAACTGAGAGACGAAGAGTTGCAGCCCCAGATTTTTGAACTACTACAAGGGTAAGGAAATATCACAAACAAACGTATAGATTTTTTTAAGTGTAGTTGCTCGTCTTCCCTGCCTTCACTTTCCGCTTTTCTGTGCAGCTTGGTAAGAACCTGGAAGATTATGATGGAATCTCATGAAATTCAGAACAAGATAATGTTTGAAGTGAAATGTTATACCAGTCCCAGTTATGGAAAATTTTGCAACAACTCTCACCGGCTCGCCACTCTTCAGCTTGAGGCTGAGATTCAGAATTGGAGAACATGCTTCATAGAGTACATTGCAGCACAAAAGGCATACATTGAAGCTCTCGATGGATGGCTATCCAAGTTCATTGTCCCTGAAACTGAATTCTACTCTAATGGAAGGAGTAAGGCTCCACCATGTCATGTCAATGGACCCCCATTACTTATGATTTGCCATGATTGGTTATCTTTCATGGATAGGCTCCCAGATAAAGCGGTTGGCTTTTCAATGAAAAGCTTTGGAAAGGATGTAAGGGCTTTGGCTGTTCAGCAAGAAAAAGAACAGCAACAGAAGAGAAAAGTAGACAGATTGGCAAAAGAATTTGACAGAAAGATTCTTGCATTCCAGAAGGCAGAGAACAGGATTTCGGAGTCCAAGCTTTTGGTCCAGAATTCAGAGCCAGACATGGAACATCGGGCTGAGAACTTGAGCGCGAAGAAGGATTTATTGGACATTTTTAGAATGAAAGTAGATTTAGAGAAGGAAAAACACCACAACTGCATGCAAGAAACTCAAAGGATCACATTGAATGGATTCCAGACCGGATTTTGTGGAGTTTTCGAGTCCTTGACCGACTTCTCTAAGGCTTCTCTAAAAATGTTCAATGACCTTGTCAGTTACAGTAATAATGCTGATAAAGTTGGGAAACCGGGATATATAGAGGGCTCCCAAATTGAAGATGGCACCAGATGACATAGGAAACTTGTTAACGCCATTAGGGTCTTAGGGTTTGAGGATTTTTCCGTGATTCTACATTAGATTATGTCAAAGCAGCTCGCTGAGACAAATTTATCTGTATTTTGTAGTTAGATTTCCAATCGACTGGCAAGTTGTTTATTATATACATGTAATGGTTGACCACAATTTTGTTGCAAGACCTGTAAATTTCCTGAATTCCTACCTTTCTTGGCAAGGGTCCCAAGAGGGGTTGTACACATGGGGGGAGATTCAGGTGGGCAATCCTGTTAGTTATTTCAGGTGTTGAATGGAACAGAATTGACCGTGTCATTTTAATAGCTACCTTTGAATCATATCTTCTTGAAGATGGGACCAGCTTTACCCTTTAACCTGCCTTGATGCTTAAAAGAAGTTTCTCCTTTCTTTTTTATTTATTTATTTATTTTCCTTCTCCCTTTACTGGTTTCGCACTGGTGTGTATAATGTAAGCCTCATTTTATATTTTCTTTTGCATTAAGCAATTATCCTCGTACTTACCTTGTTTTACCCCCTCAGGTTGAAGATGGTGATTTCAATGGTTTCAGATTCTCGGCGGGAGAAGTGAGGAGGAAGCCGAATTACAGCAAGATCGAGGCTTTTTTCTGAATTGGTGGGGAGAAATTCTTTGGCGGATTTACCTGATCCAGAATGTAATCTCCTGCAATCTTGTTCTTTTCTTTATAAAGATTCCATTTTTTCCAAGGGAAAAAAAGAGAAAAAAAGTAAGTGAAAACCAACATTTTATGGTCTTTTTCTGATAGCTACAACACCTTTCCAGTGACGAAAAGCAGTTTTCTTTATGGAAAATATTATGATTGCTAAAATAAAGCATGACCATAAAATATTATGATTGCTAAAATAAAGCATGACTGGGGAGCGACTGCATTATAAGGAAGAAGGGTGATGATGCCCATGCTGCATTTCATGTTCGCAAATATGGTTGAAGCTGAAACAATTAAAATGCCATACTCTTTCTTTTCTTTGAGTATGCAACTACCTATTTTCCTTATTTTGTTTCCTTTTCATTTATTGCTGCTGTAAAAATTTACAATGATGATGGAAGATTGTTGTTAGCAACTCCACTCTGCAGTAGGGGTGCACAAAGAACCGGTGGAACCGGAACTGGTGCTTTGGTTGTATACATTATTTTTTTAATTATATAATTACTAATATATATGTCTATTGATGTTTGTTTGGCTGTAAATTTTTCAAAATACTCTGATTATATGTTACAGTAATCTAAAAATTAAATCGTAATACAGAAATATATATAATAAATTTATATTCTCATGTACTATATTATTTATCAAAATGCACTACAAATGGGTAGGCCGGTGTCTTACAAGCAAGCCATCGTATAGAAAGTCCTCAACAACGACGATTCTAGTCACTGCCTAGCTCTCCTGTTCATTAGCTGGTCTTTTGTGTAAAAGGGTTACAGAAACCACAAGACTTGGTATTTTAGTTCTCTCAAGTTATAATAGCGTCTGTTTTGTTAAAAACTTGCATGTGACATGTGAATGATACAATGGCAGGATCGTATGGCACTTATGTATCTATTTATATATGATTGTATGGGTTGTATTATTTTTGTTTTTGCATAATGGCCGTGGTTGTTCTGTCTGGTTCAATCATTTGGAATATCTTAGCATGGTCAAGATATTGCTTAAAAAAAACAAAAAGGAACCGGAACTGTGAAACTGGTTCGGCTCCATATCCCAACCGTTTCGGTTCCAATTTCAATTTCTAGGAACCTTATCGAACCGGACTGTGTGCACCCCTACCCAGCGGTACTTGACCTATACTTCCCAAAGGAGGTCATGGTTTCAAATTTCAGTGGACACAGTGTGTGAGTGAATTGCTTTACCATTCCCCCAAAAAAAAAACAAAAAACAAAACAAAACAAAAAATTATGCTCTAACAATGTAGTTTCTTGGGATCACCAAATCCTTTCCATCGTACAATATACTGAATCAATACAACCTATTATACCTACTACATGATGATTACTGAATTCAAACTCTATCAAACAGTAATGTTTTTTGAGCAACACAATAACAAACCCAAGAAAGGCATAGGATAACATTCTTGGTACTCAAATTTTTAACAATCAAGCTTACAAAAAGTAAGCTCAGAACAGTAGAGAGGGAGAGAGAGAGAGAACCAGATAGTTATCATCTCGTGCTAGTCAGATTTTAACCACAAAGCAAATAATATCAGAAAAATATAATATCTCAACCATTCCTCTAGAAAATTGAAAATTTTGTTAATTAAATTGGTCAAACTTATAAAACATCGATGAGAAGAAAGGAAATATGGTACCATCAATAGAAATACAAAATTTATACATATAAATGCAAATGGGTCAATTGATTTATGTTCTACAACAACCATTTGTACAATATGAGATGAAAGGCTTCCTAATGAAGAAAAGTAAATTTGCCCTAAAGAATAATCACAGGTCTTACAATTCACTTCATTATCAGAACTTTCTTTTAATCTATCTTAGGTAAAGAGAGACCAACAATTGAGAGAAGAGTATAAATTCACTCACTAAAACAGCAGGGGAGTGTATGCCAAGAAATGGGACAATGTCTACCTGCAACCAGTTTTCAACCACTGACCCCACCACCGCACCAGCCACAAGCCCTCCTATGGTTATCACAGTTGCTTTCCCTGAAAAAAAATAAAATGCTAATCACATTCCAATAGATTCGCTAAGCCGAAGTAGGAGTCGATTAACATTGACACAACTTAATCAGTTGCTACTCCTGCACACTTAATTTGATAGACAAAAAAAACATTATCCACATCCCCCCAATAATTTGACCTGGAAATGCTTATTCTGATTGAAAAATAACATCAATTTTATCACAATCTCAGAAGTGGATGTTCAAACAGTATGTTAAAGGCATTCTTTGTCATCTTGTGTGTAGTGTTTTAACCAAAAAAAAAAAAAAAAAAATCTTGTTAGTGAATTAGACATTATTTATAAGTACAGAATAACAAGTACTGTTATCAAACAAAAATGTAGGAGAGGTATAATTTGGGTAAGAATCTAATGTTTTGGCAGTAAACAAAAAGAATCCACATAATGAAAAATGAATGTTGAATAAATTATCCTAGTGATTCTGTAGTTAGCATGTGAAATAACAATGTAAAGAATAAAATTGAGTTTCTTAGACTTTACAAAACACAAACCCAGAGAAACAAAAAGAATAAAGAAAGGAACCAAGAAACTGCAAGAAAATTGAAGATGAATGTCTCCTCTAAGTTCCAGTAATTCAGTAAACCCACAAAATGGAAAGCTACCACAATGAAAAGGCTACTTACCTAACTTAACATTTTTCTTGGTCATTAAATATAAAGATGCTCCAAAACTAGTGGCTAAGATCAGCCCAGGAACATCTGGCCCAGCATATGGTCCTGCAGAAGGCGATGATGCTCCATTGACATAAGTTAAGACCATTAAAGTTCCATATACACCTGCTTGTATGCCCAAGTCACGGGTAGATGGTGTTTCAACTGAAATGGGTGAACTCTTAACTGTAGCCTGAAGCCATTGAGGCATCGATCCCATTCCAGAAGCACTTACAGGTTTAACATCAGCAAAGCGAATGTTACTATTTACAACTTTTCCAGCTCGACGCCTTGTTAAACTTTGCATAAGCAACATATCATATGCAGCCTCTACCTGGAAAAAATATGACCATATTACTCCTTGGAAGTAACGACAAGGCAGCACAAGTCTCCATATCTATACATGTTAGACCCAGAGATACTGTAATAGATCATGATTGATATGGTGACAATTATGATTCATCTGCTGGAGGCAGATCCTGCATTTGGTTACTTCAACACAGAAACATTTAAATCTAGGACTGCCATCCATTCGAACGTCCCAATGCCACTATAAAGGATTTGGACACACAAACATGTGCACTGACATGAGCGCACATACACGTGAGAGAGAGAGAGAGAGAGAGACAGAGTCTTAACATTACAATCTTATAAACAGTCTTGTCCAATCAGGTGGATTGTTGAACATAGTTAAATAGGGACACAACCCCCGATACATATGCCATATAAACCAGTAGGAAACTGAATAGCTTTGACTAGTCTTTTCTATATTGGTACCTTCGGGGCGTTTTGTGAATCTCAAAGAGTGGTTCAAGTTTATTCCTGCCTCATTTCAACAGCTAGTTCACAGGAGAACCAACATTGAGTTGGTCCAGAAAAAGGCTTGTGTTTTCCTTATTTTTTTGTCTATGCTATAACCAATCTAGAAAAAAAGTGATTTTACCAAAGAAAGGCTGACATCAAATCAATCATCCTTAGCCTCAAATAACTGAGTTCTTGGGTTTTTCAGACAACACTTGCTTTTCCTTTAGACAATTATCTCAACAATGGTAGATATAAGAAAAGTATTCATAATCTAGTGATTTTACCTTTTTGATGGAATTAATACAATTAAACCTTCGGAGATAAACCACTATGAAATAAAGCAGCAACAACAAGAGGGGTAAGAAAATGGAAAATAATTTTAAATAACATCTCGGAAGGTAAAATTATCTTATAGATCTACTTGTAGCTGCAAAAGACCATGAGGGTTTACAATCCACAGCATGCTCCAAAAGCTCAAATAACCAAGGCTCAGCAAGTCTAATTGCCTGAGTATGAAAGTCCTCCTCAGGCACACCTCATGCCTCAAGGCTCTTGTATTGCCTGAGTATGTGTGCCTTGCACATTAACCAAGATAACATTCTCCAAACTCCTTTTAAAATTATAGTTTGTAAAATAAATTTTTTTTTTTTTCTTAAAAAAAAAAAATGAATAAACTTCATTGGCAATTTGATCTTTGCATAATACTGCCGATAACGACCCAGAGGAAGATACAATGCTGGGGACTTTTGGAACAGGGAAAAACAAAATATAAACAACACAGAAAGCATCAAGGGCAGCACAATCATGACCAATATGTGAGGAAACCTGCATATGAATTCCTAGGAAATCAATGAGGAAGAACATTAAAAGGCCACCATCTTAACGTTGTCAGACACCACATCTTCTACTGATCACTCCTCTTCAAAAACACTTCTGAATAAGCTGTAACACCAGAAAAAAAAAAAAAAAAAAAAAGAAAAAAAAAAAGAAAAATTCCTCATCATCCTGCCCTTATAACCTCAACCTCTAAAAGCCCATCTGTGAGAATGTTTGACTTAATATTTAAGGCAGTCATTAGGCACACGACTCATGCTCTGAAGCCCTTTTTACTTCTAAAACGTTTGCCTTATGCAGTTGCCAATAACTGAAAATTCTCAATAAATAATTAGAAGGCGGAACCTATGTATGGTCTATTAGGTCACTTGCCTTCTTTATATTGTGTGATTGATGAAGCTTGAAATAAGATGTTGATGCATTCTTCTGGCTCAGACTTCAATTTATTTGGTTTTTTTTTTTTTTTTTTTTAAAGTAACGTTACAGGTTCAATGTCAATGTGAACCTTCCACTGAAGTGACAGCACATCGACATCACGGCACAACTTTTGCTCATAAAATATGCCAACACATGACAATATAGATATTTTTTCCTAACAAGGATCAAATCCTAAAGCACTACTTTTCCTGTAATTCCCATATGCTAGTAATCGTATCATTATACTGAATTTTTTCCTTTTATATATTGATATTTAATCACAAACTATCATGCAACAAATGCAAATTGCCTCCACAGAGTTTTGAGCTTGCTTGCCTATTGTGCGGAAGCTACTATGCCTACACAAGTTGAAGAAAAGCTGATTAAGAGGAAAATAACACAGTTACTGGCTTACTGCATAACCATTCGCAAACGTCAAATGCTCCCAAATAAAGAAATAAATAAAGAGGCATCACAGAACAATGAATACATAAAAGGGTAGCATTATTATTAGAATTCATTATGTAGATTTTGCTTGTTTGATGTTATTCGATTTTTTTCTTAAAATCCAACAAAATATACATATATATTTGGTTTGTCAGCATGCTATCTTAACAAATATACATATGCATTTGGTTTGTTGGCATGCTGTGTTTACAGATATACATATGTATATGGTTTGTCGGCATGCTATCTTTTACGAGTTCATAGTGACAGTGCCTCCTCGCCATGTCATGTTCATGCATCACAAGATGCTAATAAATGAAGTATAAGGTAAGGAACATGTCCGACACCCACTCATAAAGTATGCTGAACAAAACTAACAAGTAGGTATAGTGACACAAATAAATCACCTTTTTTCTTTGGTGAAAGGTCAGGCAGTACTTTCAAGGCAACTTCTTTCTTTTCACTTTATATTCTTAGAATTTCTAGAGCTTCATCATTAAAAACATTTCAGTAATGAGTGAGTTTCTTGACACAGTTGCAATTCGAATAAAGCCACCATCACGCACTAAGAGAACTCAGCTTCAGTCAGTGTGTGTGCTTAAACACTGTTGCATCTCCAATAAGATAGGAATCCAGGATCAAATTTCAGTTTTAATATGGCTACCAGTGACCACTTTCCTATTCTTCCAGAGGCCTTGACAACATATATAGCCCAACTACAAGCTGGGAAGAGTGAGAATGATGTAACTCTCGCTCAATCTAAAAAGGACTCCTGACCGTATAAAAGAAGCGCGGTTAGTTCTATAAATTCCTACCACTCTATCTATCTTTGAGATGTTTGGATTTTTCAAAACTCCATGGACATGTCTGTGGAACACAGTTCTTGCAAAGGTTGTGCGTCATAACTTGAAGAAACATTAATTCTAACAAACACCCCAAAAAAGTAGACCTGTAAACAACAATTCACATTTTCTATGACCAACATCAAACTTACACAAACAAGTGTAGAAATTGAAAACAGGAACCCAATTGAATGCCCCCAAAACGTCTGTATTTCAACAAATTATATTCACGTCCAAGTGTCCGTGCAAATCCCAGAAGCAAAATTTGTTATTTAACAAGTATCAATCTAGAAAACATAAATAGTTACCCAATATACACGCATATATAAAAGAACACAATTCAATACACCCAGGTCTCAAAATCATCCGAATTTCACCAAAACGAACACAAGGTAATGATTGCAAAGTAAAGGAAATTAGAACCTGTGCTATAGCATCTTGGTCGTCCTTACAGGTCGCAACAATCGAATTCTTGGCACGAAGAATATCATCAAAGGAAGCCTCCTCGGAGACACCCAAGAGCTTGAGAGCGTTCTCTATGGTCATCTCGAACGGAGCAGAGTCGTCGGCTCTGGAGCCGCCGGCGAGGACTCTGGATAATGTGGTCCTGGAAGGGGCAAACACCACGCCCCACCCACACCCACGATCGTTCTTCACTGCCTTCCCAATCTGAGCTGCAGCCTGGTCCGGCCGGCGAGCCGCCGCCGTCGCCGCCGCCGGTCGAGACCGGGATGGGTTAAAGCCGATGAAGGCACGGTTGGGCCGGACCGAGAGAGTGGTGGCCATTCTGTTGTGTTGTATCGTAGCGTGAATGTGAGGTCGATTTTTTGGAATAAGAAACGGTTGATCAATCTGAGATGACGTTGGAGTAAGACTGTGCTGTGTTGTGTTGCGTGTAGTATAGTATAATAGAGATTCGGTATAGTGTAATAGAGATTCGGTAGGGAGCTTGGTTCGCTGTACACCGTCTAATGGTGATCACTTCGCAAATCCTTCAAATCAACCCAATTTGTCATTACTAGGTGGAGTATGTGACATTTTTTCATTAAATTAAGTATCAATTTAACTATACTCTTATATACTCATCATACTGTAATATTATTTTCGGAAAGTATGCAATTAAATCGCAACAATTTTATTAAAACTATTGTGAAGGTTTTTTTTGATTAAAAAAATCAAGCATATTCTTAGTTTTTAATTAAAACACAACCGAAAAGGGCTTCACATGCCAACTACAGCAATCATCGAGACCAAACCACTACCTTGCCATTTGTCACCTTCATGTCACACCCCGCCTATGGAGGTTGTGCCACGCAGGCGACACGCAGACGCTGAGTAGGACGCTGCATGACAACTGCATGACAAGTGGAGTTTCTAGAGCCTTTCGGAGTAGTCTAGTGTTGTGTGGAAGATTCTAGATGTGTGTAGTATATTCTAGAGTTCTCCAGAATTGTGTAGAGTAGTATGGAGAGTTCTAGAATGTTGTAGATACTTGTGTGAAGATGCAAGAAATTCATTCTCCTTTCTCTCTCTAGAATTCTTACACTTCAATAGAAAATTCACCTCCTCCCAAATACCCCTCTCTTATCCACCCGTAATGGTCTATTTATAGACCATTACAAATATTCTAACTAACTGATTACATAGGGCTCATATTCAAGGGTTTTCTTCCTTTTGGGCCTGATTTTCCAATGGGCTTGATCTTCTTCAGTGGATCCTCCAAGCTCGGCCCATTCCGTGGTACTTTTGCATGGGCCATACTTCAATTATTTGACCCGATCCCATGCCAGCGAGCTATAACCGGCCAATGCCACTTATTGCATCCTCAACTGCCCCCATAATTTCTCCCTATTGATTAGGGGGTAATTATTAGAGGCTGCTAATCATAACCTGACGACTCGAGAAGATCGCGTGGGAGAATGGACGGTTAGATTTGGGGGTCGGCGTTTCGAGATTAAAAAAAACTCCTCGCTTTCCTGACTCCTCGGCCCTCAGGCCCACCTTGTCTTTATAAGCCTCATAGATGTTCCATCGATTCTCTTTACCGTCTCTATCTCACTTTCTGTTGTTCGAATCTTCTCCAGCGATTTCTTGCAAAAGATCCTCCTTCTTGCGACCTTGCAGTACTCTTTGCCGTTCTCACTTTCTGAGGTTAATTTCATTTGCATTTTTCTTTCGGAAGACCTCTTTCTCTTCCTCAAAATCTTCATTCATTCTCACCATGACTGTAGATCTAGATGTTATTCGCATGAAACTTTACCTCCTTGACGATATACAAATTAGAAATTGCCCTAGAGAGGTGAATATTAGAACCGGTGCTCGCCTTCTTCCTGGCGAGGTTCTGTTTTCACACATTCATCTTAACCTCCTTAGGTTCCCTTTGCATCCCTTCTTTTGCTACGTTTTCAACAAATTGAAACTTTCCCTTTTGCAAGTAAACCTAAATTTCCTTAGGATTTTGTCTGTTATTCTACTTCTGATCCGTGACAGAGGTCTAGATCTGGACCTCATAGATCTTCTCCTCTGTTACAAGGTTAGCAAAATCAGAACTAATGAACCGTTTTACCACTTTTTCCCCATTGAGAAGAGGTCCATCTGCACAGATAAAATCAAATCCGAGAAGGGTTGGAGGAAAAATATAATTGGGGTTAGAGGAGTCTGGTTTCCTCCAGCTGCGGAGAATTTCCGTATCCCGAGCGCTTTTGGAGAGTGCTCTGTCTCTTCTTACAAGATTTACAAAACCCATAAGAGTGACTGTCCTTACGAGATTTGCATTCCCCATTTTTGTACTTTCTTGTGCCGTTCCTTAGGCATTCCTTGTGATGATTTGAGCTACGGTGTGTGCAGGGATAAGGATAATTACCTGAAGCAGTACGTTCTAACCAACGTTCCCTCCTATTCGGACCTCCTTACTTCAGACAACCTCCTTACTCTCTCAGCCCTCGGCAAGATAATGAGTCAACTCCAGATCCCTTCCTTTAGCAGGAAGAAAACTACCCCCAGGCCTGTTATCACCCCTGCAGCAAATTCTTCACCAGCTTCAGCATCTTCCTCTGCTACCCTTTCTGATACCACTCCTTCTACAGATCCAATCGTGACGGCTACTGACCCGATCTCCAACACAGCGACCGCCAGTCCGATTGTGATCCCTTCTGTCAGCAATCCTTCCGGCTCTACTACTGCTTCCGTACGGGAAAAGGTAAAAAGAAAAAGACACCAGCCTGACAGTGCCCTCAGACCCGATGATGTTCTTTTGTCACAGAGGGTTAGGCCCTCTGGGCCGAATGTGCTATCTCTACCAAGGCCTCCTCAGACTAGGCCCCCTACCCCTTCTGGGCATGCCTTATGATACCCCTCGATTTTAGAGTCACGGGTGATCAAGTCCGAGTACAGATCCGAGGGATATCAAACAATTAATATTTAAACAAGCATTGGAATACAAGATGAATTAAAAATAAATAGATAAGTTGAAAGGAAAACTAAATAATAAATCCTTATTTAAAAATCCTCAAATAAATAATGATTAAAATCCCATAGTAAAATCCTTCAATCCTCAGATACCAGTAATTAATTAAACTACAACTCGGGAATCCATACTGTGGACCCCTAATAATATCCTAACTGAAATAACTGAATCGAAATAAAAATAATAAGTAACTAATGAAGACGAGTCCTACGTAGAGTCGGAAGAGTGAATGACTGTCTCTGCTCGGCACGAACAATCTCTAAGACTGGAACTGACGAACACCTGAAAAATAATGGTGGGTCAGGCCCACAAACAAGTTCTAATCTACTACATCCCAAACAGAGACCCGATACACGTACACATCCTAATTAATTCAACAATAACTAAGTAGTCCATATGTAGATATATACACACTAAAGGAACCTCACTAGACTATAGAGTTGTCTCAACCTGAATAGTAGGCAACATGCCAAACGCACATATAGTGGGCATGAGTACCTAGACCTACCAGGGTACACAACTACACTATATCTAGCTACACATCCCTGGCAATATACGCACCCTAACCACTGATCCTGAGACTCAAGCTCATATCATGGCATATAATTATATATTTAAAATCTGTCATATCCAACCATCAAAAATAAACTATCCAATTATTATTTTAATAATATGTCATCCAACTATTCTGTTGACCTGACACGAATAAGTAGGGCTTAACACTATGGTTAATCCGTTCCCTTATTAAAAATAGGTAGGACTTAACTCTTAAGTTAATCTGTCCCTAATATGCCCCCATCCCATAATGGTGCATTAATCCATATCATAATCAAATAAAAGTTTCAAATCCAAGAATAATGTAAATAATGCTTACATATAATAATCCAAATCAACATGATATAAATCATATACACATCCTTTGCATTTACTTGAGCAAAAATATAAATTCTAAGTAGCATGCATTTAATTTACATCATAAGAAATTAACATGCATCTCAACTAAATTGTAAATCTCCATATTCTGATTAAATTAATTTAAATCTAACTATTTGATTAAAATAATTTAATCCAACATTATTTAATTAATTTATCCTTTTCAAATTAATTACATTTCATACTTAGCATGTAAGCTTAAATCATACATTCCAATTTTTAATGAATCTAATTAAATTAAATAAATACTTAATTTAGATCCATCAATCAAAAACAACAAATATTAATTTAATATTCTAACATTAATCAAAATAACATTTAAAATATTTAATGCATAACCAATTATTTTTATTATTATGTTTTTCATGTATACAAGATTCATTCTTACTCACCTAATCTAACAGTTTGTTAAATGTTCCCTTTTTCTTCCTCATGTGGCGTGTATGTCTTAGGAAAACAAAGAAATAAAATAAATAAAATTTCAACTACAAGCCACAATCATCAAACTGATTCACTCAATTGTATGTGTCGCGTGCATAATCTTTTTCCTTCCTTGTTCGGCGTGCCTCCATGAAGAAACCAAAAATCTTGATTTCACATACTTTAGTCACACAACTGATAAGCATGAGTTAGCTTATGCTTTTTGCACAACACTGATTCATTAATCTTTCGTGTGCATTCCTTAGGCATAAATAATTTTTTTGATTTCGTATTTATATATACACAATACTGACACATGCGAGCATTAATTCAAGTAAAATTAAAATAAATTAAATTAACAACCAAGGTCACCAACAATGTCCATTTCATCATAAAAGAATAATCAAAATCCATTATTAAAGCACGAACTGAAATTTCTAAATTAATCCATGTAATTTGATTCAATCAATTTATTTAAAGAACCTAGAATTAATATAGCATGCATAGGGTATGAATCAAAGGAGAAGAGAAGAATTAAAACTTGCCTTTAGGGATTAGATAAAAACCCTAACCTCCTTCTTCCTTTTCTCTTCCTTCCTCTTCCTTCTTTCTCTCTCTAAAATATAGTACGTAATATATTTTCTAACCTCTTTCACAACCCTATAATTATATATTTATAGGCAACTAAAATAACCCTAATCCTTTTCCCATTCCAAGACAAACTAAAACAAAATAAAAATAAAATAAAATAAAATTATAAAAATAAAATAAATAAAATTAAATTAAAAATAAAACAATTAAATTCCTAAATAAATATACATCATCACATACAATTCAATTTAAACAAATAATTAAATCAATTAAACAAGTAAACAATTAGCCAAGAAAACAACAAAATAATTAAATGCAATTAAAACTATTAAAAATAATACCGAGACTATCCTTTTTAAATTAGGGATATTACATTCTTCCCCCCTAATAAAAGGAATTCCCTCCTCGGAATTCGCCCTTACCTTCTTCCATTATATCTGGAAATTGTGAGCGAATGACATCCTCTTGTTCCCAAGTAGACTCAGCCTCATTATGGTGATTCCACTGGACACGTACTAACGATATGACTTTATTGCGAAGAACATGATCCTTACGGTCAATAATGCGACACGGTGGCTCCACATATGTTGCATCCGGCCGCAACTCAATCTCTCCCACATCGATATGCTGATACCGATCTTCATCTCACAGAAATTTTCGCAACATGGAAACATGAAACACATTGTGCACTCGATCCAAATGATCTGGAAGTGCCAACCGATAAGCTACAGCTCCAACGCAATCGATAATCATAAATGGACCCACAAACTGTGGTGATAACTTCCCTTTCTTCCCAAAGCGCTTTACACCTTTCATAGGAGACACTTTGAGTAAAACCTGATCCCCAACCTGAAACTCCAAAGCACGAGTACGACGATCCGCATAACTCTTCTGCCTACTCTGGGCAGTGCGCATGCGATCCCTAATAAGAGCAATCTTCTCAGAAGTATCCTTAATGAACTCGGGACCCAAAAATCGACTCTCGCCAACCTCCATCCAACAAACAGGGGATCTATATGGTCGGCCATATAATGCCTCAAACGGTGCCATACCAATAGTCTTCTGAAAGTTATTGTTATATGCGAACTCCACAAGTGGCAAATACTCCTCCCAATGGCCCTTAAAGTCAAGGACACAAGAACGAAGCATATCCTCCATTATCTGATTAACCCGCTCGGTCTGTCCATCAGTCTGAGGATGATAAGCAGTGCTAAGATGCAACTCTGTACCCAAAACCTGCTGAAAACTCTTCCAAAACCCTGATACAAAGCTCGAATCCCTATCCGATATAATAGATAATGGAATGCCATGCAACTTCACAATCTCTGTAATGTAAAGTCTCGCTGACTATTCCAAAATGAAATCAGTGCGAATAGGTAAGAAATAAGCTGATTTGGTCAACCTATCAACGATGACCCAAATGGAATTGTGATTCTTGAACGGATTAGGTAATCCTTCCACAAAATCCATAGAAATGCTCTCCCATTTCCACTCTGGTATTGGCAGTGGCTGTAGAGCTCTTGGCGGCCTCTGATGATCAATCTTGACCATCTGACAAGTACTACATCGTGAGACAAATAGAGCAATGTCCCTCTTTATACCTGCCCACCGAAACTGCCGTTTCATATCCTGATACATTTTGTCACCTCCAGGATGAACCGAAAACTCAGAGTGGTGAGTCTCACTCATCACATCCTTCCTCAACTCATCAGCAGAAGGTACCACTAACCGTCCCTTGTACCTCAAACCTCCATCAGCCCCAATATAGTAAAATGGAACCTCTCCGGAAGCTATCTTTGCAACTTTATCAATGCACTGCTGATCCGTGAGTTGTGCCTTCAAAACTTTGTGAATGATAGAAGGTGTAACTACCATGCAAGCCAAGAAAGCATCTGACAATTCATCCACCCTCTTCAACGCATTCCACTCAGTAGTGAACAGAGTGGAAAGACTACCAACAGGTCGACGACTGAGTGCATCCGCCACCACATTCGCTTTCCCTGGATGATACTGTATAGAAAAATGATAGTCTTTCACAAACTCCAACCACCTGCGCTGTCTCATATTCAGCTCCCGCTGAGTGAACAAATACTACAGACTCTTGTGATCGCTGAATAATCTGAAGGACTCACCCAACAGATAATGCCTCCAAATACGTAAGGCAAAACCACAACTGCCAACTCCAAATCATGCGTTGGATAATTAAGCTCGTGAGGCTTAAGTTTCCGAGATCCATACGAAATCGGCCGCTCCTCCTGCATCAAAACACATCCAAGACCCTGCAACGAAGCATTTGTGTACACAAGATACTCTATCCCGCTCTGTGGGGTAGATAAAACTGGTGCAGAAGTCAACTTAGTCTTCAGCTCATCAAAAGCTTTCTGACAATATTCATCCCACACGAACCGTACACCCTTCTTAGTTAAATGAGTGAGTGGTCCTGCTATCTTTGAAAACCCCTGGATAAACCTCCTGTAATATCCAGCCAAACCGAGAAAACTCCGAATCTCGGTAGGTGATGTAGGCTGTCCCCACTCAACCACCGCTGAAACCTTGGCTGGATCCACCGCTATTCCCCTTTCTGACACCACGTGACCCAGAAATTTCACTTCCCGCTGCCAAAATTCACATTTCTCAAACTTGGCATACAACTGATGCTCACGAAGCGTCTGTAAGACTATCCGAAGATGTCTAGCATGATCGTCCTCTGACCTCGAGTAAATCAAAATGTCATCTATGAAGACAATGACAAATTGATCCAAGTAAGCTCTGAAGACTCGATTCATTAAATCCATGAAAACCGCTGGTGCATTAGTCAACCCGAACGGCATCACCCGAAACTCATAAGATCCATATCTAGTGAGAAACGCTGTCCTCGGGACATCCTGCTCCTGAACCCGAAGTTGATGATATCCAGACCGCAGATCAATCTTAGAGAAATAAGTAGCTCCCTTCAACTGATCAAACAAGTCATCAATCCTGGGCAAAGGATACTTGTTACGAATAGTAACCTTGTTCAACTCCCTATAATCTATACACAAGCAGAGTGAACCATCCTTCTTTTTCACAAATAAAACCGGTGCTCCCCAGGGTAAAGTACTCCTGCGAATGAAACCCTGGCTGAGTAGCTGCTGAATCTGATCCCTCAGCTCGCGCATCTCCACTGGTGCCATCCTATATGGTGCCCTAGCAATAGGCATAGTGCCTGGAGCTAAATCTATCACAAAGTCGATCTCGCGACTAGGCGGCAACCCTGGAATCTCCTGAAATACATCCGGGTAATCCTGTACAATTGGTATGTTATCCAATAATACAGTAGTCCCCTCCTCCGCTTCTTCCTTCACATGAAACAAATAGGTACTAGTGACCCCCCTAGAACGCGGCATAGCGATGACGTACACGTCCTGATCAGGTATGGTGAAAACTACGGACCTATCATAACAATCAACCTGGGCATGGTAATGCGATAACCAATCCATCCCAAGTATCACATCATAAGTGTGCATGTCCAGGACCAAAAGATTGGCTAAAAATCTGAGTCTACCAATATCTAGTGTCACAGGCCCATCACTATCATAAAAAATGGCTGTATTGCCTAACGGTGTAGAAATTCCATGTGGTGTACTGCATACCCTAGTCATCATCCCAGACAAAGTAACAAATGACCTAGCTACAAATGAGTGTGTAGCACCCGTATCAAATAAAACACGTCCAAGTAAACCATGAATAGGAAATTTACCCTCAACAGCCTGAGGTGCCCGAACATCCTGTGGCATGGGGTTGTACACCCTGCCATAGTGCAACTGCTGCGGTGCCTGTCCCTGAGGCTGCGGCGGCGCTGGTAAAGCCGGATATGTCTGTCCCTGAATCCGTGGAACCTGTGGAGCTGGTAAAGGCACTGGTGCCCTCTGCCCCTGCTGCACATATTGTCCCTGTCTCTGTCCCTGTCTTACTGTAGGACACTGCCTAAAAGTGTGACCATACTCTCCACAAGTATAACAACTACCCTGGAAAGTACCAAATGGCCTCCTCTGTCGGTTAGCCTGTGGCTGACCCTGTCCTGCCTGTGGTCCCCCATTCTGCTGTCGCTGAACAGGTGCCACATCCCTAGGAGCATCTGAACCACCCTTGTGCTTCTTCCAAGGCTGCTGTTCTTGGAACTTGCCCTTGTCATTCTGTCGGTGTCCGTTCCCATTCCCTTTATTAGCTGACTGATTAGCAGAGTCTCTGTCACCCCGTTTCTCACCCTTGGCCTGTCTGAAATCCACGGTCAACTGATACTGCTGTAGAGCGGCGTCTACCACCTGAGCATAGGTAGTATAGGCTGGACTACCCGTAATAGCTCTCTTGATAGACCACATCAGTCCCTTGACGAAACTGCTACGCTTCTTCTCCTCTGTATCCACCTCCTCCGGTGCAAAGAGAGACAAGCGTGTGAACTGCTGCTCATACTCCGCTACTGTCATGTTCCCCTGCTGCAAATTAAGAAATTCAGTCTTCATGGCTGCCCTGATTGCATAAGGGAAATACTTTTCATTAAAGCGTGCACTGAATTGATCGTAAGTCAATGCCATCCTCTCCGCTGCGGTGGTAACTGACTCCCACAACTGTAGTGCATCCCCAACTAGCTTGAAGGTAGCAAGCATCTGCTTCTGAACCTCCGTGCACTGAACCAAGTGAAGATGTCGCTCGATGTCCTGTTTCCACTGATGAGTTGCTCTCGCATCGGTGGAGCCTGTGAACTCAGGTGGGCTCCCCTTTGTGAAAGAACTCCTAGCCTTCTCCCAAGTATCAATCCGAACAACCGGTGCCGGTAACGGTGCCGGCTGTACTTGAGGCTGATTCTGAAGTGCAGCGGTTACCCCTGCTTCTATAGCCCGAGCAATAAGGTCATTGATGTGAGGAGGAAACTCTAGATCTCCTCCCTGATCCCGAGTCTGCTGAACTTCCTCATGCTCCTCATTGAACTGACCCTCATCCTCCTGACGCTGCCTACGAGCCGCCTCCATTCGTTGCCTGTTTCTCTGATTATCCCGTCTTCTTCTAGCGTTAACCATTCTGTTAACATAGAAAGACAGACATTAGTACGATTTAACCGAACCGCAAAGAATACAATGAATCCTAATCTTAGGCTCTAACTAAAAGAATACGCTACGCGGAAGTCTTAAAACAATAGATCCCTAGAGACACTTAAACCTGGAGTGCTCTGATACCAACTGTGATACCCCTCGATTCTAGAGCCACGGGTGATCAAGTCCGAGCACAGATCCGAGGGATATCAAACAATTAATATTTAAACAAGCATTGGAATACAAGATGAATTAAAAATAAATAGATAAGCTGAAAGGAAAACTAAATAATAAATCCTTATTTAAAAATCCTCAAATAAATAATGATTAAAATCCCATAGTAAAATCCTCCAATCCTCTGATACCAGTAATTAATTAAACTACAACTCGGGAATCTATACTGTGGACCCCTAATAATATCCTAACTGAAATAACTGAATCGAAATAAAAATAATAAGTAACTAATGAAGACGAGTCCTACGTAGAGTCGGAAGAGTGAATGACTGTCTCTGCTCGGCACGAACAATCTCTAAGACTGGAACTGACGAATACCTGAAAAATAATGGTGGGTCAGGCCCACAAACAAGTTCTAATCTACTACATCCCAAACAGAGACCCGATACACGTACACATCCTAATTAATTCAACAATAACTAAATAGTCCATATGTAGATATATACACACTAAAGGAACCTCACTAGACTATAGAGTTATCTCAACCTGAATAGTAGGCAACATGCAAAACGCACATATAGTGGGCATGAGTACTTAGACCTACCAAGGTACACAACTACACTATATCTAGCTACACATCCCTGGCAATATACGCACCCTAACCACTGATCCTGAGACTCAAGCTCATATCATGGCATATAATTATATATTTAAAATCTGTCATATCCAACCATCAAAAATAAACTATCCAATTATTATTTTAATAATATGTCATCCAACTATTCTGTTGACCTGACACGAATAAGTAGGACTTAACACTATGGTTAATCCGTTCCCTTATTAAAAATAGGTAGGACTTAACTCTTAAGTTAATCCGTCCCTAATATGCCCCCATCCCATAATGGTGCATTAATTCATATCATAATCAAATAAAAGTTTCAAATCCAAGAATAATGTAAATAATGCTTACATATAATAATCCAAATCAACATGATATAAATCATATACACATCCTTTGCATTTACTTGAGCAAAAATATAAATTCTAAGTAGCATGCATTTAATTTACATCACAAGAAATTAACATGCATCTCAACTAAATTGTAAATCTCTATATTCTGATTAAATTAATTTAAATCTAAATATTTGATTAAAATAATTTAATCCAACAATATTTAATTAATTTATCCTTTTCAAATTAATTACATTTCATACTTAGCATGTAAGCTTAAATCATACATTCCAATTCTTAATGAATCTAATTAAATTAAATAAATACTTAATTTAGATCCATCAATCAAAAACAACAAATATTAATTTAATATTCTAATATTAATCAAAATAACATTTAAAATATTTAATGCATAACCAATTATTTTTATTATTATGTTTTTTATGTATACAAGATTCATTCTTACTCACCTAATCTAACAGTTTGTCATATATTCCCTTTTTCTTTCTCGTGTGGCGTGTATGTCTTAGGAAAACAAAGAAATAAAATAAATAAAATTTCAACTACAAGCCACAATCATCAAACTGATTCACTCAATTGCATGTGTCGCGTGCATAATCTTTTTCCTTCCTCGTTCGGTGTGCCTCCATGAAGAAACCAAAAATCTTGATTTCACATACTTTAGTCACACAACTGATAAGCATGAGTTAGTTTATGCTTTTTGCACAACACTGATTCATTAATCTTTCGTGTGCATTCCTTAGGCATAACTAATTTTTTTGATTTCGTATTTATATATACACAATACTGACACATGCGAGCATTAATTCAAGTAAAATTAAAATAAATTAAATTAACAACCAAGGTCACCAATAATGTCCAGTTCATCATAAAAGAATAATCAAAATCCATTATTAAAGCACGAACTGAAATTTCTAAATTAATCCATGTAATTTGATCCAATCAATTTATTTAAAGAACCTAGAATTAATATAGCATGCATAGGGTATGAATCAGAGGAGAAGAGAAGAATTAAAACTTGCCTTTAGGGATTAGATAAAAACCCTAACCTCCTTCTTCCTTTTCTCTTCCTTCCTCTTCCTTCTTTCTCTCTCTAAAATATAGTACGTAATATATTTTCTAACCTCTTTCACAACCCTATAATTATATATTTATAGGCAACTAAAATAACCCTAATCCTTTTCCCATTCCAAGACAAACTAAAACAAAATAAAAAAAAAATAAAATAAAATTATAAAAATAAAATAAATAAAATAAAATTAAAAATAAAACAATTAAATTCCTAAATAAATATACATCATCACATACAATTCAATTTAAACAAATAATTAAATTAATTAAACAAGTAAACAATTAGTCAAGAAAACAACTAAATAATTAAATGCAATTAAAACTATTAAAAATAATACCGAGACTATCCTTTTTAAATTAGGGGTATTACATGCCTCTACCTCAGGAACGGCACCATGGAACCCTCACTTTATTCGAACAGACGGATCGTCTGTAAAACCGAACGAGACCATATTCAATGATGGTCAGACCGCTATGGCATACTACAGGAGCATGTGGACTCCCAAGGACATTGAGGTAGCCAAGGGTCTGTCTCAGAAGGAAGTGTTCAGCCGATTTCCCTTATCTGCCATGGAGGTAACTTCTGCCTCTTAGTCAATAAATCTTTATACAGTCTTTACACTTAGTTTCTTCTAACTATCTGCTTGGCTTAACCAGTTGTCCTGTATATCTCTATAGACCCTGTACCGGATGATGGCTATGCAGAAGCAGGTTGAGCTTGTGAACGCCAAGGTTCGTACGCTCTCTGACAGCCTTAATGCAGCGAATAAGGAGAACGATGCTTTGGCTACTCAGAAGACCGAGTTGATGGTTCAGCTTGGTAAGGTTGAAAAGGAGAGGGACTCGCTGAGGAAGGACACCAACTCTCTTCAGGATAAGAGGAATGCATTGCAGCTCGAGAAGAGCGTCTGGCATACCGAGCGGGAATCCCTTAAAGCTGAAAAGAAATAACTGTTACGCCTTATGAGTGATGAGCAATCCGCTCGGATGGCCTTTGAGAAAAGGGCTTTGGACGAGCGTAATACTTTACTCGACACCATTAGTAGGGTAAATGGTGGTATGCTAGCTCTGCATGCTCAGTTTTCCAAAGTTGGGGCCCTCAGATATGCTCAGGGGTTCCGAGAGGGTTATGCCGATCGTGTTCCGGGTGAGGGTCAGACTGGTTCTACCCCTGATGATGTTGACAGGGAGCTGGAGATTGACCCTCCGGGTATTTATGCCGATCCAGACTCCACCGCTGCTGAGGGCATATTTGATGAGTGCTAAGAGATTGTCTCTTCCCAAATCACTCCTACTCCTTCTGCTGCTTTGACTTTAGACATTCTTCCTCTGTCCACCGTGACTCCATCTGTTACTGCTGCTGAAGATAATCCTCAGCGGAATGATTCTTCCAACGCTATTGAGGGTAGGACTCAGCAGAACAATTCTGTCATTCAGCTCGACTCTCCTCCCCGTGAGGATGGTGACACCAACAATGATGAGGAGACCGTCCAGCACCATCAAGAGGCAAACGCTTCTTAGTTAGAACCTTTTTGATGTATTAATTTTCCTTCTTTTGTATTTTTGCCATCTGTATACCTGATCGTTTTTGTAACTCTTTGAACTTTATTATTAATGAGATGGCCGACTTCTGATCAAACTCTTTCTGTAAATTCTTTGATTTAATGATCTGATCTGGTTCTTCCCTGTATGTCAGTGGTTGGCTTTCAGCTAGTGTGTCATAGCAAAAGTAGTTTTTTGTGCAAGTTTTTGGCGTTCGGCTCATGGTGCCGAAGGCCACTTACTTTATTAAACGGTTAGCGCTCGGCCAGAACGCCATTTATCATTTTTTTTTTTTTTTTTTGGGAAGTTTTTGGCGTTCGGCTCATAGTGCCAGCTGCCATTTACTTTGCTGAGTGGTTGACGCTCGGCTAGAATGCCACTTGCCACTTTCACTCTTTTATTTCTTCTGGCAAGTTTTTGGCGTTCGGCTCATAGTGCCAACTGCCACTTACTTTGCTGAGTGGTTGGCGCTCGGCTAGAATGCCACTTGCCACTTTCACTCTTTTATTTCTTTTAGCAAGTTTTTGGCGTTCGGCTCATAGTGCCAGCTGCCACTTACTTTGCTTAGGTGCTTGGCGCTCGGCTAGAATGCCACTTGCCACTTGGCTTTTTATTTCTTAGTAAGTGTTTGGCGTTCGGCTCATAGTGCCAGCTGCCACTTACTTTGCTTAAGTGCCTGGCGCTCGGCTAGAATGCCACTTGCCACTTGACTTTTTATTTCTTAGCAAGTGTTTGGCGTTCGGCTCATAGTGCCAGCTGCCACTTACTTTGCTCAAGTGCCTGGCGCTCGGCTAGAATGCCACTTGCCAATTAGCTTTGCTATTTTTACTTAATCAACCTCTTAAAGAGGAATATTATTTTTATAAATCTCAGAAACTTGTACATTCGCCTGTATTCAATTGAAAATAAACAAAATTCAATATTGAAATTCAACTTTTTATTGATAATACCTTTTCAGAGAAGTAGCATTCCAAGGCTTGTTAACCAGCCTCCGGCCATGGTCTGAAAGGTATATGCCCCCTTTCCTATGGCTTCTGCAATTCTGTATGGACCTTCCTATGGTGGCATCATCTTTTTGACTATCCCCACCTTCCTTTTTAGAACCAGATCACCCGGTGTAAATTCTCTGTGCTTTACTTTTTTGTTATGGCTATTCGCAAGCGTCTGCTGGTAGGATGCGAGCCTTACCGCCACTGTATCTCTTTTTTCCTCCAACAAATCGAGGTTAAACCTCAACATACTGTCATTATGCTCTTGGTTCCATGCTAAGCTTCGAACAGTCGGAACCAAGTGCTCGACCGGTATAACTGCCTCGGTACCATACACCATGGTGAATGGGCTTTCTCCGGTCGGTCGCCTTAGGGTCGTTCTGTAAGCCCATAGGACGTTCGACAGTTCATCTAACCATTTTCCTTTCTTTTCTTCAAACTTCTTCTTGATACAAGCAAAGATTGTTCTATTTGTGATTTCCGCCTGTCCATTGGCCCGGGGGTGACTTACTGCCGCCAGCTTTTGATTAATTCCATATTCCTCCAACAACCCTCTTACTTGCTTACTGTCAAGGTTGGTCCTATTATCCATGACGATTGACCTCGGAACACTAAACCAGCAAATAATATTACTCCAAATGAACCGTCTCACATAAGTTTGAGTAACGCTCGGGTACGGCTCTGCTTCCACCCACTTAGTAAAGTAATCTGTAGCCAGCAGCACATACTCGTTCTGAGCTCTTGCAGTTGGTAGAGGACCAACCACATCCATCCCCCACTGTGCGAAAGGCCATGTTGTGGCCATTACGTGCAAGTCCTCAGGTGGTTGGTGAATCAGTGGTCCGAACCTTTGGCACTTATCGCATCTTCTGGGCAATTCTTCCGCATCTCACGACATGTTCGACCAGAAGTACCCTTGCGTCATTGCTTTGTGCGCTAAAGACCTCCCCCCTGAGTGGTTTCCACATACACCTTCATGAATAACTCGTAGTATCTGCCGAGCCTCTGTGGGGGTGACGCACTTTAAGTACGGTCCGGAAAAAGATCTTCTGTACAACTGGTTATGCACTATGGCGTACTTTGCAGCATTCGATTTGATTTTCCTAGCCTCATCTCTTTGCTCAAGCAGAGTGCTATCCCGGATGTAAGTTATGATCGGATCAATCCAGCTTGGCTCATATGGAATAACATTCACTTGCCAAGGATCTGAGCCCGAAGGTTCTTCGAAAATGGATGGCTGGTTTAATATTCCTACTGGAATCACCCTTACCAATGTTTCTCCAGAACCCGAGGCACTACATGTTAGCCGATCGGCATCCTTGTTATGCTCCTTCGGAATTTGAATGAATTCAATTTTTTCAAAGTTTTTGGCTTCCCGCATAACAGCAGAATGATATGCTTCCATCGTTTCATCCTTGGTTTCATACTCGCCATTCACTTGCCGAACAATTAACTGCGAGTCACTAAAAACAGTCAAATTCCTGACCTTCAGCTCCTTGGCAAGCTTAATTCCTGCCAGCAGTGCTTCATACTCCGCCTCATTGTTCGTGGATCCGAATTCAAGCCGAAGCGCTTGACTTAAGGATGTACCTTCCGGCGTCTACTGTTTGATCCTAATGCCTGCACCCATCTGATTTGAGGATCCATCGACGAAGAGTTTCTATAAGTAACCACGAAGGTCTTCCTCCATGTCCTCTGAATCACATTCTAGTAAAAAATCTGCCACCGCTCGCCCTTTAATTGCTGTTCTGGGTTCGTATGTGATATCAAATGAGCTTAACTCTATGGCCCACTTCGTCATTCTTCCTGAGAGATCTGGTTTGTGCAGGATTATTCTGATAGGGAAAGTGGTTAGAACGATGATAGGATGGGATTTAAAATAATGCCTGAGCTTTCTTTTCGCATGCACTAGCGAGAGTATCACCCGCTCTGCCTTTGAATAACGTCTTTCGGCCTCAGTCGTTGTCTTGCTAACGTAGAACACTGGATATTGCTTCCCTTCTGCATAGTGGATCAAAACACCACTTGTCGCGATGCTGGATACTCTGAGATATAAAAATAGCTTTTCGCCCGGTTCTGGAGCTGACAGGACCGGAAGGTTCTGCATATACTTTTTCAGAGCAGTTAACGCTAGGCGCTGTTCATCCCCCCAAACTTGCCTGCCATGGCTTCGTATTGTGTCAAAAAATGGTTTGCAGTGATCTGACAATTTGGAAATGAACCGGCTCAGTGTAGCGATCCGTCCCGTAAGTGTTTGCACTTCTTTGACTGTCGTCGGCTCGGTATTCTTAGTCAGAGCTTTTGCTTAGGCAGGGCTTGCCTCGATGCCTCTAAGATTAACCACGTGCCCCAGGAATTGGCCAGAACTTACACCGAATGAGCACTTGGTTGGATTGAGCTTCATTCCATACTGCCTCAACACATCAAATACGTCTCGTAGATGTTTCACATGATCAACTTTCTTCTTACTTTTTACCACCATGTCATCAATGTAAGCTTCCACGGTCTTCCCTATTTGTCCCTTAAAAATTTTGCTAATAAGTCTTTGGTAAGTTGCTTTGGCGTTCTTCAGTCCGAATGGCATGACTTTGTAGCAATACGTCCCGCGTTCGGTAACGAAAGAAGTTTTTTCTTCATCAGCAAGGTCCATAGGGATCTGATTATAACCTGAATAAGCATCTAAAAAGGTCAAACGTTCATATCCAGTAGTTGTATGCACCATTTGATCAATCTTTGGCAGCGGGAAGCTATATTTCGGACAGGCTTTGTTTAAATTGGTGAAATCAATGCACACTCGCCATTTCCCATTCTTCTTCTGCACAACGACAACATTTGATAACCAGTCAGGGTAGTACACTTCTCTTACAAACCCCGCATCAAGCAGCCTGTCAACCTCCTCGGTTGTGCTCGGGAGCAAACCGTCGCTGCTTCTGCTTTACAGGTTTTGCATTGGGATTAACGTTCAAGGAGTGACAAGATACAGAAGGATCAATCCCTGGCATGTCTAGGTGACTCCATGCAAATACATCTGCGTTTTGAGACAAGAAATTAACTAACTCCTGCTTCTCCTCCTCAGCGAGTCGTTCCCCCACTTTGGTTATTCGTTCCGGTTGGAACTGATCGATCTGCACATCAACCAGGGGTTCTTCAGTCAAGTCCACTAGCTCCTCCTCCCCATTCTGCTTGGAGGGAGGCTTCTGTAATTGCTATCTCGGACTTGCTAAACGAATGTGAGCCTTCCCTTTTCCGGCATGCTTCAGCGTTACTGAATAATATTCTTTATCTGCAACCTGGTCCCCATGAATGTCAATCACTTTGGTCCCATCTGGCCCCAGGCATCTCATTACCTGATGCAGAGTGGAAGGAACACCTTGAACTCTGTGGATCCACCCTCTGCCCATCAGAAGATTGTAATAGGGATGAATTTCAACAACCACAAAGGTTTCCATCAGAACCCTCTCGGCAGCATGTACCGCTACCTCTACCGTACCGACGGGTTCCACTCATTTTCCATCAAACCCTAGTAGAGGATTCCTGGTGGATTTTAGCCGATCCTGCTTGATCTCGAGCCGATCAAATGTATCCCTTGGCATGATATTCGCACCACTTCCAGGATCAATCAGAACTCTGCGCACCAAGCATTTGGCCACTGTCAAACTTACGACCAACGGGTCCTCATAAGGGATCTGAACACGCAATAGATCTGTTCCGTCAAACTTTATCTGCGTTGATGCACTCTATTGGTGCAGAGTGTTTACACTGCCTATCCTTCTCTTCATCTGTGCCTGGCGAAGGCGTGTTCGAAGCAGTTCATCTGACTCTTCAGCAGGCTCAGGCCAACCGTGAATTGCATTGATTATTCGGACTGGTTGCGTGTTGTGAGAATTCGACTTCTGATTCCTCTTCATGTGCTCCATTGGTCGGTTCTGTTCCACCGCTGGGCCTTGAATATAACTTGCGAACTCCCTCTGGTTATCAGCATCTCTACCTGTCTCCTTAGGTTCCTGCATTCGTTAGTCTGATGGCCAAAGTCAGAATGAAATGCACAGTGTTTAGACTGATCCCTCTGTTCGAAGGGTTGTCTGATTGGTAAAGGAGGTCGGAACTTATCTTTATTTTCTTGGTACAGTCTTGCTAAGGTTACTTTCAATGGAGTAACCAGCTCTTCCTCTCTGGGCCTCTTCTCAGATTTCCACGAAGAGCGCTGCGGCTGAACCTGCTTTTGTCTGATCTTTGCTTTGGTCTTTTCCTCCGTGGATATGACGGATGTCTTCCAAGCGTTTGCTGCATCTTCTTCTTCCAAGCGCACAAATCCATCGGCTCTTTCATTAAGTTCATCCATAGTTTTCAGCATGTTCACCACCAAGCTTGTGTGGAATGAGGTGTCACGAGTCATGGCCAGTATAAATGCTTGAACTGTGGTTTAAGAGTGACATTCAATCACCATGCTCTTGGTAAGGTTAAACCTGGTTAGGAAAGCTTGGAGACGCTCATCATCATGCTGCTTCATTGTGAATAGGCTCGAAATGTCCTTCGCTGGATGCTTATTTCCATAATATTGGCTTATGAACCGATCACACAAGCTTCAGAAACTATCCACTGAGCCCTTCGGCAGGTTCTTGAACCAATTGAGTGCTGGTCCAGCTAGACTCGTAGGAAAGCACTTGCACATCAAAGAGTCATTCTCAGTGTTCAGAGCCATTTTCAACTGGATGTGATACACATGATCGATCGGATCGGTCGTTTCGTCGAACAGAATGAAAACGGGCATGGAAAATTTCCTCGGACTCGGAGCATTCAGAATCCCATCGGTGAACGGTGAATCAACCGTTCAAGCTGCTGAACGGAGTGCTTCATTTTCCCTCTGGAACCCCGCGGTTGTTCTCTGGTCTACAGATCTCCTCTCTGAGCCGTGATAGTCGAACGTCGCCATGGAAGGCCGATAAGTCGGATCGAATGATCTGTCCTCAACAAAATCTCTGCGCCATGGAGGCATAGCTTTGTGACGATCCAACTCTATTGCTTCACCTCGGCTGAGCGTTTCTTGATGTGGATTAAAAGTCATTGCTTCGTTTCGCCTGATCTGCTCACGCCGTGGATCCACGTGAGTCGATCCTTCACGATCATCAATACGACGAAGATTTGGCGGCAAACCATTTGGCCGGATTTCCTCGCGATGAGGATCTATCAGATTATTTCCAACCTCCTCGCCGTGATGTGCCGCATCGGTATGTGCACCTTCTTCTCCTACCGAGAGCGGTCACGGAATTACTGGAGCTTCTTGATGCTGCATTTCAGTCCTTAGATCCGTATTTTCTCTCCGGAGAGCTTCGATTATGCTCATCAAGTTTTACCTGCTGGACGTTCTCTACCGTATTGGAGTTCTCACCCCCTATCATGATTCCGGATCGAAGCAAAGGCATGAATTATGAACTCCGAAATAGATCTAAGCGTCACCGATGCAAATTCCGTTAGATCTTGGCTCAACTTCACCGAATCGTGGTCACCGTTTGCTAGATCTGAGTTTTTTTACCTTTGAACTCACTGGATCTGACTGCAATTGAACAAATCACAGTTGTGTCATTCCGAAGCAAATGCCTCAGAATCGACAATAAGCAAGAATTCTCTTTGAACAAACTACAATCTCACAGATCTGGATTCAACTTCCAGAAATCAAACTGTGTGCTCACAAACTTGATTGAACTAACATGATACTGATCAGGCTCGAATCGATCTTCTTCGTCGTTCCCACAGACGGCGCCAATTGAAGATGCAAGAAATTCATTCTCCTTTCTCTCTCTAGAATTCTTACACTTCAATAGAAAATTCACCTCCTCCCAAAAAATATATCCCCCTCTTATCCACCCGTAATGGTCTATTTATAGACCATTACAAATATTCTAACTAACTGATTACATAGGGCTCATATTCAAGGGTTTTCTTCCTTTTGGGCCTGACTTTCCAATGGGCTCGATCTTCTTCAGTGGATCCTCCAAGCTCGGCCCATTCCGTGGTGCTTTTGCATGGGCCATACTTCAATTGTTTGACCCGATCCCATGCCAGTGAGCTATAACCGGCCCATGCCACTTATTGCATCCTCATTGTGGATAAGTATGGAAGTGTGAAGAATGTGGGAGAAGATTCTGAAGAATCGATCTCCACTGTTGGTTAGAATGCATCCTAGCCATCCATTAGGGATGGGGATGCCTATAAATAGGAGTAGGACTTCATTTTGTAGCAAACAAGTCCTAGAGTGAGTCTTGAGAGCCTTGTAGAGAGTTTAAGTGCTAGCCTTATACAAAACATTCTTTGATGTAATAGAAGTGTTCTTTCCTTGCCAACTTAAGTGCCTTAGTGTGTGTGAGTGTGCAAGCCAAGTGAGGAGAGGGCGAGGGCCACTACAACACTAGTAGGCGCACGAGGGGAGTGTGTTGGTTAAGGTGTGCACGGGAGTTAGGCTGATTAAGCACTTGCGAGAGTAGAAGCAACGTCTTGGTGCCATGGGAGTAGTTAGAGTGGTGTTGAAACTCTAAGCCCGTGACAGTTGGTATCAGAGCAGGTTCATCAAGAGAGCTTTGTTGGAGTAGATATGGCTAGCGGATGAGACCACCAAGTCCACGTCTTAGAACAGAGCTTGGAGGAGAAGCTTGCCACACACTTGGTTTACACGGAGACCAAGTTTCATAAGCTCGAGAGAAGGATGGCGGAGCTCTACGAGCTGATTGATGGCATCACCAACAAGGCGCAAGAAAAGGAAAGGGACTTGCATGATCGGGTAGACGACTTGCGCATGGAGATTGCCGAGTGCAAGAAGGAGTTCTCCCAGGCGCGCGAGGTCGTGGTGAAGCCAAAGAAGAAGAAGACGCCAGAGCCCAAGGAGTATGATGGGGCAAGGAATGCGCGCCAGATTAACAACTTCTTCTGGCACATGGAGCGGTACTTCGAGTGCATGGAGATCGAGGATGATGAGGAGAAGGTGCAGACAGGCACTATGTACCTCACGGACACTGCCGCTCTATGGTGAAGGCAGCGTTTCACCGGTAGAGGCGCAAGAGCAGTTGACACATGGGAGGAGTTCAAGAGGCAATTCTACCCTGAGTGCGTTGAAGACCTAGCCATGATCAACCTAAGGCGCCTGAAGCAGAAGGGCAGCATAAGGGAGTATGTGAAGGAGTACTCCAATTTGATGCTGGAGATCCCAGAGATGCTGGAGCGGCAATGTGTGTGCTTGTTCATAGATGGGCTGCAGTCTTGGGTGGCCACGGAGCTAAGGAGGAGGGAGCCTAGAGACTTGGCATCCGCAATGGCTATAGTGGAGTGCCTTGAAGACTTTAGGCGCGATGACAAGAGGGCCACGTCTCCCAGGAGGGACCACGGCAAAGGTGGAGGAGACCGGCGATTCAAGAAAGGGGGCTCGCCTAAGTCAAGTGATGATGAGCACAGCGATGAGGAGAGACGCCCACGCTATGATAAGGGCAAGGACCATGGAGAGAGGTCCAAGACTAGTGGCAAAGGGGAGTGCCGCGATAAGGGCAAGTGGGAGCCGAAGTGTTACTTGTGCGAAGGGCCGCATATATTGCGACACTGCCCCAACAAGAAGACTATGAGCGCCCTTGTGAAGAATAAGGGCAAGGGCAAGATGGACGATGCGGGCAGCGACGAAGACAGGTGCATGGGGGCTATGCAGATGTTGAGTAGCATGGCGCATGACACCAAGAAGAAGGGGCAAGGCAAAGAAGGTAGCTGGGGTGCGCTATGTGGATGCGCAGGTTGGTGGCAAAGCCATGCAAGCATTGGTGGACACGGGCGCCACACACAACTTCATTACCCCGAAGGAGGCGTAGCGACTTGGCTTAGAGATGCGCAAGACGGAGGGCTGGATCAAAGCCGTTAACTCTGAGGAGGCACGCGTGAGCAGAGTATGCAAAGAGGTGGAGCTATGCATGCAAGGGTGGAATGGCAAGGCTGACTTTCAGGTTGCGAAGATGGACAACCACGACATGGTGCTGGGGTTGGAATTCATGGACAGGAACAACGCCGCGCCACTACCATGCCTTGGTGCGTTGATGATACTTGGAGGTGAAGAAGGCAAGGCCGCATGCATGGTGCCGCTCGTGGGCAGGAAGGAGAGTCCAGAGGTGGCAGTCAACATGATGGAGCTCGTGAGGACCTTACATTTCCAGAAGGGCGCTCGTACGTTTGGGCCAAGGACATATGCGCAAGTGCTGATGACCTGCGAGAGGTTGGGTTAGCTGAAGAAACCGTGATGAGGGCATCACGGAAATGGGTGAGGGAGAATGTCACGGCCCGCCTATGGAGGTTGTGCCACGCAGGCGACACGCAGACGCTGAGTAGGACGCTGCATGACAACTGTATGGCAAGTGGAGTTTCTAGAGTCTTTCGGAGTTGTTTAGTGTTGTGTGGAAAATTTTAGATATGTGTAGTATATTCTAGAGTTCTCCAGAATTGTGTGGAGTAGTATGGAGAGTTCTAAAATGTTGTAGATACTTGTGGATAAGTATGAAAGTGTGAAGAAGGTGGGAGAAGATTCTAGAGAATCGATCTCCACTGTTGGTTAGAATGAATCCTAGCCATCTATTAGGGATGTGGATGCCTATAAATAGGAGTAGGACTTCATTTTGTAGCAAACAAGTCCTAAAGTGAGTCTTGAGAGCCTTGTAGAGAGTTTGAGTGTTAGCCTTGTACAAAACATTCTTTGAAGTAATAAAAGTGTTCTTTCCTTGCCAACTTAAGTGTTTTAGTGTGTATGAGTGTGCAAGCTAAGTGAGGAGAGGGCGAGGGCCACTACAACACTAATAGGTGCACGAGGGGAGTGTGTTAGCTAAGGTGTGCACAGGAGTTAGGCTGACCAAGCACTTGTGAGAGTAGAAGCAACGTCTTGGTGCCGCACGGGAGTAGCTAGAGTGGTGTTGAAACTCTAAACCTATGACATTCACTTTTCCATTAATCCACTAAATGGTTATTTCAGCTTTTATGGCGGGGAATGAAGTTTTTATTTATGAATTATTGAGTTGAGATTCTTTTGAAATTCATAAAAAGTCAAAACAATTTTGTATTTTAGTACATTCTCATTTCATCAGTTAACCCAAATACTTAATTTCGGCTTATATGATAAGCTCATGAACTATTATTGAATTGGGATAATATTTGAAATCCATAAAAAAATAAAAAAAATAAAAATAAAAATAATAATAATAAATTCTCATTTTTATTTTTTAATAATTTATTATAAATTTATTTGTTTATTTTGACAAAAAAAATATACTTGCACATTACCATAAATTTCATTTCAATATTTCAAATTTCCTAATTTTTTAAAGTACACTGCTGTTTTACCGGTCTGTCCCCAATAATGAATTCTCGCTGACCAGAGGACAAAGATAGTTTGTCAGTATATGTGATATTGCTTGTGGTCAGGACAATGGCACACACTAAAAAAAATCTCTTTATTCTGAAAAACCCGGAATGAAATCAATGGCCGTTGAAAGACGTTGCAACCAAGAAGAATGGTGGCTTGTTGGAGGCTCACAGTCGCACCTTGCTTCTCAAGCCGATACAGAACTGGGTTTCGTTGCTCAGCAGAGAATCAACAAACCCTTGTTGATGGAACCCAAAACAAGAAGAAGAAGAAGGTACTCATCGTTGGCTCTGGCTGGGCTGGCCTAGGTGCAGCTCATCACCTCTGCAAACAGGTCACACACACTCTCTCTACACCTACACATATATCTATTAATCTATACCCAATTTAAATTCTGAATTGTGAGATATGATTTGGGAATTTGATTTTCAGGGCTTTGATGTTACCGTTCTTGAAGGTGGTTATGAATTTGGACCAAATAAATTGTCCTGTAATCCCGACGATGCTGGTATTCGTGGTAAATAACCTTGTCATTTACTACATGCTACTTCAATTTCTAAAATGGACAATTTTCCTTTCTAATATGCGACGACAACACTTAAAAAATTGGGTTTTGATGACATGAAAACTTAAAGAAATTATGTAAACTCTTGTTAACATTTCATTGTTTGAAGAACCAAATTAGTGGGAAAAATTGTAGTACCTAGCCAAGGTAAAGGGTCCTCACCCCTCAGTTTCATTAAGGTTCCATCTGGCCAGATGGAAATTAATAGTGGGAAGTGAATTTCAAGAAAATTCTGAGAAATTTTCATTTTATGGTTTGAATAGCATGAAACTTATCATAAAAGGGCGGGCATTATTTTAAGTTCATAAAACTTTCTCAAGAAATCAAAATTTTCCTGTGTTTTTTGTAGGAAAATTTTATGGGAAAGTAATTTTCCCTCCAAACTTTTCCTGCTAACCAACCTTTGAAAGTGTTCATAAATTTTCCGTTTCCTTTATTTTCTTTCTATTTCCATCTAACCAACGGATCCTAAAAGTTTGGCTCTAGATATATTTAAATAGCTAGACAAGAATGCTGCTATTGAACCTAATAACTAGTTGCTAGGCAATGCTGATGAGGTTGGAATAGGAAGTAGGAGAGCTAACGTTGATGCACATTTTCAGTCATGCACCCACATAAATCAGTTCTGATTAGTTAATTTATTAAGCTTTTTCTTTTTCAACTTCAATATCTACCAAAAAAAAAAAAAGCCTCTAATTCATAATCTCTGCTTTACCTTCAGGCTTTTGGCATCCTTATCGTAATATATTTGACCTAGTTGATGAGCTTGGTATTAAGCCCTTCACAAACTGGACCACATCTGCACAATATTCAGGAGAAGGATTGGAGGTAATTTATAGTATTAGTTTGCTCCTAGTATGTGAAATATTTGCCAAGAACAAGAAAATGGTATAAGAACCTGGCTTAAATGGCTAATCTTACTTCCTTTAAGCTATGCCATTTCCCTCAGGAACAGCATTGCAACGTCTTCCGAACAACCCTATTCTTGTTTTGGTATTCATTGGTTGTACTTGTGGTTATTGTTCCCACTACTAATTAGACAAATCTGTGTTAGATAAATTTTAAGTGTTTGAGAAGTTTTTGTCTCATATAGCTCAAAGTAAGTTTCTTTGAAAATACCATAAAAAAAGGCATGCTTATTTTGCAGGTTGAATTTCCAGTACTTCAAGATTTACCTCAATTGCCGACTCCATTTGGGACTCTCCTTTACACTCAGGCATGTCCTCGGTGCATCCTCATATATCTTTTTTCTTACTCAGAAAAGAGAAATCTAACTGCTTATTCATAGATAACATTATACTTGTCACATTGTGTGTAGCTTGTTCGACTCCCGTTGGTGGATTGGTTGACATCACTTCCTATAATGGCTGCAGGTAGGTTTCCCCATCCTTATTGAGTTATGATGCTTGATGAGCTGCCTTGTTCTTTTTCCAGCTCCTCAACTCATATGTACATTCTGGTTGCAGTAATCGACTTCGATAACACTGACTCTTCCTGGAGAAAATACGATTCAAGTAAGAATGATTTGGATTCAGCTGATTAAATTTATGGACTTCCTGCTTTGGACGAATTATAGTTACCTTACTGAAATTCTTAATTAAATGCTCAAGTGTCTTATTTAAAGATTTCAACTGTCAGTTACTGCAAGGGAGCTTTTTAAACAATTTGGCTGCTCGGAAAGGCTTTATCAGGATGTTCTACGTCCATTGCTTCAAGTGGGTTTATTTGCTCCAGCTGAGCAATGTAGTGCAGCCGCTACTCTGGGAGTGCTATACTATTTTGTTGTCGCTCACCAGGTTTGATAGGTTGATATCTTTTATAGAATAAATGGGAGCTCATTTTAGTAAGCTTCTCTTGTATAATAGAAATTAGAGCTGAAGGTTGGTCTACATAAGTGAATCTTAAACTGTAATAATAACAGCCGAGATTCTCCACCTTTTCATTAATATGAAAATCCAGACATCCCTCTAATTTCATTCATTTAGGCTACTAAATCGTCAAAATTTTGAAGAACTTCTGAAGAATAATCAGTTTCCAGATACAAGATCACATTTGTTAAAGTATGAGACTGATGCTTGTGCTTATGTAGAGCTCTAGAACAAGTTTAAGAGTTGTGGAAAAAAAGAAAAAGAAAAAAAAATTGATGCTATGTTTGCCCTGAACCCATTGAAGTTAATAATCTGAAGTTGTCATCCAGGATTGTTTTACGCTTCTCACTAGAGTACTTCAATACGGTATAACTCATTCACTGGGGCAAGATATGGCAGGGTTATAGGAACTAGTCCTTTGGTAAGAACTCAAGAAGATTGATTAAGACAGACTTACTGGTAATCTTTGTAGTGAACTTGTGAAAATTGAAGTGATCTGCAACTGACTACTGATTCATGGAAAAGCCCCATATTTAGTATTATTGTCCTGTTTCCTTTTCTTTTGTTTTTGTTGTTGTGTATTCATTTTTCTCTTATTGGTGGGTCTTTCTCATAGGAATTTACAAATTTCCTTTTTATGGGTGGCTACAGAAAGATTTTGATTTCGTATGGTGCTGTGGGACAGTGGAAGAAAAGATTTTTGAGCCGTGGAAGGACTCCATGAGAAACCAAGGCTGTAAATTTCTGGAGGGTAGAAGAGTAACTGATTTCCTTTTTAATGGGGAGACAAGGTGCATATCAGAAGTAGTTTGTGGGAAAGAAACTTTAAAAGCTGATGCAGTAATCTTGGCTGTTGGAATCTCCACACTGCAAGAAATCATTCAGAACAGGTGTGTTGTATCAATTTTTGAATCCTTTTTTTTTTTTTCTCTTTTCATACTTGTATATTTGTTATTTGTTATTATTATTATTTATTATTTTGGAGTTGGAATCCTTGCTTGCTATTTCCAAATGCTAAGGCATATGCTTAAGATTCCATCAACTTCCATAATTTCTTCTTCAACTTTTTGAACTGATTTAAACTTCAGTATTGCCGCATAACCAATTGGGCTAATTTTGAGCAAATTAATTGTTCTTCTCCAATTTTTCAAAGAGTATTTAGAATTTAGTTCTATCCTGTTCTTGCACTCTTGTTTAACTGGCCGTAAGTTCTGTGTAGTGCAGCATTATGTACAGGGGAAGAGTTTCTGAAAGTTTTGAACTTGGCTGGCATTGATCTACTCACTGTTAAGCTACAGCTTGATAGGAAGGTGCATGCAGCTATAGTTTTTCCTTTGTTTTTTTAAGATCTTTCCCTCTTGGTTGCTAAAATTATGGAAGCACATGCCTGTGGTGATCAATGTCTTTCAAACTGAATTGGTTGTCAAATAGTAGAAGGGGCCAGGTCTGGTTCAGTTGCTTAGCTGCCTGACGTGTATATGATTGTACAAAATAATAATGAGAAAAATTATAGTAAGTTCAAATGACAATGTAATATCAACGAATTGAAGATTTGAGCAGATTAGAGGTGTAGAATAATGAGCAACCATTTTATGAAAATATGAACAAAGTTGAGTCTGTACCCAATGCCGTCCAATATCCTGCATTAGTGGGACCAGAGTTTGATAATGGTTTTTCACATGTCTGAGTGAAGCAAACGTCGGAAGGGATAGGTCTTTGACCATGTTCCAGGACTTGGTTATTCCCAAATTTTAGCCCTAACTGACCAGCCTTGTGTGGTTTTGAGAAGTGGTGAGGTTTGTGCGTGCTATTTCGTTCTATTGAGGAGGTCAGGGGCAGAACCAGACCAGGTGATCCGCAATGTCCTGTGTCAAGATTCAATTGGTCTTCTCACCAAATTGCTTCACAGCCATCATTATTTGGAATTATTGAATGTCTGACCTGTTCTGGTCATTGGATATGATTAGTTCTTGACCTGAGAGTATCTACTTTGTGAATTGGGTCCTGGTGGCCCTGTGACTATCACATGTCTGTCGAAATGCTTTCATGGCTTCTGCTATTTGTTTGGCAGTACTGAACTACCTTAAACTACACTTTTTTAAAAACAGCATATACTGCTTTCCTAGGGAAAAAAAAAACAGAACTGTTTGTATGATATGAACTACGCCTATGACCAGGTTAACATTCCCTATGCAACCAACATCTGCTCTGGATTCGATGATTCAAACGCATGGACTTTTTTTGACTTGAACACGATACATGATGAGCATAAAGATGATCCAATAACAGTTGTGCAAGCTGATTTTGTGAGTGTGACATTTCCCTTCTTTTGTTGTAGAAACAGAATATTTAAGCATAATTTACATCTGAATTCTCTAAATTCTGATATCTAGTTTGTCTCGTGTTTCTTTCCTAGTACAGTATCATGCCAATGAGTTGCTGCCATTGAAGGATGAGGACATAATTGTGAAAGTGATCTATTGCCTTTCGAAGTGCATTAAGGACTTCGAGAATGCCACAGTAATCGAGAAAGAAATTGGAAGATTTCCAAAATACCTGACTCACTTCTTTCCAGGTGGCTTTCTTTAGGCTTTGTATTGCTACTATACTTTTATAAACTCTATGAACAAATTGTCCATGTATGCGTAGGGCTGTGTTTATAGCAACAATAACACTTTCACTGTGGAAATGATTTGCATATATTCTCCGATCTTAGAAAGAAGTCATAAAGGGTTTTGATAAGTTTGAAGCATCAACCTATCTGGAATTAGACGGGACTGACATGTTTTGCCATGTTCCGAGAAAACCTAAAGATTAATTGGATCTCCAGTGTGTTGGTGTAGCTCTGTACAACAGATACTTTTGTACTGTTGCTTTCTGAGTTTTTTTTTTTTTTTTTGTCAAAGGTTCATACAAGTTCATGATGCGTGGATCTACATCTTTCCCAAACTTGTTTTTGGCTGGAGACTGGATAGTAACCCGACATGGTTCGTGGTCACAGGTTAGAACTATTGAACTGTTCTCTCTTCATTTGAAGTCTCCATTGAAACGATCGATTGAAATATGTCATTCTATGTCCTTTAACAGGAAAAATCTTATGTCACGGGACTTGAGGCAGCTAACAGGGTGGTGGACCATCTTGAAGAAGGCACTTTTGCCAAGATAATACCGGTAGAGGAAGACGAGCCTCACATCAAAGCACTACGTAACCTCAACAGAAACCTTAATGAGATAAGAACCCAACTTCCATGGTCCAACTATTTTATCCAGTGAGCCTGTTGATGGGTTACTTTTTATCTTTGCATACACAGTTTATTTTTTAAAAGTTTATGCTCAAGGTCACATCTCAAATTGTCTATGCATGAACTTCTTGTAATGGTCTTTAGATTATTGGTTCATTGTAGAAACTATTCTTTAAGAATTAAATGACAACTATATAGAAACCAAAAGGTGCCTCCCCCATCATTTTGGAAGTGTAGAAATCCACTATTCACAATATTGAGAACACATATTATTGACCTTTGTTTTTTGTTTATTTGTTAAGCCAACATGTAAAATCCTCATTTATGAAAATAACAAAAAAAAACATGTAAACTTCATTTTAGAAGTACTTTTTTAAAAAGATTTTTGAGATACAGACTTTTTGTGATTTTACCAAATATAATATATTTTTTACAAAGCAATCCTGAAATTTGGAACCTTTAGAATTTTGAAATCTTATGATTTTAAGAATTTTCAATTCCTTCCAGAAAGAATACAAATTGTCAAATCTTGTACAAGATGAATGGATGATTACTAACAAACTTTGCCAAGAGGCCAATCTAGTTATATAGTTATATAATTATACTCCGTGTACAATACATAGTATTTTGTATTTATACAATAAGCAAGACTAATAAATACCTATGAAACAAGATTGAAATATTTTGCAAAGAAATTCTGGGTGAGGTGTTCGGCGTGACACCGAATCAAGGATTATAGTCAACTGTAACGGATGGGTGTTTCACGATCCGACTAAAAAACTTAAGTTATTAGGTGGGGCTAAGATTCAGCTCATATATATACCCAATTAATTTTCCATCCGCATCATATGTGGGACAATTCGGATTATATGTGGGACAAACCTCTAACAATAGCCACCACACCACACGCTCAACTCCAAGTGAAAAAAAAAAAAAAAAAAAAAAATTTTGATTGGTAGCTTACAATTAATTTCTTGCTTATAATAAATTAATAATACTAATAATAAATGGTTGGTAGCTAAGTCACATAAAGTAGGAGTGGGAGCGAGAGCGAATTTGAGAGCGGGAGTATGAGAGGCAAAATTATGTCATAAATAGTGAGAATTTGAACGAGAGAGCGGGAGCGCGTTCGGAACATGAGAGCGACACCTATTGAGAAGGATTGTGTGACTTAGGTTGGTAGCTCACTATTCATTTTTTGCTTATATTAATACTAATAATAAATAAAATAATACGAGTTCTAATTGCAGTCGCGCAATTGACTGTCCATTCACAATCGCAATTACGATTGGTTAGTTTTAAATGCATTAATTATTTTAACTTTCTATTTTTATGGAACTCTACTAGCATTACTTTTTAGACAAAAATACCCTTTTAAATTATGTCTTTTTTCTTATCTCCTCTTTTAATCGATTTATATGGAAATGTGTGCGTATGTATGTATGTATATATAATAATAATAATAATTATAACTAATGTGCAGTGAATGGATGTTGAAAAAGGAAAGAAAAAAAAAATAGATAAAAAAAGGAAGAAAAAAGAACAAGATATAGATTCTGAGATTTGAAAAGGATATATACAAAATTATTTTTATATACGTATATATTTCTTTTTTGGTGAATGAATTATTTCCTTTTTTTATTATTATTTTTTTCTTAAAATCAATTTATAGAAGGATAGTTGTAAAAATAAAAAATAAAAACAAAAACAAAAAGAAACATATATATATATAAGAAAAAAAAAGAAGAAGAAGAAATATATAATCGATTTTTTTTTACCTTTCTTTTTATTCTTTTTGGATTTCTTTTCTCTTATGAATGAATTATCCTATCTATATATTCTGAAAAAGGAAAAAAATATAGATAGGATAATTCATTTTACAATAGAAAAAATAAAAAAAGAATAAAAAGAAAGGTAAAAAAAAAAATCCATTATATATTTCTTCTTTATTATTATTATTATTATTATTATTATTATTTGTTTTTTCCTATATATATATATATATATATGTTTCTTTTTGTTTTTGTTTTTTATTTTTACAACTATCCTTCTATAAATGAATTTTAAGAAAAAAAAAAATGAAATAAAAGATAAGGAAATAATTCATTCACCAAAAAAGAAATATATACGTATATAAAACTAATTTTGTATATATCTTTTTAAAATCTTAGAATCTATCTTGTTCTTTTTTCTTCCTTTTTTTTCAAATTTTTTTCTATCTTATTATTATTATTTTTTATTTTTATTTTTTTCAGAATCCATTTCTTGTGAATGGATTATCCTATCTATTTTTTTTTTTTTTTTTTTTTTTTTTTTTTTTTTTTTTTCAGTATCCAATCACAGCACATTAGTTGTAATTATAATAATAATAATTATTATATATACATATACATACGCACATATCTCCATATGAATCGATTAAAAGAGAAGATAAGAAGAAAGACATAATTTAAAATGGTATTTTAGTCTAAAAAGTAATATTAGTAGGGTTTCATAAAAATAGAAAATCAAAGTAATTAATCATTTAAAACTAACCCATCTTAATTGTGATTGGAAATAGACAGTTGCTTGCGCGACTGCCATTAGCACCCCTCATCAAATAAAATCCTGCTCCTTTGAATTGCTTTTTTTCTAGTTTTGAATTGTTGTTTTTAGCTTTTAAATGAAGAAAAATAAATAAAATAATAATTTTAAAACCGAAAAGCCACACGGAAATTATTGGGTCAAAGTCTCTTCATCCTATGATGCATTGGGTCCCACCTCATACTTCACAACACGGTATCGAATACTATAGAGCTAATTCTTTGTTGCATAAAATTGGTGGTTTGAAATTGAAATTAAAAAATAATTAGTTTATATTTGAAATAAAAAAGCAAAGATAAAAAAAATATATATATATATATATAGAAAGTTTTGGCTACTTCCCCAAACAATAACAAATATGTATTTAATATATTAACTTACTCATAAATTTTTTCAGGAAACAGATCATCTTCAAGGAAAGTTCTCTCCAAATATCTACAGGTATTAATCCTACGATAATTAATGTGCCACATCAACAATTTATTTTACTATTTCTTACCATTCTAAAACTTTCTTTTTTAATTCATAAATTCTAGGAAATTAGTATTGCCCAATTTTGATATTTCTACATAAACCCTTAAAATAACTTTCTTACCGTTCTTAAACTTTCTTTTTCGATTTTCTCTACCATCAACAATCTTTGATTTTTACAATGGAAGATTTGCAAGATTAATCAAACATATATTTTTATTCACAAATTTAAAAAAAAAAAAAATAGTATTGCTCAAATTTCAGATTTCTACATAAACACTTAAAATAATTTTCTTACCTGAAACTTTCTTTTTCAATTTTCTCTACCATCAACAATCTTTGATTGTTACAATTGAAGATTTGCAAGATTAATCAAGTTTATATTTCTATTCACAAATTCTAGAAAAATTAGTATTGTCCAAATTTGAGATTTCTACGTAAATCTTTAAAATAATTCCGATTTTCAAAAATCCATGCTATGTGAGATTGACAAAATGATTGACTGGTTTTGAGAGAAGAATTCAATTGTAGGAAGGAAACTAATTCCTAATAGGAAAGTTGGTTAGAAAAGCGTAATGCTTGATGTGCTTTAATCCAAACGTATTTAGTAGTGAAATAAGTTATTGATGTGGCGTCTTAATAGTCGTAGGATTAATACCTGTAGATGCTGGGAGAGAACGTTTCTTGAAAATGATCCATTCCCTTTTTTTGTGCTAGTATAAAAAATGTGGATGAGAGAGAAAGAAAGCGGGAAAAAAAATTTGTTTAATGATACAAAATTTTGAGCCAAATATTAAATTTCTATATTGTAAAAAAAAAAGTCATAAAAAGATGTAAATCTTTGAGACGAATATTAAATTTTTGAATATGTTGGAGTTCAACTAAAGGAGGGAAGAGAGAGAAAAAAAAGGAAGAATTTATTTTCAGATATAATATTTGAGAACTAATATAAAATTGAAATGAGGACGGAGATAAAAAAAGAAGTTATTTTGGGATATAAATTTTTGGGGCCTAATATAAATTTTTTGTATTTATTAGAGTTTAATAATATTAAAAAATAATTACAGTATAACTTAATATAAAAACATTTTAAAATTTTGAGACCTTCTTTTTTATTGGGTCTTAGGTGACCACAACTGGCATACATAGGACTTGACAACCTTTGAATTCACAAGAGGTAGACCCACACGGCTCCCATTTCATAAAACCGGAGGTGACTTTACGAAAATATTATTCTTTTATCTACGATTTTTACGTTTAGAATAAAAATTCAGGGAGAATTATATGTTTTGAACATATGTCCTTGTAAATTATAAATACAACACACTATATTATAGCGTAATAAAAATAAAAAATAAAAAAATAATTGCATAAACTAAATAACATAACTGTTCTCAAACAATATAAAATTGTTACATAAAAAATATAGCACATGAGAGAATTTGGATTCTCAAGTGAAACGGAAACTGTTTGGGTAATTAACTAAAAAAGTGGTGTCTAAGTGAGGTTAGAGCGAAGATTTTATGATAAAATCTCTATATATTATGCCCCGACATCATCATCAATTGGACCAAGTGTATAACTCTGTGGACCAAATCCATCTATGCAATAAAGAACGTGCCACGATTTTCCTCACATTGTCGACGCAACGGATGGTCACAACCCGGCCAATAAAAAATCGCCACGATGATATAAAAAAAAATAAGCACTGACGTAGGCGATACCATCTTTGTCACGAACTGTTTTTTTCTCCATTATTATCATTAATTATTTTTTCAAATTATTTAGAGTATATTTCTTTCTTTCTAGTTTTTTTAATCTCCACCATTAGATCTCATCTCAGCTTCGCTTCTCACTCTATTCACGGATTGAGAAAGGTACGTTCCTCTTCAGATCCATTCACGAAATTTCACTCAAATTTCACTCAAGCGCTCTACAATTCCACTGCTATATGTATAGTTATATGTATCACAATTTTTGAATCCACCCCCAAGTTCTGATCACATCGAATCTGAATTTTGTGCTCATTCAATCGTCTAATTTTTAGCCTTTCGTTCTCCGTAAGACATCTTCTGTTGCTTTGCCCTAGGCGCCTATCTATATCGATCGGAAAGTATATTTATACACACAGTTGCACACACATTTGAACACTTAATGTACTTACTTGCGTTTATGTGTAGAGGAAGATCGAAAAAATGATTTAGGCAGTGATGATTATGGAATATGTATTGTCTGGGGTTGTATCCATTGGGATGTTACTGTTTGTCAACGTTCGCATTATGTGGTTTTAGTGGCTTATCATTGACAATTTTGTTTGGAACTCCGTTGTCTATACAGGTAGATCATGGGTGTGGAGCTAGACAACTTCAACATGGAGGAGGGAATTTTGGAGGTTGGCATGGGTAATATACTATATATGTGTTTGTTGTGTAATGTTATTATGTAGAGCTGTTTTTGTTATTAAAGTTTATCTATTTTCAAAATTTAATATTCCTAAGTACCATTTGGATGGCTCTGTCAAAGTTCGAGAGCAATTTTTTCTGGTTATTGCACTCAAAAGCAGCATAAATATTTCTAAAATGTTTTAAAAAGCAGTCTTTAAGTCTTTTGGCGTTGGATGTTGTTGGAAATTTTAGCATGGGTGCCAAATTAGTTGGTACATTAGACTAGTTACTTGCTAGCATAAACTGACTGAGAACTTTGCCAATCCCGAGTTGAGATTCAAGGACAAATTGGAAATGTTATGGTACCAATTAGACTTTTATTTTTATTTTATTATTATTATATATATTTTTAAAAGTTTGCAGTATGTGATGCTGTATATTCATATTTCATAAGAGAACTATACACACACACACACATTGATATATTCTTGGTCTGTTGGAAAAAGAAGGAACACTGCAGTTTTGATGAAACATCAAGTAAAAGATGCCCAACAAGAGGTTGGGGTTGGGGTTGGGATGAGGTCCAAGAAGGGGAGAATTCAGTTTGACCTATCTGCCACCTAGTTGACGATAGCTTAGAAATGAACTTATGCTGAACTTCTTGGTGATGGTCATAGTTGCTTTTACGAGGCAATGACTGAGATAATTCATATGCCTGGGAAAAATGGTAGTATTTATAATGATTTGGAGCTACTGCAAGCAAATTAAAGTGCTAAGTGAGAAATTAAGTCAAAAGCAGAAAACGGCAAGATCAGTACTCTGAGCCTGATATTAACAGTTTCAACATCAGAGTAGGTTGGTGTGTCAACACCAACCGCTGACTGGTACACGCCTATGGTGCCATAAGATATGCAAATACTTTTATAGTCCATACCTTGCTCATGGAAATCGTTTACTTTCATTTACCTCCTACAATGGAAGGATGAAATGCTGGCATTATTCTAGTGGTTGGGCTGGGTATTAATGTGAATGGATTGCTCAGGTTTGCTTCCCGGTTCCCATTAATGGTTGATTGCAACAGTTAGTTGAATTCTGTCTACAGTTTGAGATACATCTGTGGAGTTGATATTAATCTAAAGTTAGTGCTTCACTCAAAATTTTGTTTCATGGTAGAAACAATATGTAATATTAATCCAGATTGTTTCTTAATTACATTTTTGCAGAGTACAGAACTGTCTCTGGAGTTGCTGGACCACTGGTTATCCTCGAGAAAGTTAAGGTGAATTTTTCTCTCTGTCCCCCATTACTGTATGTTATGCTTTCTCAGTGTATAATATTTATTACATATATTCAGAATGTGAAGCTGTATGTACTTTTCTCCGTTTAATCATGTTAGGGACCCAAGTATCAAGAGATTGTCAATATCCGTTTGGGAGATGGAACAACCAGACGTGGTCAAGTCCTAGAAGTTGATGGAGAGAAAGCTGTTGTTCAGGTGATTGCTCTTTGGCATCCTCCATATCCAGTACTGTATATTCTTGAGATGATTCATATTTATTATGACTTCCTATTTTCTCCCAAGGGGTTGGCTCGAGTGGATAAGAACTTGGTCCTAGTGCCTCATGAAGCATCAGGTCTAAGGTTCGAATCCTCTTGGGGGAAGGATGATTTTTCTGCCTTTTCTCTGCTGCTGATGCACAGTTTTGTTTTCTTCTTCTTCTGTAATTGTATTTTTGTACCTCTTGAATTTGTTAATTTCTCCTTTTGGGTTACAGAACTTGAAAGCTAAATGTCTATCTGGTCTGCTGCTTTGGTTGAGCTATACATTTTCTATGATTACATCATTACATTAATGTGATAAAATCTAAGCAAAGCGGTTATATCTTGTCATACTCTCTTCAATCTTCTGTAGGTTCCGATTCTCATATATGATCCGTGGGAATGTATGTTCTGATGCATTATCTAGTTTTTCATAGCAAACTATTCCATATTTCAGTTTATCTGCATCGATTTGCCTATACTGTAAGGTTAGTTCAGATATGGGTTTTGATTGAACACATATGATAAAGCCTTCCAGTTCACAACTTATGGCCATAGGGGACAGGTGTATCTCCAAAGGAGGAAGCTATATTGGGTCTTATTTGTGATATTTGTGGTTGACCATTCTGTGTAAATACTCCTTTCCCATGATCTGTGGTGGATAATACATGTTATGAATACCTCCTGCTATTTTGGCCCTTTGCATTCACCCCTTAATCTATTCTTTCGGAATTCCTCAAAGTAAAATGCATTTATCGACCGCTTACTTATGCTTGTTTTGTGTTGTTTACCAGGTTTTTGAAGGAACATCTGGAATTGACAACAAATATACAACAGTACAATTCACAGGGGAGGTGCAAAATTATTCTGCAATATTCTGCTTATTCTTCTCACATTGAAGTTTAAAGGATATAATGCTATTCTTCTGATAAACCTAGTAGACATAAACTATAATGTGCAGAATCCAAGAAGTTGACTCAGTTGTGAGTTGAAATCTTGAGTTACCGTTACTCATCTAAAAGTCTTCTTCACATCTTGAATGTCAGCACAATTTTTTTTTTGAAGTTGTTCTATGCCAGATTTTCTTTTGGTATTATGTGTAGTCCACTGTCACTGATTTCGGGTCTGACCCTCCCCAGAGCCCGCAATGGTGGGAGCGTCGTGCACTGGGTTTTCCTTTTTTATGTTCCAGTGGAATAATCACGCTCATTGTTTACACTTTACACTGCTATTTTCATTTTACAAGAAAATTCCCTTAAGCAGCCATTCAGTTGTAATATAAATGGATTATAAATTGGTAGCTTGGAAGTTAGGATGCATTAATTGTTGTGTCGCTTTATCATGATAATTAAGACTTTGTGTTTGTCCTTAAAGGTCAGTCTGTGACTCTGTGCTCAATTACCTTGTTGCAGTCCATTAATTCTGTATCTATATTGTAGTATTTTGCAAGCATCTGTTCTGCTTTTCTAAGAATGTCAGTGAAAAATTATTTCCAGGTCTTGAAAACTCCTGTCTCATTGGATATGCTTGGACGGATATTTAATGGGTCTGGGAAGCCCATTGATAATGGTCCTCCTATTTTGCCTGAGGCTTACTTGGATATCTCTGGTAAGTGGTGTTAGTGAGCTGATGACATCTAAAAAATGCAATACGTTTTTACATTATTTACTTTGTGATCTATAACTTGTCTACTTCAGGGAGTTCTATTAACCCTAGTGAGAGAACCTATCCTGAAGAAATGATACAGACAGGGATTTCGACAATCGATGTAATGAATTCGATAGCTAGAGGACAGAAAATTCCTCTTTTTTCCGCTGCTGGTCTTCCCCATAATGAAATAGCCGCTCAAATATGTCGTCAGGCTGGTTTGGTAAAGCGGCTGGAGAAAACTGAAAATCTTCTTGAGGTATAGCTCGCAACCAATATTTTGCATCAAATACCGATTGGATAATTAACATTTTTGGTGTGATGAATAACCACCAAAAAATCCATAATTTTAAGCATATTCTAGTTCTGTTCCATAATAGTAAGAACCTATATCCAATGTTGAACTTGATTCTTTATTAGCAAGGTCATGGGGGACATAATTTTTTGTAGGGTAAGACACCAAAAGTGGAAGAGATGATTGCTCACCCGTTTTACTGAAAATACACATGAAATAGGAGCACAAATATCTTTCCTTTTTGTTGTGAATATCAAATAATTTTCCTTGAAGATTATCCTATATTGCAATGTTGGGTAAATGACAGTGCAATCTTTGGATGAGTAAGTGCTGCCAAAATGGCTTGAGGTTACTAATTTGACTTGGGTGCTATGCGACGTTTTTTGCTTACCATCAACTTAGTAGCTCCTTCTCTCTCTTGCATTTAGTCAGGTGGTCGTTTAAATTTTCTCCTGTTTCTTAGTTCTTATTTTTTGCTAATGATTAAATTTGTCTGTTATGATTCTCATGACCTAAGCCATGATTTTACAGGATGGGGAAGAGGACAATTTTGCCATTGTGTTCGCAGCTATGGGTGTCAACATGGAGACGGCACAATTTTTCAAACGTGACTTTGAAGAAAATGGATCAATGGAGAGAGTTACCCTTTTCTTAAACCTGGTAATTTTATGAAATTAACTTAGGAACCTTTTTATGGTATTTGCTTCTGTCAATGAATTTCTTCTGTTATTATGAAAATTCTATGCTGTAATTTTAGGGTGAAAATGTTGATATTTCTAATATTTGTTTCTGATATGCTTTTTGTACAGGCTAATGACCCTACAATTGAGCGTATAATTACTCCTAGGATTGCTCTGACTACTGCGGAGTATTTGGCATATGAATGTGGAAAGCATGTTCTTGTCATATTAACAGATATGAGTTCATATGCTGATGCACTTCGTGAGGTAATCATGCAAGAATATACTTTGCACTGTCTGTAGCATACCTTAATTGCACGTTCCTTTGTAATAAAACAACCAATCTCATATCAAACATACCAATTTTCTTTTTTTGTGAATTTGTCTTTTCGTTAAATTTTCATGGAATTCCAAGATTTTGCAGAACTGTAGGGGCTTCAAAAATTATATCAGAAATATAAACTTAGTTTTCATTAATCTCAGTTGAGCTCTTTATATTATTTTTTCCGAGTACTATCCTAGACTAGTGGTGTGACACTTACTAATTCCTACTGTAGGTATCTGCTGCCAGGGAGGAGGTGCCAGGAAGACGTGGGTATCCTGGTTATATGTATACTGATCTGGCAACAATTTATGAACGTGCTGGAAGAATTGAAGGACGAAAGGGTTCCATAACGCAAATTCCAATTTTAACCATGCCAAATGATGGTAATGCAGCATTATCTAACCACATTTCTTGTCTGGCATATTATCTACCCCTCCACCCTTTCTTTTTGATGTAATAGTTATATTCTGTCTGGATGATTTGTTAATTTAATCAGACATCACGCATCCCACTCCGGATCTTACGGGGTATATCACTGAAGGACAGATATATATTGACAGACAACTCCAAAATCGGCAGGTATGTTTTTCTGAGCCAGGGTTGCATAAAATCATTGTTATATTTTTCTTCGTTTGGCTGTAGGAATTGTGATTCAAAATTAACCCGGCATATTGACGTAATGCTGAGTACTTTGACTGAGTGAGAGTGCATAATTATGCAATGCTTGAGAGACTGCCAAATTATTGTTAACTTATAAATAGAAAATTGCTTCCTGAAGAAGTTGGCTTATCTTGAATCACATCATTATCTTTGCACAGCTCTAATGAATTTCCATAAGTGGTGTGAATGTTTGTTTCGTTTGTCAAGGTGTGAGTTAGTGGAAAAAGAATTTTAGTTCTAGAGCTTACTAAATTTGGCTTAATTACTGAACAAGCCTATAAATAACTTGGCAACTATGAAGTATAACTTTGAAATGGGTCACTTTCTAATTGTATGTATACAAATACTTGAGACCATTTAGGAAGCAGATTATCTGATCCTTATAAATTGGCCCGTATTAAGTTTAGAAATGATTTACCAAGGAAAAAAATAAAACAGTGTTTAGAAATGATAGATTGCTTATGAGTAGCTTATGATTTGAAACTAAAGGTTGTCTTCTGGTTGAATTGAACAGATATACCCACCAATCAACGTGCTTCCATCCCTATCTCGGTTAATGAAGGTAAGCACGAGGCTTTTGATGAGTTTGTACCAAGGTTCTAAAAACACCATTTTCCGTAAATTTGGAGATCCAATCCAAATTCAGGCCAAAAATTCTATGAGGAGTTTGCACCAAGGTTCTAAAAACACCATTTTCAATAAATTTGGAGATTAATCGAAATTTTGGCCAAAATTTGGCCGATTTAATAAAACATATTAAATTGCTGTTATCCCCCTAAATTCTTAAATATGAAAATCTTCTGATTTTTACCGAATATTCCGACTTCATGGCATATTTATTTTCTCCAAATTTTTCCAGTTTGAGTTTGAGTGCAATTTTCTTTTTAATCATTTTTTTTTTTGTAAAATTCAGTGAATTTTAAACCATGGTTTTCCCTTCACCTACAACAATGAACTTCTAATATTTGTGTTTTATCTTTTCCTTTATTGGTTTTTGGTGAAGATGGTGCTAACTTCTTTATTGAGAGAGACAAGTGGTGTATATAATTGGGGCCTTTAATTGAATTATAATATTGCAGAGTGCCATTGGTGAGGGGATGACTCGAAGGGATCATGCTGATGTGTCCAACCAGGTGCAGTAGCAAGAATATTATAGAACTAGTTCAGTTACATCTATCTGACCTCCCTATTCCATTCATTATTTGTTTATCTTTTCTACTTCCAGCTATATGCAAATTATGCAATTGGAAAGGACGTCCAGGCAATGAAAGCTGTGGTTGGAGAAGAAGCACTCTCTTCTGAGGACTTGGTCTGTCACTTCACATAATCATTTTTTAAATTTCATGATTATTAAAATTAAACCAATTCTTACTGAAATAACTAACACATTTCCTCTCGAATAAAACAGCTATATTTGGAGTTCCTAGACAAATTTGAGAGGAAATTCGTTGCACAAGGTGCTTATGATACCCGCAACATCTTCCAGTCACTTGATTTAGCATGGACACTGCTAAGGATCTTTCCTCGTGAGCTTCTGCACCGTATACCAGCAAAGACCCTTGATCAGTACTACAGTCGAGATGCATCTAACTGATGGAGAAATGAGCTCATCTACCCTAGTCTTCTGTTCAACGGCAATGGTATGATTTCTGCTATGTAATTTCCACCACCTTTTCCACCCTCTGCTTGCATATTTCCTTTTTGTGCTAAATAAAGAAAGGTTGTGCTCTTAGGTAGTTAGTAGACACCAATATTTTTTCATCAAGGACCAGCTAGGTGTGTAATTTTTTTGTAATGTTTTAAAATTAGTATTACCCTGTTAGGGATGAGATTGCCTTTAAATATTGAGTTTCAGGAACAAATATATATGATGCTTGTTTGATCATCCTATTTTAGCATTTGATATGCTTTTTTTTTTTTGGATTGTTATTGTTGGGAGATGGTCAGATGTATGAAATATGCTACTCCTTGTTCAGTATCTGTTGAATGTGAAGATGTTGTGTGAACTTTTGGATTTCGTTGATGGTGTAATGCATAATAATATTAAGACGGAACTCTCTCTCTCTCTCACTGGTTATAGACAGTGCCAGGAAGCCTCAAACTTGGTAGAAATGGGCATACTAGTGGCTGTGGTGTTGTGCGTTACAACTCAGTCTGCACAGCAGTTCCTTCGGCTGAACGAGTCAACATTGTTATGAATCTAGCTTCACCATTATTATAAACTTAGCTTCTGTTAATTAATGCCACTTTAAAATATGCTGAGGTTGCATCACTGTAACTCCATTTTTAACCACGTTGTATTCCTATAGCCAAGAGTGATCTGGATTTTGACCAGGTGCCAAGCCAGACCAAGGTCCATGGGCATGCTGCATTCCTAGAGTCCTCAATGACCTGATTTTTTCTCGGGAAAAAGTTATTTTATCTTCTTTCTAGAACAAACTTGAAAGAAAGAGAAGGAAAAGTGCTTTTTTCTTTATTGATACACTTTTTTCCAAGTAAAAAAGAAACAGCATATTTTAGAAACCGAAAATTGTTTTCAAACCACCAATGTTGACCCGTTTGTCATAGCTTTTTCTACTTTTACACCAAATAAAAAGAGGAGCAGAAACCATCACTTCTATTTGGCTTATGTGTCATTATTTGAGAACTGCATTGTAGAAGAGCTTTTAAAGTTGTAAGAAGTTTTTTTATTTGTTTGGCAAAAAGTTTGCTAAAGCTTTTTTACTACTAACATAACTATTTTACCCTTCATTCAATTTATCAAATTTATCTGTAACAAGCCATATATATATAATAATAATCATAATAAAGTTTGCCTTTCATTCAATTTAACAAATTTATCTATAACAAGCCATATATATAATAATAATAATAAAAAGATTGCAAAAACTATTTTGCGTTTTAAGAAAATTTTAGTAACAGTGTTTCAATATGTCATTAAAAAATCAATCAAATAAGCATTTTTACCATGTAAACCAATGAAACAAGTCCAAAACAATGGTCTAAATAACAAAATTAAGTTATTTTTTACCATGTAAATCATTTTTACCAAGTTATTTTTTTCACATGTTGATGCGCATAAAATGATCTAAATAAGAAAATTAATTCTACTCTAAAGAAATTATTGCTACAGTCAATTATTGAATTATTTTTCTTTCCTTATTTTTTTTCAACATAATATATATTTAACTTATTTTCTAATTGTTTTCTTCTATAGTGTTTTGATAAATTAAAAAATAGAAGGAAACTAAAAAGAACAGGAAAAAAAAAAAAGAAAAAAAAGCAACGCTTTCTATATAAGTTCACTTTTTTCTGATTCAATTTGAGGTGAAAAAAAAAAAAATTAAAGAAGAAATTTTATTTTCTTTATTTTGTTGGCAATGAGTGATAGTTTGTCTTTTATTATGCCTTAGCCCTGGAGATTTTTTTCATAACCATCATCAAGTAAATCATATAATATATATACACATATTACATATATATATATACACATATATTACCTGTATATACACCCACATCTTCACAAGCAAAACTGAGACAAAATAAAATTAAAGGGAAAAAACATCTTATGGATGGTAATGAATCCATTTTTTTTTTTTTTTTTTTGTTTTTTTTTTTTTGCGCCTATTCTCAGATTCATTACCATCCATCATATGTTTTTTCCTTTTAATTTTATTTTGTCTCAGTTTTGCTTGTGAAAATGTGGGTGTATATACACGTAATATATGTGTGTGTGTGTATATATATATATATATATAGTGTTCTCATCCTTTAGTGTCATACTTAGGATTCTGTAATTTAATGATTTATTGGAGCTTGAACAACAAAGAAGAATAATTTTACCAAGCGGATTTTATTGCCCTTTTTTAAAAAAAATTAAAAATCATAGCAAAAAAATCAAAATTGAAAATGTTACCAAAGAAACAAAAAAGTTTTCAAACTACAAATCGCTCAAAGGCCTTTAAGAGATCCAAAATAACACAAACAAATCTTTCTGGTTGGGAGGTGATATTCGCACTCTATTTCTCTCCAATTGTATTACACTTATCTTTTTCTTTTAAAGAAAATGACAAGAAGGTCATTCAATTCATTAATACACTACGTCTTATTTTATAATGTCATAACTACCCTTTATACAATTTATTATTATTATTTTTTTACTTTCTTTAGTTCCTTTACTATTTTTTTTTTCGTGTGCTATACTTTCTTTTCGAAGGTCTTCTCAAAGAAGATAATTTATTTCATATAGATAATTTTATTTTTGGCAGTTAAAAGAGATAATTTATTCGTGACTTTTTTTTGTGTGCAATCAAAACAAATAATTTATTCAACAAAGTTGATTTTTTTTTGTTTTTTTGTGATTTTTTATGGTCCCATCAAAAGAAATCATTTATTCAATAGAAATATATACATATTTTTAATGGTATTATCAAAAAAGATAATTTATTCAATATATATATATATATATATATATATATATATTAATCAGCTTTTTTTGGTACCTTCTTTTTATATATATATATCTTGACAAAAGAGATAATTTCTTCAATAAATATTTTTTTGGGGTTTTTTTTCCTGTCAAAAGAGATAATTATTTTAATGGTTACTTTTTTTATTTTTGGTCCGGTCAAAAAAAACAATTTATTCAACTTATTTTTATTTATTTTTTTGGTCCTGGAAACAATATATATATATATATATATATATTTATTTATTTATATTTATCTGGCCAAAAGAGACCTAAAATATTAAAGATTATATATATATATATATATATATATATATATATTTATTTATTTATATTTATTTATCTAGCCAAAAGAGACCTAAAATATTAAAGATTAGAGATAAAGAGAGAAAATTTAAAAGGACAATTGTGTCATTTAAAAAGTAATAATCACTTATTTATAAAGTTAAGATTATAATTGTTATTTCATTTATGATTGTAATGAAAACGTAGAAAAGTGGAATGCAAATAGCCTCCTCAAAATTTTATATATACAATAAAATAGAAACTCAAAATGACCTTTCTAACCCTCAAACATTAAAATACATTCTCTCTCTTAAATCTCCCCATCCCAAATGTTGCCTTTTTCCCATTCCAAGCTTGCAAACCCATTAAACATGATATTAAATGTAAACAGATTAGGCTAAACCTGCCCACCGCAAATCTGACTCATTAAAAGATCTCAAGACCTCACAATTCCACAACCAGGGGTTGGAAAACAAGGATCTAACAAGGCAATAATATTAGATTAGGAATTAGACGTGGGAAAGTTGAAAATCAGGCTCCTTAGAATATAAAAAGGAATAACTGGGCTATGAAGGCATTCACTTTTTAAAAAGAAACTAAAAGAATTTAAAAAGTAAAAGAGGAAAAAAAAAAATAAAATAAAATAAATTTAGAGTGACATTGTATGATTTTTCTAATATATACATGAAAATATATATATATGAATTTAGTATATTATACTATAACTGGCCGGGCCGGGTTAGGGGCACGTGCCCCACTACCAACCCCAAGTCACTCGCTCCAACCGTGTTGGTGTTGACCTCCCTTTCAAACTCCTCATCCGCTCCATCTCCAAAGGTTACCCTGCTCTTCTGTCATCATGCAATTCAATCATATCATATTTTTGCATAGTGGGTCATCTTAGTTGCTTGCAAAAAAAAAAAAAAAAAAAAAAAAAATTCAAATCTTAGTTCTACTCATAACTTCTTGAATTCGATGCCAATATATATGTTCTCTCCATGTTGTTAGGTTACAAAATCTTTGATTGGTGGGTATTGTCGGTCACACTCAATACTATGATTGCGTGCTCTATAATATATAAATCAGATTTGTGGTGGGCAGGTTAGGCCTCATTTTGTTGCATTTAATTCCATATTCAATAAGTTTCGTAAAGCTTAGGAATGAAAAATATGAGCACTTATGGATAAGGGTTTGACGTGGAAATGCCACACAACACAACTAAATCAAGGTGTGAAGAACAGACTCGTGTTTAAATGTTGGAGGGCTAAAAAGGTCATTTTGGGTTTTTATTTTATATATATATATATATATTAACTAGTAAGAGTTTTTCTGTAATTTTTGATTTCTTTGAGTAATGTGAGCCTTTTTATGCAAGTTTGAGGACTTAATCGCTAAACATTTAATGGTTGAGGAGGGCCTATTGCAACAACTCAATAATTTAAAGATTTTTGGTATACTTTTGTCTATAATTTTTCATAAGATATGATTTGGAGTAAAATAAATCTTGAAAATAAAGATATATATAAATCGTTTTTAGATTCATCCATTTTTTGCTCCATTAGAACTCTGTAATTTTTAATTAATGGGTGGCAATATTAAATTTACAAAATTTATTAAAATAATATTCCATCCTTCCCAAAATGGTTGTCCATCTTTTTATTTTGGGATATCCCAAAAAACATATCCTATTCCAAAATTGAATGTACTATTTTTTATAATATTTCCAAACTATCTCTTTTAGTAAGCTCATATTTGAAACTTCACTCTTATCAATGTAATAAAAAATTATTAAAATTCCACAACCATAAAAAGTTGATTCCTTATGCAGAGGACTGTATTGTGGGATGGAAGGAGTAACAAAAAAAGGTTATAACGTTTTGGACTTGAATTCCATGGGTTAGACAATGCTTCGGTCTTGCCCCATCAAAATACAAATAAGAAGTTGACACCTCTTTTAAACTTTAAAAAATACAAAACATGGGTTATACTCATTTTTTTATAGTTAAACCCGACGATCTATTTTTTTTCCTTAATCAACTTTGAATGTTATTTTTAATTAACTAATGGAAAATTATATCATTTTAAATTTTCTTAACATAGAAAACTATCCTTAAAAAAATTGAAGTAACCATTTCTATTTTTCACTTTTTAAAATCTACCTCAACTGTTTTTTATACATGTTATATATGAAATTTATTTCTTTTTTCACACAATTTTATGATTTCTATCTTATTTCTACAATGTATATGCTCAAATTAATAAAAATTTGAGTAATGACACTAGACTAACACAAGAAATTAGCCACGGAATGCAGTCTAGTGATTTGTCATAGACAAAGTGAGTGCATAATTTTTTTATCAATATAAAAAGAGTAATGATACTTATACTGATGAGTTAGGCAAAATTGTTAAACTTACTAAATTTGATTGGTCATTAATGCATTAAATAAGAAGATGGAGGTCCCACTTTCTTATATTTGATATGTATTGACGAATAAAATGTGGTAAGCCTAACAATTTTGCCTAACTCATCGGTATAAGTATCATTACTCTTATAAAAAAACTGATATACACACAAATACATAAATTGTTTAAAAGAGAAATTGGATTTCTTTGTATTAATTTTGCTTTGCCTCCAAGACAATAATAATTTGATTGAAAACAAATACAGATAAAGAAAGAGTTCCTCTAAAAGAGAAGTAACGACACATAATAATTTGATTCACAAAAACCAGAGAAGTGACTTCTCTTCATCTTAACGTGTCCGAATAAGAGGTTGACACCTCTTTTAAAAACGGTATTTTTGACCAAATCGAAATCAAAATCCAATCTGAAGCGGAGTGGTGGAGGTCTTGGTAGGGAATTTTAAGTTTGGAATGATCGGCGGCTAAGGAAAAATAAAAATGCAGATGAAGATACATAGACGGGAGCAAAGATAGGAAAAAAATAAATCTGTCAGTTTAACCCTAAAAGATGAGTATAACTCATGTTTGTATTTTTTAAAGTTTAAAAAAGATATCAATCTCTTATTGAGACACATTAATGTACAAAACACAATCTATGAAGTATTTTTGAATAAGGAAATTACTCTGCAATTCCAAATCCTATATATCTGACGCGTGAACGCGCGTGTAGTTTATGAAACTTCAGTGACTCACGCCAAAAGTACTCCCCCAATCTCTCCCCTAAGCAGTACAACCCAACACTTCTCTAATTACTATTCACACCCTCATAATCTTTCCTCATCTCTATTTCCACTTCTCATCCCACAAAATATATTCTTGTTGTCGATGTTGATTCATAATCATCTTCAAATTTCAAAACAAAAAAATATTAATCCAAACCCAGTTCCTGACTTATTAAAAGAACCAACTCACATGGAAACACCATTCACAGTGGAGTCTCCATTGATGAAGACTCCACCTTCAAGCTTCCTCCTAGCCAACGGCACCAAAAAATCGCACGCCCAATTTAACATCTCCGACATAGAGATGGTGGCTTTTCAGTCTCTCACTTACACCAGCCTCAAAGACCTCTTGCCGGCCTCGCCGCCGCCCATAATCATGTCGCCCACGTACAACCGCCGGGACAGTTGGCGGGAGATTCCGATCAGGGACCCGTTGGTGAAGCACGCGGCGTGGGCGTACCTTCAGCCGATGTCGTCAGCGCCGGAGGCCGACGGTCGCAGTTGCTTCTCCAAGTTGAAGGACAAGTGCTGCGGAGAGTCTGGTGGGTTGTTCGGGTGTTTCGGTGGGTTCTTCAACGACGTCGTGTTGGTGAGGCTTAGGGAGTTGTTTTGGGAGGGAGAGACAGAGAATGAAGAAGAAGAAGACGACGAAAAAGTTGACTGAATGTGGAAGTTTAGTTTTGACCGGTGGATGGAGATTGGAATAGGAATTGTATATAAGGATTTTTATTTTTGATTTTTATAAATATAGGGTTTTTTTTTATTTTTTTTTATTTATAATTTTTTGGTGGGTGATATGTAAATAGAATCAAAAGAGTACAGATTATAGAGCTTGTGTTTACGGTAGTACACTATAATTACAATGGAGGAAAAAAGTTAATTCTTCTGTTTTGTCTTCAAAATGTTATGTTTTTTTATTTTTTTATTTTTTTATTTTTTGAACTTGGAATATTATTTTAGAGAAGAGAAAGGTAGGGGAAAAAAGAGAATTAAAAAGTGATCTCTCTTTTCTGCTGTAAAAAGGTATGATGAATTCTCTTACTTTGAATTGGGCTGTTGTGTAAAGTTTTCTTCTTTTCTTTATATTTTTGTTAGGTAAGGTTTTTTTATTTTATTTTTCTTTCTTCTCACAATTAAAGAGATTAAAATTTTCTCTTCCCTTCTATCTTCTCTTTTAATTTTGTATTCCATTGATTGTCAATCACGTCTTTATCTTCCTTTTTATATAAATAGAGAGATGATTAATTTTGCGTGACACGGGGCAGCCCTTAATATTTTTACTTATAAAATAATTTGACAACCATTTATTTTCTGTAAGGTTGTGTATGTCGGTTATAAATAACAATATGTCTTTCACTTTTTATAATTTAATAATGACTGAATTCTAACTAAGATAGAGATGTACTTTCAATTTGATACAATTTATAAGTCTTTTCTGTATGTCCCGACCATAATTTGACCAATAATCACATTTAAGGAGAGAATGAAAGCATGGTGACAGATTGTCCCAAAAATTTACTGTTCTGACTCTTTTGAATATCATCTATTTCTGCAATTTCTGATTCTGAATGGATTGTATATTCCTCTTTCGATAGTCTGTTAGTGCAAAAATTCGTTCAATGAAATCTCCACAATTACTATACCCAAAATAATAATATAGAAAAACAATGAATTAGAGAAATTGTATAAAAATGAAAGGGTACTTTGATGATATGATCGAACATAGGATTACCTAGATTACCTACGCATCTCGCTTTATGGAACGTGAGAATCAGGTCGGAACGTAGTTCTGGCGATGAGAATTGAATCTCTCTTTTTGGGGGCTTTGCCCTTTTTTCTCTATCTCTTTTATTGAGGGTCCTAATCCCCTTTTTATATAGAAAAAACCTTAATTAATTCCTTTTAGGACTCGCATTACTTGTCCCTTAAGAATCTGAATCACATCATACTATCCTTATAATAAGGATTTACATTATTTGGTTTCCATAGACTAATATTTATTCTGATAGAACTGTTACTAAAATGGGTTTAGTAATGTATTCGTACTTGGACTTGGGATCTCATCATCTCAGGCCTTCTTAATGAGTTCTGCCCATTATACTTAGTTAACCTGACCCAAACTTCTTGTATAAGCCCAATTTGAAGGTTGAATAGTCTCAGTGTTTGTGGTGGTCTCTTTATGTGCTGATGTGTCCTGTCTTAATTAGAAGGGGAGATTTTTGCCCCCACACTTTGCCCTTAATTCCCTTTAGTTTGATTTAGCAATATTAACTAGAGGGGATTAATCGGATCTAGTGTAATGAATTGTGTTGATTAACTGTAGTGAACCAAAAGTTAATGTCACTTGAAAAAGCTAGGACAATATGCCTTGATGGCGGCGACGTAGGTAATTTCATGTAAGTTTATTCCTCGACACTATTTTGTCTCTTAGATGATTTATATGAAAATTAAACATTCGACTCTTCGAGGTAATTTTCATGTAATTTTGTTGTTCGGCACTATTTTGTGCCTTAGAATATTTTATATGAAAATTTAACTTTCGATTTCAATGAGTTCGGAGTAATTTTTATGTAATTTTATTTCTCGGCACTCTCTGTGCCTTAGAGGAATTTTACATAAAAATTTAACCTTCGACTTCTTTGAATTTGAGGTAATTTTCATGTAATTTTATTCTTCGGCACTTTTTGTGCCTTAGAGGAATTTTAAATTCTCGAACTCTTGAGATATAAAGACGAATTTTTATTCCTCGGCAGCTATTTGTGCCTTAGAAGAAATTTGAGGTCCTCGGACTCTTAAGATCCGAAGACGAATTTTATTCCTCGGCAGCTATTTTGTACCTTAGAGGAAAATTGAAGTCCTCGAACTCTTGAGATTCGAAGACAAATTTTATTCCTCGGCAGCTATTTTGTGCCTTAGAGGAATTTGAAGTCTTCGAACTCTTGAGATTTGAAGAATAATTTTATTCCTCGGCAGCTATTTTGTGCCTTAGAGGAATTTGAAGTCCTCGGATTCTTGAGATCCGATGACAAATTTTATTCCTCAGCAGCTATTTTGTGCCTTACAGAAAAATTGAAGTCCTCGGACTCTTGAGATCTGAAGAAAATTTTTATTCTTCGGTAGCTATTTTGTGCCTTAGAGGAATTTGAAGTCCTCGGACTCTTAAGATCTGAAGACTAATTTTATTCCTCGGTAGCTATTTTGTGCCTTAGAGGAAAATTGAAGTCCTCAAACTCTTGAGATCCGAAGATGAATTTTTATTCCTCGACAGCTGTTTGTGCCTTAGAGAAATTTGAGGTCCTCGGACTCTTGAGATCCGAAGACGAATTTTTATTCTTCGGCAGCTATTTGTGCCTTGAAGGAAATTTGAGGTCCTCGGACTCTTGAGATCCGAAGACGAATTTTATTCTTCGACAGCTCTTCGTGCCTTAGAAGAATTTTGAGGTCCTTGGGCTTTTGAGATTCGAAGACGAATTTTATTCCTCGGCAGCTCTTCGTGCCTAAGAGGAAAATTGAAGTCCTTAGACTCTTGAGATCTGAAGATAAATTTTATTCCTTGGTAGCTATTTTGTGCCTTAGAGGAATTTTAAAGTCCTCGGACTCTTGAGGTCCGAAGATTATTGTTCCTCGGCAGATGTTTATGCCTTAGAGGAAGGTACTAATCCTTTTAGACTCTTAAGGCCCTTTGGACACAGTGCTTAGAGATTGCTCGTGGGCCGCCTCCGTTACCAATGTGCCCTCTTTGTAATTGTTTCGATGTCTAAAGAAAGAAAAAGAGAGAATATATTTTCTTTTCTTAATATCTCTTTAGGGCTGCTCATCTTGCCCCATTACGGAAGGCATTGCCCCTATTAAGGGAAAAAAAAATAGTCTCTTTTTTTTTTTTTTTTTTTTTTTTTTTAGAACACAAATATAAGCAAATAAAAAGTAATGATATCAGGTAGCTTTCAGATTTTGGAGCGGCAATGGTACATTAATAAACTCAGCAAGCTACAACATATGCAATACCATCGCATGTTATTGGAACCTCTAGATACTTAGCCCCGGAGTACAGGATGTATGGCAAAATTGATGAAAAAATAGATGTATATTCTGATGGGGTTGTGATCCTGGAGCTATTGAAACAATCCAGACATGTAATCAAGAAAGCTTAGTACTCTGGGTACTTCTCCAAGAGAAAATAATTTTGAATTTTGAAAGAAAACTTTTCATCCTAAAGTTTTGAGCATTTATGCCAAGTTAATGAGTACTCCACTGTTCTAAAGATCATGATTAAAATCAAATAAAATAATCTAGGTAAACCAAGATTTTGATATATACCCTTGTGGATCAACAGGATACTGGTTTTGCATAAACTTAACGTCCCAATATGCGTATATAAATTCTATAGATTTACCATCTTCTTAATTTCTATAAGAAAAACCTTGGCCCTAATCATGCCTCTTGGGTTTTGATTCAATAATAGAAATCAAGAAGAAAACATTAATTAAAGTCGATAAAGGCGGCAATCATACCTTGATCGAAGATTAAACCATTGGAATACTTTTAAGTCCTTTGAATATTTGTTGCAAAATTGTATGGGACTACTCATTTGGCGATCCCTAATTTGCTGACTTTGCGATTTTGGTGTTAGACTTCGTTTGCACTTCTTCAACACCACCTGAATTTATATGGACATGGCATGGTCTGTTAAACATATATTTAATATTTTCTAAGAAAATAGTGTAGAATCAATAAGTAATAAGTAATAAAGTAAATTTTAATTTCAGCTGCAATGATTGTACTTATCTTTTGGAAGAGAATATATTGCCTCTATCGGTGTTGTGATTGTTGGGCAAATATCACTTCAAGATTGTTATGTGTCGTGGTTGCGAGTTGGAGTTGAAAAGTGGTTTAGTTCATATTCTGTACTTCCCTTTGTATTCGTATGTCCTAGATCAGTTGTACCCGAATCTAAACCACCAACACCACGCTTCTTTGCTAAGTAATTGTGATATGCAAACATGATGGCCTGTTTCTGCGTTGCCCACTGGTTGTTGTAGAAACTAGCGGCTTTCTTGGTCCGCGCTCTAAGCTTTACCAGTGTAAGCGATTGTACAATATCGGCTAATGGTGGAAAGCTGTTGTGTGAAATCATACCCGGCCGATAAGTCTGCTTAAGTTTGTAGCTTTAAGTGACAACCCACCTTTGATGGATCAAAGTTAGGGGTGACAATTCGTGTTGGCGTGTCATGTTCATGTCGACACGATTACGACACGGATACGATTAGGGTTGACAAAAACACGACACGATTATTAATCGTATCTAAGACCCTTGACACGAACACGACACAATTATTATACGTGTAACACGAAACGACACGCGTAACCTGTTTAATAAATGGGTCAAGACTTGACACGACACGAAAAGACACGTTTAAGTCATTTTTGACACGAATACGACATATTTATTGTACACATTTTACTAAATGGGTCATTTTTGACACGAACACGACACGTTTATCTGACACATTTAGTTAATCGGGTTAATTGTGTCATAATCGTGTTTATAGGGTCAAATACGAATACGACACGTTTAATTAACGGGTCAATCCGTGTCGACACGATTATGACACGAACATGATTAGTCCCAACCCAAACCCGCTTATCTCGTGTCGTGTTCGTGTCGTGTTCGTGTCGTGTTAGCGTATTGTGTCAAATATTGGCAACCCTAATCAAAGTGCTCAAAAAAAGAATTTCAACAGTGTATTCACTTGTTGGCTTAATAGTCTCCACTGTAACAGAGTCATCAGCAGTGAATTCCTGTTCACTATCCCTATTAAGTCCACCAAATTAAGCTGGTACTTGCTTAGGACCTACATATTTGAAAAGGGTTTCAACAGATTTTCAAGGCCTGTTTGGTGACAAACTTAGGGTAGTTATCCTGAAGCAATTGGATGGCTTGGTTGGTGGCCGAACGAGGCTCTTTCTTGAACGGTCCTGGAATATTCTTGAGATCATTGACTTGAACGATGGTTAACATGCCATCGGGACTGAAATCAAGCTTTCTGATGCTCTTCTCCAATAACCAAACTCGCCATCGAAGAAAGTTCTACCTCTTCTCCTCATCAGCGAATGTGTTCCGATACAAATCTTTGTTCTGGAATTCACCATACACGTTGCATCAAATTGGGTGGCCTTCTTTGTCAACCCCGTTCTTGAACGCCACCTTTTCCAACTCTGTGATACCTCTCGGATCCGAGACACGGGTTGATCAGGCCCAGGCCCAAACCCGAGGGATATCAAACAATTAATATATAATCGAACACAAAATACAAGATAAAATAAGAAATAAAAATAATAAGCTGGAAGAGTGCTAACTGAAAATCCTTAAGATATAAATATTGAAATCCAAAACAATCCAAAACTCCATAAGTTTACAACTCGGGAATCCATCCATTGGACCCCTTATTGAAATTCGCCAAAAGATACCGAAATAATAAAAATAAAATCCATAGCTAACATAGAGAAGGTTCCTACATAATCGGAGGAATGAATAGCTGTATCTGCTCTGCACGTCCAAGCTCTAACCCTGGAACTGACGAACACCTGAAAAATAAAGAAGTGGGTAAGGCCCACATGCAAGTCTTGATCTACTACAATCCAAACAGTAATCCGATACGCAGATACATCCTAGGAAGACTCAACAATAACTAGAGTAGTCCATATAAGTATATAGTACACACTATAGGACGCTCGCTAGTCCAGTAGGTTTGTCTCAGCCTGAATAGAAGGCAACATGCAAATACGCACCCTAAGGTGGGCATGAGTACCCAGACCTACCAGGGAACAACACCTATGTCCAGTTATCCATCCTAGGTGATATACGCGCCCTAACCATGGTCATGAGACTCAAGCTCATACCACGGCACTATATAATATATATTTAAAGTCCGTACTCCTCCTAATACATAATACCATCCATCTGTGTAGTGGTCTGATATATGTATAACAAATCCATCCTGAAACCATAGTGGATCATTCAATTCACAATTGATATGACATATATTGGTGATGGACTTAATCTTTATGATTAATCCATACCTTAATCCAAATTTAGGTAGGGCTTAGTGTCTAAACTAATCCGTACCTAGTATGACACCGTCCCATACCGGCGCATACCATCCTCCAGTTTCCGTAGTTAATAACACAGTATAATTACTTATTAACCACATCCCAGAATAAACATAAATATAGTTTAGCATGTACACAACCAATATATGCATCCAATATAACATTTAGATATCCCATCACAGTTCTTGTTATAAATAAAAAGACTGTACATTTAGCTCCTCCAGATAACACAGTTAATGAAAACAGTATCAGATACTAATCAACCATACTCCAAAAGTTGCATAATTACAGTTTAACATGTGTATAACTAAATTATGCATCCAATATAAGAATTTGAATCCCAATTACTGTCCACTAATATGGCAAAATAAAACTATACACTCAACTCCTTCGAACAGTGTCATAGTAGATACAATTTATAACAGATTTAATCATCAGTTAATCCCCACTAAGCATGCATATTATTAAACAACAGTATGCTTATAACACAGCTGCAAAACATGATTTATAACTCCAAGACATGCAGAGAAACCAACTTACTAAAAACATTGAGTAATTACCAATTTATGTCAAACCTTACCCCGTACAGGTTTATTTTAAAACCTAGGCTAATTCCATCCCAAATTCTTGGATATAAGCTTGCTTCGCAATTCATATATAAGTCTTAAGCAGTGTATTACATCATTCAGTAGCCTTGAAACAGTTCCAGAAACTCAGTCTCAGCCAAACAGTCCATTAAAACTCAGTACGCGCAAAACCAAAGAGAGAGAAGGCTCTGAAACTTGGAGAGCCTTCTCCATTCAAGGAGAGCCGGCTCCCCACCCTTGGGAGCCGACTCTAGGCTTTTGAGAGCCTGCTATCAACCCTAGAGAGCCGGCTCTAGCTTTGTGGGAGGCGGCTTGTGATACCCCTCGGATCCGAGACACGGGTTGATCAGGCCCAGACCCAAACCCGAGGGAATATCAAACAATTAAAGTATTTTAAAACGAACACAGATGACAAAAAGAACAATAAAGATAGAATAAAACTGCAAGAAATAATAATTATAAAATTCTCCATGTGTAACTGAAAATTGAAACTCCAATCCTTCAAAACTTCAAAGTTACAACTTGGGAATCCGTTGATGGACCCCTAACTAAAAATTCAACTGAGACTGAAACTGAAAATAGATAATACTAGAAACATCGGGGAAAGTCCTACGTAATCCGGTGAAAGTGAGACTGTCCTCGATAAGCACGATCAAGCTCTAAGGCTGGAACCGTCCTGTACCTGAAAAGAATAATAAAGGAGTGGGTCAGACCCACGAGCAAGTTCTAATCTAACTACAATCCATACAGTGACCCGATACGCAGATACACCGTAGACACCTCACAATATCTATCTAGTCCATACGTATAAATATATCCACACTAAGGGACATTCACTAGTCTATAATAGGGGTCTCAACCTGAATAGAAGGCAACATGCGAATACGCACCCAAAGGTGGGCATGAGTACTTAGACCTAACAGGGTACACCTCAACCTATTATAACCAGCTACGCATCCACTGCATATACGCACCCTAACCAACGAGTCTGAGACTCAAGCTCAACTCGTGGTATCATAAACATATATATAAAGTCCGTCCAAATCCAGGGTAAGCAGTTTAACAATTTATTAAACTGACCTACAATAAACCAATTAGTTAGTCACTCAACTTATTCAGTGGATATGACTTAACTACCATCCGTTAATCCATGAAGTCATCCAACTTGGTTACAGCTGATCTGACTTAGTCACAATTAGGATTCGATATCTTACAATCCATTCCATTAATCCATTAGGTTAGGTCTTAGCGTTTTGAAGCTAAACCATCCCTAATATGCCACCGTCCCATACCGGTGCATATAATCCTCCATATCAATGCCAATTACAATATAGAAATCATAATTTAGTAAATTACATTCCAAAACATTATCCAAATAATTGCAGGAAGATATTTGATGTTCTAGCAATTAAAAATCCAAACGATAATCCATATCATTGCAGAAAGTATTTACTATTTCAACAATTAGCCTCCAAAGCATGCATAGGTCAACTTCAATACATCAATGACCCTATAATATATTTAGAACAATTTATAAACATATTAGATCCCACTGGAATGCTCAAAAATAAGCTTGAGCAATTAAGTCTTCTTCCATCCCTTAATCGTGTACAATGTGCATAAATTTTATACAGTTTGTTCCGTTAATTTAGAGGGAAACTTTAATCAATTAAAAGACCTCTTAATACCCAAAGTTAACTTCTTAATCACCATGGCAAGTCCCAATATTTTTTTTTAAACAGTTCCAACACACAACAGCTTCAAACAGTGCATTAAACACCTTCCGGAAGCAAACTGAGCGAAAACAGGTTATGAACAAAGGGGGAGCCAGCTCCAATTTTTATTGGAGCCTGCTCTACTTGGGTAGAGCCGGCTCTACACCTCCTAGAGCCGGCTCTACACTAGGGGGGAGCCGGCTCCCTCCTCCATGGAGCCGGCTCTCTCCCTCTCTGAGAGCCGTCTGTCCGTCTGTGACTTTTGCGACCTTCTTCATCAACGCCGGCCGTTTCGCATCCATTTTATTTAGTTTTAGACTGTTCCCAAGGGTCCTAACTATGTCCAATATAATCCCCATGGAGTGTTTACAACAGTTAAAATCAAAAACAAAAACTACAAGTTCTATAGACAAATCATGCTTAGGAAAACAACTACTGTAATGAACTTTAAAAAACCATCACCGAATTTATTCATGGCAAAGATAAGGTTAAATTGACATATAAAAACATGCTTAATTCAATTATTGATCCATTAGAACCCTAGAGTATGTCTAGGTGCACAGAACACAGGCCAACGGGAAGGAGGAAGAAAAGAACTTGCCTGAAGTGTTGGACTCAAAACTTGTCGCCGTCTTCCCAACGTCCGGTAACCACTGCAACACTGTCTAGCCTCCTAATACCTCTGCCCTTCCCTTCTCCTAGGTCCAACCCTGAAATCCCCGTTGAATCCCACACCAAACAAAAGCTGTTCTCTCAAAACCTCACTCTGTATCTCTCTGTTTTTATGTTACGCGAGTAGAGTTTTTTTTTCCAATCCTTAATACCAAGAAGCATGTATATATATAGGCGTACCAATCCCAAACCCTAATCCTTGTTTAATAGAGACAGAGCCCTCCTTGGCCCATAAACCGACCTATGATATATACATTGCCGGCTATAACTGAAACCCTAATATAACTATATGTGTCCCATACAGTCCCGTGAAAACCAAATTAAACAAAACAAATAAATTTACCACTTAAATAATTAACTATAATTAAATAAATTAAATCAAAACAATTAACTCAAATAAATTAAAATAATTAAATCAATTTACTAATTAAAACACTTAAACAATTAAATAATCAAATTAATTCAACTAATCACACATAATCAAAATAAAATGCAATTAACTACTAAATTAAAATCCCCGGGATATCCTTTTTAAAATTAGGGGTATTACACGGCTCCCTCCTTTTGAGAGCCGTCTCTCACACCCTTAAGAGCCGTTTCCCCTGTATTGTTTGTCTTCTCCGACCTCGGTGGTTTCCAGACCTTTAATGCAGTTATATTACATGTATTAAGGTTCCATCCTCATCCCAGATTAATCACAAGGTAGAATTCTACAACTTAGAATTTAATTAAACATCAACTTTTATAGCAACGATAATAAGGTTCAACACTGAACTGTTCAAACAATTTAATCCCTGGAGTCTTCCTAAGTATGCACAGAACACAAATTTAAGGGATAGAGAAAGAACAGAGACTTGCCTTAAGTTTCAAAGTTGAAATACTGAATCCACGTCTCTGAGTTTTAGTTTTCCTTGCTCTGCCTTCCTAAGCCCTCTCTGTAAATTACTCACTCTCTGTTTCTCTGCCCTCACAACCCTCTGTATCACTGTATACGTGACTATGGTGAATAGGGTTTACAAAAACCCTTTGCAGACGTAAACATATGTATTTATAGGCTTAAGCTGAAACCCTAACCTTAATCCTTAACCACCTACAGGTCGGCTCAGAATAAAACACGATGAAATTAACAAAAACCCTAATAATTAAAAACAGTTAAGTTGCCTCTAAAATAATTAAAACAATTACAAATAAATCAATTAAAAAAACAACAAAATTAAATAAACAATTTAAGCAATATTAACAATTAAACAGATAATAAAATCAGTCACAAAGATATAGCACTTAATGAAAGCTAAATAAATCTGAGAATTCAACAATTTAATAAATCAAAGAAAACAAGTAACCCAAAGAATAAATTTAAATAACACAAATAAGTCAAGTACGTCAAATAAGTCAAAAATAAGTCAATTAAAACATAAATTGAAAAATTAAATACCAGGACTATCCTTTTGAAATTAGGGGTATTACAAACTCTGCCACCAATTCTTCCTCCAGCAAGGGTTTGATTCCGAACTCCTTTCGCCACCGAACGATGTTCTTAATCATGGTGAAAACGTCTTTTACCTTGAAATCTCTACCTCTGAAGAATTTTAGTAAAATCACATCGCTTCTCTCGTTTGCCAAAAGCGGAATTCCAAAGATAGTCGCCTCCTCCGCTGGTTAGACGGTTTCTTCTACTGCTTCGGCGGTCTTAAAAGCCTCCGCCGCAGGCTACGGTGGAGGCGGCACCACCTCTGACTCAGCAGGGGACTCTATTTTCTCTTCGGATTTTGGTTCTTCTTCAATAACAACAGCGGCGGGTTTTTCCTTCTCCATCGGTGGAGCGGCCTCGGCGAGCTTCTCTTCTTCCTTAGATAGGCAGCGCACTGAATTCGTGCTTGTTGAGGGCTTCTTGGATGAGGTGTTTGAGCTCATCCAAAGCCTTCTTTTGTGAGTCAGGAAGTTAGCTGACCACGTTGGTTTCCTGATCTTTCTAGCACATTCTAATAAGCCATCTTGTGAATTACTTAAAATAAATAACAAAATTTTGAAATTAATGAATGAATCATAATTTTTTTTTTTTTACAAGGACGTTTAAGTGGATAAAATTAGTCTACTGGTACTATCAGTTGATAAGTGCAGTGCCTATTTATGGGTATTTAAATCCAAAAATCGTGATTTGTAAATTTAAATGTACCTCCATAACTGAAACGAAGAGACAAGTCTAAAAGAATGCATTCGTGCATATAATTTCCAATTACATCATTTATGTTTATAGCAAAACAGAATTTATCTACTCTTTTGGAGATAAATAAGTAGCGGGAGTAGTTGCAGTGCCACTACGACAACTCCTTGATTTGATAATACCAATATATGGCATAATAAGAATTGTATTCCTTCATTATTATTTATGAATGACATAATAATGGACTAAGCAAGGTTACAGTTATCCTGTTAGCTTCATTAGAATTCTTCCCTAGACTTTTTTTTATGACATTCTATATTGGGAAAGAAATAATGAAGAATTAATTGAATTATGCTACCAGATCAAATTAAAATCTGAATCAAAACTAGCTAGCTAAAATAATAAACAGTTGTCCAGAATAACTAATATTCCATATATAAATAGTTTCCCAGCTTTTTATACCAACATCCTTTTTCATTTACAGAAAAGAATAAAGATTAAGGAAGCTGAGAGTTAGCAAGGGCTCACGCCAAATTAGACTTTATTTATTATATAATGAAGTTTGGTTACATCATGTGGAAATATATATATATATATATATATATAATGATTATATATATAATATGAATTTAATTTTTTATAAAGATTTAATTGTAAAAATGAAGTTGGGACTTGGAATGGGAAACTTATCTGATTAGAGACCCATCACCACGTGGGTGTTGGGTTGTGGTTGAAACGCGTTAGCCGGATCTACATCCTTCGGTAGATCATTCGGCTGTGCGAGGAACACGGCGCGTTGACGCCTGCGCTTATTATGCAGAGAAAGATCTGGCCGTGTGTAACGACCCGAACCTGAGGGTCCGAATCGCTAACCAAGTCCTTACCCTAACCCGAGGTTAACTAAAGACGTTATTGTCCTTTCCTATGTCAATACTTAATATACGTGTCATTCCAGGATTTATAAATAAAATAAAATAAATAAATAACAATAATAAAATGAGATCATGGCTACAAAGTATGTCAAAACAGTCTACTAATCCATCAAAACCTGTGGAGGAGCGTCCCCCACTTCCTTTTCGTATCCTGAAAAATGTTAAAATAATGGGGTTAGCTAAACACTTAGTAGGAAGTGTCTAAGACACATTTCTTACGACCTCGTGATCATAAGGAATAGAGTACAAATAAATGGGATCACGTCTCGGGGAAAACAAACAAAACAACAATAATATCAACAAATATATACGCAAGTCGTCTAACCACAAAATGTACAATGTATGCCAATGAAATGCCTTGCCATGCCATGTCCCTCTCCCTTTCTGAAACAATACCGTTTCAACTTCCAAACCGTTAGTGCAATTCGACCCGAGGCACCTCCAAGGCGTTACGAATGGAGGGTTAACTAACTATTCACGACCACAAGGCACCTCCAAAGCGTCGCATCCGGCCTAGTTAGCTCAACCATACTCCCTTCTAGACTACACTAATAACACGGACCGCTAGACGCCTCCCAGGCGTCCGGTTTTCACAAACACTTTTCAAAAAAATTTCCCTAAAACAATTTCATTTGTTTTTAAAACAAACTTTTCCCTTTATTTTCCCAATGGTAATGCATGAATTATGCAAATCCTTTAATGCCATGACAATATAGAAATTTCATACATATCATCCACATCATTCAAACACGTTTAAACCATGAATTTCCACATAATATCACATTTTCATATTTCTAAATCATGGTATTTTACATACTTTCAATTCGCAAATCTAACAAATAAAATATATAAAGCATAAAATAAAGTCATTTATTTTCATAATTACAACATCACTTTTCATAGCAATTTAAAGCTCAACTCTAATATACACATCTCTGTCAGACCAAACACTCACTACCTAACACTTAACTACACCATTACATACCCGTACAATGACTACCACCACACCAAGTGACAATCACTAAACTTATCATTCTCAAGATGACTAAATAATGAATCTCCCAACGACTACATAATTATGAGTCACCAGAACAATAAAACCAATTATCCTGTACCCAGTCACAAATCCTCAAAACAAAATATTCAATAATTAATGATCGAATCGCAAACCCTATACCAGACACTTGGTATTACCTAATACACTTCGTCACCCAAAACAAATCATCTGAATCCACACTGTCACACCGACACAACGCGCAATACCGTGCTCTCACTATGTAAGACCCCTAGTTTTAAAAGGGTTATAATTGGAATTTTAATATTCCTTTTATTGTTTTCATTATTTATTTTATTTGTTTTTGGTATTTATGTGGTTAGGCTTTTCTGAATTAAATTAAGTGTTGGGTGAATTTAAATAGTTATACATTAAATTGATATGTTAGTTGTTTTATTTTTCCTTGGTTTAATTGGTAATTGTGATATTTAAATTAATTGGATTTTTATTTTATTATTTGAATTGTTGGACCTATTTGTAATTATTTGAAATTATTTGCGTTAATGATATTATTATTTGACTGAATGGATTTATTGGTGATTATCGGTATTGGTTGCGTAAATTTCATTATTGGGTTTAAATTATTGTAATTAAGTTAAGTGAGTTTTTAGACGTCACCTAAGTGTAGCCGACATAGATTTTAAACGTAGGCTCTGTTTATGGGCCGACTAGTATTTAGATTAGGGCTCTGTTTTTAATCCTACAAGGAATAGGGTTTCAATTAAGTCTATATATATATAGAGCAGTATGTCACCTTAGGGTTTTAGCAATCACAGACCTTATTTATGTTCAGAGTATTGAGAAACAAACAGAGCTACTTTGGTGAGGGTTTGGCCGTGGCTTACAGGACGGACGTAGGAGAAGGGAAGATGGAGCAATAGGAGATTTAATAGTGAATAGGATCGCCGGAAAAACTTAGAACGACAGCAACAGAGTTTTGAATCCAAAACTGTAAAGGCAAGTTCTTTCCTTTCTCTCTCCCGTTGCTTGTGTTCTGTGCATCCTTAGACTGTCTCTAGGGTTTTAATTGATCAATAATTAAATTATACATGTTTGTTATATGCTAAATCAGATGTCTATATGTGTGGAATTATTCTGTTAAAGTTCTGGTACCTCTGGTTTGCAGTTTGGAGTGGAAGCATGTTTAATTGGTTAAGGTTTTAAACACTGTAATTGAATTGAACTATTATGAACAAGTCATGGGGATGTTAATGGGATGTTATAAGATCTTAGGTTCAGTTTTGAAGAGGAGCAGAGGGTTGGAATGGAACTGTAGTTGCAAGATTGTATTCAGTGTTTGATCGTAAAAGCGTGTTAAGACGATTGTTGTTTTTGTTGTTGTTTTAATTCCTACTGTTATAGCAAACTGATGGGATGCTACTGGGTGTTAATTAAACTCCTAAGACCAGTTTTAAAGACCAACAAAGTGTTAGGAATAGACCAGAGGTGAAGAGGACGGACTGAAACAAAGCAGGAACAGACTGAAGCTCGCAGAAGGGGAAAGAGACGGCTCCACGGAGGGAGGAGACGGCTCCCCCATGAGTAGACCCTGCTCTAGAGGAAGTAGAGCGGGCTCTACATCTAAAAGAGGCGGCTCTAGGTAGGTTAGAGCCTGCTCCATTTATTTGGAGAAGGCTCTGTGATCCTATTTGTGTTCTGGGGCTGTTTGTGTGTTGTTTGGTTCGATGGTGGTTTTTCTGAGCTGTGTTTGGGTTAGGGAGATGGATTTATATATTAATTCAAGAAATATTAAAGCCCTAGGATGTATTAATTTATTTATATGCTAAGGTTTTAAACCGTAGGAAAATCTAAGGCAAGACGCAGGCAGTTTACGGACTTAGCGGACCAAAAGGACTTAATTGTGCAAACTGCGTCTAGAAATTAAAAAGAGTTGGAACATGGATTCCAAGCATTATATTATGCTATACTAGAGCCATGTTTAATAAATTAAGGTCTTTATACTCAGGGGTTTAAGCGTGGGAAGGTATACAGCAGTGCAGGTTGTTAACGAATGAAAGAAGTTTAATTGTTTTTTTTAGTTTAGCAATTTAACGGAATATGTATATATTTATAAATCTTGTTGGGGTGCCATGCTAGGATCATTTAATTAACAAGTTTAATCTAGGCATATCCTGGATGTTAATTGTTGAAATACTAAATACTTTTCTGGAATGCATGGACTTAAGCTTGTAATCTTAATTGCGGTAACATTAAGCATTTCACTGCAATTACTTGGATTAGGGTTTGGACTTAAATTGCTGAACTAGTACTTAGGTTCTGTCAATCTAATTGGATGTTGGCCTGGAATTAATTGAAGAATTAAATATATATTTTCTGTCAATTACAGGGATGAATGCTGGAATTTAACTTGACGAATTAGTAAACTTTGTCTTGTTTGATTACATGGATGGATTCTGGATTTGTAGTTGATAACTTGTTTAAATTATGTGTTTATCAACTATATGGATAATGTGGACTTTATTTGATGTACTGCTTATATTGTTGCATCATTTACGGATCATATGTATGGTATGTACCGGTATGGGACGGTGACATACGGAGGAATGGATTAGATCAAAACGCTAATTCCAATCCATTCATACATACGGAATGGATTAACTAAAATAGTTAAATCCTACATGGTTTCATGTCCTGTCAACTAAAATAGTTGAACGACATATTAGATGGTTGTTTATATTTTCTGTTAATAGGAAGGGTAGGGATTTAATTAAAATATTTAAATCCTAATTATATGTTGTGTTTTGACGATGAATAGTTGATCGGCTCAACATTGTATTTGGATGGGTTGTATATACACTTAATGTACGTTAGTCTGTGCGGCTGAACAAGCTGAACGACTAGCTGGATTTCTTATGGTTGGATAGGATTGGACTTTATATATATAATTATGGTACTGCGATCTGAGCTTGAGTCTCATAGTCGACGGTTAGGGAGCGTATATGCAGTAGGATGCATAGCTAGCTATGTTGGTTGAGGTATACCCTGTTAGGCTTAGGTAGTCATGCCCACTCAGGTGCATTTTTGCATGTTGCCTTCTATTCAGGTTGAGACCCTCAGCATAGTTTAGATTCTTACTTCTTCAAAACACACAATATGACTATCTCATGCTTGAAACCTCAAAACCAAAATCAATCATTCCTATTATTTCTCAACGGAATCCCATATTCACTTTCTTTAATCACATAGTTCTAATGCGACATCAACACTTGTCCTCAAGACATTGCTCGAATCAAACGCCTATAAAAACATCCGAGTGCATGACTCGCATCATATCACCTAACCATCCTCAAGCTTACAATTCACAACACACCCCTAGCCATCACGAAAGTATTAGACACCGGAAACACAATCCCTATTTGGCAACTCGTGCCGTTAAAACCACCCTCAAAACAAATACTACTAAAAACCAATGATTTTATCTCCCTCCATGGGTCGACCAAATCAGCCAAACCTTTACCGATGAACTCAACAACATAACAAATCACACACAGGTCCGTCCACTCACGAACGCGCACAACTCCTAAATGGAAAAAAGACTCACGACAAACGACGTCCTTGGCAGGACTAGAACGAACAGAAAGGGTAACAAACCCCGCTCTCACAAGAGACTGACGACTCACACCTGAATGCACCTAACACCTTGTCACATGCTACACACCAACTGTCCAACCATGGACACCCAATCTCACCTGAGATGAACTAAACTCCTTAAACACAAAGAGAAGAACCAAATGGATACCCGTACAGAACTACGAACTCAATTCTAGGCGCCCTCGCCACTAACGGACCGTCATACACTATCAACACAGAAAACTCGCATACGATACCCTGCAACGCCTATGCTAACCAAAACCAATCAGATCCCTACCACCCATTCGTCGAGTACTGAGATACAACTCACAACACAACCATCAGACAAGAGCATCAATGCTCATAACATACCAACACTAGAAACGATCACAACCCATTGGACACCACATCCCTTCATTCCCAAATGACAACCTATATGCCATAAAATGACACTTTATCACCCGTTTCATTACTACCTTCCTAGACGATATTGTCTCAATTAACGTGCACACCCGACTCGTGACCTTAGTCACAACAACCCACTGACTCGTAAAAAAAAAAAGGTATTTATCCCCACTAGCTCTAAAAGGCTAAACAGTCCACAATCGCCTCGATTAGCGCACAACCCCATCACCTACCTGACAACACATAACAAACAACTCACAATCTCTAATCCATCTTCGGATCATATCTGAAACCATTCTGCTCATCAGTACTAAGCATCATGCCATAATGCCTCTGCTACCATCATCCTCGAATGACAACTCAAACTCACGTCTCACCGACTCAACAGGCTACCGCCAATCGATCTCTCCTCAAGCATCCCTAGGATAACACCATCATAACAAGATAGTATGCCTCACTCTCGATACTCCCCATAGTAACCACTACATACCACTAGGATAGAACCTTTGCACGACAATGCCATGCCGACAGATCCCAAAGAAAATGAATGAGCACAAAAACCAGAATGCTCAATACCCCACTGTCTCCTCAAACCATCTATAACACAATCAGTCACTAACACTTAATCTGTTTCTCCGACCATTCTTCCCAAAACAATCTACATACTCAACCAAAGAAACCTTACGCCCCAGCGTCAACACCATTACTTTCCCTCTTTATCGTTCTTTTAAACACCCTTAGCCCCGACAAAAATCAAATGGGGCTACTAACTAAACCAGTGACGGAGCCAGGATTTCAAGTGAGGGGGGGCACACTACCAAAAAAAAAACAATACGGAGTATATATATATATATAGAACAACTATAAAATTCAAAAAGACAAAGAAGAAGAAAATTGTTAAAATATAAAAGGAAAGAAAAATGAAAGAACTTTAATAGGAAATAGTTAAAAAGTTTCAATTGAGGAAGAGAAATTTGACTTTTTCTACTAAAGAAATTTAAGGAATGTAAAAAGTAAAAGAGAAAATAAAGAAAAAATACGAATATAATTTTAGGAACTACAAATTTGAGGGGGGGCGCTATATGAATTTTTTCATATATATGGAAATTTTTTTAAAAATTACCACATATGTTATAGGTTGCTGGCCAACTCGAGGGGGGGGGGGGGGGGGGCACGTGCCCCCCTAGGCCTTCATTGGCTCCGTCCCTGAACTAAACCTACGAGATCACCCTCGTCCTAATCATTCTAATCATCAATCTATCTCTTCGGATCCTCAAACAACTAGCACCTCAATGACCCCATACTACCTGCCTTATCGTGTAACCCTGCACTATATAGCTAAAATGACCACTGTACCTCACCTCGAGACTCTCTCGACAATCGTGATAACCTATAACCCCGCTCATCCACCGAGCCATGCAATCAACTCGCCGAAAGTTAATTACCCACAACACGCTCCTGTAACTATCCAAAATGAGAATCACTCCTTGACAAACCAGTCTCTAAAATAGACCCTTACAACCCACGAACTGAATCACATGAAACAATCGATCACCTGGCACGGACATGACTCCAGTCAATGCCTACACCACCCTAGACTCACAGAGTCCAACAAGTCCCCTTGACAATCAAAACCAACACATTTCCTTGGATCGTACTAGAATACCCGAAATACATGTCTACAACCCATAGATTACACTCGTGACTCGAGCAACCTCTATCACACTCACCACAAACCGACTCGAAGAGAACCTCAGTACCAAACTGTGACCCAAGTCACAAATACTAACCCCCTAAGGTTATACCTCTCCCCCACAGTGCACACCTGACCTCCACAGTTACAAAACCCATACATTAACGCCTGAAACTTGTACGTCTCACCCTAGACATCGCATTGTGCCATACACAATCGTTTAAAAGTCGTGCCCCAAGCGCTACATCCCAAAAAAAAAAAAAAAAAAAAAAATTAAGCAACTATGCACCGAATAGCTCGATCCACGAGCGAAAGACTTACGCCATTAGTTCGATAAGAATAGACACCCAAACAACCCTTGAGCAACCTAGCTCCTCGCCTACTCAGGTCAAAATTCACATAACCATCAATGCCGCAACAAGTACTCTATCGTGCTAGCATCCATCCCGTGCACAACCTTATGTACACACGTGAACACACATACATAATAACCGTATCCCATACTATGATATAATCGTGTCCCATCATAAAAAAAAAAAAAAATTGAAACACCACGTCTTTTCATATATATATATATATATTTAAATACTTGTTTAACCATGCCTAAATAACCATCACAATACATACGAGACATGCTTGAACCTACCGTGCTTAGTACTTGCCACATTATCATCTAAAATAAAATTGCACACACCGTGCCTACCATTTGCCGTTACCACCTAAGTCACACTTGTCATCATATAATAATTAATATATTTTCAATTATTTATATATTTCATCGTCATGACCATATAACACACATTTTAGCAATTAAACATGTAAGCATGTGAACACTTAGCAAATAAGCATGTCTTTTAAAACCGTAAACATATAAGCAATTAAGCAAGTATGCATGCTTCTCAGATAACAAACACTTTAACACATAAACACATAAACAATGCAATCCACCTTCCACACAACCCTAGGTAGGCCTCTATTTGTCGTCCTACTGGTTTTTGATCCATGGCTCTGATACCAAATTTATAATGACTCAAACCCGAGGGTCCAAATCGCTAACCAGGTTCTTACCCGAACCCGAGGTCAACTAAAGACGTTACCGTCCTTTCCTATGTCAATACTTAATATACGTGTCATCCCAGGGTTTATAAATAAAATAAAATAAATAAATAACAATAATAAAATGAGATCATTGCTACAAAGTATGTCAAAATAGTCCACTAACCCATCAAAACCTGTGGAAGAGCATTGTCCGCCACTTCCTTTCCGTATCTTGAAAAATGTTAAAATAATGGGGTGAACTAAACACTCAATAGGAAGTGTCTAAGACACACTTCTTACGACCCCGTGAATTCACATAAGGAATAGAGTACAAGTAAATGGGATCATGCCTCGGGGAAAACAAACAAAACAACGATAATATCAACAAATATATACGTAAGTCGTTTAACCACCAAATGTACAATGTATGCCAATGAAATGCCTTGCCATGCCATGTCGCTCCCCCTTTCCGAAACAATACCGTTTCAACTTCCAAACCGTTAGTGTAATCCAACCCAAAGCACCTCAAAGGCGTCACGAATGGAGGGTTGATTAACTATCCACGACTACAAGGCACCTCCAAAGCGTCGCATCTGGCCTAGTTAGCTCAACCATACTCCTTTCTAGACTACACTAACAACACGGACCGCTAGGCGCCTCCTAGGCGTCCGGTTTTCACAAACACTTTTCAAAAAACTTTCCCAAAAACAATTTCATTTGTTTTTAAAACAAACTTTTTCCTTTACTTTCCCAATGGTAATGCATGAATTATGCAAATTCTTCAATGCCATGACAATATAGAAATTTCATACATATCATCCATATCATTCAAGCATGTTTAAACCATGAATTTTCACATAATATCACATTTTCATATTTCTAAATCATGGCATTTTACATACTTTCAATTCACAATCCAACAACTTAAATATATAAGGCATAAAATAAAGTCATTTATTTTCATAACTACAACATCACTTTTCATAACAATTTAAAATCATAGGACATATAATACATCAACACTAAGCATGCTTTTTCACCACAAGAATTTAATCATATTCATAAGCTCACTTAACACATAGCACGCCTTTATTACCTTAAATACTAACAACCACAACAAACATAATCAAGATAATTACAATTAAGCATGCTTTGAGTCAAATTAAAGGAAAAATTCACAAGAAATCTAAGAAATTGTGGATTAGAGCACCCCTGCCTCAAAATGATGAAAACCCCCAATTTGAACCCTAGATTTTGAATTTCCTAGGGTGCATCAAATGATAAATTGCTTACACCTACTTGAAGATCTCACCGGGCTCTTCGATTTGCCGCAAACGGCACCAAAAAATTCCCAATAATGAAGGAGAAATCAAGACTTTAGTGTAAGAAAAGAAAAAAGAAAATAGAAAGGAGAGAGGGAGCTCGCTGCTGGCTGCGTAAGAAAGAGAGGAATAAAGTAATGATCATACAAAGTCATTTGTAATGACCATTAAAATGGCGAGTCCCACGGCAATTTAAAATATTTTCTTTTTCCCTCTTTTTTTTTCCTTCCCTGTACCACACAATATATATACACATTTAATAATTCACATCTACATAAATATAATAAATAAAATGCATGAGGTGCAAATGGACCCAACTAAAAATCTCTGTACACAATAGTTCAGGTAGCGGGTCCTACACGAGACCGTCCGGCCCGAAAAACAGAAAAATACAAAAATGACAACCTTTACATTTCAAAGAGTCCTGAACTCAATGAAATGCTCCAATTAACTCTCGGATACACTTGACACACCCTACGGTATCTGGCACGCAAAATGAGAAAAGACGATTATACCTTAGAAAAATCAAAAAATTTCAAAAATTGGAAAATAGTAAAATTTGGAAACATTACACCGTGTGTGGAACACGGGCTTCAGACGTTTGCGTTTATTGTGCAAAGAAAGATCTGGCCGTGTAAGGAACATGTGCTTCGGATGTCTGAAAAGGGTTGGATTCAAATCCATACTCTTATTCGACTTCGTCACGTTGCTGACTTGGAAATTTTAATTTCAATTCACGTTGCTGGAATTGGGACTTGGAGTGACTTTTGTGTTTCTCCGTTTCCCACAGACGGCGCCAAAGTGTAAGTGCAAAAATTCGTTCGACTTTGACAAGTCGTCGAAATCTCCACAGTTACTACACCCAAAATAATAATATAGAAAAACAATGAACTAGAGAAATTGTATAGAGATGAAGAGGTACTTTGATGATATGACCGAACCTAGGATTACCTAAATTGCCTACGTATCCCGCTTCATGGAGCGTGGGAATCAGGTCGGAACGTAGTTCTAGCGATGAGAATTGGATCTATATTTTTGGGGGCTTTGCCCTTTTTTCTCTGTCTCCTTTATTGAGGGTCCTAAGCCTTTTTTATATAGGAAAAACCTTAATCGATTCATTTTAGGATTCGCATTACTTGTCCCTTAAGAATCTGAATCACATCATATTAGCTTTATAATAAGGATTTACATTATTTGGTTTCCATAAACTATAATCTTTCTTCTAATAGAATTGTTCATAAAATGAGTTTAGTAATGTATTCGTACTTGGGCTTGGGATCTCATCATTTCTGGCCTTCTTAATGAGTTCTGTCCATTAGACTTAGTTAACCCGGCCCAAGATTCTTGTATAAGCCCAATTTGAAGATTGAATAGTCTCAGCGTTTGTGGTGGTTTCCTTATGTGCTGATGTGTCCTGTCTTAATTGGAAGGGGAGATTTTTACCCCCACAACGTCATTACTTGATTTAATGGAAAAAGGACCATTTTTGTTGTATTATATTTATACGAAATGATGGATGAGGATATTTGAACAAACTGGTTCCTTTTCAAAAATTGATAAGAGTTACAAATTTCGAACTTGGAATTGTAACATTTTAGTACGAGATTCTATCTAATTTTAAATCCTAACTGTTGATTCGGTAGACCAAACATAGCGATTGAATAAAGTTCAGCACGAGCGCGTTAATGAAAATCCTCAACAATTTAGGTGGTGAAAAGGACCTGTAAAATGTTTGCAGTAGCGAGTGTTGTGCAAGGACGAGGTTATAAGGTCATTACTAAAGATTGTCGTTGCTAATGAAAGGGATTGGAGGGGTAGATTGGGATGTATTGAGACATTATCTTTGACATTATTTGCACCTAGTGACTGTTTTGATATTCACATTTCACCTTTGACAATGACCTATAATTGTTATTCAAAGATGCTAGCACAACGTACTTGATAACAAATCTATTGTTTTAAGTGATTTTATTTCACCTTTGAGAAAATATACAGATCAATCAAGGAACCTTTTACATTGACATATACAATAAATTATACATAATATTGAAGCAACTGTGTTCAACAATAATCTTTACATGAACAATGACCATCTCTAAAATGGTGATATATCTTTGGATCTCCCACTACTATCTCTCTTTTAGTGACCTTCGAGATCTTCTTTGCAGTACTATGGCAATTTTCACATATTCGAATGTTTTTTCTAACAAGAACAGGTTCCCCAGTTCTCGTTGAGATCAAGCCTAAACAAATTGCTAATCTCACACTGTGACACTCGGGCGAGTTCATTCTTTTTCTCAACACATCTAGTGGTCTGAACTTCTTGACGCTGTGAACATAAATGTCTTCCCCAATCTCCCTCGAAATAATATCTAATACATTGTAGATCACATTAGTTTTTACATGGGATCTATCTTGATTCGTGAACCCGTAAATCATGCCGTTGATCTCAACTGTACTGTGTCCAATGGCTTTTTGCACCCCTTCTTTCTTCATAAGACCTTTAATCCGCTCTACATCGTCCCACCTTCCAACTTCAGCATACATATTTGAAAGCAAGACGTAGCAACCACTATTGTCATGTTCCAAGGATAATATTTGCTTAGCTGCAAATTCAGCTAATTCTAGGTTTCTATTGTGTCTGCTTGCAGCCAGCAGAGCTCCCCATATCCTGGCAGTTGGGAACAATGGCATTTCATCAATGAAACGCTTAGCTAGGTCAAGATTTCCAGTGCGACCGAGAAGATCAACCATACAGCCGTAGTGCTCTATTCCAGGATTAATTTCATAGTCCCTTTTCATTGAATTGAAGTACTCCCACCCTTCATCCACCATGCCAGCGACGCTGCAAGCTGATAGTAGGGAAACAAAAGTACTTGCATTGGGTTTCGTATCCTCTTCCTGCATTTCGAGAAACAATCTGACTGAAGTTTTCCCCAAACCATGAATAGCATAAGCCATAATGATCGTGTTCCATGATATTACATCCTTAGGCAACATCCTCTCAAAAATTTCTCGTCCAGTTTGGAGATCTCCACATTTTGCATACATATAAACAATTGAATTTGAGATGAAGGTATTTGAACCAAGATCTCGTTTTGTGATATACCCATGGATTTGCTTCCCCTCACGCAACAATGCAATCTCAGTGTAAGAAGCTACGATACTAGTAATTGTCATCGCATCTGGATTAAAAGGCTCTTTCCATAGTTCTTGAAACAATCCCAATGCTTCTTTATAATGCTCATTCTGTACATAAGAAGCAATCATAGCATTCCATGATATCAAATTCTTTTCACTCATGTGACCAAAGACACGTTCTGCCAATTTCAGCTCCCTACACTTTCCATACATGTCAACCAGAGCAGTTTCCAGTATTAAATGAGGAAGAGACCCTGTTCTAATAGCATAGCCGTGGATAGACTTACCCTGCGAGAGAGCTCCTATTTGTGCACAGGAAGGAAGCAAGTTTATCAATGTAATCGTGTCAGGAATCAACTGATCAACCTCTTGCATCGTTTTCATGCAAGCAAATGACTCGAGTGGGCGTGCATTTAAAGCGTATCCACCTAACATAGCATTCCAAACCACAATGGTCTTTTGAGAAATTATATTGAATAACCTCTCAGCATTGTCCACTGCCCCACATTTCCCGTACATGTCGATGAGTGATGTCTGAACCATGAGGTCCAATTCAAACCCACTTCTAATCACTTGGCAATGAATTTCTTTACCATTCAGCAAACAACACTCGAGGGAAGAAGCACCGAGACTGCTGATCATGCTGAACCTGTCGGATTGCATTCCAAACGAATGCATTTCACGGAAACACATCAAAGCACCCCAACCATCGCTGACTGAAACATACCCACTAATCATAGAATTCCAAGAAACCAAGTCTCTAACAAGCATGTTTTCAAACACCCTCTCTGCAAGCTTGATATGCCCAAGCTTCGCATACATAGCAATAAGTGAATTGCAAACATAGAGGTCCGAATCAAACCCCATCTTAATAACCTTCGAGTGAACCTTTTGCCCCTCCACCAAAGAAAATGTCCCTGCACATGCCTTGATTACAAATGGGTAGGTGAAATTGTCAGCTCGAACTCCTTCAAATTGCATTCGATAATAAAAATCAATGGCCTCCTGAAAGAACCCATTATCGGTTAATCCCCTGATCACAACATTCCAAACGAAGGGGTCGCATTTACTCATATTCTCAAACAGATAGAGTGCATCATCCATAGACCCAGAATTCACATACGAACAAAGGTCTCGTACGAGTGAAAGATAGTGCTGTTTAATCGGAGTTTTCACAGTCTGTGATTGATAACTATTTGTGAGAGCTGATTTGGAGATCCTTTGCTTGACAGTGAGCTCATGGTTCTGGTTGGCTTTCGAAGCTTTCGCTCTTTTCTGCCAGATGCTTTCATGAAAGTCGGATCTGCAGGAGTAGTTAAGAGCTAATGTGGTAGCCATCTTCAAATTGACGAATGCAACCATTTGGAAAACTAGCCGTTAAAAATCATGGAGTGGAGTTAGTTCCTCTCGGTTCTTTTTTGGCGGGTTGGTTAATACCGTTATGTCTACTACCATCTATTGTTCATGGCGAATTCATTTTATCTAAAAACAATCAATAGAATCATGACACGTGATCTCTTACCTCATTTTCTCTCTTTTCACTTGTCTTGAAACTCAGGAATATGGTGGGTCCCATTTTAAATAATTTTTCAGCACATAAAGAAACTCTCTCTAGTCTCTGCTAAGAGAAAATTTATTTTAGATCCCCCAATTATGTACCCTGTGTAAATTTATATCCCTATTTCTTAAACTATGGCCTCAAGTAACTGGATTTGATTTTTTATTATTATTATTTTTTAAGGATGATATGGTAAAACTGTGCCATAATTGTCAGAAATTGTAAATGCACTTAACATTATGTACCTTCACCTAAATGATTGATATCTTTGTGATCGTAAAAGATAAACTTAACAAGATCAGTTAGTAAACTTTGTTTTTTTTTTTTTTTTTTTTAAAGTTTTTTTTTTTTTTATTAATACAAGTTACAATGCGAGTTTTCAAAATTCAAACAATATCTTTATAATTTGTCAATTAAAAATTTTATTTTTACCTCTATTCCATAATTACTACCTGCAAAATATGATCTCAAATTGAATTTGGAAAGTGCCAAAGATATAATTTTGAATTTAGTGGATGGCTTTAATGAATAATGTGCAACTTGTATCAGTTTTAATCTTTTTAACCCTTCCATTGTCTAGTCATTTAAAAAAAGACATGAAATGTTCCATCCCTATAAAAGAGAATCCATCATGCTTGCGAATGATTACATACATATATATATATATAGAGAGAGAGAGAGAACATGCATAAAATTTTTTGTCTTTAGAATATAAACTTTAGAGGTTCTAATCTATAATCTAGAAAGTTAAATAATACTTCCTCTGTCATGAATGTTTTTTTTTAAGAACCTTACCTTTCATAAATTGCAGAGTCAGAGTTCCTTAAAAGAGACATTATTTTTGAGATAGAGAGAGCACTAATTTTTATTAGCCATAAAATTTTGTTTAAATTGGGCAAATGTGGCTTGTGTAATTTGATGTTTATTGCTTACAAGAGTAACAAGAGGCATGAATGATGAAAAAGAAAGCAGCCATGAAAGAAAAGTAGTAATAGAGATATGAGTATATGATGAATAGAGAGATGCCATTAAGTTTGAATATTAAAAAGGATTAGTTAGTTATTCTTGAGATTAGATACTGTAATAAGCCAGATTTGTCAACAACTTTACAGTTGAGCAAAATGAGCTAGTTAAATATTTAAATATTATTCTTATAATTACATGATATAATAATATTAATCCTTAGTCATGTGACAAAAAAAACACATGCAGATGACTATATAATTTTTAATAAACCACATGGTGTGATTTTTCTTTCTCCCTTAATAATATTCACGACAAACACATGACATGACATGATTAATCTGAAGTTTTATATTCTCAAGTGCAGCTACAGTATTTATACATTTCATTTCTTACGCCACATTAAGAATGTTATCATTTCGATATGTTCATAGTATCTCTTGATGTGTAGTCCATACATCTCATGAGTTTACAGATAAGAATGACTCACGGCCCGAAATTTCAAAACCCGTTACCGAGTAACTCGAAACTCCAATCGTATAACGAATTCAAAATAAAAATTTCAAATGAAGTCAACAAGACTTAACTAGAATACAAATGCTCATTTGATCCTCGGCTCCATCACAGTATCTTCTTGATATGCCATGAACAACGACCTCGTTAGCAATCTTCAACATCAATCTTTTTTTCTATCCACATGATCGTGTTAGCAGTAGAAAAGCCAACAGAAAGAGCAAGGATTTGAGAAGATTTTGATAACCATATTTGGTTTTCACTGTCATATTACACCTAACTCTTCCAACATATATATGAAAAAAAATGGGTGGTATGAGCTGTGTTTTTATAGCATTTTAGGCATATAATCGATGTCTGGTGGTGGTATTTGAATGGGAAAGTCTTTAATTCAAATCCTACAACCTCTTATTGTAGTAAAAAATTCAAGAGTGGGTAATAAGTTTGAATATTAAAAAGGATTAATTATTCTTGAGATTAGATACTATAGTAAACCAGATTTGCCAACACCTTTACAGTTGTAACAAAATGAGGGCTAATTAAATATTTAAATAAGCTCATCTAACAATCATAGAACTTTGGGTTTGGGTTACAAAAAGGAAGAAAAAAAAATTGATCATAGAACTCTTAAGGACCACATTTAAATTTATTATTATGAAAATATTATTCCCATATTAAATGATATAATAATGTGGCAAACAACTGATTGAAAAGCTGAACCTATAGCCTGCTAACATGCATAGGATGTCAGTCTTTAATATTTGAGAAAACAGAGTGGCAAACTAGCAAAGGAAATTCATTGTTTGCATTAATCTTTTCATTTTTATATTATTCATTTTTATTTCATCATTAATTTTCAGGTCAAAGTTTAATGTCTAATAATAACCTGAAATATAAGAAACATATTTTATAAATATTACTTATCAAAATAGAACCTATTGCATTGAAAGACTTGTTCTAGATTCCCATTAAAATGTAATAGCATGAAAAAATCCCAAAACATGGTATTAAAATGTAATAATACTAATTTCAAACATTAGAGCTGTTTAATTATCCTGATATAGAAGTTTTTATCATCAACACATAAGCCATAACAAGATTTCATCAGCACATAAGCTTAAGCAATTATTTTAAAAAATTGCACACCTCAGCTTTGGGTTGTTTCAAATTTCAACCAATTTACATAAAGAAAGAAAAGAGTAAGAACATTACTTTTCAAGATTCAATACTATACAAGTTTCTGTAAAGGCCGAGAATAACGTGTTAACATGTTAAATACACTTGCGCTATGTTTAGTAACATGAAATTGAAGCTCGAGAAAAATTAGTTTAAACTTTGAACTAATTTTTCTCGAGTTCCAATTTTGAAATACCAATTCCATGCTATCCAAATATAGCATTAGAATGAGAAGGGTCTAAGTTTGAAGTTCCTCAGGGATGCTCTGGAGCACAGGCCTCCAAGAACTCCGGCAAGTCCCTCTCCCTTGACTGGCTCTCAAAAGATGCCTTCGCTGCATAATATTCAAGCGCTGTTCTAAGGACAGAGAAGGCGTGGACACAAGCGACGATTGGCGAGCAATGTTCTTGGCACCTCTCATCACTTCTAGCATTTGCTTTAGATCTTGTTTTTTCACTACAATTTTCATCCTCATCGCGCCATCTTCACCAGTCTGCGAAACAACACTCCCGCCATTTACGTTGGCTATTGCATCCAACAAAATGTTGTTCCTCATGGCCTTCTGATTCTGAGCTCTCGAAAGCACCTTCAACTCCATCTCTCTCTCTCTCTGTGTATGACTTAATGAACCAAACCTCATGGAGTCTCTTATAGTAAGATTGGGCATTAAAGAATCCACAGAGACAATGAAAAGTTATGTTAATTTAAGAATGAGCTTTGAGTACAAAATGAGTATTGTAACATTTTGACTTTCTTAGAAGATTCATCCAAATGAAGCTCATTTGTCATGCTAATAAGTAATATATTTGATGATGATATATATATATAATAAGTGATTTATTGTTTATACACCGACGAGCTCACATGCAAAGCCGAATGTTGCGCGAAAATGAAATGAATGGAGGGTGAGTTTATACTTTATATTGTAATATGAGATTAGTTAGGGTTGTGTTGAAAAAAGAGTAGAGGGCGGCTATAGAATGATGAAGAAATAGGTGTCATTTTGGAGCCTCTTGATTCAATTTTGGTGGGTCCTAAAGCTAGTTGTCAATGTTGTGATGCTTACAGCCTGTTTTAGGCTTGGCCAACTTATAACTCTTCCAGATTCCTATGGTTTTTGTCAATGGCCATTACTCTTGACCCATTTCAGTAGAATGATGGGAGGAGGAGAACATTGTTAAATTTTTTTACTTTTTACAAATTTTTTTTTTCCAGGTGCTTTCAGTTTGAGCGGCTAACTTGGGCAATACTAAGTGGCCTAGTTGGTTGAGCGCCAAGCTTTTTAGGCAGGTGTACCTATGCTTGAGTATCCCTCCCTAATTTGTCAGAAATAATAATAATAATAATGTAGGCCAACCTGAACAACAACGTGGACCAAAACATTCTTTAGAAAGGTTTCAACAATTTCTTTTTGTGTTACTCGGATTGGACTGGGATTGAAAATTTTCGACCCACTCCAACTTGGGTTTGAAGACAGTGGGCCTTGGCACGGGTTCAAATCAAGAAGACCACGCGTTTGAACCTAGGCAGAGGTATCAAACAACGTGAATTAAACCTGATCTACATTACGTAAGTATTATTTATATTATTATAACAAAAGATCTCGAACCTAATTGGAGCATGAAAAAAAACAAAGAAACTGATCTCAAGGGTTTAAGGACTGCTAACAGCAGTGGCTGTCGCAGTTGGGTCCGAAGATGCCCACAAGTTTAATTCGATGCACACGGAACCAGAATAAATAAATGTAGCTCTTCAAAGAAAGTAAATAGAAACACACAAGGAAAGAGAGTAAAATCTAATTTGAGATCAACTTTTGTTATGTACAATTATTTAATTTGCACTGATTAACCAGGCACTTTTATATGTAATGACATTTAAAAGACATGCACCTTTTTTTAGTGCCGCTATTCATCAACAGCTTAGATTCGTTTGTTTAGTAAATGAGCCGAGCCTGAGTCTGAGTTCAATTTTCAGACTTATTTAGTAAACCAGCCGAACCTAAACAACATTGAGCTCCACTCCACTCGTATAGGTTCATGAACATGGACTTGTTATATATGTATACAAATTTATATATATAAAGTAATATGATGATTCAAGGTAGTAACTTTGAGAATACATGCGACTTTGAGCTTTGTTTTTTGGCTAATGGGTTGGGTTTTGCTGATTGAAACTGAAAGCAAGCCTTATTTGAGCTTGTCTATACAATGGACTTGATGTACATTATTCTTACATTTATAATACAAGTTTACTTTCCGAATAATATTTAATTTTTTTTTTTACATCGAGCTGAGCCAAGCTTTTAAAATCAAGATAGAGCCCAAGCTCAAATTTTTTTGAACTTGCCACGAGCCAAGCCCGAACAGACTCAAATTCGACTCCGCTTTCAACCAAAATAATAAGACAAGCACCTTTTCTCGATTTTAATTTATATCTTTTCTAGACATTTCAACCAAAGTTTACAAGTTAGTGGCTCAACAGCCCCCACAAATAATAGACAAAATATGAGTCCTTCAATCAAGTAGAGTGGTCCTGAGAAGGATAAGCCTAAGGTAGGTGGTGTCCTGAAGTAGCTTCTTCTGCCCCACGATTCGTTGTCCTATAGCTTTCAATGTGGTCCTTATGCTATCCTTGGTTGGAGTGATGAATTGAGGAAGTATGGAAGAGAGGGAGCCTTCTCGTATTTGGTTGGAAGGGAAGGAAGAGAGGGAAGGGCAGAGAGTGATGAAACAGCTTTTAGTTTTTACATCCGTCCAAAATCGGGTAGAAGAGAGGAAGAAAAAAGGGAATAACTCCTAAATATATATAAAATACCAATTTCAACCTTTTCAAAAAAAAATAATAATAATAATAATAATATTTTTTTATAATTTTATATAATGAGGGTATATTGGTGAAAAATATATAAAAGAAAAAACTCTCATTCCCTACTCCCTTCCAACCAAACAAAAAATTCCTATCACCCCATCCTTCATTTCCACAATCCCTTGTATATCATCCCATCCTTCATTTCCACAATCCCTTGTGTACAACAAAACAAAAAGTGAGGGAGACACCTTCTCATCCGTAGGGAATCCACATCCCCCTCATCTCTCTTCCCATCCCTAAGGAATCCTCATCCCCGTGCATATTTTCATCCCAATATAGAAATGCCAAAAACAAAGAAGGCCAATTTGCTCTTGAACAGAGCCAGTGAGCTAATAAGAAAGGAAATGGAGTTAGATTCGGATAAGAATAAGCTTTGAAAAGCTTCTGCTTTGAGGAAGAAAAGAAAGATCCTGGAAGCAAAAGTAAGAGTGCAAACTGTGCAATAGCTCCAAGAGAGTTGTCCTAAAATCAGATAAGGATGAAGGCTATTATACAAAAGAAAAATCACCTTCGATAGTGGTACCAAACCGTGGTCCTAAGAAAAAGACTCCCACATTCAAAACAAAAGTATCAGCATCCCACCTTGGTTGTGGAACCTTGGTAAAGACGTCTAAGGTGAGAGATTCAAAATCATTGCTAATAGTCAGTCATATGTGTGATTGTTAGCTTTCGGGCACATTTAGTGGTCACAGCACCCAGCCAAAAAGCAAGTAGAAAATAAAATAAAAAATAAAATTTCTAGAGAGGGGAACAACAGGCACGTGCTAGACGATAAAACAGGGGAAAAGACACAGCCATTTCCTATATCAGACAGCAACAATAACCGGCAAAGCCAACCAAGTTCAACAGGTCATGTGCTTTTTACGAGGCACATGTCCCCAAGCTCTAAAAGCTTCGCACACCTTATAAACCCCCACCAGAGTGGAAGTGAAAAAAAGACGAATCTAAGCTGATTCATACTCTACATGTTCCTTTTGTTGTATTTGATCCTTGCAGATCCTAGGGCAATGAGAGAATCTGCCAGAACTGAATGGACTGACTGGCAACCTGCACCAACTTTCAGCTCAAAAAGCTTATGAGCACAAAGAAAAGTGTACAAATTAGCTTAACTACCATAGTTTTCAAGCTATACAAACATGGACAGACTGTAAAAACAAGATCACATAACAGAATGTGGATTGATTTTAAGGTTTAATAATTTTCAGTGCTTTACACACACCATATAGCCATATATTAAGAGAACCAAACAACCCTACATAAAAATTCTATAAAAAGTTGTTTACTGCCTTTCACGAGTTCAAAAAGCACCAGTGTAATCGCTAAATTAGCAATGGAACACGTAGAAATATTCAGAAGCACACATGGGCTTTTGATTGCTTCATTTCCACTATTGCTAGACTTTCTTTAAAACCTAATCAATAAATATTTTTCACCTCTAGATTCTTTTCCAAAACTTCCGTAATCTCCCAATTGATGAGAATGGATGGTACGACATTGATAATGTACAAGATAGATCCCTCTTCTACTCCCAACAAGGAAGGGAAAATAATATGGTGAATATTCTATGCTCAAAACACTGATTTATTAAACTATGTCCGCTACATTGATTTATGAGATGCACCTTCCTAATGAAATAAAACTTAGAGATCCACAAAGAATAAATTATTCAACCATCAAAAAGCATTTTTTCTTTTTCTTTTTCTTTTTTTGCCAAGTATACATCCAAAAGCATGCCATGTGAATGCCATATTAAAATTTACTATAATGCAAAGAAAGTGAGCAGTGACAGCCATCAGTTGATCACACATCAACCAACTAAAGAAGACAAGGGAGGGAAGTCCATCTAAGATGGGTCATCCACGTGGTACGGAAACGAATGGATCGTCTAAATCAAGCTAAAAGCATTGAACCGACAATAGAAAGAACAAAAGGACCATGAGTACAGATTGTGGATGTAATCACAATTGCCAAGGATAACACTAGGTTGCAGATGAATCAAGTTGTTCATGAACAGCTCGAGCTTGGCTTGTTAAAAGTTCGGTTCGGGCTCGTTCGTTTAGTAAACGATCCGAGTCCGAGTCCAATTTTCAAGCTCGTTTAATAAACAAGTCGAATTTGAACAATGTTAAGCTCGTGAGTAAACTGTTTACATAAATATGAATTAAATATAAAAAATATAAATCAATATATTTTAAATCTAGCCCATATGTACAAATCAAGCCCAAATTTACATATATTTCTTCATTGGCCCAATTAGTATTTGGGTACTTAGAAACCCATTTAATTAAATAGCTCCATTAGATTCCTCTCAAATCTCAACCATTGAATTGAACTTAAAAGGATCTGATAAAAAAAACCCTAAAAAGAAAGTGTTGCAACCTCGCCTCTCCAATCCCACTATTCTCTAATACCATTGGCGGCAAAGGAAATCATTTCTGTGCATCACCATTTCTACTCTTCAGTGATTATCTTCTCTTCCTAGGTCCTGAGGCAACATCAAGGTTAGGTCGATCTCTCTCCCATTCTCTTTCCTCCCCTCTCTCTCTTTCCTCCCCCTCTCTCTCTAGCTTAATTTTTAATATAATATTATTGATAAATTGGACATTGACGAGTGTTGAATGTGTGAACTGATGGTTGTGTTTTTATGTTCCAAAATTTTAGATCTATTTGATAGATAGTGTATATATATATATATATATATATATAGACACACACACACCCACAAACACACCCACAAACAAGCCCAAACCAAGCCGAGCTCGTCAAAAAATTACCGAGCCGAGCCCGAGCAGCCCTCTGACTGAGGCGAGCAGAACCCGAGCAATCTAAAGCTCGGCTTGGCTCATTTGCAGCCCTAGTTAACACCAGGTAATTATGATAAGTGGATCTGATTTATTCATATAATGGGCCATATAACTAGCAAGCCCTAGTTCTGATCTGTAATCAGATATGAGATTGAGATTTTTGTGACACAGCATATAATATTAAGTTAGTGTATTACTTGGTGCCTTTCACACAAAATGCAGCCAGAATTCCCTGTATAAACGAAGGAAAACACGTATAAAAAATTTGGAAGGCGACAGATTTTCGTGGTCAAGTCCAGCCATTTTCTTACATTAATCTTCTAATATGGCAAACCCTTCTCATATAAGCACTTAATATCTAATAACGTTCTTCGATTTTACAGAGAGCATAATGTTGTCCTGGAACCACAACTTATGGTTGAAGTTCCTGCTTTTGGTCACCATATTGTTGCAGATCCTAATCCTACTTCTCAAACTCATGACTATAGCGAAAACTAGTAATCAAAAACTAAAAATATACTCTATCTGAACTAATTTTCCATGTTCTCGTAGGTTGCATCGCCATCCAAGGAACACAGAGACCAAAAGTGGACCTCACATGACTCGTCTGCCAGTGTGATATTTTGTAATATAGCCAAGTGTATCACGTGCCTTGTCTAGTCAATAATTTATTGGTAGCAAGACCATTACAGCAATTTACAGCCACATGCAAGTATCATTGCATCTTAATCTCGACTAAATCAACCAAGTGCCCCCACAACACACTAATTTTCCAACCCAAAAAACACAGGAATCAAAGATGAAACAAGAACATATTAGCAATGAATTCAATTGGGATTTCATCCAAGTTCATACATTATGCAACCACACATATACTGGATCGGGAAATTTGAGTTTTTCACATGAAAAATTTGGACAAAACTAAATAAAAATGAAATTTCAAAGTAACATTGAAGACAAGCAAAATTAAAGGAAGTTCTTGGATAAGTTAAAAAGGACATTGTCAAATGTTCCAGCTATATTTCCTCCAGCTACAACTAAAGATTATCCCATCTACTTCACTATTCCAAGTCCCCAACCCAACATCAACAATTAACCCAAAAAAACAGTAAACAGTTCAAAATTATCAAGAAAGAGCAAATTGAACTCAAAAGACAGATAATGACATTGAATTAAACAGAAAGCCAAAAGGATGAAAAACAAAGACACCATTAGAAGAACCTCCATGATCATCTCTACCCATTACAATGCCTGCTTCTAATCCGAAGTAGAAGCCGTCTTCTCGGGTTTTCTGCAGAGGATCATATGCATCGGAGTGAAAATTCCAGTCTCTCCACCTCTGGTCAGAAAATCAGCAGTCTTGAACAGCATCTCATGAACATCCACAGTACCCTTCGGCGCAATCCCCAAAAACGACAGCACGATTACCAGAATATGGTTCCTCCAGTAGGCAATTCTCCCCATCTTCAGCCTCGACCACCACGGCGAAGCCGGAGGCTTCGCCAAATCTTTCTCCTTCACCACCTCAAACCCTACCTTCCTCGCAATCTCAGCAATATCAGTGTAATTCCTCAATCCGGGCAACGCATCGCCTCTCTCAATCCCCTGTATAATATCCACATGTTCGGGATCATCGGATCGAAATAATTCGGTTGTTACCCACTCGTACGATACGTACAAAGACCCAGGCTTCAACACTCTGTAAATCTCGGCGTAGACTTCTTCAAGCTTCGGCGCGTGACACGTGGCTTCAATCGAGTACACGCCGTCGAAGCTGTCGTCGGCAAAGGGCATCTGGAGGAAATTGCCGCAAACGACTTCGCACAGGGAATCCAATCCGGCTTTCTTGTTGTGCATACGGGCACGTTTGACCTGGTACTCGTTGATGGTGATTCCGACGACGTTCGCGCCGGAGTGGGCGGCGATGGCGCGCATAGGGCCTCCGACACCGCAGCCGGCGTCGAGAACACGAGCGCCGGGCTTGACTCCGAGCAGATCTACGGCCATTTCTTCGTGGAGGCGAGTGGCGTCGCGGTGAGATTTCCCCGGGACGGAAGGGGAGAAGTGGAAGGATTGACCCCAACCCCACTCGTAGATGTCGGTGACAAGATTGTAGAAGGTGTCGACGAAGGCGGGGACTTTTTCGGCGGTTTCGATCTCCTTGGGGCGGCGAAAGAAGGACCAGTACTGTTTGTAATTGTCTTGCACTTTCTCGCGATCGATGGAGCCGCCGGAGAGTTGGACGGCGTGTTTGCCCTTCCGTTCGGCGGAGCCCATGACGCAGACGAACCAGTAGATGCCGCCGGCGACGAGGAGAGAACCGGTGCAGAGAAGAGATAGAGAGTCCATGATGTGAGAGAAAGTAGAGAGAGAGAGAGTGGCGAAGTGGAAGTGGGGGTTTGCTATATTTATGTTAGGGATTTGTGTCGCTCTGGTGGAGATACGTTTCACCGATTAGATTAGCGTCAATCACGTCTGGACACGTCAACATCAATTTGGCAAATTTAAAACTATCAAGTAGCACAGACCTCGTGATGCAACCTCTGCCGGCCCAATCGGACGTCCGTTATGGGCCGATTGGTCCGATTCGACTCAAGTAAGAGACCTATGCATACAATGCCACATTTTACGAAGGAAATGATATTTTTATTATTTCAAAAAAAAAAAAAAAGGGATAAACTTGACACATTTTATCTTTTAATAAAATTTTATAATTTTAATTTTTTTTATGGATAAACATTACAATTATTTCAAAAAAAAAATAGGATAAACTTGACACATTTTATCTTTTAATAAAATTTTATCATTTTAATTTGAAAAATTACTAATGTACAAATATAAAAAAATGAAGTGCAAAATATTTCCTCAGTCCAAATTAAGTGTTTTAATTTTTCCTTTTTGTATGTCCCATTACAAAGATTATTTATTTATTAAGTAGTGATATTGGCGCTCAACAATTGTACTCTCGCGCTCCATATCATTTTTATATCAATAAAGTCCTTCGTCTTCTTCTTCCCCTCTCTCCTGTTCCCATTACTGCCGGGTTCATCTTCAAACTTCCAAATCTTTTTAATTAGGAAAAAAAAATCACATGAACTCCCGTTTTCGTCCAAAATACTTTCACTAAAATTAAACTCTTTCACCTCTAAACCGACATCACATTGTTTCATTTCCGTCCAAATCCATTAAATACATGTGAAATGACAAATATACCCCCTATAATATAATATAAAAAATACAAAATAAATTTTATTTTGTCAATTACAGTAGCAAAGAATTTTTTTTTTTAAAAAAAAAAAAGAAATTTAGTAGTAAACAGTCCAAAGAGAAAAAAGGAAATTTAGTAGTAAACAGTCCAAAAAAAAAAAAAAAAAGGAAATTTAGTAGTTAACATTCCAAAATGTGTGTGACTGCTTGGAAGATGGCCGGTCAACAAAAGACAATAACCGATCACAATCGTCGTTCTTTCCGGCGTCATGTCATCACCGGAAACCTCGTTGGATTGATCTTCCAACACCCGGAAAGCTTCAGCCGCCTCGGTTGGAGCCTTCTGGATGTCCTTGGCATCAACCGTCGCCAGAACCGGCAGCCGCCATGCTGAGTCAGCAAAATTGAGGCAAGCCAACCGGCGGTCCTCAACGCTAGCGCAGCCGTTCGAAGACCACATCTTCGAAGCCCAATTCTACGGCATTGAAAGCCTCCTCTTAGCTTCGCAATCGAACCCATCTCAGTTTGAAGCTTTTAATCTCGAAAAATCATTGATTTTCAGTTGAGTGGCCGTGGCTCGCCCTTCGCGATCATCTTTTGATTGGGCTCTTCGAAGAAAATCCACAATCTTGACTCAATTCACCGCCGTCGATTCTCTATTGCCGTTATCGTCGAATGTAGCCGCGGCCGGAGCATGTGACTTTTCTGGGTTACATATTCTTGATCTTGATTAGGGTTTAGTTAGAGAGAAATCCTTCTAGAAGTGTCAGTTGATTTCTCTCGTAGCAATTTGGGGTGTTTCTAGCTACTTACAAGAGGAGCAAACAGAGGGAAAATGTTGCCGTAGTCGCTCAAGGAGGTCCAGATCGAAATTTTAATTTGACCGGGTTGGTGATTGTGGCAACGCCGCCGCAGAAGGAAGGGTTTACAACAATACTTTGGTTCTTACCTTGCTGGCGGTGAAGTTTTCAAATTCGTCCTCGAGCTTCTGTTGCAACGCATCGGAGTCGGTGTCCGGCGGCGTTGTAAAAATGTTGTTGGAGGGAAAAAAGAAATCTCCTCAGGTATAGCCAATAAAAATGTTGTAAACTACATATTTGCCTCTCCCTTCTTTTCTTAAAAGGAAAAATATGGATGTTGAAGGGAAAAAAGAAAAAACGAAGAAAGTTTTCACATCCCATAAGCAAATGCACTTTCCAGAATGAAATTGTCAATTTATTCTCAGAGCCTGGCTTTTTCTTCACTCACAGTAGGAATTTGATATCTTACAAGAATTCAAACTGAGAACAAAAACAAACCAGCCCATAAACATGAATTAGCTTCAATTTTTCTGTAAATGGTTCTTATCTCATTACAGTTCTAAATAACAGCACTACTTTGGGCATAGAGCTTCTATAAAAAATATGATTTAGTACAACAGTTGCAAGTAACAAAATGGCTGTGAATTAACCCACACAATACACAAACTGAAGTTTTTGGCAGTGGGCTCCGGCGGTACACACGCTTATATATATATATATATATATAACGCAGAGGACAGGGGAAGGCCTATTTTAGGGGGAAAAAAAAATTAATAAATTAATAAGCCCGTGTTACTCGTGTTAAGGGGGTGTTTAATTTTAGTGGAGGTATTTTGGACAAAAACGTACAGGAGGTTATTTGATTTTTTTCCTTTTAATTATTATTAAGTGTACAATTTTATTTTATTTTATTTTTTACTTTGTCTAATTGGAAATATTTATCGTTCTTAAAATCGCATTTTTCTCTCTACTTTCTCACTCTAATTTCAAGGGCTTCTTATTCATGGTGTGGTGCACGAACAGCTATTTTTTAAAATCTTTTTCATCCCTTATTTTATTTAGGTGAAAATATGTCCCAATCACAAATTTCAAAGCCACTGGGCCCGCCCTCTTACTCCGGCAGAATTTTGCCACCGGTGGCCACTGCTGCCGTCTCTTCCGCCGCTCAAAGCCTCCATATGTGATCAGATTCGAGAAAGGAAATGCTAAGGTTTGGTTCGAGAAAGAAAAGAAAGAACAATAGTTTAGGAAGAGAGAAAATATGAGAGGTTTGACACGTATTGCCAGGGTCAAATTTGTCATTTTAATTTGATAAAACAATGGGTGGAGCGCCACGATATATTTTGGAACGTTAATATTAGGGTAAAGTGCATAAAACTCCTGAACTTTTAGTCAATTGCACAAAACTCTCCGAATTAATAATTGCCTATCTGAAGTATGATAAAGTTGCAGTTGAGGACATCAGGTGAGGTTCGGCACCGAAAAAAGAGGATTACAATATTACCCTTAAGTGAAACTAAGTGAAACTAGACGTATTAGTATTGTCTTAACTCAAATCTTAACCATCCAATAGAATTGTGACAACACATCATTACCTTATCACCTCAACCTTGTCAATGCCAAACACGGCCTTATACGCAAGGCTTTCTCTCTCCACGCTTTATTTTTCCCTTCGTTGACGACGTTTGTCGACCAAAAAGGTTTCGCCTGGTCTATATGATGCTCACCAAAAAGGTTTGTCGGCTGTATCTATTTGTGTTCACCGGAATGAGACTTCACTGGTTTACTCGATCATGGAATTTGAGGTTGGGCTCTCGCCGGTTTCGCTGCTTGTTGATTTGTAGAGCTTCTCATCAGCGTCGGCAGTCATGGAGTTTGAGGTTGGGCTTTCACCAGTTTTAATGGAAAAACCTTCATTTTGATTGGAGTGGCCGTAAATAGTCCCAGTGTTATCCCCTTTGGCGGGCACTGTGCCAGCCTTCAATTCTCTTTTGCTATTCATAAGATCGTCTCTTTAAATTCGCCACATAATCATTTGTTAACTTATTATCTCTCTAAAACGATCAATTACTGAGTTTCAACTCATAAAAACACTTCGATCTTGGGAATACAGGGATAAACCAAGAGGCAGCAAAGACTGATTGTATCAATTTACAGGATGTAGGCCATGGTGAGAAACGTGGTGGTGCCAGCTCAGAGCTCCGTCGTCAAAGTGGTGTCACGTTTGGTGAGTTTGAAACACTCCAACTCTGCTCCCGGTGACGAATAAGTTCAACCAAATCAGCTGTTCTCAGTTTTGGATGCGGTGTCAGCGGGTCGCGGTTGTTCCGTTCTCAATCTCCATGAAAGATGGAAAGAGGTGCAATTGTATATATATGTGTGTGAAATTAAGAGAAAGGTTAGGGTTCGTTTGTAATGGTTGATTGGCTGGTGATTTGGTAGGGATAGGGTTCCAACTTCCAACAGACAAATTTGGGGTCAATTTGGTGGTGGTTTCAATTTACAGAGTTGGGATTTGTTTTCTTTTTGTTTTGTTGTCTGTTGTATAGGCAAACAAATATAAAATAAAATAAATATATTTAGGGTTTATTTATAAGTTTTGATTTTTTATACCTTTATAATTATAAAGGGTTGTTTTGTCATTTTTTATTTTCTGCAATGGCGCGTTATTAACACACCCCCATTTAACGGTGAGAAATAGCCGGAACTTCGCCAGTGGGCATTGTTTGCAAAAAAATGATAGTTCAGTGGATTAACTATAAAAAAAATGGTTCAAGAGGGTTTTTAGAGAGAGAGAGTAAAGTTCAGGGGAATTTATTGCACTTTACCCTTAACATTATAATTTTTTTAGATGTTTTAAATTTTACTAATGCCATAATATAAAGTGTTCACATTTTTTTTTTTTGAGATATTCAAATTTCAAATTTCTCATCAATAAAGTCAATATTTAATTTATGAAAGTGAGGGAGAATCTTATTGTGTTGTCACCGATTACTTCATGAAGGTGAGGGAGAATCTCAAAGTGACGTCACTGATTACATAATAATTATACTTTCTCTGTCTTATATTAAATGTTCTTTTTAGGAATAAATTTTTTAAAAGGGACATGTAATTATTGCATTGTCCCCTTTAAAAAATACAAAACTACATTTTCAAGTTTGAATATAAACAAGTTTGAATTTTTTTAAATTTTAAAGATATTTTATGGAAAGATGTGAAATATATTGTTTAAACTTAGTAAGTGCACAAGTATTTTGGGACAATCCAAAAAGAAAAGATGGACAACTAAATTGGGACAAAAGGAGTACTTCATTAAAGAGACATATCTTAGAGTGAAAAAATACTGTAATACTAATTATACTATTGGTATACTTTATTGAGGTAAAATCACATATCCCCCTCTATTTTTAAATTAATGCAAAAAAGCCCTCCACTAAAATTAAACAGCCCCTTAAATTAAAAACCTGTTATCATAATGCCCCCATTTCGTTAAACTGCCATCCAAAGGGAGCATGTGTATGCCACGTGCTCTTGTTTAATCCATTTTATACCCAAAATACCTCTCAGGGTGTGCCTAGTAGCAACACCTGTTAATCGTTATCATCATTAAATCGAACGGATGAAGTGAATGTTAAGTGGATGTACTTCCCTACACGAAAGCTTTGGGCAGTGCGGTGGTGGTAAATGTAGTCGTCGTGCCACATATAATGGATGAGGTGGTGATGTGAGGTTTTACTAGAGGTCGGTGTGATGTGAGATTTGGGCTCATCAGTTTCTGGCGCCTTGGCATTGTTCGCAATTAGGGATAAAAGTTTGGCACTTTTATCTATATAATTATAACACACTTGACTTTTATGAGATATGATAGTATGTCTCGACCATTAGGGTAGTTGACTCTAAGTCAATGTGTTAGTGTACTTAGAGTATACTAAATTGGATCACCATAAGATCACACTATACAAATTACTGTCAGTATTTTGGTGTGAGTCTTATCTACTAGATACATTAAGCTCTACATACTAAGAGGTTTAGTGGACTCAAGTTTTAGTATTGGTCACTTTGACTTACCAACGTGTGAGATCTTTTAAGGTCAATATCACGGTATCTTAGGTGACTAATGTTGAAACTATGGGAACAAAAATGTTTAACATGGAATCCACACTTTTTATAATAGTTAGAATATCCCATTGATGCAATTTAATAAATTTGATCACTGGAACCTGGCCAGGTATTTTTAGTAAAATGTTTACTAAATTATTTTTCTATTATTTATTTAGAAAAATATTTATTTTGAAAAATTATTTTATAAAAGAATTTAATTCAGTGATCATACGAATTAAATTAGTTACTCAAGAAATATAAAATATAAGTAAGCATTAGGCGTGACGATATATATTTTCCTGGTCTATCTATGGGTATTCGGTAGTAGAAGGGCTATTTTTTTTTTTTTTTTGTTTTTTTTTTTAGTAGGATAGGGTCTTGTTATAATTTTTGAATCCTATAGTGAAATTATAATATTATTGTAGTGCTTTATTGTAATTAATTGAATATGATAGAGTTATCTATATCCAATTGGAGTTAGGATAAGAATTCATTTTTGATCCTCATCTCTAGCCCCATCTTTATAGGTATTATATCTTTCAAGTTGGATACTCTGTCTATGATGTACAAAACTATAAGAGTAATGATACTTGCACCGATTTGTTGCACCGAATGTTTCTCATTGGCTATTTATGCACAATACATGTAAGTGGATGACCCCACTTCTTTGTTTATGTATAAATGGACTGATTAAAAGAAATACTTCTTTATTTATGCATAAATTAACCGATTAAAAGAAATACTTCTTTATTTATGCATAAATGAACCGACAATTCATTACAACAAATCGCATAAATAAACAAGTGAAGCCTTCCACTTACATGTACTATGCATAAATAATTCATCAGAAATATTCGGTGCAAGTATCATTACTCTTAAAACAATTAATAAGTATTTAAATTTCACATCATAAATAGAGGTAAATTTATCAATTCACTTTGACTTAGCTGATTCAAATGGAAATGGAGGCAACCTGGTAACGTTCATGTTTAATTTTGGTAAGTAATACTTTTGGTATATTATCACATGGTATCATCAAGTAATTAAATGCTAGCATGCAATAATAGTACTCATTCTAATAAATGCATTTCTGCTTATAAGATTGTGGGGCTTCTTTCAAATAAATCAATATATATTCAATAATAAGGATAATTTCTGAGTACAAAATACAATGAAGCGGTTATCAAAGGAAAATCAGTCCCTGGGCTTGGGCGCCTCGGCCCTTATTTATAGGCCCAGGTCCTTGCACAAATGGGGAAGTCTCTCGAGACTTATCCTAGGGTAGCAATGATGCCCTATTAAACACAATATGGGTATTCAGGTCCTTTTATCTTGAGGATATGTACTATCACATTAAATATCCATCCCTTCGAAAGTGGCGGTAGTTGAAATTCATTAATAAGATGAGTAGTGTCTTAGTCAAGGCGCGTGAGTTTTTGGTTTTTTAGTTTGTCAAGGTATCCAGTGTTGTTAGTGTTAATTGGCTCGAGTAGACGATGATGACGTGAGATGTGCCCGGTGGCTTAATCCTCTACAAAGATAAGATACAATTTTTTGTTTTGTTTTGAGGAGTTTTAATTGCAGTTGCACAGTCGCACTCCTAATTGGTTAAGATCCCTAAAATTACACGTTCCTTAATTAAATGTCTCGTACCTTTATGAAACATTTAAAATACAAATTTATAGGACAAAAGTGCCCTTTTAATATATTATTTATTCTCTCCTAAGTTAATTTGTATACATATGTAAACACGTGTGTTTATATATTATCAATAACATTCTCATTATGATTATGATTATGATTATTTTCTTTCTATTTTTTTTTATGGATTATTTTCTTTCTATCTTTTTTTTTTTTTTGGTTATTTTTATGGATTATTTTCTTTCTTTTTAAAATTGTCTTTTAGCTATATACCGAGTGTGTATATATATATTATATGGATTCATAATAGAGAAAAAGAAAGTTGTTGTTTATATGTATGAAAGTTGCTGTTTATATATATAGATACTCAATAAATAAATAAATAAATATATATATATATATATATATATGTATATATATATATATGCCATCCAAGTAAGGAGAGAGAGTAAATAATTAAAAGGGTATTTTTGTCCTATAAATTTATATTTTGAATGTCTCGTAATGGTAGGAGACACTTAATTAAGCAGCGTGTAATTTGAGAAATCTCAACTAATTAGGAATGGGACTGCAATTAGCAAATTTTTTGTTTTTATTTTTATTTTTTTAATTTTTTAACAAGATAAGATACAATTCATTGACAGCATCCATGTCCGGTGGAATGTATACATTTGAATTATAAGTTCACTTTAATGCTCTAACTATATTAATGACATAATATTATTAACTTATACTGCTTACATGTAATGATATGATTTATTAATGACACACTCAAGTACATTGATTTATTAGATATAAGGCATATATTTATTTCTAATTCTTCTTCAACCATTTGGTATATTAATGATTAATATTAGATGTTCAAACCTTTTAATTATTAAACTTTTGAATCTACGAACATAATTATAAGGTTTTGAACAATCTACTAACATAATTATAAGGGTTTGAACATTAATTTATAAACAACAGAGGAATATGTGGACTTCACTTGGCGAAAAAAAAAACTTGCTCCCTATGCACTCTCACCATTAGTGGGGACACCTAGAGCAACCAAGTTTTTTTCCCCTCAACATCTTCTAACACGTTGCTTGAGGATCAAACTAACTCACAATGTTAAAAAATTTCCCATCTACATAAAACTCTAATGAATCAAACTAGATTTTGATTCTTTTTTAAAAAAAAAAAAAAAAAACAGAATCTTGTGTAAACTTTAGAATTAATTTCACCTTAAATTTGAAAAAAATTCATTCCGGTATAACTTTTTGGTTACAAGTAATCATTTTTCTATAAAAGCAGGTGTCTCGTATGTTTAAATGAAAATTTTCTTTCGATTTCAAGAAATTTTATATAGATCTTTCAACTTCTTTTAAACACTTTGCATATGATCCTAGTCAATGTAAGATGTATTAAGGTGGGGAAATTATTAAATGGTCTAGGATTAAATAGACTCAGACAATTACAAATTGTTGTTATGTATCAGCTTTATTTAGGTTTTTAATTGTCGATATCATTTTTATCACTAATATCTATAAATATATTTATTTTGAATTGTAAAATATTTTATTGGAGAAGTTATTAGATATTCCGGAATCATACGAATGTAGTTAGTTTCAATCAAAGTTTTTTAACTAAGAAAAGTAGATTAATAAGAGTTTTAATAAAATTTTTAAAAAAAAATAAAAAACCCTAAATGTACATTTTGATTGGATTAAACAACCAAATTATTCACATATTGTTAGTTGAATTAGATTGGCCTCATGGATTTGAAATTATATTAAGAAATACTTTGTAAATTCTTGACTTTAAGGTTCCATTTGTTTTGACGTAAAATATTTTTTTCAAAAATATATATTTTTTCAGGTAATTTATTAATTAATTATTATTATTTTTTCAATATCAAAAGTCTAGGTCGAGGTTGAGGTCGAGTCTATCGGATGGGGTATGTAAAATAACTTAATGAAAATTGATGAATAAATTATTTTTGTTAAGTTTTAATATTTTTTTTCTTCATAAATATTTTACGACAACCAAACATCAAAAAACACAAAAGTATTTTTGAAAATATTTTACGCTCAAACAAATGGAGTCTAAATTAATGAGACTATGGTTTCGTTTGTTTCGACGTAAAATATTTTTTTCAATTTTTTTTTTCTTTTTAAGGTAAAATATATATATATATATATATATATATTTGGTGTTCAACCGAGGTTTAGATCAAGATTGAGGTCGAGTCCAACGGATATGACATGTAAAATAACTTATTGAAAATTGATGAGTAAGTTATATTTGTTAATTTTTAATTTTTTTTTTGTAAATATTTTATAACAATCAAACACTAAATAATAAAAAAATATTTTACACTCAAACAAACGAAGACTACTACAAATGGAAGAGTTGTGAATTGAAAGTGAAAGTTGTAGAAGGCGTTTACAATATTAATTTCAATTAGAGGTTTTATAATTATGTTCTTCTTGTTTCTCACTTTCCCTCTTAGAGTACAAGATGTGATCATGTGACAGAATCAAGCACTGATAAAATAATTTGGTAAATTAGTCTGAGAACTATTTTAAAATTAACAATGATCTAAATTACTTGCAAGATGGGGTGGTCTCTTTTGGATCTGCTATGGTCCAGGCTGGCTTGGGCCTTTGTTCATGTGTTGGCCTTGTTTTTGTCGGCCTCTTTTTAGGCTTTTCTACTTCGGCTGCCCTTCATTCCACATGTATGTATTTCAAATTGGGCCATGCACTGAAATAACTCCCACAGCATGTTTACACCTCGTATCACATGACGCTCTTCGTGTGTGAAAAAATATTCATAAAGTTTTAATTTGAAACAAATTGGTCTCTCTTAACATATTTAAATTATAGGTTGACAGAATTGCCTTTACATACACATTTTACATATGATTTAAAAATGCATCATTTTATGAAATGAGGAAAGTGATCATTTAGCATATAAGGAGTATAATACGCATTGTATTGTAATTTTATCGCGATTTGAAAAGTATGATAATAGTAGATGATTGAACAACTATTTATTTATTTATTTATGTTCAATAAAGATTGAACTCCTATTTGTTACTATGTAAAGAATTATATATTAAAGAAAATTTATTGTAAATTCTAAAGTTTAAAAAATTAAATGTATATTGTTTATATATAATGAATAAGTATCTTTAATTTATTTTTTAATTGTATATTTAGTAAAAAATAATAAATATATTATAATTTAATAGGAAATAATTTTTTTTCTATTTTATAAGTGTAAAAAGAACTAAGTTTTTATTTCATATAATATATTGTACATTAATCTGACAAGTGTAACACATTTTTTCTTTTTTGAGAGATAATACCGAGAGATAAATGCATTATTAACTGAAACATATAGAGATAAATTTTTGTTTTCGGAAACGTTGTTGAAAATAAAGTTAAAGTGTTGACCCGGCTATGCCACCTAGAAAATCAAAATTAAGGCGTTTTTGGTCGGATAAATCAGAATTGTTCTAGGGCGGGGTGGTGGCTCGTGATTCGGATTTCGCAGAGCAGATTGATTGGGCTTGAGACTGTTTTCTTCTAGAAAGTTTGCAGTGCTGAGATAGCGAGTTTCTTTGCACTGGATTCCTAACCAAAAAAAACAATATATATATATATATATATATATATATATAATAACTTAATCATCAAATTTTGAAAAGTTATTTTATACTCTCTGGACTTGAAACATTGATCTAAACTTTTGTCAAATATCCAATTTTTTTTTTTTTATTATTTTTTTTTTATCTAAAAGTAAATTTTTTTTGAAGAAAATATTTTACGTCCAAATAAACGGACAGTTTGTTTTGACGTAAAATATATATATTTTTTTCAGGTAAAATACTTTTTTTACTTTTTTGTGTTTGACAAAGGTGTAAGTGGAGTCTAGGGATGGCAACGGGGCGGGTTTGGAGCGGGTTTCCCTAAATCCCGCCCGGCCCCTTTTAATTTTTGTCAAGTCCATGCCCGCCCCGAGACCCGCGACGGGTTGAATTTTGATATCCAACCCCGCCCCGTTAGGAAATACTGTGCCCCCGTGCCCGCCCCACTAACAAATTTTTTTCTCCCACTTTTTGGAACTTAAACTCCTGCTATTTAAATGTGCAAAGCCTAGGAATGACACAACATAAATAAAATTATGTATTCTAACAAAAATAAAAAAAATAACATGCACATAACATAATTCAAAGAACATAATAAACAAAAATAAAAGTTTAATACAACCAAATCACAAGAAGTTCTAAGCTCCAATTTCCACCATAACCAAAACAAAAACAAATTTAATACCAAGTTTACATCCCAAATTAGGATTGTAAGAGATGGGTTGGGTAAGCCGCTAAAATAACTTATTAATATATATATATATTAAATATAGTTATATGCGGGGCGGGGCGGGGCGGGGCCCCTAGGATATGTATATTGAACCCTTACCCGCCCCGTGACCTTCGACGGGTACAAAATTTGTATCCATGTCCGCCCCAACGGTATAATACGTGTTCCCATATCCGTTATTAACGGGGCGGAACGGGGCGGGGCCCCGGCAGGGCGGTAAAAATTGACATCCCTAGTGGAGTCCATCAAGTGGAAGCGTGTAAAAGATTTTGCATAAAATTGATGAATAAGTTGTTTTTGTTATATTTAATTTTTTTTTTTTTTTTTGTAAATATTTTACAACAACCAACTAACAAAAAATATAAAAAATATATTTTAAAAAATATTTTATGCTCAAACAAACGTAGCCTTAATATAAATATTTTTCCTTTTTTTTTTGTTTGGCATGCTCTTTATTTTAGGCATTTTATTTTTGGCTAAAACATAAACAGTGTTTTTGCTGTAGAAGTATTTTGGGAAAAAATCAGAAGCACGTTTGAGAATGATGTTTTTGGCATGCGTTTTGTTTTAGGCGTTTTGTTTAGATATTGGTTTTAGGTCATGAACAGTTGTCAAAATAAGAAAAAATAACTTTTTGGTATTTTTGTTTTGGATCACTGCTCATGAAGTGTTTTAGTACTGTGTAAAATAAAACAAGGCTCACCAAACATACTTTTGTTACTAAAATTACTGTAGCAGTTCAAAAATAAAAATAACAGAAACAAAACGCATGCCAAACAGGACCTAAAAAAAAATAAAAAAAAAAACCATCTCTTTTTTGAAGCAAAAGTGATGGCTCACTCCCCAAGGTATCAAGCAAAAGACGCAATTGAACTAAAATCTTTACATGGCCTTGTTTTTGTCGGCCAAAGCACTCCACTCTTGCTTCTAAACTTGAACTTCCCTCTACTTGGTGTTATTGTATTCCCATTCTGTTTGTTTGTTTTTTTTTTTAAATTTTTTTTGGTTATTATTAATTTTTTTTTTTTGGTTGTTAATGTGAAAAGGTTTGTTTTCATCCTCAATTGATTGAATTTCTTATGTTTTTTACCTTGTGGAAAGAAAAGTCGAGAAGAGTGAATGAGCAATGGTTGGATCATAACGGATCGTTTCTTTCGACGTTATATGTATATATATATATATATATATATATATATGTATGTATTTTCAAGTAAAATATTTTTTATTTTTTTTGTGTTTGACAAAGTTGTAGGTCGAGTCTTTTAAGTGGGAGTGTGTAAAATAACTTGCATAAAATTGATGAATAAACTATTTTTGTTATATATATATATATATTTTCGTAAATATTTTACAACAACCAACTAACAAAAAATATAAAAAATATTTTATACTCAAACAAACGGAGCCTTAATATAAATATTTTTCCTTAAAAAAAAAAAAAAGGATAAGGGTACGTTTGGCATGCGCTTTGTTTTAGGCGTTTTGTTTTTGGCTAAAATAGAAATAGCGTTTTTGCTGTAGGAGTTTTTTGGAAAAAAATTGGAAGCACATTTGAGAATAATGTTTTTTGCATGCACTTTGTTTTAGATGTTTTATTTAAAACTTGGTTTTGAATCATAAACAGTTGTCAAAATAAGAAAAAATAATTTTTTGATGGTTTCGGTTTTGGGGTCACTGTTCACAAAGTGTTTTAGTATTGTACAAAATAAAACTAAAATCACTGTAACAGGCCAAAAATAAAAACAACATAAATAAAACGCATATCAAACGAAACCTAAAAAAAAAGAGGAAAAAATCATCTCATTTTTGAAGCAAAAGTGATGACTCACTCCGTCAAGGTATCAAGCAAAAGACGCAATCGAACTAAAATCTTTATATGGCCTTGTTTTTGTCGGCCAAAGCACTCCACTGTTGCTTCTAAACTTGAACTTACCTTTACTTGGTGTTATTGTATTCCCATTTTGTTTGTTTTTTATTTTTTTATTTTTTTTTGGTTGTTATTAAATTTTTTTTTGGTTGTTAATGTGAAAAGGTATGTTTTCATCTTCAATTGATTGAATTTCTTATGTTTTTTTACCACGAAGAGTAAATGAGTAATGGTTGGATCATAACGGACCGTTTATTTCGACGTAATATATATATATATTCAAGTAAAATATTTTTTATTTTTTTTTGTGTTTGACAAAGGTGTAGGTCAAGTCCATCAAGTGGAAGTGTGTAATATAACTTGCATAAAATTGATAAATAAGCTATTTTTGTTTTTTATATATATATATATATATATTTTTTTTTTTTCGTAAATATTTTATAACAACCCATTAACAAAAAATATAAAAAATATTTTATGCTCAAACAAATGGAGCCTTAATATAAATATTTTTCGTTTTTAAAAAAAAAGGATATATGTTTGGCATGCGCTTTGTTTTAGGCATTTTGTTTTTGGCTAAAATAGAAATAGTGTTTTGTTGTGTGAGTATTTTGGAAAAAAATCAGAAGCACGTTTGGGAACGATGTTTTTGGCATGCGCTTTGTTTTAGGTATTTTGTTTAGAACTTAGTTTTGGGTCATGAACAGTTGTCAAAATAAGAAAAAATAATTTTTTGATAGTTTTGATTTTGAGTCACTGTTCACGAAGTGTTTTAGTATTGTGTAAAATAAAACTAAAATTACTGTAACAGTCCAAAAATAAAAATAACACAAATAAAACTCATGTCAAACGAGACCTTAAAAAAAAAAAAAAAAAATCTAATTTTTGAAGCAAAAGTGATGACTCACTCCTGTCAAGCAAAATCGCAATTGAACTAAAATCTTTATATGGCCTTGATTTTGTCGGCCAAAGCACTCCACTCTTGCTTCTAAACTTGAACTTACCTCTGCTTGGTGTTATTGTATTCCCATATTGTTTGTTTGTTTTTTTTTTTTTTTTTGGTTGTTATTAAATTAATGTTTTTACCTTGTGGAAAGAAAAGTCGAGAAGAGTAAATGAGGAATGGTTGGATCACAACCGACACGTAGAAAATTTAGAGGCCACGTACCATCACCGTTATAACTTATACCTCACTTTTTCCTGCATACCATTTTGCTTTTTTCCCCTTCTTTACAAGCTCCAGTTAAAAATAAGGCCAATGGAATAAGTTTCATTTTCTCATTTTCTTTTGTCGAAAGCAAAACCACAATAGTCAAAAGTCGGTCTCATATATAGATATTTTGTCTAATCTATAAATCAATGCAATTCTACCAACGTTTCAAGGAGTAATCTCACTGACCTAGCTATATCAAAAACCTAGAGAGAGAGAGTGTTTAGAGAGAGAAATGGAGAAGTTGGGAAGTTTAACCCACCTGTTTGTGACGGTGTTCCTCTTTAACTTCGCCGTAATCATCGTAGTTCCGGCTATTACAGACATCACCATGGCCGCACTTTGTCCCGGTAAAGATGAATGCTCACTTGCCATCTACCTCACCGGTATTCAACAGGCGGTATGTACATACACATACACATACACATACACATACACATACACATACATACATGCATATATATATATATATAATTGATGCATACATCATTCCCTCTTTACTATAGTAGCGGTAACTTTCAGTTACTCTTCTGAGCCATCATCATGACTACTCTGCTTTTACTTTGATTATCTTAATCTCTCTCTCACGCACTCACACCATTTTTTTGTGCATGTAATTCAATGCCTTTCCGGATTTTGGGACTGTAATTAACGTCCGTTTTGTCTTCATCTAATTAACGTCCTCAAATTGAACTCAATTATATACTCTTAATTAATTAAAGCTTGGAATTATTTTTTTCACCCTAAACTCAATTCCAAATCCATGGAATGAATTTCAGGCTGTTAAACATACAATTGGGGAGACTCAAAAATCCCACCACGCATCTTCATTTTGTAATAGCATATATATATTTTTAGAGTAAATTGTAAATAAAAAACACTCTATATAAAAAAATCTGGGGAAAAAAAAAAAAAGTCTTTACTTTGTTTTATTATATTCGCTTTGGAATATAAAATACCGTATCTTGAGTTTGGTACAACATGGTTCGTAAGTGCACACGTCGACAAGTATGTAGACGACAGATCGAGCCCTTGGCTCGACTCCAGACCTAACCTTCAAAGTTCAAACCTACCGAATTGGCTCTTCGTAGCCATTCGTATACGGTATATGTGTGCAGACTTGAGAAGAGAAGAGTAAAGCAGACCAATCAAGTGGACCCCAACTCACCCATGTAGAGATCAGTCGTACCCAATCGTCGTTTGGGCCGTTGGAAATGAAAATTGAAATTTTGAAGGAAAAGAAGAGAGTGGAATCAATTGTAGTGCTCCACTTTTGGTGATGCGGAGTGAATGCATTGGTGTCTGTCTTGTCGTTTGCATTTTCACTTTTTTCGCATGTTGTAATTATTTGTCCATTTCGCATATTGTGCCAACCCTAAATCTAACAGGCGCTTAGCTTTGGTGATTGAGGCGGCCGCCTACAGTAGCAACGAATGTGACCATGTTTGATATATTAACTGTGGACATCTTTCATTTAGTTAATCTTATATTCATTTATATTTTATTCTTGTCTAATACTTTATCCGTTTCTGTCCCATAGCTCATTTTTTATCGGTCCCAGTAAGTGTCTCATTTGAAAAATATTATCAATTTATTTTCTTACATTCAATCAATATAATTAAAAAAATAATAAAAATCATTCTCTAAAAGTTAAAAAAAATTTAATTTATTTATTTTAGGATGAAAAGAGTATATATTAAAAAGATGATAAAACTTTTTATTTAATTTTATTTATTTATTTATTTGGATCTTCTTAGTTTTCTCCACTTTTCTATTAAACTCTAAATTTTTTAATATATATTTTTTATTATTATTTTATATTCTCTCTTTTCATGTCTCTGTCTAAACTAGATTATTCTCCATCTCTCTCACTCCAGCTCCTATTTTCTATTCCTCACCCCTTTTATGTAGTTTTGGACTGGTGTATTTTTATTTTATCTCTCACTTTGTATGTATTTCACCGTAACACTCCAAAGCATTTGAAGTCAGTATTTCGTTTTCAAACAAATTATTAATATTCTCTTTGAGAGCATCCAATTGAGCATTTGAAATCAGTTTTTATAGCATAAAAGATATATTTTTGCCCAAGGCTTGAGCCGCTGTAATGTAACAATAATTAGATTGATGTACTTAAAAAAACTCTTAAGAGCTTCTCATGATTACAGTATAATTTAAAAAAATTAAAATTTGGGTCAGAATTTGATCCAGAACAATCGGGCAGGGGGACTCACCTCATATAAGGTTGGTTTGACTTGTTCCAACATAACTCCTAAAAATTCTTGTAATTTTGTGGTGGCATATATCTAACATGTGGACTCCTTTTAGCTTATGGTATCTGACGCCTTGTTTATTTACAAGAAATATATGATTCATCTAACAGTGACTGGCTTTGGTGCACAGATCATAGGATTAGGGACGGTTGTGATGATGCCACTCATTGGGAATCTTTCTGATATGTATGGAAGGAAGGCTTTGCTCACACTCCCCATGACTGTCTCCATTATTCCATTAGGTAAGAATTCCTTCAACTACTAACTATCGCTTATAATTTTGTGGTGGCATATATCTAAAACAATTTTAAAGCTTGTTTTGTTTCCTAAGTGGGACTAACAAGTGACAACAAAATAGGTGACACGTAGTGTTCCTGTTTTTTTAGGCCACCTATTACATCCACTGGACAAATCACACTCGAAAATACCATCAAATATTCTCAACTCATTGTCATTATCATTTAGAAATACAAAAAAACCTTAAAGTAGATACATGCGTTCTTGGAGGAACTTCAACCCCTCATCTTCCATTTCGGGTCGTATCGTTGCAGTTGTTAGCTCGTTAGTGTCTTGCACCTGCCCACAAAGGTTGTCACAAGAGGAGATACCACAAGGCTACTACTTTGGTAGTTAAGTTTTCATTCATTGCTCCAAAATGCCAAAGTGATCAGATTTAACCATTTCTAACCCCTAAAAAACGAAAAAAGTATAGAACAATTAGCTTCAAACACAAATGTTGCATTTGTCAGCATAGAATTCATTTATTTGGATTGAAATGGAATTAGAGGAAAACTTGTGTGAATTTAATTTTAATATATAAAAAAAGATTATTTCTTTAGTATTTTTAGTTTCATTAATTGTTAGCAATTTTGTGTCTCTATTGATATTGTTAGACTAATAGGAAAACATGTTTGCAGTTATATTGGCATATGACAGGACAACAAACTTCTTCTATGCATACTATGGATTCAGGATTCTCACTGCCATGATTAGTGAAGGAAGCGTTCAGTGCCTTGCTCTCGCTTATGTGGTAATTTGAACTTTTTAACTACTAACTATCGCTTCATATTGATGCCATCAATATGTGCTATTGTTTGGGGTGCAAAATTGTTCTAAAAATATGACTACATCATGGACAATTTGATTCAGAGGGTGTCAAACAAATGAATTTCAACCAAATTCTAAAATGTGACAAGTTAGTGAAACTAGTAACTTCTGTTTGAAGTCATACAAGAAATTTAATGATTGAATTGTACCTTAGTATGACTCGAGGAATTAATGGACTTAGGGAGGACAATCCTGTTGTACTTTTCCATTCTGATACTTAAAAATTTGAAGAAAGTGGAGTTTATTTTTCTGTCTATTATCAAAATAACCTCATGGGGAGTAGTTAATTATAGAGATTTTAAATGTCCCTTTTGCTTGATGAATTTGAATAATTCAATTTAAATATTTATTTTCCCAGAATCATTCTAAAACAACAAAAATGAAATATCCCATTAAATTTTGATTGAAATTCAAATCATCAAATTGAACATTATGTTTTGTAATAAACCCTTTAGCATACCAGGCTTTATCCTTTGACTTGTGAACAGAGCATGTTTAAGATTACCGTTAGAACTAGTTTTCCATCCAAAACCGTTGATGACTAGTGAACAGGCCATGCTTAAGACTACCGTTATAGCTAATCATTACTCTTGCTCTCTCAGGCGGACAACATTTCAGAGGGACAACGGGTGTCAGCATTTGGTGTTCTCTCTGGCATAGGCTCAGGTGCATTTGTCTGTGGTACTTTAGCTGCTCGCTTCCTCTCCCCCGCCAGGGCTTTTCAGGTTTTTGCTCAACATTTTATGTTTTTCTTACCCCTTTTAGATATATATTTTTGCCTGTCAATTGGTTTCAGATTTATTTATTTATTTATTTATTGTATTTTCGACTCAGGTTGCCGCAGGTGTATCTATGGTTGCTGCTGTGTACATGAGACTTTTCCTGAAGGAAACAACATATGAAGGTGATGCTTTGGCTATGCCAATCTTGAAGAGTGTAAGTGACCATGACACTGCTCAATCTGATGGCCAATCATCTAGGAAGGTACAAGTCTTCAAGAAAATTCCATCACCCGTCCAGCTCATTTGCTTGCTTAAAAGTAGGTGAGACAAATTCGGTTCGATTGTTTTCTTTTCTATAAATTATTGTTCTTATATGCTCATTAATTGATCCAATTGATTTTTCATTCCACAGGAAAATAAAATTCCATTAGTGTTACTTAAGGAACATAGGGTGTGAAATCTAATTCTTGACAGTAGAACTTCCAACTATATAGAACTAGGATGCTCTTGCCAGAGGAAATTTGAGGCACCCTTTGAGTCGTAGGGCCTAATGAACGAGGACTCCACAATGGTTTGTTGGTGTGCTTAATACCTTCTCTTTAAAAACTTCCTAAGCCAAAAATCGATGTGGTATGTGATGATACTCTCCTTTCGGTATAAAATCCCAAATTTCTTCTTAAACCCCAACCTTTTTCAAGATAAATAGTTGCTTAAGAGAATTCCAGGATTTTTTTTTTAATTTATTTTTTTGAATTAATACTTCACTGCAAAGCCCATGAATGATTTTCTTCTATATAATGGGTGCAAGTTGTTGGTTTAGCTTTATCGCCCATAATTTTTCTCTCTTTTAAGATGTTTTGACATAATTAAGACTTGTATTCTCATATCGTATTTTGCTCATACTGCAGCAAGATACTTTCACAAGCAGCACTTGTTGCATTTTTCAATAGTCTAGCAGATGGTGGAATTCAAGCTTCATTACTGGTACTTTTCTTCATACTATGAAGTCTCTTCCTTTCATTTCTTATATTCCAACAATCCTGAGATTATTTAATTCTTTCTTTTGACATCCAAAATACAACTCTAAGAATCAATATAGTCAATGTTTCTAGCTTTTTCCCTTGCAAAATCATACTGGACAAGGCACGAACTTTGGGCAACATTAATGAAAACGAAAAATAAGCACAGAAGTTACAGTTGAGGTTATTGGCCTCAAGATAATAGAAACCACAAGGGTATAATTACATATTAAATTTAAATTATTAGGCAAAACAGAAAAATAAAAAGGCAGTCCTCCTTCATAGAACTCAACGAAAGGTGTCCATATGTAAAGCTTACCGAATATGTAGATGTTCAGTGGATGAAGAGAAGAAATACAGAACCATAATGTGCAAACATGGTGCTTCTATGAGTATATGTGCTACTATTATACACCAATTAAGCTTTCTTGTGCATATGATTGCAATGGGAATCAAAATCTGTTTATAAATCTGAAGTTTTCATCCCATGCAGTATTTCTTGAAGGCTCGCTTTCAGTTTAACAAAGACCAGTTTGCCGATACAATGCTAATTGTTGGCACGGGAGCGACTATTTCACAGGTAAGTTTAAATGACCTTCCACTTCTATTTTCTGCTATTACTATCTCTCAACATATTTTTTCCATTTTCTATATGGGCCTTTCTCAAATAAATCCTGTTTCCACGAGTTAATTCGTAAATATTTGTGAATCCTGCAGCTGTTTTTCATGCCCATGTTGGCTCCTGTTATAGGAGAGAACAAGTTGCTTTCCATAGGGCTCTTTTTTGGATTTTCAAATGTAAGCAAGTGCTTTGTATCACTCTGTAACATGTTGTTTTTCAAATGTGCATCCCTCTGTGTAATCAATGTGTATCTAGCTATGTGCGCCTGTGTGCGTGAGAGAGAGAGAGAGAGAGAGAATAAATGGAGTATATGATGGTAATCATTTTCTGGTATTATGCAGATGCTACTTAACAGCATAGCTTGGGCAGCTTGGGTAAGCTCTTTCAACTAGTCATCCTTTATACCGTTCTGCAGTAGTCCTTTGCAATTTATTTGTTAATGGATAGTTGTCTTATTTGCTCCAATAAATTTGAGTTGTCCTTCATCTTATGGATATTTTTAACAATGCTCAGGTTCCTTATGTCGTTTGTGCGCTTGGTGTTTTTTCTGTATTTTCAATACCATGTGTGAGTATACTATCACCTTCAAATAAGCCATATTCTGCTGCTATAATTACTATGATCGTTGATGAGTTCCTGACTTATGCAGTTACGAAGCATTGTATCAAAACAAGTTGGGCCAAATGAGCAGGTATTATTAAAAGGGAGGTTTTGTTATTATGATTTAAGGGCTTATGTTTTAATATGCGTGGAGCTAAAAGTTTATTGATGTTGGATTCCATTGTCCCTGGAATTGTTTATGCATACTCGAAGAGATGTGATGTAGAGTTCAGGAATTTAAACTTAGTAATTAGGCCGCCTAATTCATAAGTTGGGACCATCAAAAGACAGTTTCAATCTTTACTGTTTGTTAATTTGTATTCTGAGAATATCCAATCTCGCTAATTGTTTTCATTCAGCACACAAAGTTTTCTTCTTCTTTTTACTTTGCATTTAATTTGATGGATTTGAACACGTTTTAGGGGATGGCTCAAGGATGCATTTCAGGCATAAGTTCCTTAGCCAACATCATCTCTCCCCTAATATTTAGTCCGCTCACAGGTAAGCTGGAAAGTGATGAAAATTGTGTCTCTCTTCTACATAATGAGAACGAAAAACAAAGATCTGTTTCTAACTAACAACTTGCTATTCTCCTTCCAGCATTGTTTCTATCTCAGGAAGCACCGTTTAATTTCCCAGGCTTCAGTATTCTGTGCATTGGACTTGCATCGGTAAGAGCATTTACTTCATTTGTATATTTCATTATTAGATAAACGGTCAAGTTCACTACATGGCCCACGATTGTGCTGGACCATCCGCTCTCTTTAAAGGAGCTGAGCTTATAAACTTGACCAATAATACAATGGTTCGAGACATTCAAATATGCAGTACTGATTATGCTTTGGTAAAAGATATGACAAACATGCATCTGAAGCAATACTGTGAAGTCACAAAACCTATAAATTCTTGCAATAACAACATCATACAAGTTAGGTCAGACTGGTAATAGTTGATACAATTATCACATCTCATATACCATTCAATTGTAATATTACAATTGTTCTTGCTAATGGATTTATCCTTACGAAGTACATATTGTTTTGCAGATGATAGCCTTCATCCAGAGCCTAACTATAGGGGTTAGTCACTCCGGTTCAAGTAACATAGTCGGGAATAACAACTGCATGGTGGCGTAGTTGCGAGGATTTGAATGGTATGTAGAAGGGAAAACATATACTTATTAGACTAAATTTAAGACAAACTTATAATTGTATAGCCTCCCAAATATACATGGAAGAGACAGAACAATTAGTTTTCTTCAACCAAGAAGAGTAAAAAATCAAGTGTAACTAACTATAATATTGCCATCATGTAGATTAATCTGCGACAGCTTATGGTATATAACCATCATCATTGTAATCAATATGTTCATCGACATCATTACTTCCTATGGAATCAATCAAATGCTAATCCAAATCTTTCTATTTGAATTTTTTGAATCTTGAGTATTTGAATCTAGGTATTTTCAAGTTTTGGAACAGTACATTGCATAGGGATATATATTATGCTCGAGCTTGTGCACATACCTGCAATTTAAAACATTGTCAAATTTTTATTTTGCGTCTTGTTCATAACATATTTTATATGGTAATCAACGTGAGAATTTTCTTGTGCTTCATGATGTTCGAAACATCCAATATTTGATCCTATTTTCCGACAGATACAAAAGCAACATTGGAAGAGATTCTGAGAGGACAAAAAAGGATTATGTGCTTTATCTTAGCTAGGTTATACACACATGTATTCCTTGATCTCTTCAGCTTGTTACTTTTCTACTAGCTAAGATCCTAAAGGACAAGAATCACACGGTTCATACAAGAAGATATCTGAATTGTTTGCTAAATGCATATACCAGACTTGGCTTGTTCAGTGGCAAATTGGTTTGTTTTTTCCCCCAAATTTTTTATATCTCTCTCTATATATATATATTTACACATACATGCATAAAATAGTCGTGTCTTACTGTGTGAGAGGCTGTTGTTCTGCATCTCTGGTTGAGACATTTTGGTCATGCCTTGTGTGGTGTTATATGTGTCCTTTATTTTCTGGTTTTGTGTTTGGAATTGTATTCCTTTGCTGGGCCTGCATGCTCAGCCTTTGTTGCAAGCTTTGGGCTTGACTTGTATTTCTTTTTATTTTGGGCCTATGGCCCACTTGTAAATTTCCAAAATCAATGAAAATTGCTTTAATTTTCGAAAAAAGAAAAATGTATTCTTTTTTCCTTATATACAGCTGGCTAGAAACTAGCATTCCCGCTAAATTTATTTGGAGATGCAATTTCATATAGGCAGAATTATAACGAACAAATCAGTAAATTGCAGCAAGTATAAACTGAAATGCAAAGAGAGGAGATAGAGAAATTGCAACCATAGACACCGCGATTTTAGCGAGGTTCGGAAACTCCTACTCCTCGGCTCAAGACCCCTCTTGAGACTTCCCAATCCACTATGGCTTCTCCTTACGGGTGGAGAGCAAACCTTGTAGTGAAGCAATTCTCTTGCTTCTTCTTGCTAAGAAACACCCTTTCTTAGACTTCCTTTGGGTCAAACCAGCCCTTACAATAGCTTTGCTAAGAGAACTTCTTCTCTTAGGCTTACAATAGATTTGTTGGAAATATAGAAGTGTTACAAATCTCTCTCTGATTTACAGATTATAACTCACTCTAGAGAATCAATGAATACAAGTGAAGCTCACTCTCTAAGTATGATGTATATGAGAGAAATAATTACAGAACAACAGCTCTGTATCTAAGTGTAAATCTCAGAGCAAAAGCTCTGAATGAATGTCTGAAATTGCTTAAGAAATTCGCAGCTTCTCTCTCTCTGTTTTGGCTATGCAAGCTTGTGAAGATGATTGATTGTTCAGAACAAAAGCTTTCTCAAAGAGTAATACTAGAACAAAAGCTCTGTAGAATGGTAGAGCAAAAGCTCTCTTGGATGCATGAAAATGGCTCTCGCAGCTCTATCTTTTTGAGGCTCAGGCACACCTCTTGCAGACAACATAACTCAGCATATATAGGCATCTTCCTTGGTTAATAGCCGTTGTAAACCCTCCTCAAGATTAAGACATATCAGTGTTGCATTTGGTAGAAAAGTTTGCTTTTGACAGAGAAGCCATGTTTGACAGAGGTGCTCTGTTCATCTGAACAATCAATCATCTAGGCAGATTATAATAATGGCAGATTTAAAATTTAAAGCAATGCAATTTTAGCAAGCTACTTAACATAAATATGCAATTTCATATAGGCAGAATTATAACGAACAAATCAGTAAATTGCAGCAAGTATAAACTGAAATGCAAAGAGAGGAGATAGAGAAATTGCAACCATAGACACCGCAATTTTAGCGAGGTTCGGAAACTCCTACTCCTCGGCTCAAGACCCCTCTTGAGACTTCCCAATCCACTATGGCTTCTCCTTACGGGTGGAGAGCAAACCTTGTAGTGAAGCAATTCTCTTGCTTCTTCTTGCTAAGAAACACCCTTTCTTAGACTTCCTTTGGGCCAAACCAGCCCTTACAATAGCTTTGCTAAGAGAACTTCTTCTCTTAGGCTTACAATAGATTTGTTGGAAATATAGAAGTGTTACAAATCTCTCTCTGATTTACAGATTATAACTCACTCTAGAGAATCAATGAATACAAGTGAAGCTCACTCTCTAAGTATGATGTATATGAGAGAAATAATTACAGAACAACAGCTCTGTATCTAAGTGTAAATCTCAGAGCAAAAGCTCTGAATGAATGTCTGAAATTGCTTAAGAAATTCGCAGCTTCTCTCTCTCTGTTTTGGCTATGCAAGCTTGTGAAGATGATTGATTGTTCAGAACAAAAGCTTTCTCAAAGAGTAATACTAGAACAAAAGCTTTGTAGAATGGTAGAGCAAAAGCTCTCTTGGATGCATGAAAATGGCTCTCGCAGCTCTATCTTTTTGAGGCTCAGGCACACCTCTTGCAGACAACATAACTCAGCATATATAGGCATCTTCCTTGGTTAATAGCCGTTGTAAACCCTCCTCAAGATTAAGACATATCAGTGTTGCATTTGGTAGAAAAGTTTGCTTTTGACAGAGAAGCCATGTTTGACAGAGGTGCTCTGTTCATTGGGCAGAGCTCAGATTTGGAATCATGTATTTGGCCCTTTCAAGAAAATTTAGCTGTTGACTTCAAGAAAGAAACAATTCAACACAGCTAAGGAACAATCAATATATCAGTATGCACATGTGAAATGATCTGCAAAAGCATAAAGTGAATCACAGGTTGAAAGATGAGGGATCTATTTAGCAGATTTGTTTGAACAACAAAAGAGTCGACTTAGTTGAGAACTGAGTCGGCTCAGTTTAAGAGTGAGTCAGCTTGGTTAGCGATAGAGTCGACTGAGTTGAGCAATTTCAAGATTTTGAAAGCGAAGAGCCTCGGCCTGACTGAGTCGGCTGAATTGAGAAGGAAGTCGGCTGAATTGAGAAGGGAGTCGGCTGAGTTATCAATTGAGCCGGCTGAGTTGTATTTTGATTTTGATGAGTCTCGGCCTAAAAACATTTAAGTAAATGTCTTTACAGTATTTATATGTCCATTTACTTTAAGTTTACAATGTAAATAAGGAAGTACCCCCCATTTGGATTTAATAAAAAATATTAGAAAATTGAAATCCAACTAAATCAAAATGTAGAAATTCAGTTTTAGTACAAATTTAGATTTCCGACAGTTTCGGTAAAAATGAATCCTTATGTAGACCAATGTAGACTTGATCAAAAATTCTAATAAAATCAGTTTAGGCTAGTTTAAGTATAAAGAGTTATTACCGGAAAAAATTATTTTGAAATAATCATTATTTCAAAAATCTATTTTTCACACTTAGCCAAAAACACAGTTTTTCATGACGAGCTTTCTGGGGTCCTAATGTCCGTTACCAATTCATGGTAATGAAGGCTTCTCATGCCTTAATTGTTGACCAATAGGAATTATATGATTGATGTGCATAGTCTTAGTATTTCTAGCACAAGTGATGAGTTCTTTCTAAGCTTATGCAAGCTTGAACTAACTCATTCTTTTAGCAAAGATTTCATGTGTCAATTATATGAATGAAGTGCATAGTCTATTGCTAATGGATATAGGAACATATGAATGATATATAATATGCATGGTCCTATAGAGATGAGCTTCAAATGGATTCATAAATACATTGACATTGAATCCTAAACACTCACCATCCTATCTACCCCTTTTTTCATGTTTTGTCCATGATCGTGTAGGCTTTGAGGTAGTCATGCTTTGTTCCTTTTTAGAGTTGCTTTCTTGCTCGTTGTAGTCCAAGCTATCTTTCCTTGTAACTTGAAGTCTTCTTTGTATCTATTTCTTTCATTGATGTGATCTTGAGTAATAGAATACTTGGAATGATCTTTATGATCTTCATTGAGGTTCTTTTTTGAATGTTAACCATCTATAATAGTCAATGTGAACATTAGTCCTTAAATATCATTAATAGTTTGTTGTCATCAAAACATCTTGATTGTTATTAGATGAAATCCTTAAGGTCAACAGAATGGTTTGAACATATGCATCGGTAATGGGAAAGAGATCAAAAATAACATCGAATGACTTTGTTAGAAATGGTTTTTGAGTGAAATGATATATTATACAAGATTGAAGACAAAATTCACGTAGTGAACCTATTCATGTGGGATGAAGAAAGAATGATGATGATATAAATATTATCACACTTTTAGTTGCTGTTTTAGCTGTATCTCTCAGTCCACATTAGATGAACACTCTGTTAGCCTAGATACAGAAGAATATATATATATGTATATATATATATAAATATATATATACATACATATATTGGAAGTTAATTGGGCATAATATATTCCATAAATATAAACATGCGACACGCTTGGAAAAGAGATTAGGAGGCGTTGGTCACCACTCAGCTATCCGGAACATATATAATTAGTAATTAATTAATAAATATAAAACTCATTGAGATTAAAATACATGACACGCATGTAATTAACTAATATTTTTATCCCCAAAAAGCTTGCGCCTTGGTAATGGTTCTTCTGCTATTAATCCTTTTTTTTTTTTTTTTTTTTGGATGCAGGAAATTATCTCTCTTTCTTGTGATGATAAATGTCTATTTTTATATATAAATTAAAGCAATATAACCAACATGGAATGTGCAATAAGTCACAACTGCAATTGCAAGAACCATGGATGAATATATATATGAGGACACTCTCCCTAAGTTTGAAAATATTACAAGAGAATTACAAGAGAGTGGGTGACTTTTGTCTTTCTTTTTGGCGGGGGTGGCTCGATGTAATTCGGATTTGGGCAAAAAATAAAAAAGTCGCCTTTTCATATCATAATATGTAATATATTAAGTATTAAATAATAATTAATTAAAAATCATCCTTCTTGCCTTTTGAATTAAATTCTTATTTTTAAGTGCAATTAAAATATCTTTTTCAATAGATAATATAATCAATCCATTTAATTTTTTTTATAACATAGTTGATCGTAGGTATAATTTTATCAACTTTTTGTTAGATTTTGATTATATTCAAGTGTAACTTTTGAGTTTGTTAAGAGATGAGAGAATGAATGTGAGAAATAAGAAAAATAAATAAATAAAAAAAATAAAAACTAGAAAAAGAGAATATTGAAAGTTTCTTCACTTCCCCACGACTAATATCTTTAATATTTACTACGGTGCAATTTACCGAAAATTATTTAAGAATATAAATATTTGGGCCCGTGTTAGGGTAAGTTATTTTAGGAGATAAACTTGGTTAAAATTTAATTAAAAAGCATGAATGATAATGAGAAGAGAGAAATGAAAAAATGAAAAGTTATTTAGGAGATAAATTAATTGGAATTAGTGTTTAATAATGTTAGGAAACAATTGCAATATTACTTAGGGTTAAATGCACTAAACCCCTCTAAACTTTCTTCTCTTTCTCAATAAACCCCCTTGAACTATCAGATTGTCACTTAACTCCCTACACTATCCCATTTGTTGCAAAAAACCCAAACCGTTAACTGGCCGTCCAAAATTAACGTTGGAACAAGGCACGTGAGACACACTAACTTGGCACAAATTTAGATTGCCAAAAATGACCCTTATGTACAAACCCTCCATATGAATATCTCCTCCCACCTTCGCTTGGCCAAACAAGCCGTAACTAATCTCTCTCTACCTGCAATTTGGCCATTTGTTTCAGCTCTGCCAACAATTAATTCTCAATTGAGAAAGCTAAAATCCCAACCCATCTCACCGCAACGGTTTGGTTACGATAGTCTCCTCTTTGGCAATCAGATGGTGCGATCGGCATTGTTGCAGGTATTGGAGAAATTGCTGTGTCTCTAAAACCCTTTATTCGACAACCGAATTATCTGATGAAACCAGCCGGAAAATAGTGGGCTTTTGGTTATTTTTGGGTTTGATTTTTTGGATTGTGATTGGTTGAATTGTTGGTGACGGATGCATTTGAAGTTATATGCTCATATCGTGATTGGTTGTATTGCTGGCCATGGATATATGTAACTGTTATGGAGTTATTGCAGGTGATTGATTTGTATTGCAACCTTGTAGGTGACGGATGATTCAATTGTGTTCATATTGCTCGTTAGTGTGTATTATATTCAAAACTAACAATTAATTAAGATTTTAGGCTTTGCTTAGTTCACTGGGATAGGAAATCAGGAAATGAACAACATAACAAACTGGCGCAAAATAACCATACTTGAATAAATATGTGTGTGTGTGTGTGTTGAGTTTAAGGTTGAGTTTTTTTTTTTTTTCTCCCTTTTTCTTGGGTATGAGATGAGTTGGATAAGATTACGATGTGGCGAGTTTTTATTGGCTACTGGGATTACATTTGCACCGTCACCAACGGAAGTTGGATAGCGTTAAAAAACGATGTCATTTAATTTAAGAAGAAATTGGTAATTTCAACTTTCTGTTAACAATTGTTTAACGTCGTGTGCTTTAGTGAGGTTTTTGCAACTGCCTCATAATTAAGGGAACTTGTTGCAATTGTCTCATAGTTTAGGGAGTTTGTTGCAATTAATCCTATAATTTATATAAGAGGTCTTCTTATTAGCTGAGGCCTACATCGCTCGCCTACGTCACCCTCAAGCCGCCCCTGCTTTTTGGTTGGTAAGTCTCTCTCTCCTGCACACTCTATCCGTTCTATTAAAAACTCGCCCGCTTTATATTTTATGTAGAAAGAAGAGATACCATTTGTACTAAACTCCTCGCTGTTTTGTCCCGTTATTTAGTACATTTGGACTAAACTCTCTTGTCGCTTTATTTAAAACAAGTAAATTCGTGTTATGTTCGAACCATTCAAAAATAAGACAATAATCAGAATAAGCCAATATTATTCTGAAATGCCAATAGTTAGGATCTATACACTAGCTGACAAGAACCCTTTTTCTTCACCTATGTAAGTTCTGGAACTGATAGCAGACTAATTTAATTACACTACAAATAAATACATGTATTTAGGAGACTAATGCGTAGAGTTCCAAATTTCCCCCACTCAGAGATGACCAAAACTCGGAATCAAAGAAACATTGTGATGTTCCCATTCATGTCTCAAGGCCATCTCATCCCTTTCATGGCACTGGCAAGACAAATAGAGCAAAGGAAGGGTTTAACCATCACCATTGTCAACACCCCATTGAACATCCGCAAGCTCAGATCATCACTCCCTCCCGCCACCAACATACGCCTCGTTGAAATCCCTTTCTGCAGCACTGACCACGGCCTCCCACCGGATTCAGAAAACACCGATACCCTGTCTTTCATTCACATGATTCGCCTCTTGGAAGCCTCGGAAAATCTCGAATCACCCTTCAAGAGCCTCCTCGTGAAAATGAGTGAGCGCGAGGGTCGTGCACCAATATGCATCATCTCCAATATGTTCATGGGATGGACGGTTAAAGTTGCCAACGAGCTTGGAATCTTTCACACTGTGTTTATAGCCGGAGCTGGCTACAGCATGGCCCTCTACTTCTCCATTTCCATGGACATCAGTCTCTGGCAGACCGATGATCATGAGGAATTCTCATTGCCGGACTTTCCTGAAGCATTCAAGATACATCAATCGAGAGTAGCCAATGACCTCAAATACACTGATGCTGCTGATTCATGGTTCCTTTTTCGCAAGCGCCAATTTTCACTTTGCTTGAGCTCTGATGCAATCTTGTTAAACACCATAGAAGGGCTTGGACAAAAGGGAGTGAAATATTTTAGCAGAAAATTGGGTGGTAAACCAATATGGACTATTGGACCAATCTCCTCTTCCATGATCAAAGATGATCAGAAGGAACTAGTTTCTAATAGCAATGGATGTTACACTGAATGGCTCAATCTCTACCCACCAGCTTCAGTTCTCTATGTGTCCTTCGGATCACATAACAGTATCTCAGCTGCACAAACGAAAGAATTGGCCATAGGGTTAGAAGCAAGCGGCAAAGCGTTCATTTGGGTTGCTAGATCACCAACAGGGTTCGACGTTACAGAAGAATTCAGAGCTGAATGGTTGCCTGATGGATTCAAAGAACGACTTAGGCGAACAAATCAAGGAATGGTAATACACAAATGGGCACCACAGCAGGAAATTCTGTCTCACAAGTCCATAGGTGCATTTCTGAGCCATTGTGGTTGGAACTCCATACTGGAGAGTTTGTGTGAAGGCATACCGATAATTGGGTGGCCACTGGCTGGAGAGCAGTTCTTCAATTCCCATATGCTGGAAAAGGAAGTGGGAGTGTGCATTGAGGTAGGAAGAGGAAACAGCTTGGAAGTTGTCAGACACGATCGGATTGCAAAGGCGATAAAGATGGTGATGAACAAGACCGGGAAAGGCGAGGAGATGAGAAGAAAGGCCCGGGAGATGAGGGAGAAGATGGAAGACGCGATTAGAGAGGGAGAAGGCTATAAGGGATCATCCGCACAAGCAGTTGATGAGTTCATCAGCACAGCAATATCCACAACAAAAACATCTGTCCTCCCTCTCAATGCAAAATGATTATAAGAAGATATATATAGCTACTTGAAATAAAAACATATCCAGTCCTTACCCAGGATTTTTGTGATTTACCGTGGCCTATGTAGCCATAGCCATAGATGTCAAATTAGATTTATACACAGTTGATACGACATCAAGTTGATGAGAGAATCAAATGTCGTAAAAAGAAGAATAGGTATTTTGCTTTTTCACAGTTCAAACACAAGAAGTTTCTTTATATAAACATCAATCAAAATTCAAAAGATGACAATTTCCAAACTTTTCCAGAATATATTTCTCAGCAACAAGAAATTTGAATATCTTTTTGTTTCTGTCATCTTCTTAGGAATTATATGTATTAACCTATTACAATATCAAAACTAGGATGATTACATTTATTACAAGTGTCATTCGGACATGGAATGTCAAAAATACACGCAAAGCTCAATAACTGTAAGACGCAAGACTTGAAGTCCAACTGGCTCAGTAAAACCCTCTACGGGTTCCAAATTACCGAGACAAGTCGAACCATTTCATTCTTAGGGTTTGGTTGCTGAGGAAACGGAAGAAAAAGAAACTTCTATGTTAATTTTGCAGGAAATTGGAGACGGCCAAGGTACAATAGGCCAATTCTAGTAAAAAAGAATCGTCGCATCAGGCTCAGTTGACAGGAATATTTTGTTTGTTCGTGGCCTAATCATATTAAAGCGTAGATATTCCCTAGATCCAAAACTTTCTCAGCAACCGAACAATTTCAAATCATTCAGCTTTTTCCTAAATATCTACAAGGATCGAACAATAATATTTTTCAGTCCCAGAGTCAATGTTCCAATCACCACAAACAGCTAACACCACTCCACATGTTTTTCCTTGTACACAAAAAAAGTGGCCTTGTACACGTAAAACCTAAAAAAAAAAAAGAAAAAAAAAAAGTGCAACAGTGTACCCGTCAGTACAAGATTCTAAAGGAGGTAGGATTGCGTGTCAATCACAATGATGCAGCCTTACCGTTGCTCCAAAGTCCACTCTCCCATGCACGTAAAAACATACATATCCCTATGCAAGTAAGAGAGAAATTTCTATTGCCCCAGCAAATATATATAAGCTTACTGCAGAAATTTTGGAAAACCCATAAGCTCAATACGAGAAATAAGCTTTCCAGAGATAGAATGACAAGGAAAACTCATTGCAAAATCTTAAACTTGATTGCAGTATACAAAAGCATAGCGGTTGGTATAACTATTAGCACACTGAAAACCCTAAATCATATTCCATCCAGCAATATTACTATTGAAATAACCAATCATGATGGAAAGAAGGTGAACTCTACCATATGAACCAACCAATAAAATATATCGTCAAATATGCACACCCAAGACAGATGAAAACGCTCATGAATGAATAAAAGATTTAATAAATATGTTGTCAAAAGTGATTCAGAAAATGCAAAGAAAACAAACCCATGTAAAGATCTGGACTTATTCACTATATTATGTACAGTTACTCAAGTTTTTCAAAACACAAATAGCTGCAGCAACATCAGTCATTGATACAGTCTTCAGCACTGGAGGTATCTTCGCCCTCATCTGATGAAATGTCACTGTTGGCATTAAATGTCAAAATAAGCTCCAGCAGTTCCCGTCCTGCAGCCGAATTCTCTCCTTCACGCTCTGGACTTGTCCTCCTCCTTTGAAGTGAAAATAATTGCAGCATCAGGTCTTGTGGTGAAGCCATTCGGTACATCCAGCCCCTTGCCTTGGGTCTCAACTGGAAACAGAAAGTTCAAAATCATCAGCATAAACATCATCACCAGATTCACCACCAATAAAATTATCATCCGCAGCATTGTTGGAATTGTTATCAACAAAATTATGGATCTTAGTTGTCATATTCGCTGTCATCATTGTTAAAATCAACATCATCAAAACCATCACCTCCATCATCATCGACACCATTGCAGGAAACATCACAACCATTTTCATCACAAAAATCATCACCTCCATCATCATCAGAGGAATCATCACCGCTATCGCCATCGCCATCCTCATCCTCATCCTCATCACTATCGTCGTCGTCATCATCAAGGTCGTCGTCGTCGTCATCATCATAGTAATAGTCATCATCCTCATCATCACCAACGGGAAAGAAATTAAATTGAACGGGTATCAGAACCTTATCCAGAAAAGTAATGGCAGAGAAATTAGAACTTCCTCCGCTGCCTATACTTTAGCAATGTTATTACAGAATGCCACATTTGCTGACATCACTGCCAAATCTAAGGGATTGGGAATAATGGTAGCACCTAAATCGGCCGACAAGGTCTACCATTTTAAAGTTAAAAGTACACCAGAAACAAACAAAAAATAAATAAATAAAGATAATCTCTTTCTCGTTTAGAAAAAACGAAACAAAGAAAAGAAAAAAAAGGAACCAGTAATCTAAAGCTATGCTGTATGTCAAAATCAATTAAATTCCCCGTGTCAGGCAAAAGAAACCAGTAATCTAAAGCTATGTTGTATGTCAAAAGCAATTGAAGTCCCTGTGTCAGGCACACAATATTCGAACATGGGTATGTGATATGTATTTGACACTTTTGGTTGGACATTTAACTGATACCACAGTTATTTAACTAGATAATATATTTTGATTCAAAACGAGTGAAATGCCTATATTAAATCCAATGTAAAATATAATTTTTTTTTCTATAAAATAAAATAGAAATTTAAGATAATATGAATAAATAGTGCCACTCTGTCCTTTTGTTTGGGAATCTGATATGTCCAGCGCTTGGTTACATCCCCAGAGGTACCCAAGTCCAGATAACATAGATCTAAAGAAATCTTTAAGTAATGTGGTGTATCAAACTCATGATCAAGATACAACTGCGAAAGGGGAAAAAGGTGACCCAGATGGAACATGAGAAGCAGTATCATTGCAAGACCAACATTATATAACAACTCATCACACATCAAGTATAAAAGATTTGAATTGGAGAGTGTTTGAAATTTGCACTGCAAGTGTAAAAAATTTAAAATGTTAAAAATTAACTTGCCACAACAAGAAGACAGCTCCCTCCCCCCAGCACCCCAATAAGGATCTTTCGAGGTTTTATGCATTCATGCGGAAAGCTAAAATTAAATAGAAATATAGGTTTCCAATCATTTTACAAACTAAAAACTACTCTTGCTTTCTGGTAAGTAATTCAGAAACTTAACTCTATTAGTTTACAAACTTAACCTAATAACCAAGGTTGTTAGAATCGGGATTTTACGTAGGATCGTTGGGGGCTCCGTAGAATCGGATTGAGAATCGTAAGATTCTACCAATCTGGTAGAAAAATAATTCAAACTAACTTCTTAAACAATAATATCTTTAAAATATAGCAAGAATAATCCCAAACACACAAAAAAAAAATGTATAAAAGTATCAATCCAAATATAGTTACAAACATCTTGGGATAGACATATATATTAGAGAGAATGTAGTTCAAAAGGTAGAGCTCACATGACAATTATGCAACATCAATTCGATTTGAATCATGAGAGACAATACTAACTTGCAATAGATGCTAGGTATTAGGTCCAAGAGGAATCAACCAATGTTAAAAAGTAAATCCAAAATAATAATAATAATAATAATAATAAACTCGTAGCTAACATTATTTATTTAAAAATTGGGTTATAGAAACCCCTGTTTTTGTCTATAAAAAATATCTGCATTGTATTAAAGGAATGAATGAACAATTTTTCATTATATGAACATTAAAAATGAAGTACTAGTAAATAGTCTAATGCCAAGTAACAATTTATTAGGTCAAAACTAAAGAAAATTAAAACCAAGAAGTCAAGAACCAAAAGTTAGAAACAGAACAACAAGCCCAGATAACTCATCCCCCTATATTCACTGAAAAATCACAATCAACCATGAAAAAAAAACTGAATCTATGATTCTACCTACGATTCTACCACAGATGCGATTTATGTGCGATTCAGATCGACTTGGGGTGCTAGGATCATAGAATCGTGCGATTCTACAATCTAGAATCACGATTTTAACAACCTTGCTAATAACCTGGTTGATTTTTCATATAGACATTCTCAGAAGAGTAGGACCAGATGATATAAACAAGCTGGTCCTTTCCAATTTTTAGAAACCCAATTTCACGCAAACACAGTCCATGAACCAGAATCGATATAACATACCTCTACTCAATTAAATTCAAGGTTTTCAGCCAAGGGATTAAGGTCAGAAATACCAATACCATAAATAAAATTCAAAGTTTCCACAATTACTTCAATATAACAAAGCATACCTTTTCAATGTTTGTTGGCAGAGTAGCTCTCTCAATAGAGTTTGGAGTCCACATCTTTATGTCATTCTCAATTCCGCTGCTGGCAAGCACAGTGGTGTGAGGATGAGATTCAATACAATTCACAACATGCTTATCTGCTTCCATAACACGTATTAGCTCCCCACTTTTCTTCTTCCATATGAAAATACGGCCACAATCTGACCCACTCACAACATACTCGCTCTTAGGCCCAAAGAAACTCACACCCTTCACTGTCTCACAGTTCCTGTGGCCCTTGTAGACTTGAGGACCAACTTTGACATCAGTGTCCATATCGGAATGATCTGCTTCACGGACCATAGATGCTGGAGAGGATGGAGCTGGATTTGGTCCTAATCCCATATCTTTTGCAAAAAGATAGATAAACTCATCATTATAAGATACAAGAAGCTCGCTTTGATCTGAGAATGCCAACCCTGTTATTCCCACTTGCTCATCACCAATCAAATGAAGAGGGCAAAAAAAGTCAGTTGGCTGACCAAAATCAGTTGAACTATCCCACTTATACTTGCGGATATCATAAAGTCGCGTATACTCATCTGACCCCGCAACTGCAAAAAGATTAGGATTCCTTGGATCTATTGCAATTGCATTTAGATGAACAATTTGCATATAACTCTTGCTATTGTTAGAATGGCAAGTAAAGAGCTCCGTTGAAGCTCCAGTTCTCAGATCAAACTGTGAGAATAAATGACAATGTCAAAATTTGTTAAAAAAAAAATATATGGACAGAGAAGAGAGAAAAAATCAATCAATTACACAAAATTAATTGACAAACAAAGAGACCTCCAAATAGGAGACTCGTATGGGGTCCCACCAACGCAAATTATGTACCACATTCTTTTGCTTTGATTAATGGTTTAGTTTTATCTAGAAATAATGAAAAACATATATAAAGTGTAAAAAAAAAAAAAAACAATTTTAGAAAGATGAACATGACTCACATGCTGTACCAATCCGTCCTCACCACAAGTATAAAAAATATGAGGGCTTCCTGGTTCAATGGCCATCTTATGAGCTCGTCCTTGATGTTTTGCAAGTAATTTAGTCTCCACTTTCCCGCTTTCTAGAATCTCAGCATGCCTTACCTAAAATCGAGCAGAGTCTCATTAAGAACAAAATATTTTATTACCGCATTTCATAAAATACTGCCTGTATCATAATTCTGAAAACACAAAAAAGAGTAAGAATTTTTTTTTTCTTTCTTCCTTGAACATAACGAACATTTGAGCTAAAATTGATTGCCTCTAACAATCATGAATATAATCCACTTTATCACAAGAGCATTCATTTCTGAGGATGAATGACCACTTTTGTCCCTTTAAACTTTGATATATTTTGGTATATGCAAAGAAAATATAAAAAGGAAAATTACCCAGTTCTAGTCCTTCTACATCAGGGTCCTGGTAAGAAAGGACTCAAGACAAGCCTAACATTTGATTTACAAAGTGGATGCTCTAAGATTCGAACTCGCACCAATAGTACTGATGTTCAAGTGTTAAACCATTGAACCTGGCACTGATGTTCGAAAATAGCATTCTATGAAATGGTTGGTTTAAGCAACAACATACTTTTTCACCTTGGAGATCTTCCACATTCATTCTGTTACCAGGTGGTGCCAAATTCAAAATAAATAACGTTGCTTGAGGTCATGGTATCCTACATAGGCACTTAAGAAAATGCATTACCTGCCCATCAGCAGCACAGGTAACAATGCTCCGGTCCTCTGTGTAGGGCATTATCTTTGCTTGGAAAACATTGTTGCCATGACCGGAATGAAATGAAAGTTTAACATTCCCAGTTTCCCAATCCCAGAGAATAATTCTCCGGTCATCAGAGCCTGACACAAGAATGTCGCCATCTGCATTAAAGCTAACCGTGTTCACACAACCTCTGTGTTTTTCAAGCTTCCTCAAGAGAGCAAGGCGGAGCACAAGATCCTGAAACAGAAAAATATCAATTAAAACTTTGGATACTAAGAAAACTTCATTTGCAGTTAATGAGAAATAACAAAAAAAAAAAATAAAGGTTCTGGGATTGACCTTCACTAGCCAATAAAGGAAAATTCAATCCCAACCAAACCATCACAACTTATCCTTTGACCATGTGCAAACATTTGTAGAAAAAAACAAAGAGCGGAGTTCTCATGGGAGCAATCATCAGTTTACCACTTTCTATGCTAACAACATAGAGTGACCAAGATAGATTAAAGAATGTCTTATTATAAAGAACCACACCAGCTACTGTCAATTCTTTTCTAGCAGAGTCAAAATTGAACACGAAAGGACCCCAAACTAAATAAAAAACTTCCAGCACTGAATTCCAAATTAATCTCCTTTGTTATACATCAATAATGAACAATGGTTACATGAATATGTGAATTCAACCATATATATATATGTGTGTCCTAGAACCGACAACCATTGAACCACATTCACCAAACTACAGGAAAATTAATTTCATGTATATGTACATCTGTCTATACATATAATAACAACGGAAATCAGCTTAGCATCAATAGCATCAATCGCAAAACTAAATCTTTTTTTTTTTTTTTTTTCGAAAAATCAATCGCAAAACTAAATCTTACATCTCAACCTCATCAAATAGATCAATAACATACTCAAACTGGTCACACGAATCAAATTGATCAGCGAACAAGTAAATAGACATCAAACAGACGAAAATATGCAAAATAAACAAAACAATGCAAGGCAGACAGGTAATAAAATTCCATGAAAGAAACAAAAATCATAACAGGAACAGGATTAACAAAGAAAAGGATAAGAATTAGGGTAAATCGAAGAAGAAAAGGGACCTCAGAGGCGCCTAAACGATGAGCAAAGTTTCTGGTGGAGAGCTCGCCGACCTCTCGTTTCCAGACATCGACAATCGCCGAGTCGAGGCTTGTTCTAGCCCTCTTTCTCATCTTCTTCTCCCAATTGTACTACTTCTACGGATCGATCTGAAACTGAAAGAGGAAATTATAGGATTGCCGTTGTTAAAGAAGAGATTGTCCTTGTGCCTCTCGCCCCCACAATATGGACATACAGATTGGTATTGGCTCTTAACAGTTGTTTTGTTTGAAGTGACTATAGAACACATAAAAAGGAGGTTCCACTGTGTAAACTCTTTGAAGCAACTTGGAACGCCCACGTACGTAATTGACGTTTTCCTTTAATCGGTAGCTTACGAAGTTGCACCCTGGATATGGACCATGGTTGCCTCTGAATGTCACGGGCTTGGCACTATTACTATCCGGACACGTGGCATTGATCAAACGTTGATATGGATTTTACTTCTACGCCGTTGATTCGCAGTACTTGATTTTGGCTGGCATGATTATACCGTGGGGTCAGTGACCATTGGATCATATAATCATAATTAAAAGAAAGAATATAAAGTGGGAATTTTAAAATCAAAAGGAAGTTTGACTGTTTTAGGTGCTAATTAATTAATCTACCAAATAAAATCCACATTCTACCCAGCCTATTATCTCATGATTAAAGTTGTTTAATCATCATCTCATCAAAATCAAAACCTTATTTATGAGGAGTCGTGATATTCAAATCAAAATTGGGTTATTGTTTGTAAAAATTATTTTATGTATATACTTGATATGAAATTTAAAACATTACATCTCAATAAAAAAAAAATTTGCATTATGTATTTTGAGCTCATAATGATTGTAAAGTACTAAAATTGATCCAATGCTGCGTGACCATATCCTCATCCTGCACTATACTATTTTATTTAATTTCAAAATATTTCACATAAAAAATAAATATTATATGGCATTATAGTTTTACACAAGCCTATATACTTTTATGGGGTATTACTACTCTCCAAAAGTAGAATTTAATGGTGAGGGAGTGTTTTGATAATAATAAGAAAAATGAAAAAATTCAAGTCTTCTTACTTGGGTAAAAAGTTTGGATACTTTTGAGCAAATCAATGATATAATAACAACCTTTGATTATGGACCAAAACAAATACAAAAGGTAAAGAAAATTAATTTCTCACCCTATAAGAAGAAGCTAATTTAATTTTCACACGTGTTTATTTGGAAACAATCCAAAGCCCTCACACTTAAAACTTGAAAGGTAATGAGAAACATATGTAACATCTTTACAAAATTCTGACGCTGAGAAAGTACTAAATTGTAGAATCTAATGAAAATCTAAGTTCAATATGGAAATTTCTAAAACACATAACACACTATATAAGTCATAATTTTGATATATTAATAACCATTTCAAAAGAAAACTAGTTGTGCTGGTATAGAATCCTCTCAAATCCATTATAAGTGTGTTATTTATAGTTCTTTGGTATAGATAATTAGATATGCTCATGACCTGCAACAAGGAAATGAGATAAATTCAACCAAAATTGATAAGCAAGTCATAAAAAAATAAAAAAAAATCTGTGACCAAATCTGAATAAAAAATCCTGATAAAACAATGCTCTGCTCGTACATATTTGATTATCAGCCGCTAAATGAAAACTAATATAATAAATATAAAAAATTTCTGAAAAAAGAGACAAAATTTCTGCAGGAGAGCAGATTGAGGAAACAGAATTCTTAATCCTCGTTTTCATGACTTTCCTGCAATCTGTATAGCCCTCAGGGATGCTTGAGCATCACCAAGGTACTTGTTTTATGCATCTCACAAGTGATGAACTAACTAATACATCTTCTAGCTCAATTGTTAGAAGCATTCCAGTTAGGGGGAAGCTGGGTGGAGTTCAGGGGAGGCATGCTGCGGATGTTGATGTCAAGTGGCAGCAAGCGGTATTCAATGTCAAGTTCTTTGAAAATTTTAACCATCTCTTCAACCAAAAGGGCTCTCCTTGACCACCTCTCCGCCATGTTTTGGTGGTTCATTTTATGCCTCACCCACACTGCCATTTTCAGCTTGTTTAACTCATCCAGGTTCATCAGCACAACAGTCGGTGGAGAATACCAGTGGTCCTTCTTGCTATCCACGTAACTGCAGTTGCAGGCATAAGAAAATAATTGATTAAACTCAAATATAATCGAGAAACTACATTGTCAATCTCAAGGTAAATTCAACGTGATCTCATATTTCAAAAGTTATATATCTTTGTACCTGCATGTTAGAATAGAAAGCTTTATGTGATGTAAAATTTGATTAAATCTTTCATGAGCTGGAGGAGTGATAAATTGCCAAACAGCATATTGTCTTGATTAAATGGCTGGCCAGTTGCCTTTCTTGCCTCTTCTAGACTAATACTTGCATAAAATTTCTATCTATCCGTGTTCCTAAGCAGAAACCTAGTTCTTTATCGGATCAAATAATCACCCCTTCCCCTTTTCTTTTGTGCCCATATGAGATCAAACGATGTTTGAAAAAGTAGACACGGGAACTGATCTCCCAAAGGAATGGCATTTATCAGTGTGAAATGGTCGGTTTCATTTAGGCATGATCATAGGAAAAGCAGCGCCACTACAGTGTACAATGGAACATGCTTTTGCCGGTCACTTTTGTATAATTCATAATGTCTCCGTTAAATAATTGAAACTGCCCTTACAACTTAAAGACAGCATATAGAAATAAAGAGCAAGAATTTTGAGGAAAAGAGAGAGAGAGTTCCCATACCTTGTTATTCTTTGCTTCATGATAGCAATTTTCTCTTCTGGAGTTACAATATGTACACAGAATTCAACCGAATCTCCCATGTCTGGACTACGATAGTAATTGCTGATGGGTTTTGTTGAAAGAGTACTATTTGGATATATGATCTTCTGGTTGTCATATCTCAGAAAGATGGTAGTTAAGATATTCATCTCTTCTACAATCATCTGAACCATGTTTAAATTATATTATGCCCAAACACAAAAGGTGGAAATTTGAATGGATGATGAAACACCCAAAGACAAGAAAAAAGTTGAAGTATGATTGTTGGTACCTGAACCTGGTCAATCTCACACCGATCACCCACATCAAATGGGTGCATCACAAATAAGAAGATGATAGCTTCAAAAATTGTCTTGCAGGTGTTTCCAAATACAAATGCCACTACAACAACCTGAGAGCTCAGAAAGAGAAGAAATTTGCTGGTTGCTATTCCAAGTATAACAAGTGAGACAATCATTACGATGATGCCAACCAATACATTCACCATCTGATGAAGTCTGTTGACAGCTGTTTTTGTGTCATTCAGTGTCAAGGCAAGCGCTCTTCGTTCTATAAAAGCATTTACCTGACAAGAATCAGGTGTAACATATTACCATATATATTGGTTTGTCAAATAAAACACATTGCATGTTAAGTCTAGTAATTCTTGTCCGCAAGTCTGTAAGATGCATATGCAAAATCTTAAATTAAGAATTCAACATTCAGGAAAACATCTAAAAGTTACCATATTGATATTTATTGTGTGTGTGTTTGAGAGAGGGGATGAGGTGGTTTATTAAAAGTGGATTCAGTCGCATTCTTAACAAGGACCGAGAAATATACTTTTTTTTTCCTGGTCTGAAGTCAACCATGAAATACGCAAGAGAGGATACCCTCCTCGATACACATAAATCCTCCCAACTGATGGAAGGATAATCCCAGGTCCATGGCACAACTACCTAAGTCCTTACCAGCAAGGTAAGGGACACCTTAATTACAAGATAAATATAGATATAAATTGTCCACATTCCATTTAAAAGAAACAGACTATTTTTATTTTCTATTTTTTCTCCCCAGTTGGTACAGAAAACAGACTCATTTGAACTTCTTCTTTTTTTTTCCCAAGAAAATAACAGAGTCAATTACACTTGGTTCGCTACAAATTAATATGAAACAACTAAATTTTCATGCAGCATCCGACACCTGATATCTATTGTGCCAATCATTAAAAACTGACAAATTAGAAACTACAATATAGGCCAGTCATGAGTAAGAAGTAAGAACACATATTTAGACATAATTGCAGCAAGTCATCGTGTTTATATTGCATTTTCCATTTATTGTCAATATCATATCAACATGCATTTTCACCATATAAAAAGAACTCTAAACTGCTGCTGTATATTATATGGCAAGGGACACAACATATAGCTTAGATGAAGTTTAATTTGGTTTAGAGGGTGAACCATAACCATTGATCCTAAGAGCATCTGGTGTGGATCACACACATACTCTATCTACTTTTATAAAAGTAGAGTGCCACATCAGCATTATTTCATAAAAAAAGCTGATGTGGAACATTATTTTCTCATTATTAACTTATTATTTTATTATTATTTGTTTGAGTGATTTATATACAAATGGTATAGTTGATGTTGATGCCTACAAAAAGTGACCAAAAACACTACAAAAGAGACTAAAATATTGTATTAGCAAGATAGATATTATCTATCTGATTGTCCAACTGTGGACAATTGAGTAGATTACCACAGGTGGGCCCACTTATTTGGGCCTCCACTTTTCACGCATACCGTCTCTCTCTCTCTACTTTTGCTCCCACCCTAGATGCTCTAATGGTTACCTGAAAATGGAATCGGACTGATGGAACCACCTAAATTGAACCAATTCGAACAGTATAGGAACGACTTCGATTGGTTCAATTTTACAAAATGAGCTCACCTAAAACAAACCCCAATAATAACTAGGCTTAACCCAAATTAAGCAATAAAACCCAACTTTAATAGCCTACATGTTAGGTTGATTCATATTGGATCAATGGTTTAAATCAAATCTGTTCGCAGCCCTGCATATACTCCCATTTTTTTATAGAATGTCACATTCTGTAATGGGTACGAAATTCCTTCCATGGTATTCATTGTGCAATGTCCTCTTTAGCATTTGAGAATATTTTGTTTATTGTATCAGTTTCAGCTTCACTCAATCAACTATGTATAGTTAGATGGCAACTTGTGTAGCTATTGCATTTGTAAAATTCCTACTGCCATTTTGACAATAGTGTAATATGGGCTTTGTAGGAAAGCATTTGAAGTGAGAATGACATCTATGTTGAGACTCTAGCAGTGGTTTTGTTATATATAGAAGACTAGCTTGAAGAACTGTTTTATCTGGAAGTATAATATTTTATTTGCAATGGGTCATAAGAGACATGCTTGTATCTAGAATAATTTTTTTTAATTACCTTTAAAATGTTCCGTATGATAATTTTATTTGTTTGTGAATATTGGGACATATTGTTATTTGCGCATTTTGGCAGGAAATCAGCGCTACGATAATCACCCCAGGACTTGTTCAGGTGCAGACCTTGGGGCTTGACAGTATTGATTGCTGGACAGGATAAATAAATAAGCAACAAAATAACCTATTATCCAGATCTTACCACCCAATTCTTCAGGGATGACTTGCTAATTTTTTTACTTTCAGACGATCCTCCCATGAGACTTATAGTCTTCAAAGCCTCATCTTCTTGCATGAAATGCATCAGGTCTTCCAAGTAAATGAACCTGCCAGAAAAAGAAATAAAATTTAAATTAAACACAAATAAATGAAAACGCTTAAGACTTCATGACGGTACCATCAAAAAGATTATTAGTAGCTCAAAAGAATGATAGTGATGATGACATATGATAGGACTGTGCAGTGGAAAAATGAAAGAAACTTTCCAGAGGGATATGAAAATGAACATTTAATCCTCATACTGATGACGCAACTGCATTGCATATATGTGCTCTAGTCTCAGTTAAGCTTGAAGACCTGCTTTTGTTTTTGGTAGGTAACTTCATGAAGACTAAGAAGAGGAACAATTCTGAAGCGGAGTGCTAAAATTACAACGTAAAATACATCATATTGTAAAATAATTAGCATATTAAATTTCTATATTAACTTGTACTCCAACATCAGTAATTACTCTTTTTGCTTTATCTTAGATTGAATCTTTACCAGTATTTAAAGTACTTCCTCATTAAATAAATCATGTAAGAAAGCATGTAAGTTTTGATACTACACATTTATAAATTCAAAAAATAAAAATAGAAGAATACAATATCAAGAGACCTTCGCATTTACCTCGTTTTGTCAAAATTTCCTTCAGCACTTCCAAAACCACCATATTAACTACATGATGCTCTTTAGTGTTTTCGTTCAAATTTGCAGTTTGATGACACTCTCTCTATACACAAACAGTTGCATAGTACTTGTCCTCAACAGGACTCTGCACATCTACGACCTTCATGGTTCTATCTAAAATTCAATTGAGACGAAGTTATACAAACAACGTGGTATGTGATTTAATTGAAAATTTCTCAATATCACTTGAAGTTCTGAAAATACCAAGAAATGCAGGAATGAAAGAAAATAAAAAAAATTAATCAGCTTATGGAAATAAAATGCATAATGTAGGATTGAATGCAGCAGGTAGGCATAATTTAACAGAAAGAGGACATGAACAAAAGTACTGATGACGGAAATAAGAACATACTTGGACCCATGCATTGCCACATTTCGAAATATCTTCCTTGCGGCAACTTTTGCCTCAAATTCACTTCTAATCTGTGTATTAGACTCATTGTCCTGTGTCGAATCTAGTATCTGCTCATCCAGTGTAGTCAAGAAGCCATGCCGAACTATTTTCATCAACCTCTTCATACTCCAGGCAGAGATATTCTTAGGATTCAGCCTATGCAAAAGATCAATTGATATCCCCTCTTCTTGCTTCTTTGGAGTTGGTTGAGAATACCTTATGCTTGCTGCTCTGCTTGTTTTCTGGAGTCCCCCACTCCCTACAACTCTCCCACTCTTGTTTGGCAGGAAGGCAGTGTCCCTGAGGTCAGGGGGCACATTGACCCCGGCACTCTGAAGCTTCCTAATCTCAACTATTGTCCTCTCCTCTTCTTCCCTAGTGTTCTGTATTTCAACTAAAGGAGGACCTGATAGTGTCTCGATTACGTATTGATTAAACAGTGACTCCTGAATTCGATCAAAGAAAGTGCTCACATGGAACGAAGACGCAAGAACCTTAACCATGAGAGTCTTCACAAGCCAGAACAATGTACCCATCAATAGGCACAACAATATCTTATTCACATATTGAAGGAACTTACTCTTGGTCTCCCTCTCCACCTTCTCATCAAATATTGAATGCCAAGCAATCAAAACCAAACCCAACCAAATACAATTCTGAACGGCCTTTCTCACTCCATACACAAAATACAATACCCTTTTTCGCAGAAGAAAATTCCTCTCAACAAAGAAAACAACAATTCTAATCCCCCAACCAGAAACCAATCTACCACATATCAAAACTAGAACCAAGACCTCCCATTTCCACAATTGGAGCCCCAAAAGTTTCTGACCCTTCAATCTTGGAATTGAAAGAGCACAAGACAAACCCGCCACAATGAATACAAGACTGACCCATTGAAGCAGAGTGACAGCACTGAGATTTGCCCTCTTATACTCTTCAGGAATATCCTCATCAAACAATGGGTCCTCTTCTTCCTCATCCGTCTGTTTCCCCACCATTCCAGAGGCCTTCCCTATCATCCCAGACCTCAACTGACCCGATTTCCCCATTCTCCCAGATCTCGGATCCGGGTGTTCCGGCTGGTCTATCAATCTCGATCTCGTCTTCATCCTCATCATAGTCGGCCTCCGCTTGAATGAGGTACACCTCAAAACCTCTCCATCACATTGAGTTCCTTTTTTGTGCTCATCCTCATCAGACGATTCTTTACATTGCTTTTCCAAATGTTCCGACTCTATATCGACCAAATTGGAGGAAAGTTCTTGAAACGAGACCTTTACCTCTTTTGAATTCGAAACTCTGTGATCGCTAGGGTTTTTATCAATCGGACTCTCGGGAAGAGGAGGTGAATTGCGAGTGCAACTATTTCGATTGAGCTCATCCATATCCATCTCAAAATCCATATCCAATAAAGTATCACCTCCAGCCTCTCTCTGCTTACTCAAGAACTGCTCAATCAGCTTTGATGGAGGATCCTCCACCACCCCCCTCTGCCGCTGAAATTGAAAACCCTCGCCATCGTCATCCTCACCTCCGTCACCATCTTTCCAGAACTCATAACTAGACTCCCGCCAAATCTTACGGCCACTTGCAGTTGGTTCCACCTGATCTCCGCCGTCAATCTTCACGATAACCTCCTGGCGGTCGTCAAGATCGACTGTGACGGTCTTATCCTCGTGATCGGAAAGAATTGGCTGTTCTTCGTGGTGTATATCGTCTCCACCACCAGCAGAGATCTTTCTTGAGTGGTTGTAAGAGCCATGAGATCTGAATGATTTCTTCATCGAAGACGAGAAGTCCATTAAAGAAAGAAAGAAAGAAAGAAAGAAAGATGGTAGAGTATGGAGTAGGAAAGAAAATGTGGTATGTGTTCGTATATATAGTGAGTGTATGTATATGCATGGTGGACGCGTGTACGGAAATCGCCATTGAAAAGGCTTTAGATTTGCAGTGCCAGTGAGAACGTAATTTGAAAATGGAACGGAGAAAAGGTAGCCACCAAGACCGTAACAATCTCCCGCGCTTCCGCGCGATTTTGTTAGGAATTCAAGGGGTTTTGGTCTATTCAGTTTGCTTATGAACAGAAAAGACCCGAGTTTGGTTTTTAATTACAACGATGCCACCGTAGTATGAAGCGGTAAAATTTGAGAGAGAAGTGAGAAAGTGTTTAGTAATTTTATTTTAAAATTTTCAATTTTACCACTTTGTTTTTTAATAATTGAAATGACAAAACCTTCAAGGGCAACTCAAGATGACCTTAATATAACTGTGACGTGTGATAAATAATAAAAAAATGTGACTGTGATAGTGTTATATACACTCTTGCTAAATTAAATATAAAAGTAAATTTTCATATATCTAATTTTGCTAAATATAAAAGCAAACTTTCATATATATTACCTCCACAAAATTAGACACAAAATTTGAATAAAATAAAGAAAATTCAACAAAGAAAAAAAATTACATTTTATTGAATTTTTTTTTATTTTATATAATAATAATTTTTTTTATACTAACATCAAATTTTTTTTTTTTTGATAAGTGAAAAGGTCAAAATATAAAATCATGTATTCTATCCCAGAATTTTTATCAAATAACTTAAACTTAAAAGAACCATATATAAAAAGAAATTGATTATACATCAATTCCACTATTGAGAAAAGTAGGACTATTGAGAAAAGTAAGACTTAGATAGTAATTTTCACATGAAAATAAGGACTACATCTTAATAACGTTCCACAAGCCACAAGGTTAATCAGCCAGCAGGCCCAACACAAACACCAACCCCAACAAAATCCACCTTGAGAGCCACAAGAAATCCTCTGCAATGATCCATAGATTGTAAAATTAAAACCCTCATTAGTAATTTTTTTGATTAGTAAACCTGCATTAGTAATTGTGCTTAGAAATTTACAAGATAAACCTTAGTTGCCAGTTGATACAGCGAAACAGACTAACCGAAAGAAAGAAAAAGATACAACAAACCGCTGATGTACATGGAAGTTCACACTGATAAATTCACGACTCAGCAATTAAGAATCACATTATTTATAATACAGACAAGCAGCAGTGAAACAATAAAACACCAGAGAGAACCACATAAATATTAATATAGAGCAAATTATTCTACCATCTCTGCATTAACTTCAGCTTCCTCCATCTCCTCATCATCACTGCCGATATCTCCTTCAAGAAGCCATTGCTCAAGTTCATCCACTTCTTCATAGTCATGCATGTAGAGATCATCGGAGTTATCCCATTGGTCGGTCCCCAGCTCTTCCCCACGACAAGCCACATGCAAGAATGGTCTACTTCTGGCCAAAGCATCTACCATGTCTCGATTCACACTTCCCGTCACTCCCAACCATCTCAGCCTTGGAAAGTACGGCTTTTTCAACCACCTGAATGAAAGTTGAGTAATGCCGCCACAGTTGTAAAGATCCAACATCCGCAAGGTACTTCCACGCCATCCATCCCTCTCAACCTGCATTGAGGCTAATGCCATGATAGAAGTGTCACCTATAAGTGGACATTGTCGCATTCGAAGTTCAATAATTGGGACCCGACTTTTTGCAAGTAACAAGATACCAGCATCAGAGAGATTTGGAAGATTTGATAGGTCCAGTTCTTGCAGCTCCTTTGTAAAAGAGCCATCAAATAGAAAAGAGATGCACTTGTCTGTGAGTCTCTTGCAACCTCTAAGGGACATTGAAACTAGCGAACTTATCACCCCGTGTTTTAAGTATGACAAACCCACATCACTTATATTAGAACCGTCTAATAGTAGTGTCTTTAACTTAGGAAGAGTGCTGATGGCTCTGAGGGCTTCATCTCCAAGGTTCCTACAATCCCTTAAATCGAGAACACTAAGATCCATGTTTGATGCCAAACGCATGACTGCGTGGTCTGTCAAGAGATTACACCATCTTAAGCTAACATGTGTCAGGGAAAGGGAAGTCGCAGAGATGTCGAGAAATACCAGATCAGTTAGTTGGGTCCCATGGGATACTCTAAGCATGTATAAGCTCGAGCAAGAATGCAAGATTGTTTTGAAACCTGTATCTGTAACCCGACAGAAGCCACCAAGACATATACTTTCCATACTCGAGCATCTGTCAGCCATTAGGAGGATCCCAAGATCATTAACTCGCTTAAAATAGGTAGGGACAAACTCCTGGCTTCGGACTAAGGAAAGATGTTTCAATTTCCCATGTGGATTGATCTGTTGAAGGCCAGAATCGGTGAGGTCAAATGTAACTGTTGGTTCTATAATGGGTGCATCCCGAAGATCCAAATGGGTCAAGGAGTTGAGACTTCTTGATATTGTACTGACCATAGTATCAGTAATATAATCTACTGAAAGGCACAATTTTCGAATACTTGGCAATATGGATGGACGAATATGCTTTGGTGACTGATGGGGCCCAACAGTGGGGCTTAACAATTCTGTCACCATTACAGAGGATATGTACCCAATCTCAAGAGAAGTAAGTTTCGAGGAAGCCAACGCCCATGCACGAGCAAAATTATGACGAAGAAATATCGAGACATCAAACATCAGGATCAGGCTCTGGAAAACAAAACTCAACAGGTCTTAAAAAACTTGCAAAAGATAAATTTCTAAATTTCTAAAAATTTGCAGAAAGAATGAATGTGAAGCATCTATGGGTTAGATGAAAACCAAGGCACCTGCCATGTGAATTTAGAACTTCAGTAATATGGCACAGTTATAACTTTTGATGTGCATTCAAAATAGAAAACCTGTGTATCACTTTGACATATGGCATATTATACATGTAATAATTAATATGCACAAGAATGTGGATCAATAGTTAGTGTTTCATTCAGAAGATCTGGAAGGAAATCCACCAGAAAAATTTCCCTAACTTTTGGACAGCTTCCCATATATTTTCAATCATCCAATGTACATGAATCAGAGTAAAATTTTAAGAGAGCAACAAAGATTTTAAAAAGGGCAAAATATATGGACCTCCCCTATGGTTTGCCATAATTACAGGAACCTCCCCTCTGGTTTGAGAATTTACATGGACCTCCCCTCAAAATGAAACTACCCTACACGGACCTCCCTTCCGTTACGGTCAACGCCAGTCAACGACGGATTTTGCTAATGTCATCCACTTAATCAAGTTAAATGCCCATAATACACTTATCCCTACCATATATTATTTCTCTCTCCTCTTCGTTTTCTCTCTCCTCTCTCTGCCTCCTACCAATTCAGGCCATATCCTGGGTTGATGACATTTGGATAACTCCTCGTCACTTGGGAGATGATGTTTACTATCAATGCCTGATGATACGAAGGTGGAAGATTGGAATTGACAGCTTCAAATTGCAACATACATTCTCTTTTCCTCAAATGGTGGAGAAGGATAGCTTTAAATTGCCCAAATTACTGCCAATTATGCTTTATATACAAGTATGTGTGTGTATACTTGCACAGGCATGTATGTTTATCTATAACCAAATTTTTTTTGTTCAAAGTACTTACATACATATATAAAATCCAAAGATTTGAATTTCAATTTAACCAAGTAACTCTATTAAATCCAAACTATTGCAATTATATTTGACTAGCCAGCATAATCCAGCACCATATAATCAGTAAATATTTAAAAAATAAAAAATTTGTGAACACGGGTTCAAATCCAAAACTTCAATTATACTATTAAACAAAGATAAATCAGTCATGAAGCTCATGATTTGTTTAGTGTTTACTGATTAAGTTTCCAAACATGCAGCATTGAATCACTTTCACCAAATTGCAGAAATAATAAAAATCCAAATAGATCAAACCAATTTAAATTTAGCAAATCAACAAACCCTAGCTAATTAACTTTCAACAAACAAACCCTAAATCAATCATGAAGCTTGTGATCTGCTTAGTCTTTACGGATTGAGAGTATCCAAACATGCAGATTGCATCATTTCACCAAATTGCACAAATAATAGCAACCCAGATAGATTAAATCAAATTTAATTTAGCAAATCAGAAAACCCTAGCTAATAAAATTTCAACAAACAAAACCTAAATCAGTCATGAAGCTCGTGATCTGCTTAGTGTTTACTGATTGAGTAATGATACCCAGTGAATATATGTCTACATGTTCTTATTCTGGGTTGTGGAGTAATGATACCCAGTGAATATACGTCTACTTGTTCTCATTTTGGGTTTAGATTTAATTTTGTGGATCTGTTGAATATTTTGGTATATGTCCAAATTGATGTTGGTGGTTCGCCGGTGGGTGGTGGTCGAGGTGTGGTGGTGGCGGTTTTGAAGATGGAGAGCAAGTTAATTTGCGTCTCATCACTGTTATGGTGGTGGTTCTCTGGAATTTATTGCTGGAGAGGATGGTGGTGGGTGGTGGCGTACTTAACCAAAATCACATCTATCTCGTTGTCTCAGTGGTTATGGCAAAAGCATTACTTAGCTTAGTGGTTAGTTACTCGTCTGTTAGAATAACAAGCTTGGCACTAGACTTTGGTAAGGAAACTCTGGCTAACTCTGGTGAAAATTGACTACTTGATAATGTGTATGAGTAACTTTAATAACTGAAACAATGCATCAAATCATAATACGGTTAGATTTTTTTAGTACACATGTTGCACCAATGGTTTAGTAGCATTCAATATCAACATTATATATTACAGCCAAATTAACTACACTTTATTTAAGAATCACTGTCGTAATATGTAAAAGAAGAAAGGTCATAAGACTATATAGTAATATGGATATATATGCAAATGCATCTAGATCAACTGAACAGAACTGTAATCCACTGAGACTATATACTATTCTGGATATTTATGCAAATGCATCTAGATCAACTAAACAGAACCGTAATCCACTGAGACTATATACTATTCTGGATATTTATGCAAATGCATCTAGATCAACAAAACAGAACCGTAATCCACTGAGACTATATGCTATTCTGAATATTTATGCAAATGCATCTAGATCAACTGAACAGAGCCGTAATTCACTGAACGGAGCCGTAATCCATTAATCCTATTTACTCATGATTGGCTATACAAGTACCTTAGTGTTGTTTGAAACCAATAAATGTGAAGAGAAATTGGTTTCTGTAACAAGGTGGTAGTCTTGTATTAATGTCATCAAGTTACTCAAGCGAAATAAAGTTACTTAGGTGATGGTGTCTCTTGGCTAATTGAGTGATGATGGTGCTGGCATGGTCTATTAGCTTAATATGGCAATGTGTAGTTTTGAGCTCCCCAAGAGGCCTGAAGTCAATGGGTGTTTTTGTAACATTAGCATGCATTGCCCCTTTTTAAAAACAGAAAATATTAACTACTTTAATACCAAAATAATAGGGCAATTTATGAAATTTTAATATAGTATCATGTTCTTTTTTTTTTTTTTTTTTTTTTTTTTACCAACTCTTACCCCGCTAGGCAGCTAGTGATCCCTCTCAGCTTTTTGCTATTTCTTTTGGAGAAAAAAATTTACAACTTGCTTCATTATTTCTTTCACCCTCTTTTTTCATTTTCTGGTATTTATCATTAATTCTTTGACTATCCATATGCAAATAGAAGTATATTAAGATAAGGAACTGCAATAATGATAATTAGTTCTAAAAATTAATATCAAATATAAAAAAATAAATCCATCAACTATACAAGCATCCAACAACCATAAAACAGAGCACAAATTAGTTTTCTTGTAAGGCAAAGCAAAATGTGTTTTCTTTGATTGGCAAAACAAAGCACAAAAAGAAATAAATATGTTAACAAAAAAAAAAAAAAAAAAATGTTAACAAGAAAAAGAAAAAGAAAAAATAGAGCCAAGAAAAAAAAAAAAGACACATAGAGAAGAAAATTAGACGAAGAGAGAGATGTAAACAAAGATAAGAAAAGAGGGGAGATCTAGAGGAGAAGAGAAAAAAGAAAGAAAGAAAGAACTGACGTGGTTTCGTCGTTCATCTCTGCAACTAGGGCTTCATCTTCGTCTCACAATTTCATTCTATCGATGTTCGGTTAACATTTTGACTCTTGGACTTTCTTATTTTTTTATTCTTTTGTACAAAATTCCTTCTATCGTATGCTTGGGCTTTCTTTTTTGTTTATTAAGTTGCTAAAAATACCCTTTTTGACTTAAGAAATAGAACAATCGTATTTTTTAAAACAAATATCAGTGAGGCAAGCCTCACAAACAGGACGAGGCGCAACCGAGGCGTGCGTCTAGCAAATATCAGTGAGCCTGGGATGACAACAGGCGCTAAACCTGAGCCTCGAGCCTAGGTGCGCCAAGGCGCGAGTCTGGGTGCACCAAGATTAACAACATTGAGTACACTCCAAAACTTTGTGTATATATCTATATATATATCCCTGAGTGATGAGCGAAATCTCCGACGTAGTAGCTCATGAATTGTATCATGGGTTCCCTAAATGTCACTCCTACTTTCCTAATAAATACAAATCCAATGTTGTGCTTGCCATTACCGGGTGCTAAATGCTTACTTGCACTTGATAGTTCGATCTTTTACCATTCGACCAAGCAATGGCCCCTACTCCTAATTCTAGTATATAATATAAGATTGTAGGAGGTGGTTCGTGATATAAGTTTACACATCACAGTGGAAAGGCCAAAAAGAAGGGTGAGAATATTAGAGGATGAGTAAAGAGAGGAGAGATGAAGGAGAGGGAGACCATCCCATGGTCATCAAGTGGGCTTTTCTCTAGAGACTAAAAGGAGCCTTGTTTTGGTAGTGAAATTTCTATCTGTAACTTGTCACACATGTGAGACCTAGAATGACTTCCCAAAGAATTACTCATGTTCTATGTACATCTCCATGACAAAATCCCCGCAACACCATTTCGAGTCGGCACTTCCCTCTTGGACCAACAAATAACACCCTCCTTGAAAATCCCGAAGTAACTTGTCATGACGGATTAGAATAAATAATTGCGTATGTGGCTAACACAATACAAAGACTAGACTCTTTTAGCCATAAAGTTCCATTTGTTTTTCCTTTTAAAAAAAAACAAATAACCCCAAAATATGGAAGATTGATGTAATTAACATCTTTCTCCAATCCCATGAACTCAAATTGCATAACTGTAAATTAAAAGGGGATCCCTATCAATCAATTCCATTGTCATTAAAACTCTTATTAAAACTAATTCTTAAGTAGTTTAAGTTCAATTTGCAACAAACCACATTAGCAATAAAAAGCCTTACTTCTAATTCAGTGCAACCACTTAGCAACGCCTCTAGATCAGAAACAAGAAGTGATCGTCCTCTTTTTTCTGCAACTGTACTCAAGTATAGAGACCTGAAGAAAAGTAAAAGGGCAAAGCTAATAAAAGTATCACTTGATATAGGATGAAAGTTACAGATCAAGTATTACACAAATTCATAATTCAAGGATCCAGTTACAAATCAAGTATTACATAAATTCAAAATTCAAGTTGAGAACATCAAAATCACAGTCAAAAAGGGAAAGATTCACATAGCAAATCAATATTTTTCTAATTAATGACGAACACATAAAGATGCATTTAAAAGCACACAGACACACAAAAGTACAGAAATTTATGATAGAAGAACTTCGAAAAGGAATTTTTTTTTAGACAGAGATAGAGAACAAACCTTAAGTCGTTGCATCTAACTCCAATCTCAGAAAGAAGCTTGCCGCTGAAATCGGCGCAATTGTGAAGGGAAAGCTCGTGCAAAGAAGGGCGAAGGAGAGAATCAATGGCGGAATCATCGAGGCGAGTACAATCGACCATGAGGCTTCCTAGGTAAGGGTTTGGAGGCAACAAAGGCCTCAACAAATCGATTGAGAGCGCGACGTCCTGCAAACAAAGTAGAGATCCACCAAAAGTGAGTGAATCAGATAGAACTGAAGCTATGTAATACGTTTTATATGTAAAAGCATATATATTTGTGGGCTTACGAGGAGGTGGAAATTGGGGAGGAATGAAAGGATTTGAGAAGCGCAGGTCCTGAAGGACTTGCATGTGGATGCGACGGAGCGGATGGATGGGACATCGAGCTTCATCACGATGGTCGCCAGGAGAGCCGAGGGAAGGAGATCTAGGTGCCGTAAGTTCGTTTCGGACTTTGCCATTATCTCTCTCTTTCTCACTCTAGCTCTATCTCTTTCTCTCTCTAGCGGAAATATGGTTTGACCGGAAGAAGGTCTCTGTGCTTTGCCTGCTGGGATAAAAGGGATATACTTGCCTTGCCCGGCAACCGTGAGGTACTGACGTGGGTTTGTTTACCGATAGATGAAGGAGACGAATAGATCTGATGGGCTAACAATCAAAATTCCTATCTTTCGAAAAAAAAAAAAAAAAAAAAAAAAAAAAAAAAAAAAAAAAAAAAAAAAATTCTTCTTGCTTACCTTTATAATAATAATTTATGAGTTTGTCGATCTGGTTTGACCCAAATAAAAGTGGGTTAATTATTATTTTTTTCCTCTGTTAATACATATTATATAGACATTATATATATATATATATATTTTTAGACTAGTAAGGTGTTAGGAGGAAAAAGAAATAAAGAAGAAGATGTCAATTTATGTTTGGTTTTGAAAATTAAAATGAGAAAAGTGATGATGAAAAAGAAAGGGGTCAGGAACTTAGCATAAGGGAGTTGGTGCAAGGATTCATATCTTCTGTTATCTTCAATGAACATACGATACTATCTTTTTATTACACTATTATTTCCTAATGATTATTGACAAATTTTTTTAATTTTATTTATTATTATTATTTTTTTAAACAAGCCTTTTCTTGCTTTTATCTCCATGACGTTCCTCCTTTTCCTTTTCCTTTTCCTTTTCCTTGAAATTCTTTTTATTTGGAAGTAACATATGTGTTTTAAATTTGAAATTAAAAAATTTTAGTTAAAGGATTCATGTTAAAAAAAAATCAATAGACGATAACATGTAAAACTTGTGCCTCATGAATTGAGATCAATGTCAACATTTTCAGACACAGGCCTCACTGGTCAAATATGTTAAATTATGACTTACAATGTAACGCATCTGGAATACTCCGGTCATGAATTTTTTAACCTCACACACAAGGCTGAAAGTGCGCAGAATATACGAATTTGTATACAAACTTGTATTCTTTTTCTTACTAGTTCATGTATGAGCCTTTTGTTGTACATGTCTGTATCACTTAAATCTACTCTCTCTTATTTTATCACCACTACAAATTGCCTCTCCACAGTTTAATTGGAACTCTATGATTCAAGCGACTATAATCCAAAATTACACAGAATCAATTACCATTGCAATCTCATAACTTTGCTTTGCTAAAGAGGCATAATACCTAAACCTTCACCTCTCCAAATTGAGGTTGAGATTTGAAGACTTAGGCCACACTCGCTTGAAGTTTCAATTATCAAAAAAATAAAAACACTAAAATCAAACGACCTAGAATGCATCAATCAGACTTGATCACCAACACCAAAGCCTCTATCAGCAGCATAATCTACAAAGCTGTAGAGTGGGAGCACCCTCTCACCATACTTCTCAAAACCATCCAACTCTCTCTTAGCCTGTGCTCTAAGATCCTCAGCAACTTCCATTGCCTTTTCCACGCCATACACTTTCACATAGCTCTTTCCCTTCTTTCTCTTCTCCTCATCTTTCTCTTCTCTCTCAATCTTCATTTTCTCTTCCAGTAAATCATCAACCACCTGATACAGAACCCCAACAGACCGCCCGTACCTTCTCAGCCGTTGGATCTCATCGTCTCCGGCACCAGCCAACAGACCGCCGCATACGGCGGAGCACTGACCCATCTCACCAAACTTCTTTTCTTGGACGAATTCGACGGAATTGGGCCCACCCTCGAGGTCGAGGAACTGGCCGGCGGCCATGCCGGTGGACCCCACGGCTCGGGCAATCTCGGCAATGATGCGGAGAACACGGGGTTCGGGGACGAGGTCAGGGGGCGTCTGAGAGACGATGTGACGGAAGCCGAGCGGGAATAAAGCGTCACCGGCGAGAATCGCCATGTCGACGCCGAACATTGTGTGGTTGGAGGGTTGGCCTCGCCGTGATGGGTCGTCGTCCATGCATGGCAGGTCGTCGTGTATCAGTGAAGCCGCATGAACCTGTTGAGTAAAGAAATCAAATAAAGAGATCATTTTCATCACCAATTACAATATATTAGGACTATCGAGGCAATTTATTAGAACAATCCAAGTAGTAAAAATTCAAGACAGACATGACTCCAATACATACACATGCTTATATTTACAGGATGACTAATTTGGATATTCAAATTGTATGAGGAATCAAAGTAGTGAAAATTCAAGGCAATCACCAAGGACATTAGCTCAGATGTTATGATTTTTTTCTCAAAAAAAGGTTCAACATTCGAGCAAACAATATTGTAGATATGTGTTGGCTTTCACAAAGGGAAAGAAAAAAAAAAAAAAGGTCAAGACAATTGCATGCTAAGAAATCCTAATTATGTTGTCCATGCACAAGGTATCATTTAAAATATAGGAAAAAAATTCAATACCCTCTTGTACCTACCATGTAATTACTTTCAGCCAATAAAAAGTCTCCATTTTCCTTGGTAACAAAAAATAACAAATTTCCATTCCCTTCATAATAGAAAATAACAATTTTTCATTGACCACTAAGATATTCAAATGGTCGGGGAAATCTAAGAAGTGAAAATTCAATACAATAACCCATGGCCTGGGCATTAGTTTAGATGGTATGATTTGGAAGCTTGAGTGTTCGAGACAATATTGAGAAAGTGTTTGCCTTGAATTTTCGGGAAAAATTTTTTTTTTCCAGACAATGGAATGGTAAGGAAACCAAATTATGTTGCCTATGCATCAGTATCATTTAAACATATGTCCAATATGCCAAATTTAGAGATTCAAGTTGGCAATTAAAATATTGAAATAAACACAGTAGGGTCATTGAAAAACAACCAAATCAACTTATCAAATTGGGCTTTATTTGATATAATAAATTTGAACTACAGATTCAGACGTTATTGTAGTTTTCCTATCACAATCAAGCCAAAGATTCTAGCAAGAATTTCTTAGAAAGATTCGCCTACAATGTTTTTAACTTTTTATTGACCAGGACCCAATTATTTTTTATTGATCAAAAATTAATGTATCAAATAAATCAAAAAGTTGAATCTTTATTATTATTTTTGTCTAATTCTAGCAAATCAATGTAAAAAGAATTATAGGAATCAAATATAATCAATCACCAATTATATTTTCTTCAACAAAAACTAAAAAATAAAAAAGGGCCTTTAATTGAGTAGGTAAGAGATAAGAAAAATGACCATTTCTAGGGCACAGGCGGTGGGGAATGCGGCGAGGCGGTTGCCGCCGAAGAGCTCGCAGGCGGCGACGCACATGACCGGTGGGGCCCGCTTGGCACCTTTGGCGAGAACGGAGTAACGCATGGCCTCGTAGATCTGTTGTGGGTACTGAATTGGTATTGCTTCATCAAGCTTCTGATTGATCTCTGCAATCAAAGTCGTCCAGTAAGTACGAAGATCGAATTGGGTTGTCGAAAGACTCGAAACTGATGAAGATGAACATCGAATCGTTCGTCGTAAAATTGGACCCCTTTTCGGGAGGTAGAGTTGGGAAGACGATACCACTGTTGAGAAAGCCATGGTTGCTCCTCTCTTCCTCTCTCTATATATCTATATATGTATATATAAATGAAATTGAAGATAGGGGTAGCTTTTAATATTAGAAATTTAGTGAAGCGTGACGGATGAGAATAGAGATGAGATGATTTGGAAATGCGTATATGTGTGTGAAGAATTATATGGTGCTTCTTGGGAGTATGGAGGATTGGTTGTCCAACGATGATTGATCATGTTGATTTGATCTGAACCGTTCTTTCCGCAGATAAGTGGAGTTGTGATTCTATGTTGATCGTTTGGCGTTTTCTCTGCTTGTTTCTCTGCAAAAAATAAATTGAGCTACGTGTTAAATGTTTTATTGGTACCAACATTTTATTTTTTTCCGAATGCCTTCCGAATGTTTTATTATTTATTTATTAATTTAATTTTAAAATAAAATACAAAATTTTAATTTTAATTTAATAATTTTTTGTCTTCTTCCCGACTATAGTCCCAATGGTTATATTCTAATTTCTATATAAAACACTCATTTTATCTTTTTTCAATTATCAAGTCCACTTCTTTACATTCTCAAGTCCATTATATGTTCTTTCAATTTCTATATAAACCACTTATTCTATCTTCTTTTAATTATATCTTCTTTCAATTATCAAATCCACTTATTTGCATTCTAAAAGTCCATTCTCTGTTCTTTGAGTCTTTATCTTTCTTATATAAAAAAACAATGGTTTCATCGTAACGAAATATACCCATCTCCGAGTCTACTTTTCCATTGAATTCTTCAGATTCAGATGGGGAAAATATTTTTGAAATCCATCGAAAAATAATGAACGATATGACGAGATTATTATCACATGATAGAGTGCGGGCATTCTTTCAACCTTGTAAGAGAAAGGATATTAAACGTGATCGAGAGGAGGCAGCACAATGGCTATTACGAGATTGCTTTGCTGAAAATTCGATTTATCCACCAAACATATTTCGTAGAAGGTTTCGGATGCGACGAGAGTTGTTTCTTCGCATTTTGAACGGTGTTACAGCATATGATGAATGGTTCATCCAGAAACCCGATGCCCTTGGTCGTATGGGGTTCACTCCTACACAGAAGATGACTACTGCAATCCGTATACTCGCATATGAAATTTCGGCTTATCTTTGTGACGAGTATATAAAGATTTCTGAGCGCATTGCGATCGAAAGCTTGAAAAGGTTTTATGATGCAATAATTGTTGTGTATGCGGAGCAGTACCAATGCTCACCAAATGCAGACAACATTGCATGTCTGCTTCGAGAAGGGGAAGAGAGAGGATTTTCAGGTATGCTTGGCTTTATAAATTGTATGCATTGGGAATGGAAGAACTGCCCCACAGCATGGCATGGCACGTGTAATTTCCCAATATTTTAAAGGATTTATTAATTGGAAGTAATTACTATTATTATTATTTTTTGATTTGTTTAATTTAAGTGTTGTTATTTTTATTTATTTTTAATGATTCGTTTTATTTAATTAAGTGCGTAGATAAATTGTGGTTTGTTTTTTATTTAATTAAGTGTGTAGATATACTGTCTTGTTTTAATTGAATTATATTTTGTAAATTTATTTGTTAAATTTGTATGGTGTTTGATTTGCGAGATGCTAATGAGTGAATTGTTTATTTGATTTGTGTGCGTTTAAGTTTGTGTGTATTATTTATTTAATTATTTTATGTATTTAATTTATTTGGATTGGGTTTAAGGAAAGTTGGACCAACGGATGTGATCTTGGGCATGAATAAAGCCTTGTTGGGTTAATTAATAAGGGCCCATGATTATAAAGATATTTAAAGGATTTATCTTTCTAGGTGGATAAATATAATTATATGTGGATAAATATAATTCATCAATAATCATTATGGTAGGACATATATATATATATATAGATGATTATTTAACTAATGATTTATGGAAAGAATATATATATATACTATATAATATATATGTGTATATATATTTAATATTTGGAATTATTATTATTAATATTATTATTATTGTTATTTTTGGTAAGTCACAATTGGAAAGGGAATTGGATTTTTAATGCGCATAAATATATTTTAGGGTTAGAGGTTTTTCCACGTAAAAAAAAAAAGAGAGAGAGAAAGAGAGAGAAAAAGAAGGGCTGACAGGGAGAAAGCCGGATTAGAGAAAGAGGAGGCAGGAATTGGAAAAGAGAGGCAAGTTCTTCTATACTTCTCCTCTTGGAATTTATAAACTTATCACCTTGAATATCAAATTTATTTTTGTCTTATTTTGTTGATTAAAAAAAATAATTTATTAATCGGATTAGATGGAACAGGTTTATTCTGTGCAAAGTGATAGATTTAAACTTATGAATACGTATATGTATTGTTACGATAATTTAGTTATGTATGTGAGAATATATGAATTAAAATTTATTTTTTGTAATTTGTTTAAGGTGGATTTAATTATGTTTAGCATGAGTAATTATTATACATGGATTAAAATCAAACGTTACGCTTAATTTATGATCCAATAGGGTTAATTAGGATTTTTCGAATTTTTCTAGAATTTCTGGATTTTTTTTTATATTTTTCTGGTATTTCTTTAAGGATTATATTTGCACTTAATTATGTGTATAAATATAATATATATTGTATATATAAGCACCACTGTAGGGTTTAGAATTCGGTGCACTCAAAATAGGGCATGATTCGGTGCGGCGCGGCACACATTATAGTGGTGAGCGCGCATTACAGAGGGTTGATGGGTTTGATGATCAAAGAAGTTATCCAGTGCGGCACGGCATAGGGGATGAGTATGTACGCGCGTTTCAGGGCCTTTGGATGCGGCTGTGGTGGAGTGATGGATTCGGTGCATTACGGTGTACACAAAATCGTGCACATGTGTATCTGGACCTTAGATTAAGTCCGGTCAACTAAGAAATTATCCGTTGCGGCGCAACTCAACAAAACTTAAGGAACCAACCAACCAGAAGACGCCGCGTCACCCAATGAGTCATCAGGCGCGTGTGGAGCGCGTGAGAGGGCATGAGGGCGCGTGATGACATGTGGCAACTTAGGGCAGCGCGTGGAGGTGCGTGCAGTGGGCCTAGGGGCGTGTGACAGCGCGTGGAGGCGCGTGTTGTGGTGTTTGAGGTCCCGGAAAGTTTCTGTAGGGTCCGGTGATGCCTCAGAATTGATTTTTAAATCATTAGGGTTGAATGTGAACACTATAAGAGATATTCCTTGAGCTTTAGAGCGATGGAGTGTTACTACTATATTTAGTAGCACTTATTTGTGTAATATAAATACTAAATAATATATTACGGAAGGAAGTATGCATATATATATATATATATATATATATATATATATATATATATATATATATATATATATATATATATATATACACACACACATGTGTGTATGTAAGATTTAAATGTTAGGGATAAGTATGTAGCAATGTGTATATATATATATATTTATTGATATATATATGTATGTTTATGATTTCATTAATCAAATATTGTTATGGAAGGTTTTACACATATATTTTATATAATATATGTGTATGTTTTTATATCATTTACGATTAATATTCTTATTTGGTATGGTAATATGGTTGGTTAAATCATATTTGGTTGGGTTTTAAATTAAGGTTATGCATATAACATGCATATGATGTCTAGGTATGGATAAGCTTATAGTTAAAGTTAGTACATGGTTGAATTGTAGGCATGGATGAGTTGTCAAAGGCTTTAATGTATTGCCTTAGTAGTTATGAATAAATTTTATATATGGGAAGCATGGATGAGTTGCCAAAGGCTTTAATGTATTGCCTTAGTAGTTATGAATAAATTTCATATATGGGAAGCATGGTTGAATTGCTATGATTTAAATAAATATATTTATAATGGCATGGTTGAATTGCCAATGAATAATTAAATTGCTATGTGATAGATGATTTAAAATTCATCTATGGATATTATATGTGCAAGATGGATTTGATTGGATGTTCTTATTAGAATAATCTAGTACCTACAGTTTAATGATTATTGTAATGATTATTGGTAGAGTCATAAAATAATTGTCAAAGCATATGTATTAGCTATGTAATTGAAATAATTGAAATTATTAGTTGGTTTTGATATAGATGATTTGTTTATCTGTTTTCAGAGGTTTGGTAGAGAGAACTTGTTCGTAGGGTTTAACCCGCGATTTATTTTTTTCAGGTTGTTAGAAGGTCAAGTCTCAAGGTTGAGGATCCGCAGCTGGAGGACTTATCCATTCCTTTTGTTTATTTAAAAGTAGGATATTATTTTTGTTTCAGTTGATATTAGTATTTATTTGGTTGGAATTCTAAATAGTAACTTTTGGTTAAGGGGTCCTTGAGTTACGGGATTCCCGAGTTGTAACAATTTGGAAGTTATTAATGGATTTACTATTAATTAAATTTCTTCAGCGTTTTATGTTATTCTTTATTTCATTTTGTAGTCTGTGCTTGTTAATTACTTTAATTTTTTTAATATCCCCTGATTTTGTGTGCAGAATTGATCAACCCATTTTCCGAAATTAGGGGGTATTATAGCACGCACACAGGAAGAAGCCATAAACCTACCCTCATATTGGAGACTGTTGCATTGAAAAATCTGTGGATCTGGCATGCTTTATTTGGTATGGCTGGTTCACACAATGACTTAAATGTTCTCGATTATTCCCCAGTATTCAAGAGTATGATCAATGGTACAATGCCTCCAGTTAATTACATGGTGAATGGGCATCGACGTACAATGGGGTATTACCTATCTGATGGTATATATCCTAAGTGGGCAACTTTGATGTAAACCATCCCGCACCCAACAATTGTCAAACAGAAATTATTTGCTAACAAACAGGAAGCTGTTAGGAAGGATGTTGAACGAACGATCGGCGCGTTGCAGATGAGGTGGGCTACAACGCATTAACCGGTACTTTATTAAAATACAGAAAATCTGAATAAGATAATGAGAACGTGTATTATATTACACAATGTGATCATTAAAGACGAGGGCGAACACATTTTGTAATGGATACCTCCGACAGATGACCCAATCTCCCTTCCACATTACGTTAGAAACCCATCAATGTTGGTGGCACAAGTTTCCTCTCGCCTAAGTAGGATTCGCAATAGATCAGACAATGCCAATCTTAAAAGAGATCTCATGGAGCATTTGTGGAATCAATTTGGTGATGAAGATGCATAAATTTGTTGTAAACGAATAAAATGTAATTTTCATATTGCTGATGAATAAAAAATATTTTAAAAATTATTTATTTCAATTACATTTGTTAAGAAATTTAAAGAAATTATTATTTAAAGAAATATCCATTACATATATAAATAAAAATTACATTAGCTTCCCACAGATAGAAAAAGAAAATTACATTACATTACCTTCTCACAGATAAAAAAAGAAAATTACATTACATAGCTTCACAAACTACCTCTTTTACTGAAACGTGCATAAATTTCATTTTGTTGATCAATGATCCATGATTTTGCTGTTGCTGCTGGAGCATTATTTAGATTTTTAAGCATCATTTCTCTTTCAAAATCAATTTGCTTCTGCTCAAATTTCAACTTTTTCATTTCTTTTTGCACCTCAAATTCCAACCTTTTCAATTCTTTTTGCGCTTCAATGTCCATTCTTTTTGTACGTTTTTGCTCCAAGCCTAAATCGAATGTAGCTTTCAATTTCATTTTTTGAGATTTGACTGCCAAGGCATTCATCAACACACTTTGATGGGTAAAATCTTTAAATTGTTCTAGAAATAATTTATGTTGTATCTTCTCTTTGCTTTTTTTGCGACCCTTCTTAGATGTTTTTCATCCAGGGGGTCGTACAATAACATACGAACTTTCAACTCTAATTGTAGGCTAATCGTCGTCGTGCCATGGTTTACTGAACCTGGTGTTTATACTCCAGGTGTTGACGGAGTAAATGGATTGGTTTAGACTGTTGACAAAGTAGGTTAAACAATTTCTGGCCAATTTCTAGGCTTATTCATATCGATCTCCACTGCCTTTTGTTTTTACCTTTATCATTGTTGTTGGAAATGGAATTCCATTTTAACGAATTCTTTACAATACATCGACAGTGATCGAACTTAAATGGATCATTTTGACGTATTAAATACATTTCTTATTTTATTGAGCTATAATGAATAAACAATAATTGAAATTAGTTAGATTGCCAATTAAAATAGAAAAAAAAAATTAAAAATTTACAAAGTAAAAAATTTACTGCCTCTTCAACGTTGAACCTATTAGGAGTATGATGTTGGATCTGTTTGTAGTATCCAGAAAATTTGTTAACAATTTTTTTAATGTGTGAGAAACGATTCTGCAAACCCGATACATTTCGGGACGTCGTGCCCCTTGGTTGCCGAATAAAATTTTCACAAACTCATTCCCAATATGTGATTTGCTTCGGATCTGAACCCGTTATTGGATCTTCCCTAATGTCAATCCATTATTTGCATAATGCTTCATCTTCTTCAATGGACCAATTTTTTCGTACGCCTAGAATTATGTTGGGTTTGAGATGGTTGGGATTGAGAAGGTTGGAACTGAGAAGGTTGGGATTGAGATGATTGGAATTGAGATGGTTGGGATTCAGATGGTTGGAATTGAGATGGTTGGAATTGGTAATGAGGTTGGAATTGGGGATGTCGTACAGGTTGGAATTAAGAAGGTTGGAATGGGAAATAAGAGTATTGGGGTTGAGATGGATTTTCGGATTGAAAAAAATTTAAAGAATCCAAATTATAATTGGATTGCGGTGGAAATTCGGAGTTATGAGATGGGGGCGACAGAATAGAGGTGGAGAATCCATAGAGATGAATGTTAAAAAAAATATTGAGAGAGAATTATTGAAGATGAAAATTAGTACTTTAAATAATATAGCCGTTGAAAGAGCCGTTGGCGTCTCTTTTTTACTTTGTATCAGCAGATTCAAAGAGCCGTTGCTATCTCGTTTTTACTTTGTATCGACAGATTCATTATAATAATCCATACAAGACAGTAGGCAATTAAACAAAGGAAAAAAATTAATAGATATTGTCCAAACCACTCTCTGTCTGTAGAGAACCCCATGGATAAGTGTTTGTGGGGGCTACAAAAAGGACACTCCATTTATAATGCATACCGCCCTTCTCTCTCTACACTGACACGCTCTCTCTCTACAAGTAGATGCGCCCCGGATGCTCTTACACCACTACCTATTTAAATCAACTCGTTCATGTACAACACGCGTCCGGGTACAAATATATTTGTGCGTGTTGCATATGTGCATGACACTTATGGTTATGACGTGCCCAGTGCACCTAGTACACTAAATGCCAATTCTTCAATGCTCCTTATTTCAACAATAAATTTTAAATTTTTATTCTCAAATATGTTCCCAATTCAATTAGGATATAACCTAACATTTTTCATTAGGCCCTAACCTAACATTTTTCATTAGGTATAGATGAGTGGATTCCGTGGAGAAGGGTGAAATTGACTCTTGGTGTTTTTGAAGCTTTTTTAAAAATAAATTAGCTAATGTAATCCTCTCTTCCTCTTCATCTTTTTCTCCCAAATTGAGACTGGTTGTGCAAAGAGACATTAAACCACATGTAGGGGTTTGTTCACTTCGGAAAAATTAATGCAAAATTTAACATATTGAGAAATCCGAATGGATGGCCGGTTTGGTAAATTTATTCTTGTTACTTAAGTATTAATGTGTTAAAAACTATCATTTAAGTTATTAAAAAACGTTATTAATATGAGACGGGATGAGTAGGAGAAATAGTTAGTAGTAGTTCAAAACCTTAGAGAACTTATTATGTTTTTGATTGGTTAGTGTTAGTTTATGCTGCATAACCAGTAAAAACAAGTTGAAGGCTTGCAAGCAAGAGAATGTTTGCATTTGAGCAGTTTGGGTGTCATTTTCTCTCAAATTAATTGGGATTGCATGTATCATCATGTATTTGGTCAAAAATACATGTAAAAGGAAAATTAGGATTCGGCGGTTGTGAGAAAAACGTGACCTGTGGTCACAATTACTTGCAAATTTGACAAAATCTTTATTGAATTGTTGACTTGGACAAAAATTTTATGGGACTATCAATGTCAAAAAACAATGGTGATGATAATAAAAGTAATAGCAACAAAACTCATAAAACACGCGCGCCCCCACACAAACTGAGTTTGCTTTGTGCCCGTGTTGAAAGAACAAAATCATAAAGCTGTCCCTAACTTTGTTGAGTTGGTTCTTCACTTATTCAATTATGAAGAAGGGGTATCTAAAGGAGTAGCGGAGTAGTAGTCTAGAATTTGCACCTCAATCAGAACTAGGAGTACAACTTGAGTTGAGTAATCCGAACTCAACTCAAACCCAATTCGATTTTTTATGAGTTTGGACAATCATTTTTACAATTAGGATTAGGCTTGAGTTGAAAAATCTCAACCCGATATTACTTAGGGTTGTGCTTTGGTTGAAGTACTAGCAACCTGAGTTAACCCGAATCCGAATTTTAATATTATTTTCATATATGTTTTTACTTTTAAATACATTATATATAATACTTAAACTATGATTACTTTTTTTTGTCTTTTCAACTTCTTTTGTTAAGTTATTGTATGTTAACATTTAGGAGAATTAATTTTCTAAGAATTTGTTTGTAATTTATTATAAAACTACAAAAAAAAAAAAATCTTTAAACTTTTCCTTGTTTAAAAGGGATTAACCATATAATTAATCTGAATTACCCAAAAATTTTACCCAGAATTTAAGCCCGAATTTAAAAGTAAGGCTGGGGTTTAATAATTAAAGTTAGATAAAAGTAAGGCTGGGGTTTAATAATTAAAGTTAGGATTGGGCTCAACTCAAATCCACCCAAATTACAACGCTCCTGAGTTAAAAGGAATGATAAAAAATTACAACTTAGAATTGTAAGGCTTTACCCTGGGTTAGAGGGAGCCCTTTCAGAAATTCTCAATGGCCTAAGCCAAACCCAGGCCAAAGAGGGGGTTTGGAAATAGTTTTCAACCAGCAATTGACGCGCCTCAGTTAGTACCTCACTAGCTGCGTCATTGCCCCAAGCGCAAAGATGTTTCATACAATATGGGCTTCCTTTGTTTTTATAGTACTGACTTCTGACATCGTCTCTCTCATTTAGTCGATGTGGGACAAATAGACAAATCCACTCTTTCTGATCATCCCCTGCGTTTTCAGAGTCTTCGTAGAGGAAATCAGAGGGATATATATGTTGAGAATCTGAGTTCCGGTTAAACTTAATTAGTTACAATGTTAATGTTATTTTGCAACGAAGAAGAAAACAATAAATCCACTCTGGTTTAGATGATTGATGTTGAATTCAATTCCCTGTTATTATTGTTTCGTTTTAAATTTTACCTCCACTAACTGCAGCAAACAAGTACCTCTTAAACAAGCATATGATGGTCAATCTTCTTGAAGAAGGATATGTCTTAATATAGCCTGTATAAAATATAACTGAACGAAGCTTAATAACAATGAAGGTTTGCAATGAAAATGGGGCAAGATCTTTGAAAAAAATTCATATCTCGAAGAGAAATACTCTTACATACACCATCTCTAATTATGATCAAATTTTCACCTTCAATTTCCAAGTATTACATCCAATGCATACATGCATCTCAAAATTATATCAATCTGGTTCAACTCATGACTTAATTCTAGAAATTAAGCACAAAATCAGATGATCGAAGGTTTAACAAAGGAGCTACATGTGGTTAGTGAACTTTTTAGTCGCCTTGAACTGCAAATTGAAGAAGATTCAATTGATCATAACTAGAATAGTGGAGCTAATTCTGCAACTTCCATTACTTGTTCATAATCACTGTATAAGGGCAAATTCAAACCTTATTTTGCAACTTCATTTCTCACACTTGACAGCTAAATTTTGATAATCTTACTAAACAATGACCTCAAAATTCTAAATACAGGCTTAAAAAGTAGTGTCAAATTAACTAAAACCAAACAGGGACAATGCCGTTGTAAAGCAGCACTCATAAATCAAATTGTAAGCCAAACATAAAAGACAATTAAAAAAAATAAATAAAGAAAAAGTTTCTCCTTCTAATTGTAGATAACCAAGGTTAAAAATATAGAAAAGCAATAAAGCTCATGTTGCTCAGAAAGAGCTTGGACTCGTGGCAGAAAGTGAATTTGGAAGATTTTTGGCTAGCTTCATTCCCTGCTTGAACCAAGTTGTATCAGCTGGACTCTGTACTGAGTAAAATTTCTGAATGAGCCATCAAGATTATTATCCCCATAGGTTTTCTGTCGTCTAAAAATGACAGTTTTTCCTCCAAAGAAATATGTCAAGAGTTCTATTTTGGCATGCAAATGGGGTCGAGCAATTTTTCTTTTTTCCTGATTCGAGGTGCAGAAAGGACAATCAGTCCTAATTTTGAAAGATTAAATAAGGACATTTTACAAATGACCCGTCGTGGAGAAAAAAATTGAACTTTGCTTTGTATGGAGGCCAGCCCTATTGGGATGGACCCCTCCAAAAATGAGCGTATGCCACTATTTGCGGCGGGCACACGGTATTCTTTAGTAAAAGGCGAAAGAATAGTTCGCTTTGTGCTCACCGCGTGGCTGCGTGAATTCTAGGTGACAGAGGACTGCTTGTTATATACTAGTTTTGTCAGAGGCTACCCTCTCTACTTGCCCGATGTGGGAACAACTTTTGTTAGCCTATCACTTCTCCCGTAAAAAATGTAGTATATGCTGCATCCACCATCAAAAACAAATTTACAAAAGACTAAGGAGAGCTTCTAACTTCACCGACTTGTTTACATTCGAACTCTAGAGACTGAGAATTCCAATCGTACTCAAATCTCCATAATCATAAGCACTAATTTTAAAATCCCATTCAAACTCAACTTTCACTATTCTAGGGAGATAGAATCCCCCAATCAAAATCAATCTCCTTGTTTCCTACCAGAGAGGGAACAAGATTAGTATGACCCCTTGCAGAACAAGAATTTGATTTTGATGATGGTTTGGGTCAGGATAATATCATCTCTTGTTAGGTCTGATACTATCAACTCCACATTTTAATAGTGAACATATGTATTCTTTGTATAAATTAGATTCACACCAATTTTTTTGGGTCTTGAAATTTTGGTCCCGTGAAGATCGGAAGTTGAAACTCTCTATTTATTTAGTCGAAGTAAATCTTTTATTGGCTCATGACCTAAGTAAGTTCAGAAACCTAAGTCACATAAAGCGAGAATTTTAGGCTAATTTGTTTAGTTGAAGTAAATTCTTTATTGGCTCGTGACGAAAGTAAATTCATAAACCTAAGTCACATAAAGTGAGAACTTTGAGCGACACTGTTGTGATATCTATCCCTTTATTCTACCAACTAATCTTATCCCATTTCCTATTTAACCTATTGAAAAATAGGTGTTTTTTAAAATATTATATTAATTAAAATAAGGTCTAAAGATTGAGATCAAATTGAAACTAATAAAAACGATTAATTATGGAGACTCGTTGAACTTTTGTTAAAGTCCTGTCCATTCAATTGGAGAGGATCATGATACATTAAAAAAATGGGCTTAAAAAAATTCTCTGGGCTGAATCAACCAGACCCAAGCCCAAGAGCTAAAAAGATTAAACTTGGAATTGTAGGGCTTCACCCTTGGTTAGAGAGAGCCCTTCCAGAAATTCTCGATGGCCTGAGCCAAAGGCTAAGGCCATCTGCACCAGCCTTTCCGAATTTTGACTCTCCAAAAATGTCATTTTAGCTTTTTCAAGAGCCACGTCAGCAACTTTCGCTCTCCGAAAACATGCACTCCATCTGGCTTTCCGAATTTTCGTTTTCCAAAAAAATATATACAAAATTATTATTATTTTTTTAAAATTTTCCTAATGGCTATATTTTTAACTGCAATATTCCTAACGGTTATATTTGTAACAGTTATATTATGTAACAGTTTTTTAATATTTAAAATGATAAAATTGTTTCTCAACGGCAATATTTTTCAATCAAACAATATTTTTGCAAATTATTAAAAAAAAAAAATTAGAATTGATATTATAACTTTAAATAATACATTATCCATTATGGATTAAAAATAAATAAATAAATTAAACAAAACAATTAAAAATAACTTGAATAATACAATATCCTAAATTGGAATAAGAAAATAAATAGACTAAGGATTACAAAATCCTATGGGAACTTTGGGGCGGACCGTGAATGCAAAGATGCTAATATCTCATTTTGTCATGCAATAATCCAAGTTTTTCTCGCTTCTGTTGGTGCTGAATTTGGATCTGTTAACACGATCTCCTTCTCTTTAGCTCTTTGTTTCTCTAGAATCTCTAGCTGTCTCGTCTTTTATTTCTTCGTTTTTCTTATCTCTCGTGCCACTTGGGCATCCTTCATTTTCTCCTGACGACTCTCATAACGGCATTTGATATCATTAAAATTGGAAATGAATGAATTTTGCAATTCAAATGCTGAATTAATTTTTCCTCAGCGCTGCTTCGCCTCTTTTCTTCCTAGTCATTGTAGTTGTTGATATTCTTTCACACCGGGTGAATAATTTTCCCCCATGTGTGGTGATTATTCAGTTGAAACTGTCGTAAACTTGATGGAGTAGATGGTAATGAGTGCCAACAGACTCATTAATGTCAAAGTTAAATCCACTCCTCTTCTTTGGCTGTTTTTTTTTTTTTTTTTTCCTTTATCTACTTGTTCGGCACAATGTGAATGCCATTTATTATTATGCTTCAAAATCTCCCAGCAACTTTCTAACTTAAATTTATCACCTGTTTGGCTATGAAACAAGTTTTTAGCTGCTATCATCTACACGAAAAAATTAACAAAAAATTAAAAGCCGACTATTTAAAATATTTACAAGTTATATTTAAATAATAAATAACTCACCATATCATCAATGCTGAACCTGTTGGGACGATTCATTAAAATGTTAGTCATTTACCCGAAAAATTTGTTGATTTTTTGTTGGATCACCGATCAACGATTTATCAAACCTCCTGCATTTTGGTGAACACCAATATGTTGTACATATTGTTTCAGGATTCGCTCCCATAACTTCTTCTTACTTTGGTCTGTCCCCGTAATCGCATCAGAGGTAATGGACATCCACGCCTAACATAAAGCTTCATCTTCAGCCTTGGTCTAATTTATATATCGGATAACCGGTTGTTTTGGCAAAGGTTTTGAGTTACTTGATTGTAGAATACTAGTATCACAATATTGATGAGAAATTTGGGATGATTGATAAGAACGTAGGGATGTTTAATGAGAAAGAAATTGAAATTCTCCACCATAATAATTAGAATATAGTTTTGACTGTGAAGAAATATTGTTATTGTCTTCGGAAAATGACAAAAACTCATCGTTTGATGAATTGAATTGAGTGTTATAATAAAATAGATGTTGAGGATTCATGGAGTCGAAATGAGTGTGAAAATAATAGTAATGATTGAGAAAATAGAAGAAATAAATTGAATGATAGATAATACAGATGGATTAGATGTGATAAATAATGGTAGGAGTTATTTGGTCAAATTCCGAACCTATGTAGAAAAAGGTATTTTGTAAAAAAAATGTATTTTATAGAAGAGAAGTGATTTTAAAATTTTTAATTAAAATTTTTTTATTTAAATAAAGTTAAAAAGTTTTGAATTTTTAAACTTTTATTTAAAATTATAGTCATTTTGTGGACGGCCAAATACATTATTTGTGGTACACATTTAAAATTCAAAACAAATAAATATTTTTTTGGGCCTAAACAATATATTTTTTATTTAATAATTTTTATTTTATTTTTTTTAAAAAAAATGAAATAAAAATGACCTATTTTTGAAAAAAGGTATTTTCAAGAATGGTTGAAAAACTGCCAAAAAGTGCCTTCGGGTTCTTTCTTAAAAAACCCCAAACAGTGCCTCAACCTGACGGTTTGGAAAAAAAAAAAAAAAAAAAAAAAAAAAAAAAAAAAAAAAAAAAAAAAAAAACAAAGCTTCACGAAAATGTCACCAAGGAAAAAACAAGAAACATCATGGACTCGGCCTCGCGAGCCAGCCCTCGAACCAAAGCGAGCCACACCCAATTTCGCTAGCCCGCACAAATAATTTAGGGCGGCTCCAAAATCGCCAAAAAAAGGCTAGAAAGGGGTTCGGAAATAGTTTTCAACCAGCAATTGACGCGCCTCTGTCACTAACTGCGTCATTGCCCCAAGAACAAAGATAGCTTGGACTCATGCGTTTCCCTTCTGTTATAGTGCTGTCTTGTGAGATGATGTTTCTCATTTAGTCCAAGTGGGACAATTAGAAAGCCTGGATGGTATTCACTTCCTCGGTTGGCCTTTTCATAGTCTTTCATAGTTTTAAGAAGAAAATAAAAGCCTGGATGGTATTCACTTCCCTTCCCGTTCATCTGTTCCTCATTTGGCCAAACAAAGGGAAATATAATGAGAATCTGATTTAAGATTACTATCTTGAAGGAGCATTAACCATAAGCAAATTTTAATTAAACTTAAATAGTTTCACTGTTAATGTTATCAGTGATACAGAAAACAATAGATTCACTCTATTACTGTGGTTGAGATGATCATGTCGAACTCAATTCCTTGTTATTGTTTCTTCTTCCATCCAACTACTGGAAACAAAAACTAAATAGTAAAAACGAATATAATGGTCGATCTTCTTGAAGGTTACATCTTTGTATAGCTTGAATATAATATAAGTAATACAACTGACCGAAGCTTAATTAAGTTGAAGGTTTGTGATTAATATGGATTTGGATCTTTGAAAAAAAAATTCATATTCTCAAAGGGAGATATGCCTTACATACACCATCTCTAATTATGATCAATTGATCTCCTTCAATTTCCAAGAATTCCATTCAATGCATACTTGCATGTCAAAATTATATCAATTTGGTTCGACTCCAAACTTATTTCAAAAATTAAGCACAAAATCAGATGACCGAAGATTTAACAAAGGGGCTACAATGAACTTTTATTGTAACGACCCACTCCACCACATGGTATGATATTGTCCGCTTTGGGCCTGAGCCCTCACGGTTTTGCTCTTGGGCTTCACCCCAAAAGGCCTCATACCAATTGGAGATGATGTACTTACATATAAGCACTTCACCTTTCCTCTACCCAGGCGATATGAGATATGCAAATTTACTTAAAATAAATGATGGTTATTTATTGAGTTTATAATTAACTAGAATATACCTTTAATTAATGAATTTATTGAGTTGCTTATATATATGGGAATATAAGGTAAGGTTAGCTTGCTGAACGATGATTGTGTTTAGCATTTCTTGTTGAGCTTGTGAGCTCACCCCATTATCACATTTCAGGTGCTCGTAGAGTAGGAACGTGATGGTGACACGTGACGGGAACGGATTTTAGCTCGTTACGCATTGATTTATTTTAGTTCGGTTTTCCTTTATTCTGATTATTGTAATAAAGTTAACGTTTTATGAAACTTTATTGAGTTGATTCAGTGGTCATAAATGTTTTGTTTTACTAGAGGGAATTGCACCTCTATTTATGGATTTGTATAAAATTTGTCAGACTCTCATGTTTGTTAAGTTGAATGACGGGATTCATTGTAGTTCTATTATGGAGGATGTATGTTGAGAATTGATGGAAGTTATACCTTAGTTTTTTTATGCAGGATAAGTAGTTCTTGTATTAAAATTTGGGGTGTGACATTTATAGTCCCCTTGAACTGCAATTTGAAGAAGACTAAATCATATTAAGTTTTAGTAATTAAAATACTAGTAGGTTTAAGGACAAATCAAACCTAATTTTGCAACTTACAGTACTTGTTATCCAATCATAACCACAAAATAATATAGGTTTAAAGGCAAATGGAAACCTCATTTTGCAACTTCATTTCTCACCCTTGATTATCTTACTAAACAATGATCCCATAACTCTCAAAATAGGTTTAAAAGAAATGTCAAATAACTAAAACCAAACTGATGTAGGACAGTTTTATTAGGTTTTATACAAACAGAGACAGTGTGTAATTGTAAAGCTGCACTATTCATGCATCAAATTGTTGGCCAAACATAGAAGCAATTAAGAACTATATAAATCAAGGATAAGCCTCAATAATGGACTGAACAGCTTCAATGCGTTTCACATTGTGTCGACTGAACCCTGCTTCTCCTAGTACATAAGCCCATTCCTTGTGACTCCTCTCTTTCCCCTTGTTTGTATGAGCCATCATCACCATATCCATCATCAATCTCACGAACTTGAGCTTATCTCCTTCATCTTCTTCAATCACAGCTTCTACGATAATCACCTTCCCTATGTCATTTGGAATAGCTATTCTACACTTTCTCAAGATATGAATGCACTCTTCATCCTCCCAATCATGCAGAACACACTACAATATAAAAGATGCATCGTTTAATAAACAAAAGAAAATGAACATGACTCGGAATTTTCCTAGAAAATCAACAGTAAATGTCACGATATACAATTAGGAGATGTCTACATATATAAGTGCCAACAACCTCCCTCTCCCTCCAGGTAACGTCATAGCAATTCAAATTTCGAGTTTAAGAATACTAACCATGAGGAAAGCAGCATCAGCCTTTGGCACACTTTCAAACATGTCACCTCCAATGTGCTTAACACCAACACAGTTAGGTGCAGCAGACACAACATGAGGAAGATCAAAGTTAATGCCATGAACCCAAGGAAAGGCCTTGGCCAAAATGCTGAGAGCTGTTCCATCAACCCCACCTACATCAACCAAAGAGTCCAGCCCATCTAATAATTCAGGACAACCATCAATTATTGCTGGCACAGCCACTCTAGCATTACAAGCCATTGCATCATCAATGAGCTTGCTGTGGGCAGGGTTTGCAGCTGCATAGCGCCATATGTCATCACCATGAGCTGCCTCAAATGCTGAGGATCCGTTGGCTAGGACATGAGCACTGAGACCGTGCCACGGTGCAAGCATCACTGGACTGCTCTCTAGCTAAAGCAGCCATGCTATTTTTGCCATGCCTCGTGAGAAGGCGCGAGAGCGGTGTTTGAACATAACCAATAGTACCAGCTTGGTTGTTGAAACCTTCTTTGAATATGCTGCGGTGCACCAAGAACCTCATGATGCGATGTAGTGCCGAGGGAGAGCATTGAAGGGTGGTAGATAGCTCAGAGAGTGTCATGGGACCGCCATGGTTTTCAAAGACATCGGCTATCCCAAGCTCAATGGCACACTTCACCACAGCCATATCAACAAAACCAAATACATATTTCCATATGTCCACTTGGGCTTGTGATTCTTCTTCCTCCTCTCTACTTGTTGCTTCTCTTGTTGTTTCTCCTTCCATCTCTCTATGTCTAGGCACACTCAAAAATTGAAGTGAATCCTAGTTTTCAATAACCTGCGATGTGGAGAGCTTACAAGTTACACTATAAATTAACTATGTTAAACCATAATCCAAAGTTGTTCAATCACGCAAATCAATTAGAGCTTACAAGGTACACTATGAATCAACTATGTTAAACCATAATCCAAAGTTGCTCAATCATGTAAATCAATTAGAGCTTACAAGGTACACTATGAATCAACTATGTTAAGCCATTATCCAAAGTTGTTCAATCATGTAAATGAATTAGTATGAGTCAAAGCACTCGACTGTTACGAGAATTGTGTGACTCGAGTGGTGGTGGTGTTGTTTTATTATTATTTTAAATTCAAGCACGTAATTTTGTTCCCACCGGAGCTCAAACCGTCAATCTCTCTAAAGAGGGATGAGAGCTTGTACCGTCTAGGAAGGAGAGTTTATAGAGTGAGTTTTAGCCCAGGCTGAAGCCAACATGACAGAGTAAAAAAACAATCAGATAGAATTAAGGAACGGCCCACTAATTGGTTCATTCAAAACTGAAAATCGAAAGGACTCAGAGGAGGTAACCGTTAACGCCGCCTCTCTGTGTTCAACCATTGCGTTGGGAAACTTCTGTGGCATCCAAATACCACATTTGGTTTTTACGGCACATTAAGTGATAACTAAGAAAAGGATGCAACAGAAACACACACATATATATGTGTATATATACCATATATGAATCTACTGTTCCATTAGAGGAATGCTTATGCTTACCCACACAAGTGAGAACAGAATGAGGAAAGCAAAAGGTTGATTCCATATCTTAACAGCACTATAGATAAACACTTCTGACTCGCCTTTTCAATGCATGGAGGCGCTATAAGCACTTCCTATTTATACTAAATTACTAAATATATCAGACAAAATTCCTGGTATAATTGAAACCTTAAGATCTAGGTTGTTATTTTTATTTTATTTTTTATCCAAACAATTAACTCTCACCTACCTTTTAGGTTAAGGAGAGAGGTTGTGCATTTTGATAACTAAGTGCGTATTTAATTCTAAATCAATTAAGCACTTATTCAACTAAGTGAAGTGTGTTTGATAATGCAATTTGAATATCACTTATAACAGTAAACATCACTAAAAAAAAATGATAAAATTACTTAAAATAGAGTAAAATTTTAATTGACAAATATATTATTCATCACTGAATTCTGAAAGTTAAAATGCTCAAATTTAAAAAAATATATATATATTTTTTAATTATCACTTAAAAAATTCAGCAGTTAATTTTGTTTTTGTTTATTGTAGTCAATTGAAGAAATTATTCCGAATTAAATGATAAAAATAATATAGCACACACATCTAAACAAGGGAAATAGTGATTTTTTAATTCAACACAGCACTATATTATATATTGAACTGGTACTACATTCAGGTGTGGTTTTACCAAAGAAAAAATAATAATAAAAAATTGCCTGCTAAATTAGCATTCACAATACTTGGTGACCAATCTAATCAAAACTAATTTTTAGATTTCTTGTATGTTCACTTTTCTTATCAGTGTCTGGATTGAATTAGATCATAAGCCATATATTTATTTTAAAAGGTTGTTATTCTCACACTCCACACACGCTTTGCGAGCAAATTCTTATTCTTTCTCATTCTCACTAGCATGTGCCTCTGACCCCAGCCCTCTTCAGAACTTTTGTGTTGCTATTAAATGACCCCAAATATGCTGGTACGATATATATATATATATATATATATGGAATAATTTCATTTACCTTTTATGAGATTAGGCGTAATTACAGGCGATATACTTAACATTTCAAATATTACACTCCCTTTAATGTGGCTGGCGGTAAGTTCCGGTTGAAATTCATAAAAAAGTACTAATTTACCCTCTATTATTTTATTAATATAAATATTATCAAATTATATAAACAAATGACATTTGTACCCTTTGAGCTTAGAAATTTTTTTTTTTTTTTTTTTTTTATTTCTCATTTTTCCTTTGTCCAACAAAAACAAAACAACCAACAAAGCACAAAAACAAAAATTACAAAGCACCACTGGATCTCTCCTCTCTCTTGTCTCTCTTTCTCTTTCCAACCTCTCAGGCGAAGAACATGTGGTCCAAGCCGCTGGCACTCTCCTCGCCATCCTTGACTTCCTCTTTTTCCCCTTTGAGGCCTCATCACCACTGAGATCGCCACCGCCTACCCCAGCAACAACGGCTTCATCCTCTGGGCCATCGCGCCTTCGTACCCTTCGCCGACTATCATGACAACCTAGAAATTCCTCTCCGGCATCTCTCGCCACCGTCCCCATCATCTGCATCGACTACCCCGAGAAATCTTCCCCATCTTCAGTGACCCAAGAAAAGTCCCAAATCGCGAGTTTCAATTTTGTAGAATAAAAATCTAACCCAAATCATTTTCAACGCCATCGTTGTTTCAATTTGGGGGTTCATCGTGTTCTTCTATTCATGATGGTTGTGCTTGTTGATATACCACAGTCGCTGAGTGATTGTTTATGACGTTGCCCTTTGACTTTTTTGGTTGTTAGTTGTTAGTAGGGGCTTTACCGTTTGTTTATTGGTCTCGCTCTATCGTCGTTGTGTTGTCGCTACGCTGCCTGGTCTCACTATTGTGTATCACCGGTGGCTTGTACGATTGGGGCTTTCAGCACTGCTGGTCACTAAATCATCCACCCATACAGTTCATTGTATTGTTGTTTCTTTGCATTAGCTATGTTTTATCTCTTTCTTGTTGTCACAATTGAGTTTCTTTGTTTCTTATGTTTTTTTTATCAGAAACTCCTGTATATGGCCTTCTTATTGTTCTCTTGCATTTCAACCTGTATATCCCCTTTGACAAAATGTTTAATCTGCTTTTCTAGAAATTCATTGTTTACTTTTTGATTTTGTTGATATACAGTATAATTTTAGAGAGAATTTAAAGTTCAGAGAGACTGATACAAATGAGAGAAAGGAGATGATATAGTGTGTTGATATATACACGCACACACATAGAAGGTCTTTTTGTCTTTATAACGAGGGTATATAAAGAATTTTAAATCAAAAATGAGGGTATAAATGTCTTTGCAACCTTTTTAAGGGCAAATGTGGTATTTCACATTGAGAATATGCTAAAATCACCAAACGACAGCATTGACCGGCGTTGACTACTAACTAGAGGGGCAGATTGTTAAAATGGAGCTAACCTAGAGGGAGGTCGATGTAATATTTGAAACGTTAGGAGTACTACATGTAATTAGACCTACCCTCAAAGGAGGTAAGTGAAATTATCCACATATATATATATATATATATATATATATATAATTCTTTGTCTAATTAGAGAAACTATATTATTTATTATCTATTTATATTTCCTTGTATAATTAGGTTTCTTTTTATTAACAACAACTATTGCTGTCTTTTATATACAACAAATTAAAAATAACAAATTTTAACCATCATGCTGTTATATTATCTATTTATAATAAATAGATAAATAGGTAATTTGTGTTAGAGTTTTATTGAAACTTTTTAAAAAACTGTTTTTATATCAATTAATAAATATTTTTTTTTATTAATAAATAAATACTGAAAAAAAAAACACAAAGATAAAAAAAAAAATAAATAAATAAATCAACATAATTAACGCAATTCAAAGAATAAAATATAATTAAACAAACACAAAAAATAAAAAATAAATCAACATAATTAATGATAAATATAAATCAAATAATTTTGAACCATGCAGCGAAATATATTAATCAAAATAAATTAAGATATTTTTTCAAAAATAATTGGAGTCATCCAAAAGAAAAATAAATGGAGTCATCAAAAAGAAAAACATAATGTACCTTTAATAAAATAAAGAATTTTGAACCATGTTGCGAAACATTTCAATGAAATTTAAAAAAATAAAGAATTTTGAACCATGTTGCGAAACATATTAATCAAAATAAATTAAGATATTTTTAAAAAAATTATTATAGACATGACATAATGAAACAAACAAAAATATATATATAAATTAACATGATTAATGCAATTCAAAGAATAATGTACTAGTAAAAAATAAAGAATTTTGAACCATCATGCGTGTCCACTTTTGAAAAACCATGTGTTATATCACCGGATCTCGATTTTTCATATATAAATGTAACTAATGTATCTTTCCATTACATTATAATAAAATATAATTATAATTTAATTATAATATTATAATGGAAAGATTTAGATCTATATTCATATTTAGGAAAAAGTTAGAAATAAAATAAAATAGAAAAAGTAAAGTGGTTTTAACCTTGAAGAATTCCGAGCATAATAGGAATTATTTTAATTGATAATTTATACGATTTATATTAATTGGAAACTTATTTTATTATTTATCAATAAAAGAATTTGAAACATCTGGATTAAATTTTAATTCAATAATTACCTATTTAATTTTAATTGGTAATTTATTTTATTATTTCGTAAATTATTTTATTAAATAATTGCCTTTTTAATTTTAATACGTAACTTATCGGAATTATATTAATTGGTAACTTATCGAATTTATTTTAATTGGTAAATTATTTTTTATTTGATAAATTATTTTATTATTTTATGTATCAGGTTTTTTTTTTTTTTGCCACTTAACCCATTTATTAATCATCATTTATTTTATCAAGATGTTTTAAATTATTAAATAAATCTTTCAATTAAACAATTCCCTAATTTTAATTGGTACCTCATTTTGTTATTTGGAAAGATTTAGATCTATATTTATATTTAGGAAAGAGTTAGAAATAGAATAAAATAGAAAAAGTAAAGTTATTTTAACCGTGAAAAATTTCGAGCATAATAGGATTTATTTTAATTGGTAAATTATTGTATTATTTTATCTGTAAATGAATTGAAACATCTTGATTGAATTTCAATTAAACAATTACATATTTAATTTTAATTTGTAATTTATTTAATGATTTGAAACATCTAGATTGAATTTCAATTAAATAATTTCTTATTTAATTTTAATTGGTAAGTCATTCTATTATTTGGTAAATTATTTTACTGAATAATTAACTATTCTATTTTAATATGTAAGCTGTTTATTTTATTTGGTAACTTATAGAATTTATTTTAATCGGTAATTTATAGAAATTATTTTATTATTTTATTTAGAAATGATTTGAAACTTCTCGATTGAATTTCAATTAAACAATTACGTACATAATTTTAATTGGTAATTTATTTTATTATTTGGTAAATTATTTTATTTATAAATGATTTGAATCATCTTGATTGAATTTCAATCAAACAATTATTTATTTAATTTTAATTGGTAATATCTAGATTGAATTTCAATTAAACAATTTCTAAAGTAATTTTAATTGGTAAGTTGTTTTATTAGTTGGTAGATTATTTTATGCAATAATTACCTATTTTATTTTAATAAGTTACTTGAATTTAATGATTTGAAACATCTTGATTGAATTTTAATTAAACAATTTCCTATTTAATTTTAATTGGTAAATTATTTTGTTATTTGGTAAACTATTTTATTAAATAATTAACTATTTTATTTTAATAGTAACTTGTTTATTTTAATTGGTAACTTATTGGATTTATTTCACTTGGTAACTTATTTTATTATTTTATTTTTTAATGATTTGAAACATTTTGATTGAATTTCAATTAAACAATTACCTATTTAATTTTAATTAGTTATTTATTTAATGATTTATAAAAAATTTCCTATTTAATTTTAATTAGTGACTTAATTTATTATTTGGTAAATTATTTTATTAAATACTTACCTATTTACTTTTAATTGGTAAGTTAATTTATTATTTGATAATTATTTTATTAAATAATTACCTATTTTATTTTAATACATAACTTTTTATTTTAATTGGTAACTGATGGTTCAAATCATTAAATAAATCTTTCAATTAAATAATTACCTAATTTTAATTGATATTTTGTTTTATTATTTGGAAAGATTTAGATCTATATTTATATTTATTACCTTATTAATTTTAATTGGTAATTTATTTAATGATTTGAAACATCTCGATTGAATTTCAATTAAATAATTTCCTATATAATTTTAATTGGTAAATTATTTTATTATTTTGTCAATTATTTTTTGTAATAATTACTTATTTTATTTTAATACATAACTTGTATTTAATCATTTAAAACATCTTGATTGAATTTCAATTAAACAATTTCCTATTTATTTTAGTTGGTAACTTATTTTATTATTTGGTAAATTATTTTGTTAAATAATTACCTATTTTATTTTAATAGTAACTTGTTTATTCTATTTGATAACTTATAGGATTTATTTTAATTGGTATCTTATTTTATTATTTTATCTATAAGTGATTTGAAACATCTTGATTGAATTTCAATTAAATAATTACCTATTTAATTTTAATTTGTAATTTATTTAATAATTTGTAATAATTGGAAATTTATTTAATGATTTGAAATTAACATCTTGATTGAATTTCAATTAAACAATTACCTATTTAATATTAATTGGTAATTTATTTAATTTTAATTTGTAAGTTATTTTATTATTTGATAAATTATTTAATTATTTTATCTATAAATGATTTGAAACATCTTGATTGAATTTTAATTAAACAATTATATATTTAATTTTAATTGGTAAATTATTTAATGATTTGTAAACAATTTCCTATTTAATTTTAATTGGTAAGTTATTTTATTATTTGTTAATTTATTTTATTAAATAATTACCTATTTTATTTTAGTACGTAACTTGTTTATTTTATTTGGTAACTTATTTTATTATTTGGTAAATTATTTTATTATTTTATCTATAAATGATTTGAAATATTTTTACTGAATTTCAATTAAACAATTACCTATTTAATTTTCATTTGGTAATTTATTTTATTATTTGGTAAATTATTTTATTAAATAATTACCTATTTTATTTGTATATGTAACTTGTAACTTTTTTTTTTTTTTTAATTGGTAACTTATAGGTTTTATTTTAATTGGTAACTTATTTTATTTTTTGGTAAATTATTTTATTATTTTATCTATAATGATTTGAAACATATTTATTGAATTTCAATTAAATAATTGCCTATTTAATTTTATTTGGTAATTTATTTAATAATTTGAAACATCTTGATTGAATTTCAATTAAACAATTACCTATTTAATTTTAATTGGTAATTTATTTTATTATTTAGATAATTATTTTATTAAAAAATTACCTATTTTACTTATTTTAGTTGTTTTAATAGTGATTTGAAACATCTTGATTAATTTCAATTAAAAAATTAAATATTTAATTTCATTGGTTATTTATTTTATTGTTAGGTAAATTCATTTTATATCAATTAATAAATATTTTTTTATATTAATAAATAAATACTGAAACACTGAAACTCTTTACACTTACAATAATAATAGTATGGATATAGAATAGATATATATATGTGTGTGTGTGTGTGTGTGTGTGTGAATTTAGTGACAAATTTAAATTTAGTAGGGAAGATTACACCAAGTGCTACTTATATCAACCATGTATGCGTTTGTGTATAAGTCATCACAGTTGTCTATTTTCATATTGTACTTGTGCATAACACGGACGGTTGTGATGTTGCCGGTACACTGAGCACATTGAATGCCTTTCCTCTGTTTGCTTCTTATTTCATTGTGAAATTTTAAATTTTTTTTCTCAAATATGTTCCTAATTCAATTACAATATAACCTAAACATTTTTCAATAGGTATAGATAAGTGAATTATGTGGAGAAGGGTGAAATTGACTCTTGGTGGTTTTGAAGCTTTTTTTAAAAATAAATTAGCTAATGTAATCCTCTTTTCTTTTTTATCTTTTTATCTCAAATTAAGACTGGTAGTGCAAAGAGACATTAAAACACATGTAGGGGTTTGTTCACCTCGGAAAAATTAATGCAAAATTGAACATATTGCGTAATCCAAATGGAGGGTCGGTTTGGTAAATTTATTCTAGGGTTAAGTGCCAAAAAAACCCCTGATATATAAACTTTGTGCAAAACAAGTCCCTACTTTCTGAAAAAGTGCATGCAAGTCCTCAAAATTCAAAAAAGGTGCATAACCGGTCCCTCTGACAACTTTTTACAAAAAGTAAAACTTAAAACTCCATTTTACCCTTTTGTTTCCCATTTTGCCCCTCACCATTTGTGCATAAAAGTCCCTCAGTGTTGTGCATAAAAGGCCTCCCCATACTGTGTTCCGCAGCCAATATTTTGATATAGATAAAGAAAAAATATTAACAGAAAAAAAAGAACATTAACAAAAATAAATAAATTAAATTTCACGTTATCATCACTAGTAAAATATACTTTTTTCTTGTTTTTTTTTTTCTTTCTTTTTTAATTTTTTATCAATAGGCAACTTTTATCTATTAATGAAAAAAAGGGAAAAAAAAAAAAAAAAGAAAAGAAAAAAGACTGTGGGTACGTTTGGTTATGGAATTAAATTACAATTCTCGTTCAATTTATTATTTTTTAATTATATTAGAATTCTAATTCTGTTTGATTCACCTTTAGAATTTGTATGGATGTATGGAGTAATATTTATTTATTTTTTAACAAAAATATAATAATTATCTTATACTTATTAAATTATTATATATTATAGCAAAACAATATTAGCACCAATTTTGATTAAAAATGGCAAACAAGCAAATATAGAATATATATATATATATATAGCATATATAGATACAAACCCAAAGAACCCAACAACTAGAGAGATGTAATATTTATTTATTTTGTAACAGAAATATAATATTTATCTTATATGTATTTATTAAATTATTATATAAGCAAAACAATATTAGCACCAATTTTGATTAAAAAGGCAAACGCGTATATACAGAATGTACATACACGCATATATACATACAACCCCAAAGAACCACCCAACAACTAGAGAGAGAAATAGCGCCCTCCACCAAACTGCCTCCGCCGCACCAAACTGACACGTCGCCTTCAGCCTCTTTTGCCTCACCTCACGCATATAAGCGGCAAGGATCCGAGTCAAATAGCAACACCCGCGGATCTCTACTATGGAGTCTTTGTTGTGCAGTCGTCTAGAGAGAGAAAGGGAGAGAGAAGAAGAGGTCAGTTATAGATCCAAAAACAATTCTCTCTCTACTCATCTATGCCTAACCGTGACACCACCCATCTGCCTTTTTTTTCTTTTTTGGTTGAATCCCATCTGTCTCTTTCTCATATGATATATGATGATTATATGTTAATATTCCAACCCATCCCCAATTTACAATGGCCATTAATCATTGATTTAGACAAAAAAAAAAAAAAAAAAACAGCGAATCCGAACTGGAACAACGGCTGAAGCTTACGACGGCGAACCCGAACTGGAACAACGGGCGATGGGTTTTGATTTTTTGAACGATCTGAAATGATATGCCGATATGGGTTTTGAACTTTTGATTCTTGCAGCAGATAGATAAACTGATTCTGCAGGGGGGGGGGGAAGTTCAGAGTTGAGAACAGTGTGTGTGTATATATATATATATATGAAAGGGCATGTTTGGTTTTAAGTTTAATTATATTTAGGTTTAGGTTATTCCAATTTTATACAATTTGAGGTTTATATTATCCTTCTTCCAAACAAACCCCATTTTATACAAATTTAGACAAAAGGGTCATTTTACGTGCTTGTATATATAATCACTAATTTATTCAACTGAAGTGAGGGTATTATCGTCATTTTACACCACCAGGGATCCAATCGCACCAAATTAATAATATAGGGGTTTTTTTTTACCACACAGGGACTGATATGCACTATATCAATACTAGAGGGGGGTTTTTTGCACTTAACCCTTTATTCTATTTACTTAAGTATTAATGTGTTAAAATTTATCATTTAAATTGTTAAAATACGTTAATAATTTGAGAGTTAGTAGAAATAGTAGGTAGTAGTTCAAACGTATTATGTATGACATAACCAGTAAAAACAAGTTGGAAGGCTTGCAAGCAAGACAATGTCTTCGTTTGAGCAGTTTGGGTGTCATTTTCTCGCAAATTAATTGGGATTGCATGTGTATCACCATGTATTTGGTCAAAAATACATGTAAAAGGAAAATTAGGATTCGGCGGTTGTGTGAAAAACGTGATGTCTGGTCACAATAACTTGCAAATTTGACAAAATCTTTATTGAATTGTTAAGTTGGACAAAAATCTTATGGGACTATCAATGTCATAAAACAATGGTGATGATAATGACCGTAATACAAACAAAATCATAAAACACGCACACACACCACACACGCACACAAACTGGGTTTGCTTTGTGGCTGTGTTAAAAGAACAAAATTAGGATTCGGCGGTTATGTGAAAAAAGTGACATCTGGTCACAATAACTTGCAAATTTGACAAAATCTTTGTTGAATTGTTAAGTTGGACAAAAATCTTATGGGACTATCAATGTCATAAAACAATGGTGATGATAATGACAGTAATAGCAACAAAACTAATAAAATACGCGCGCGCACACACACCGCACGCACACAAACTGGGTTTGCTTTGTACATAGGGTTGTAACTTGGGCGGGCTAACTCAGAAATTTTGAAATTTGGACATACAATTCACAAATCGAGCTCATGTTCGGATTGGGCTCGGGCTCAACCCAAAACCCAAAATTAAAAAAATAAAATAAATAAAAGTTCTCCTTTCTCTTTTCTCTCTTCTCTCTATCTCTTTCTCTTTGCCGCCGTCCCTCTGCCGCTGATCCACTGCCGCCGCCGTCGTCCCTCGCCCTCAGCCGCTAATCCACCGCCGCTGCCGTCACTTCCAAAAATTAAAACAAAATCCATACATACAAGTTAGCCGTTGCAGAGAGAGGGGGGGCAAGCTTGAGAGTTGAGAGACAGCAGCTGAAGCTTGCGAACGGCGAACCCGAACTGGAACAGCGGGAGATGGAAACTGAAAGACACGTGTTTTGATTTTTTGAACAATCTGAAATGATATGCTGGTATGGGTTTTGAACTTTTGTTTATTGCAGACATCTGAAATATATAAAAATATTAATTAAAAAAAAAAACTCAACCGGTCAACCGGACCCGAAAATATTTGGACTGGGTTTTGATCATAACCCATGTTGGGTACAATTCTGGTTGGTTTAACCCAATTCGAGTTGAGGTTGGGTTGGGACAGGGGAAGGTTGGGCCAGCCCAACTTGCAGCCCTATTTGTGCCTGTGTTAAAATAACAAAATTAGGATTAGGCGGCTGTGTGAAAAAAATTGGTCACAATAACTTGTAAATTTACAAAATCTTTATTGAAGATCTAGCTTGACTCTAAGGACGAGACAACTAAAAATAGGAGTCGCTAACACCTATTTTGGTACTAAGTAGCAGTCAAAAATTTGTATCCTAAAGAACAAAACTCTTATAAAACACACAACAATTGAATTTTTAAAAATCTTATGGGAACAAAACTAAAAAAACACACCACACATATTCTTCAAATATCAAGAAGGGGTTGATTTTTAAATCTGTTTTAAATCTAATCTGGTTTAACGTAATTTTTGGGTGTTGATTTGCACCTGTCAATGGAAGTAGTAGTGGAGAATTTGCACGTACCTGACACCTTATCATGACACTTTATCACTAATAAATTATTTAAACAAATTATTTAAACTTAGAATTGTAGGGCTTTCCCCTGGGTTAGAGGGAGCCCTTCCAAAAATTCTCAAAGGCCTGAGCCAAACTCAGGCCTTAGAGGGGGTTTGGAAATAGTTTTCAACCAGCAATTGACGCGCCTCGGTTAGTACCTCACTAGCTGCGTCATTGCCCCAAGCGCAAAGATAATTTCTGTTAAACAGGCTTCCTTTGTTTTATAGTACTGCCTTCTGACATCATCTCCCTCATTTAGTCGATGTGGGACAAATAGAGAAATCCACTCTTCTGTTATGGTGTTGGGAAGAAAAAAAAAAGAGGAAATCAAAGGGATATATGTTGAGAATCTGAGTTCCGGTTAAACTTAATTAGATACAATGTTAATGATATTTTGCAACCAAACAGAAAGCAATAAATCCACTCTGGTTGAGATGACTGATGTTGAATTCAATTCCCTGTTATTATTGTTTCTTCTTACCTCCACTAACCGCAACAAATACATCTTAAAGAAGCATATGATGGTCAATCTTCTTGAAGAAGAATATGTCTTAATATAGCCTGTATAAAATATGCCCATTCCTCGAGAGTCCTCTCTTTCCCCTTGTTTGTATGAGCCATCATCACCATGTCCAGCATCAATCTCACATGCTTTAGCTTACCTCCTCCATCTTCTTCAATCACGGTTTCTATGATAATCACCTCCCCTTTGTCATTTGGAATGGCTTCGCTACATTATCTCAGGATATGAATGTACTCTTCATCTCCCCAATCATGCAGAACCCACTACAATTCAAAAGATGCACAGTTTAATTACACAAAAAGAAAATGGATTTTCGTAGAAAAACACCTTTGGCGGAAAAACTGTTGTCTTGGTGTAAAATTTGAGGATTATAATGGAACTTGATTGCAAATGACATAATTTATTTGATTTTTGAAATTTGTTGTAGCTTGTAACTTCTGAAAAATATTCTTATGTTAGTGAATATTTAGTGTTTGATATATTTATGCTTTCCTTTTAGTGATTGACATGGCAACATTGCATATTTTCAATATCTGAAACGGCAACACAGGCTCAAAAACATCATGGAAATATTTTATTTATATTTTTTTTGTCACGATGAAAGAATATGGACTTTGCGAAAAAAATAGATCATAACTATCTGCAATGTGTGCTCTCCGAGTGGCATTGACAAAATACTGTCATGGTTGAGAGTAAACCAAACAATAGATTTGCTCCTTCTTAAAATTATTCTTGTTTTTTAATGGGTGTGCCTGCATTATAATCGTAAGGCAAGCGAACCCCAAACTTCACTGAGTTCTTCAGAGCAGTTGAGAAAGTCAAGAAAGAGATTAAAGAGCAGGTACTAGAGTTGCTATATACTGATTGAGGAAAAAGATGGAGAAACAGAAATCAATTCTATAGGAAATTCTCCCCTATATAGTGCAGGATTATCTAGGCATTCCATGGACAACTTAGACATTGATTTTACCAATTACTAAATATGCATGATTAATTTAATGATATATTCATTCTCCACTAATATTAATTCTGATACTTCTTCAGAAAAATCAACCCCAAAAAATATAATAATAAATAAAGAAAAAAGAAACAAGTTTCTCCTTCTAGTTGTAGACAACCAAGGTTACAAATATTGAAAAGCAATAAAGCTCATGTAGCTAAGAAAGAGCTTGGACTCAGCAGTTAATATCAAGTGTACTATTACTAAGAGGCCAGCTAAACAAAAAAAATATTCTCTGATGTGTCCTCGTTTTATTTGATCAGAGATCAAAAGGAAGCTCTGGGACTGCTGAATCGCAACAAATTGCAATGTCGAGCTAAATGCCAGTACGATTCGAGGCATAGTAAGGACAATTAAACCCTAGTTGTAAGTGAAATTGGGCTCCCTCGCAAACGATCCTCTTAGTAAGGACAAAATTAAACCCTAGTTGTAAGTGAAATTGGGCTCCCTCGCAAACGATCCTCTTAGTGGCGAGGCATAATTCCCTACAAGCACCGGAACAGAAAATTTAACCATGCTTTGTATGGAGGCCATCCCTATTGGGATGGACCCCTCCAAAAATGAGCGTATGCCACTATTTGCGGCGAACACACGGTATTCTTTAGTAAAAGGCGAAAGAATAGTTCGCTTTGTGCTCACCGCGTGGCTGCGTGAATTCTAGGTGACAGAGGACTGCTTCTTATATACTAGTTTTGTCAGAGGCTACTCTCTCTACTTGCCCGATGTGGGAACAACTTTTGTTAGTCTATCACTTCTCCCGTAAAAAATGTAGTATATGCTCCATCCACTATCAAAAACAAATTTACAAAAGACAAAGGAGAGCTTCTAACTTCACCGACTTGTTTACATTCAAACTCTAGAGACTGAGAATTCCAATCGTACTCAAATCTCCATAGATCATAAGCACTAATTTTAAAATCCCATTCAAACTCAACTTTCACTATTCTAGGGAGATAGAATCCCCCAATCAAAATTAATCTCCTTGTTTCCTACCAGAGAGGGAACAAGATTAGTATGACCCCTTGCAGAACAAGAATTTGATTTTCATGATGGTTTGGCTCTGGATAATATCATCTCTCGTTAAGTTTGATACTATCAACTCCACATTTTAATATTGAAAATTTTGTCCCCGTAAAGATTGGAAGTTGAAACTCTCTAATTTGTTTAGTTAAAGTGTTTTTTTTTTTTTAGTTAGCACCAGGAACTCGCTTAGGCAGGGCCCTTCGGGACCCACCCTAGGCTGCAAACCTGGGGGTGCAGAGCCTCGCCCCAAGGATGCACCGGGTAAGTCGGAGAAATCGGAAGGCTTGATAGGAGTCGAACACTGGCCGATTGGATGCCAGCCCCGAGCCCTTACCGTCACTGCCAAGCCCCCGGGGCATTGTTTAGTTAAAGTTGTTGATTCCCTTCCAATGGGTTTCGAAGAGAAAATTTATTTATTGGCTTATGGCCTAAGTAAATCAAGAAACTTAAGTCATATAAAGTGAAACCGACACCCATTGCGAAAGATTATGTGACTTCGTGAGGAATTCAATTCGATTATTCCTTTTTATTCTTATTAAGCATCTCAAACCACAAATCTAATCTTAAAATTACCCATTTCCTGTTTAACCTATTGAAAATACGTGTTTTTTATAATATTATATTAATTAAAATAAGGCATAGAGATTAAGTCCAAATTGAAACTAATAAAAAGGATCAATTATGGAGACTCGTTGAACTTTAGTTAAAGTCCTGTCCATTCAATTGGAGAGGAACAGGATCCATTAAAAAAATGGCCTTAAAAAAATTCTCTGCGCTGAATCAACCAGACCCAAGCCGAAGAGGTTAAAAGATTAAACTTAGACTTGTAGGGCTTTACCCTTGGTTAGAGGGAGCCCTTCCAGAAATTCCGAACAGTGTGAATGAAAGTTTGGAGAAGGAGAAATGGGCAAAGGAGCTATATAAAACCAATAGAGGAAAGTTAAGACTTCACGTGTCCTACATCGGAATAGAATTAAGGAGATGTGGGTAACAAGTTCCGTGAAACCAATGACATGGGTCCTAAAGTAAATTTTTTAATTCGCATTGAACCAGCCAGTTCATGACTATAACAGCCGTTTTACCTAAGAAATTGGCCTGTTCTTTGTCAACCGCTGTCCAGTGCTGCTTGTGCCCCGAGATTTCCATGCATTGCCTCACCCTGACGAACTTCTGGTATTTCTATGACATCCCAACTTCTGAAGACGAAAACATGGGCAGAAAAGACTCTTCTATTCGCATCAGCAGCAGCTGAAAGTCCAGAACCAGCCGCCGTCGCACGAACCCTTTATGATTATGATGGTCGCCTCTGGGTGGATTGTGGTGCTCCCATTCCTTTAGCTTTCGGCTTCAATAAAAACTCTTCCCCTTCATTTTATATAGATATTGAGTTTGTACGGTAACTCAACTTTGAGTGGAAATACACTGATTTTCTGTCAAAGAAGCATGCTATACATCAGTCACGGGTCACACACCAATATATTGGCGAGTCGAGTTGGTATCGTTTCTTTGATTTTTTGTTATATCATTTTCACACCATAAAATTAAATTAAATTGTGTCCTTTTCCTCAAAAATCTACACGCTCCAGAGTCCATGACGATTCCGGCAAGACAAAAGAAGTGACGACCAGTGTGTTGCCGGCCGGGTGCACTCCGACGGTCAAGTTAGTATCCGACAATTGAATATCGTATAAAAGATTAAATATCAGATTTCTTTTTCTCCCTTTCAAGTTGATTATTTACCTTCTTATAGAAGATGGTAACTGTCGTTACATGTAGTAACTGTCATTACATATGGTAACCGTTAGAGAGATTTTTTATGATTTCACCGAGATTTTGGGGAGGATAAATCACTTACCCTTATCTCAGGAGAATAAATCCCTTACCCTTATCTCATTTGAATTGGAGTTGCTCATTATCCACATTCAAACTGATTATTATTTTTATCCTTATCAGCTGCCCCCCATTCTCGTGCTAGCTTGTCAAGCATCGAGAATGTCAAAGTATTTTTTGACTGACTTCTCTTTGGCAAAAATCAATCCTTTTTTAGGTTAACCCTTGTTGGGCGGCCTCTTTTTGGTTGACCTCTCTTACTCCTTTAATAAGGAAGCAGATTTGCCCGAACTTCATGAACTGAGGGAGTAGGCTTTCTTAAGCTTCATGAGCTTACCTTTTAAAAAGGGACATATATTTTACGAGATTCACTCAGCTCGCCCTTTAAAAAGAGAAATATATTTTACGAGCTTCACTCAGCTCGTCCTTTAATAAGGGAAGTAGATTATTATGAATTTCACCCAGCTCACCCCTTTAATAAGGAGGTTCATAATAATTCCAAGCTTACCCCTTTAATATGGAGGTTCGTAGTAATTTTGAGCTCGCCCCTTCAATATGGAGGTTCGTAGTAATTCTGAGCCTTTTATTTAAGGGTTGTCTCGAGTCGCACTTTTTTTTTTTTGATGAGTCGCAATGTGATTGGCCAATAATATCCTTGTCGAATGGCATTGTACGCTAGGTACTGCTTCCTAGATGACTTTATGCTTCAAAAGTGTGCTCGTGAGTTGTGCTCAAAAGGTGAGCAAAGATGAACCAACCTTATAGTAATGTTTATATGTGTTGAAAATAATGTGCAGTAGATGATTTTTTCTTTTCTTTCTTTCTTTTTTTTTAATTTAATTTTTTTTTTTTTATATTCATATATAATTGCTTGAAAAAGCAACGATATATTCAACCACCTACAGTATTCAATCTGTAGCTTTCAGATTTTGGAATGGCAATGGTACATCAATAAACTCAGCAAGCTAAAGCATATGCAATACCATCTCATGTTATTTGAATCTTTAAAGACTTAGCCCCGGAGTTCATGATGGATGTATGGCAAAATTGACGAAAAAATAAATGTGTATTCTTATGGGGTTGTGATCCTAGAGCTAATCACTGGGAAAGAAGCTATTGATCGAAACAACCCGGACATCTAATCAAGAAAGCTTTGTACTTTGGGTACTTCTCCAAAAGAGATTATTTTTAATTTTGAAAGAAATCTTTTCATCCCAAAGTTCTGAGCATGAGAAAATTATTTTTAATTTTGAAAGAAAACTTTTCATCCTAAAGTTTTGAGCATTGAAGCCAATTTGATGAGTACTCCATTGCTCTAAAGATCATTTTTAAAATCAAATAATATAATCCAGGTAAACCAAGATTTTGATATATACCCTTATGGATCAACGGGATAGTGCCTTTGCATAAACTTAACGTCCTAATATGCGTATATAAATTCTATAGATTTACCATCTTCTTAATTTCTATAAGAAAAACCTTGGCCCTAATCATGCCTCTTGGGTTTTGATTCAATAATAGAAATCAAGAAGAAAACATTAATTAAAGTCAATAAAGTCGGCAATCGTACCTTGATTGAAGATTAAACCATTAGAATACCTTTAAGTCCTTTGAATATTTGCTGCAAAATTGTATGGGACTACTCCATTGGCGATCCTTAATTTGCTGACTTTGCGATTTTGGTGTTAGACTATGTTTGCCCTTCTTCAACACCACCTGCATTTATATGGACCTTTTAGAAGAGAATATATTGCCTCTATCGGTGTTGTGATTGGTGGGCAAATATTACTTCAACCGCAACACAGGTTGTCCATATGAATATTGTTATGTGTCATGGTTGCGGGTTGGAGTTGGGAAGTGGTTTGGTTCTGAATCCAAACCACCAACACCACGCTTCTTTGCTACGTAATTGTGATATGCAAACATGATGGTTTGTTTCTGCTTTGCCCACTGGTTGTTGTAGAAACTAGCTTTACTAGTGCAAGCGCCTGTACAACATCAGCTAATGGTGGAAAGATCGGCAATTGAGATGCGATCGGACACTTCACTTGAAAAATCTTCAAAGTGCTTGGCGTTCGGCTCTTAGTGCCGCTGCCACTTATTTTTTTTGTAAAAGAAATTTTAAATTTTAAACAATATAAAATCCATCATGGTAATGAAATTTTTGCATCAAAACATACCAAAAATAGTACCAATCGCTACCGTGGATCTACGATAATTATTTGGCCAAAAATAAACATCAATGCAATTTAAAAAATAATAATAATAATAGTAATAATATTTTTGCCTTTGTATGACAATGCATTTAACAGATCATATTGAATCTTCAGTTTCTTATTTAATGTGAAGAGCAATTGAATAACAGTTAACAATCGATTTGGATGTACCATAGTATTGTACACATATTATTTATATATAACCAATGATATCATCATTCATTGGCTTGAAATCTTTAAACAAATCAGTTGAAGGCAAGACTTTGCTTCAGGTCGTACTTGATGGCATCCAAATATAGGAATTAAGTGAGGAAACTAATAACTCAAGGTATAATATACATTCAGAACTTTTAGCCAGACACTCAAAGCCACAACGTAATGTGCACATAATCAAACAACATTAAGCCTTCATAGGAGTAAACCAATTAACGAGACTAATCAGTGTAATAATATACTATATATTCTATTATCATATCGATCGAAGTGCATGTAAGGTGTCCACTGTGTTTAATTACGATTTCACTTCTGATCAACTCTAGTTTCTTTAAAAATCAAAAATCTGACTTACTATTTGAAAAGTGTAGCTGTGGTGGGGGTTTTAGGTCTAGGAAAAGCAGTATAATATCTTTGATAGAGAGATTTTATGACCCAGTTGCTGGTCAGACTTTACTGGATGGATGAGATTTAAAACTTTTTAACTTGAAATGGTTGAGGAACCACCTTGGTCTTGTTCAGCAGGGACCAATCGTCTTTTTAACAATCGTTAGGGAAAAACATCATATATGCAAAACATAATGCAAGTGAAGCTGAGATAAAGGAAGCAGCAAGAATCTCAAAAGATTGCAATTGCTCAGGTTGAGATTAAGAATGCACCTATTGAATTTTGTAAAATTTTCAAATTGCTGGAAATATTAGATTGCCTGTTCCTAGAAATTAGTTGCTGGATAAGAATAGCTGAGGCTTCCAAGAACTATTTATATAGGGCTTAATGTTAGAAGTGGTATTCGCATAGCTGCATTGATAAATGGGCAACGGCTGTTGCAATTACATTGTTCAAATTTGAGGGTGAAATAGTGGTTGTTTTATGACTGTAATGGATGATCCGAAATGATTATCTTCATATACTGGAAGAAGATATTCAAAACTATAGCAGGAAAATAATGTGGTTAATTGATCAAAAATTTCAATTAAACATTTAAGTTACTACATGGACTCCAGATCCTAGGTTTCTAGGAATCAAATACAAAAGTTAAGACCTTGCAATATTTTGCAGAAAGTGACAGTTCTAAAGCTCAGATATGCGTCTATCATGCTTGTCAATCCAAATATATAGATCTAATTTGTAGTAGATTTTTTATCAAGATTTCTATAAAATAACTTTATGCCTCCAACCACGGCTATAATCGATATTAAAAGAAAATCAAAATTAAGAACGAGAAAATTTATCAGATGACTTGTTCTAGTCTGCCAATGATGGCATGACGAATGGTTTCAGTTCCTCTCTCAATCGAGATTAGTTCTGTTTTCTAGGAGTACACGTTGAACCGAACCGATCGGACTACATGCTTTCCCGCCTTTCTAATGGTTGAGATGGTGGTTGTGGTGCCTTTAGAGCTGTCGTCTTTGTTTCTTCAGACATGACACACTTTGTGTTCTGAAAAGGCTGGGTTAAAACCCCATCTGTTTGTCTGACGGGTGTAACACAAACGCGTCAGAGTTAGGTTTCTGAAAATACCACTAGCCAAATCTCCATGTGAGGAACATGTAGATCATTTGGCCGTGTGAGCAACATGGAATCATCGAGGTTTAAATCCCAGAGAGTTATAGAGAGTCACGTTGATGGACTTCATACAAGTCACGTTGCTGGACTTCACGTTGGAGCAACGACCTGTCAAACTTCGTGGCTGTAAAGGGATTACAAGTCACGTTGTTGGAATGGGGACTTGGAGATTTAAAGTGCTGTGACTTTTGTGTTTCTCCGATTCCCACAGACGGCGCCAACTGTTGATACAAAAATCTACACGCTCCGAAGCCCGTGGCGATTCCTACAATACAAAAGAAGTGACGACTGGCGTAGTGCCGGCTGGGTGCACTCCAACGGTCAAGTTAGTACCCGACAATTGAATATCCTATAAAAGATTAAATATCAGATTTCTTTTTCTCCCTTTCAAGTCGATTATTTACCTTCTTATAGGAGATGGTAACTGTCGTTACATATAGTAACCGTCGTTACATATGGTAACCGTTAGAGAGATTTTTTGTGATTCCACCGAGATTTTGGGGAGGATAAATCCCTTACCCTTATCTCAGGAGAATAAATCCCTTACCCTTATCTCATTTGAATTTGAGTTGCTTATTATCCATATTCAAACTGCTTATTATTTTTATCCTTATCATTATACATATTATAATCTTTCAAAAAAAAAAAAAAAAAATCATAAAAATTATATATATATATATAATTGTAAGGATATATATATGTATATATATATATATATATATATATATATATATATATATAAGAATAATTTTGCATTATTTTTTTATTAAACATGAATAATATTATAAAATATTATTTATTTAAATAACTAACATTATAAAAAAATTAAAATAAATTATAAAAAAATTAATATAAAAATAATTTTGTATATAGAATTCCTAATTTAGGATTTTTTTTTTTTGTATACGTTGTTATGTAGTTATTGAAATAAAATATTTTATTGAATTTCGATCGATATTTACTAGGGTGACAAGACAACCAGTTTAATAATCGTCCCGTCTGTTTATTAGACACCATTCTTGTTAGTCCCGAGCCCAATAAGGAAAGGGGTCATTTATAACAAAGTTTTTGTGTTGTTGATTCCTAGGTATAGTGCTTCTTCCCCTATGCCGCCTATTGGTACTAGTGGAGGAGGATTAACTTGTAATACAGAACCTCTAGGTGTAACCTTGCACTCAATACTAGAATCGACACGAATGAATATGAATAGGCTATTATGAGTTCAAGCAAGCCACTATGGTGAAATCGGTAGACACGCTGCTCTTATGAAGCAGTGCTAGAGCATCTCGGTTCGAGTTCAAGTGGCGGCATGCCATCTTGTAAAAA